>NC_070604.1:75786164-76421879 GCF_027172205.1 Podarcis raffonei | reverse complement strand
CTTCTGACAGAGCGTTCCACCAGATTGGAGCCGCAGCCGAGAAGGCCCTGGCTCTAGTTGAGGCCAGCCTAACCTCTCTGAGGCCTGGGACCTTCAGGATGTTTTTATTTGCAGACCGTAGGTTTCTTTGTGGGGCATACCAGGAGATCTTTAGGATCTCCTTTATCATCCTGTTTGACCACAGTGCCTCCTCCACAAGACATACATACTTTGGTAGTCACAAATTCAGAATATGAAGAGGCTGATCAGATTTATGGCCCTAGAGTTCTGACAAATTGGATATTTCAACAGCAATGTTTGGTCTTTCTTTCTCCTATTAGTTTATCAACTTGACAATGAACATCTGAAGACATCCAATCTGGGTTTCAGCCAATCTTCTAAGTGCCTCTCAAAATAAGTTTGGAATGTTCCTCCCATGGTTGAAAACATCACAGACTTCCTGCATCTTCTACCCTTTCTTATATTGGCCCTCAACACTACCAGAACTGCTTTGAAGCCATTTTGGCATAAAAGGGGTGTAATAAAGTACCTGTTTAAAAGAAAACAACAAATATAGATAAGTATTTAACTTGTGTGGTGTGTGTGTGTGTGTGTGTGTGTGTATCACAGTAAATATGGATATGTTTTGAAATTGAGTGCAATTCACATCAAATGGAATGACTGGCTCCAAGCAATCTTTGGGTTTTTTTAATGACACATGATCATGTCAGTTTCCAATGAACTTGCCACATGGCTGAACTGCTCCCATTAAGTGTCCTAATTTTGTTTTGCCTAAATTTCTTCAAATATGCATAAGAAAAAAGAATCTCACAAATAATCCTAACAATGCCCATGTCACTGATGGCTGGTGACATTTGATGCTGGTGGATTGTAAAAAGACTGCTCACAAAAAGTCAAACCTGTAGTTCAGAGGATTTGCACCCTTTTTGAGTCCACGGCTCCCTTGACCAACAACATTCTTTCTGCGGCACCCTTGTGGGGCTCAGGACTACAGTCCTTGCTTGCAGAGCTGGCAGCCTCTCACCCATTTTTGAACACCCTCCCTTGTGGAGTGTTCCCTCAGCCTCCTCCCCTCTCCTTGGGAGTCCTCTGGGCAGTTGCTGTTGCTACCCCTGGTCTCTGAGCTGCTCCCCCTGCTCCAAAGAGAGGTGCCTCTTCACACTGCCCTACAGGGGCTTGGGAAGAGGATGCCCCCAGTCTTAGTGGCACAACAAAGACTGGCCAGAGGTGAGCAAAAGGCACCTTACCTTGGGTGGCAGCAGTGGCAGCAGCGGGCCTGCATGGTGGAAATGCTCCCTTCCATGCAGCAAGCCCAAGAAAAGCCAGTGCAGCGCCTGTCTGCCTGCTTGCCTGGCTTCCCACTTATCTGCCCATTCCCAACAGCAAGGGCTGGTGAACTGGCTGGCTGGGCTCCCTTGCCCGCTTGCTTGCTTACTCCGAGGCCACCTCAGTTCCTGGCAACCAGCACCCTCTGGCCAGCCCCAGAGGCACCATTTGCCTGTGGAGCTTGTAGCTGTGGCTGCTGCAACAAACAGCTGTGCAAGCCTTTGGGAGGCAGAGACGCAAGAGGGCATCAGAGGAGGGAGGGAAGGAAAGAGGGACAGAGGCCACGGTTGCCTGCGGGATCCTTGACCACCATTCAAGGCACCCCAGGGTGCCACAGTACACTGGTTGAAAACCACTGCTGTAGTTGTTCTCCTTCCACAACAACCCAAAAAATGAGTAATGCTTCAGAGTACTGCAGCTGGCATGAGGGTGGGCTGACAATCCCTCAGGGGTCAAAGGACGTAGAAATCTTTCGTTATCTCATAAAACTAACAACCTTAACCCAACCAACTAAAGAACACTTAAACCACCCCACAATGACCCAACCCCACATCACTGCATCACTTGGCAACGGTGAACTTCATGGATAAATGAGTCAACTGTGTCCATTAACTGTTGATACCAATGTAGCCGTTTCTGTCTTTGGTCTTTCAATTAGCAGTCTTCACTTCTCTTCCTGCTCTCCCTTCTGTTTGCTTCTTTCCCTTCTGGAGGGGCTATATAGTGCAACAAAAGCAGAGCACGAAAACAAACCAGAACATTTGTGGGGTGGTGGTGGTTGCTGTTGTTTTAAAAAAAAAAGTTCCAAGATTTCAGCAGGAAGTTTTGGGATACCTACTGATTGGAAATAAAGGAGTGTGACTGCCCCAAAATATTTGCAAGTACAAACCATGTTGAAAGCAGGATCGCGTGTGACCTCTCCAAGACCATCATGAGCACAAATAATCATGAATGCACAATGAAGAGGATGGCTGGAGGGGCACTGATTCTGGCTTTCTTTCTTCATTGTTCTGTGACCCTCTCATTTGCGTGGCTCACATTCTTAAGTTCCTCAAGGAGATAGGCATTACAAATGTAGTTTTGGTTTCCTCAAGCAAGAACTGGAATAGTATCAGAACCTTAAATATGTCATTGTACTCTGCAGGAGCTCCTTAGCTCATCTGCACTTAACTCCTCTTTGCAGGCCCCTGGGGCTTGGCTGTTCCTGTTTCTAAACAAATCAGGACAGGAGTGCTGTGCATCAGGAGCTATCACCCAGCTTTGCAAGACGCATTGTGCTTTCTTGGCAGAGAAAACACAACAAAGCGGCCAAATGCAACCTTCCTAACTCCAGGTCTATAATATCAGAGGACTGAAAGTCAAGCAGATTTCTGCTGCGTTCATCAAAATTGGTGGTAAAAGTTCATCTTAAAGTAACAGAGAGAATAAGTGATCTCCCGTGGTTTTTTTTATTCTTCATCCCAACTCTTTCTTCTTCTTGGCATTCTGTTATCCTTGCAACCAAAGAGCCCCATAACAGCATCCAGGGCTGACTGAAGACATTTTGGCACCTGAGGCAAACCACACAATGGCACACCCCCTGCCAATTTAGTGAGATGGAGGTGATGGTGTGGAAGAAAAATGGCTTTATCTGGAAAAAGCACAAAACCAGACTCCTAAAAAACAACTCCAATACACACTACTCTGTAGCTCGCCACCCCTCCCCCCAAATAAAGCTGACAAAAATCATGTAACCTGACCTGAGGACACTGAATACTTAACAGGTGCTAAATTGTCCCCACCAAGTTCAGTAGCTCTGGCTGTGGAATACATTAACCGAGGAAAAATAAATGTTTTTTGTCATTTCAACAGAACTGAGCACCCACACACTGCACCCTGAACCACAAGAATAAGAAGTCCAGGTAATTCTCTCTCTGTATTGGAACCAGGGGTGAGACATGTGGGAATGTGAAGGATAGTAGGAAAAGATATATTGAATAAATATTATCCTTCCTTCACACATGCTAGTGAGTGATGTAGCAGAGCAAATTCCCCTTAATATAGCTGGAAGCTAGTTTGCAGATTCGTTTGAATCTCTTAGTTAAATTATTTCCTGGTGTCCCCTTTGATCCCTCTTAAAAGAATAAAGACACAAAAGTCTTTCTGAGTAAAGTAACAAAAAGTTTACTCACATTTCAGTTCACGATATGATCCCTGAAAGGCAGGCTTTACTTGGTAGTTACATGAAGAAATTGTGAGTTTGTCTCATATGGAGACTGAACTCATGTGCTGCTGGCTGAGAACCAGCAGACAGCAAAATTTACATTAATGGAACAAAATGGCTGCAGGAGAGCAGCACGGCAGCAAGACAATGGAAAGACAAAAATAATTCCTTGTTGCTCCTGGCAGCAGCAAACACAAAATAGGTGGAATCTTGGGAAAACAGACCCAATCAGAAGAGCCAAAAGCAAGAGGCGAACCAATCAGGTGAGCTGGAAGCCGGAAGACCACTGAAGAAGCTGTGGCTGTCGGGATCAAGCCAAAATAGCAGAGCCTGCAGCTTAGCTCTTAGTCCAGAGGAATTTGGCCACCCTCCAGGTGCCCGGCTTGATTCCTTATGACCTCCCGTCTGCGACTCCCGGCAAGATCAAAGGAGGTCTCCAATCGGCGATTCTCCTCAACGTGAAGGAGAACACACCACCACCACCCCACCTCCATTCCCAGGGGAGGGGGAAAGAGACAGACAGAAATATATCTACATGTCTTTATTCCTGTCTTTCAGCAGTACAGAGAAACATGTCTGTACACTTTGCTTCCCAGTGCAGAGAGAGAATAAACTCCACCCATGTACTTCCAGTACAGGGTCATGTGCTGCTCTGAGGTAACATCCGGCTCTCAGAGCACTTTACAGACAGTCCCAGTTTCCCACGGGACAATCCAATAACATTCATATCCTGTTTACCATTCCAGCCACCTGGTGCTTGCTTCTGCATTGCTCCTTTTTCGTAACATCCTCCCCCAAAAGAATCAATGCGTGTTGCAGCAAGCAAAGCATGATCCAGAGAAGAAAACAAACAGTTGTTATACACATAACACTCCCCTGTTGTTTCAGTTCCACCCTTGGAACTCCCCGCCACTGGTTTCCCCAGTGTACCTCTCTGGTTGTCTGGTTTCCAAGGAATGAGTGCATCTGCATTACCTTGGCTAGCAACTCTCTGTTGTGTCTTTGTCTCTGACTTAGACACAGCTCCAACCTGTCCTCGGTTGTTTACAACAGCAACACATGCAACAGCTAAGTTAGCAAACTCTTTTGAGTACCTCTTGGGTGGTTGACCCTTTGTAACTCTCTCAGACCTACGTATGAGGTGCTGATCCTCTCTGCTCACTGGTCCAGTCTCAGGACTCTTTGGAGAACTAGTTCCAATGGTAAACAGTGGTTTATCCTTCAGTTGTGAAGGCCTATCCATTGTGTGAGACTTCCTCTCAATGACTGTGACAACTGAGCTCTCCGAGCTATCAGTGTCATCACTTTCATTACAGCTGAGATCAGTGAAATCATCATCATCTGAATCGTCCTCAGTGGGAAATGTGTGTACTATCACTCTCTCCTGTTCAGGAGCACTCTCTAGAAATTTTGTGAGAATCACCTGACCAGATTCAGACAAAATTACTCTGTAGAGACCCTTTTCATACCCCACAAAAATGCCTCTGGCATTCTTTACTCCACCTGGAGCTTCTGTTCTCACATGAGACCCAAAAACCTTGAAATGGGCAACAGAAGGTTTTCTGTGGAACAGTTTCTCAAAAGGAGAACTTCCCAACTCTTTTGAAACCTTTCTCACTTTCGTATAACAGAACGACATTAGAGACTCGGCCCAGTACTCATGTGACAGATGTGAACTAAGCAATTGCGCTTCCATCCCCTTTTGCAATTCTCTGTTCACCCGTACACAGACACCCCTGTTCCACACTTCCGCTGAAACAGAAACCTTGTGTCTTATTCCCTTCTTCTGCAGGAACCTTTGGAAATCCTGTAAAAGAAAAATCTGCTTCTCATCTGTGAATAGACAATCAATGTTAGCACCATGCATACTCTTAACTTTGTCACAAAACTCCTGAAACCTCTCCAAGGCTTCCTGTGGCTTTCTCAACACATAAACCCAGACATAGTTAGAGAAATGATCCACACACACAAGATAATATCTTGCATTGCCTCTAGATGGTTCTAGAGGACCAATCACATCAGCATACACCCGCTGAAATGCTCTGTTGACTCCGGTCACCTTCTTGCTCACACCTGCAAGAGAAACTAGGTTAGACACAGATGAATTACATTCCATGTAATCACTTTGTGCAAAAGTCAACAAATAAAGTCCATCCTTCTGTTTGGCAGAAAGATAAAGCTCTCCATCTTTGTAGATCTCGCAGCTCTCAGCATCGTAGGACAGTTTCAGTCCTCTCTTTGCAATCTGCGAAACACTGAGCAGATTGAACCTCAATTCAGGAACCAAGTAAACATTGTTTATTGTCAAGTCCAGACTCTTAAGATAGACAGTCCCCACGCCGGCGGCTTCTAGCTCCTGACCATTGGCCTGTGTCACAGTGAAGCTTTGCTTCTTAAACGTTGAAAAGAGTTCTCTGTGTGGGGACATATGAACCGTGGCTGCAGTGTCGATAATAAACGCGTTCCCAACATCTGGCGTGGTTCCTTTCGCCATCAAAGCCTTTGCAGGTTCCACCATAGGCTTGGTATGACCTTTGCCTGACGCCCCAGGCTTAGCTGAGCGGCCCTTCGCTCCTTTTGGCTGACGTGGCTTCTTGCAGTTCCGCTGAAGATGCCCAGCCTGTCCGCAATTGTAACATTGGACAACATTCAAAGCTACAGCATCCCTTCCAGTAGCCTCATCGGTGGGGGAATTAGAACTCCGTTCCTCCCTCCCCCTGTGCTTTACTTCCAGTGCAGCATGCCGGCTGTGTTCTTCTAGAACCACGGCACCCAGGGGCACTCCCCCCTTCTTGGCATCCATGCTGAATCCAAGAGTCAGCTTTACACTCAATCTCAAGCCAGCTTTCACTTTTCAAGCCAGTAAAACTCCAAAAGTCTCTGTTTACTGCTTCACTGGCAGGCTTGCCTTTGGGCTGTTTTTTTCAAAACCCTTGCACAGCTGCGCAGATACACTTTCGATTTCCCAGGCTCTTTTTAGGCCACTCAGTAACTGGCAGACGTTGCCTAGCAACCTGCTCAGGACGGAACTCCTTATCTAAACCACAGGAATTCCTGGCATGCAAGCTTGCCTTCAGAGCTTGTTTTTTTCAAACGCAGCTCTTGTGAACCAGAAATTAATCTTTCTGCGTTCATTCTCTCTCCCCCAAAATGCAGCATACCTTCTCCGTTGCCTTGAAACACACTCCTCTCGGTGTCCAGCTGTCTGTTTCAGCTTTCTGGCTGCAGGCAGACGCTTTCTTTATCTCCTTAGGTGCAGAGGATGGCAACGATTCATCGACCTCTCACCTCTCATGCAGATTCTCACAGATCAGATAACCATCCTCTGCTACCAGTTGTCGGGATCAAGCCAAAATAGCAGAGCCTGCAGCTTAGCTCTTAGTCCAGAGGAATTTGGCCACCCTCCAGGTGCCCGGCTTGATTCCTTATGACCTCCCGTCTGCGACTCCCGGCAAGATCAAAGGAGGTCTCCAATCGGCGATTCTCCTCAACGTGAAGGAGAACACACCACCACCACCCCACCTCCATTCCCAGGGGAGGGGGAAAGAGACAGACAGAAATATATCTACATGTCTTTATTCCTGTCTTTCAGCAGTACAGAGAAACATGTCTGTACACTTTGCTTCCCAGTGCAGAGAGAGAATAAACTCCACCCATGTACTTCCAGTACAGGGTCATGTGCTGCTCTGAGGTAACATCCGGCTCTCAGAGCACTTTACAGACAGTCCCAGTTTCCCACGGGACAATCCAATAACATTCATATCCTGTTTACCATTCCAGCCACCTGGTGCTTGCTTCTGCATTGCTCCTTTTTCGTAACAGTGGCTTGGTCTTTGCGTTGCTTCTGCTCCAGCTGCTGCTGTTCTCCATCCTCAGTGCTGCCGCTGGGGGCAGAGAATGGCCACAGCTGGAGCAGAAGTCCCAGGCCTAAGCACCGGTGCCATTTTGGAGAGACAGTGGCCACTTCAACACCAGAGGGAACTGGAGAAATAGCTGTCGTGGCCGCCTCTAAAACTGGCACCAAGGCTGCAGGCTTCAGAAACAGCAGGCGCAGCAGCAGAATCTACCACTCCTGGACCCTTCCAGGATTCCACCGCCTGAGGGAACCATTTCAGACTGCCTGATGGTAACACTAGCCCTGACAGTATCTTGATTATATCACTCAACCGACTCCTTTTACCAGTTCCACAAAGACAGGGAGATGTATGATGGAAGGATTTCCTTCTAATTTGTTTACAGGAAAGCAAAAGTCCATCATTCTACTCGGCCATTAAAAGCTGCCTCTTTATTTTGGGCTTCACAGTAGATGGATATGTGAACCCCACAATTTTTGTCATCATTATCCATCATGCTTTCATGAGGCCCAGGTCCAAAGGATGAAATATCAAAGTTATGAATACCTCACCATGCCTTTACACCTTGATTAACTGACCTCTGAAACACAGATTGCAGACAGATAATAGCTGTATTGCCTGAGACCATTTTAGCTTGAAAACAGATTGCCTGGTGCCAGAGAGAAGTGAATTTCCATTTCGTAATACTGATCTGATTCATTTCCTAGAGGACAAGTGTAACTGAAATAGAAAGGAGGTCAGATTAAGAGTGACCTGTCAGAATAATATCCTCTATATGTTGATATTACTGTATGGAAGAACTGTGTGCTTATCCTAGGGTAAAAATAAATGAAAAGTACTAGTGGGCCAATTTCAAAAGGTTGTACAGAACAAATGAACATTTGTCAGCAGGTTATGCAGAAAAAACGAAAAAAACAAACCAGACTTGGAACATAGCACAAACTTAATTTGGAAGCAAAATTGTAATGTACAATTTGCTTCAGGGATGGGGAACCTATGGCCCTCCATCTGTCATTGGATTACAAAACCTATCAGCCCTGACCATGGGCCATGACAGCTGTGGCAGATGGAAACTGGAGTCAAATAAGATCGGGGTCACGGATTCTTCATTCCTGATTTACTTGGCATAGCATCAGACGTGGTATTTGTGTGACTATTTAATGGGCACCGCTACCAGATTCCAGTTGTTGCACAGTGAATCTTCCATGCCACAAATAGTGTGGAAATCTGGGCTCTACTTCTAGCATGGCTACATCAAGATGAAATTCAGAGGTGCAACCTCAACCCCCTGGCTCCATCACAATGCAAAGGGTTCTGGGGCCATCACCAGTACATCTTAGAAACCAATGTTGTACGTGGTGGATGTGTGCTACATTGGGGAGGCTTGGAGCTCCATTCTGAAAAGCTGCCTGTTCTGCTGCTCATGGGGAATGAGTTGGATGATCTATTTGCCACAATGAGGGCTGCATAAACCAACCCGCTGCTGCAAAAAGGACAGTTGTGTGCTTCAGCTGTGAGCGCTTGGCTGAGTCTGCAGGAAACAAGAGGATTTATGTGTTCCAAAACACACGCTGCTCCTAAGTTAAAACACTTTTTAAAAATAGTAATGTCAAGCACTACTCAAATTAGCTGCTGAAATCCTGATTCTCTCTTTTGACATGCAAAATTTAACATTGCATTCCTTTTTCTTTCTTTCTTTTTTGCACTGAACTTCTACTCACCTCACCCCCGCCAAGGGTTTATCCACAGTGGACTGAAAGCCTTTTGTTAAGGCAAGCAGGCTTGCACCTGTTTTTGATCAAACATTTGAAACTCTGCTTCCCTTGGCTCAGAAAAGAAGCTTTTATGTGCTTAAAATTTCCAGTATCTGGAAGAAATAAAAACATCACTGTAAGGGAGCACAGGGGATCCTTCGGGGAAGATGCAAACCGTTTTCACCCTAACAGAGATAGCTTTCACCAGGTCCAATCCTATGCTGAAAAACATCAATTTGCATATTCTTTGTAATATTAGCGTACAGAATATCTTCTTCCTTGTTTTTGTTTTAAATGGGCTTTTAATGTCTGGATTCATAACAGCTCTGAAGAATCTAGTAATTGATAGACCTTATTATTCTATTTTTGTTTGTGCTCATCTAACACAACTGTCAAGGATCTATTATTATCTGGGGAAAGCCAGTTAGTACAAAACATTAAAACAAAATAATGTTGCTACGTAGTTCTCCAAACAAACATTGCTTAACAAAAAAAAATATACATATAATAGGGGAAAGTGCATAGAAACAAATCTATGCATGAAAATAACATATACAAATACATTGTATTAGGGGAAATGGCTTGCAGACATGTCCACATTAATCAAAACTACATAAGAACATGTTATTAGGAAAAAATTGCACTGGAATGCTGATTAATTTTCGTGAGGATTGTTTTTTAAAACAAACAAACATAAATTGCTGCAGAAATGCAGAGAACTGAAATTAAGGTGGGCAAAATGAGAAATGGAGAGAATCAAAATGGACAGTGACGAAGCCGGGCAGACTTCCAAAGCTTGGGTGCCACGGCTGAAAACATTAAAGGAGCCTAATACATTTCAGAAGCACTGCAAGTGAGCTTCTATTAAATATAAATTGGGTAGTAGTTGTTGTTGTTTCCTCATATTCCAGCAACCTCTCAATATCTCTTTGCTGTTTCTTTAAGTGGTAAAGTGGGAGTCAATATCCATTTGACTCCAAGTGAACAGTCATGTTAATTGTTCTTTATTTTTTTAAAAAACTGACAATAAACTTTATCAAATGTCAGGGTCACTGAATAAAAAATTCAAGTCAGCATGCTTATGCAAAATCAGCACAGTTATACAATTTTATTACAGATGCTAATAATACCTTTTTGCTACTGAGGATTATTGGGGAAATTTAAGTTTTCTTGGCATTGCTATTTGAACTTTTGCCAGTGGATATAAACAAACCTGCAGAAAGAAGGCTTCCCAACTAAATTAATTTGTCGTGACCAGGATTTCTCTTGGGTGGAATTGTCTTTAAGCCCCATAGAAAACTGTCTTTGCTTGGAACAGCTAAATATGACTACATATGAGGAAGGCTACGATATTTGGTGCTAGAAGATACATTGCAGAAGTACATCTCTCTCTCTCTCACACACACACCCCATAACATGCAAAGCTATTTTTTTGGATAAGTGGTTGCCAGATGGGGAGTTACACATATTTTCAAGTCTTTCTAAAAGTGGAAGCAACAGCAGATTGACATTGTATTAGGGGATTTCATTGTAAAATAAATGGCTTTTTCCCCATTCTAAAAACAGCTTTCCTGGATTCTCTTGACCTCATGCCCCATCTTTTGTAAGAAGTTCCAGTTCGCATCTGGCTGACACTTGGCGTCCCTGCTGTAAATGTGTTTTTGTTTGATTTACAAAATGATCCAAAAATGGAAAAAGCTTTCAAAAATTGCTGAGCAGGAAGAAAAGGGGAAATTAAATAAACCTATAAACTATTATTTCAATCCTATGACCACAATCCGTTTAATAGCTTGGAAGAAAGGTGGTTTTGTTCTCAGTTGGCTATTCAGAAGCATTGAAATTATTCAAATCTCTTCTCCACTGTATTATGTTGTCATTAATATTTAATTTCAGTATGCAATTTCAGCCTTATTGGATAGTAGAAATGTGTGGCACTCTTTTTTAGCAGAGTGATTCAACCAATGGTACTGTTTTTAAGAAAGGCAAAGAAATAAATTTTTTTGGAGAAGGCCATATTTTTGGAAACAATCCTCCTCCCTCCCCCAGGTGTTCATCACAGGCTTGAAATATAGACCAAGGTACGGTATCTTCAGTTTAAGAGTGAAGATGCTTCTGAATCAACTCACACACAAAATTGATATAAATTGTAAACACAGCTACCACCCAAATGGTCACACATCTATGGGTGGAGAACCCAGGGCCCTCCTTACACTGCTAGATTACAACATCCATCATAGTTGACCCACTGCCCATGCTGGCTTGGGCCAATGGAAGTCCGCTAATATCTGGAGGACTACATTTTTGCATGCTATTTTCACTAATATATTCATTTTAGTCCACTTTTGCCTAATATGTGCACATTGGCAGACATTGTTTGGCTGCAGAACTGCCCCACAAAATTTGGTTAAGTCCAAATTTTGAAGGGCAGCTGTTCTTGAGTTCACATACTGTTTCAGAAAGTGCAACTTGGATAGATTCACCTTTATATGTGAACTAAATCAAAGTTCTCCCTCATTCCTGGCTGACACCTTCTCGTGCCTCATCTTGCTACAGCCTTGTTTCTCTGCATCCAAAGCAAAAACTGCTGTGTGTCTCTCAGGATTTGTCAAAGACTTGACAAACCTTGATGAGTAGAAATGAACCAGACTTTAGAAAGGGCCATAGGAAGATGTCTTATACCAAGTCAGAATGTTCGTCCAGTATTGTCCATTCTGATGGGCAGAAGTATTTTCCATCAGTTGCTTACTGATCCTTTTAACTGGCGATGCCAGTGATTGGAAGAAGTGTTGCTCCACCATCTCCCTTCTCAAACCCCCTTCTCATCTCATCTTTTGGCTCATCTCCCTTCTCAAACCCCTACCAGCCCTATCTACATAGAACCCGACTGCTTTGTAGTCTCATAATGCAACTGACTCATATCTGAGGGCTTTGGAGAACCTGTCCTTAAAATCACCGCACTATAAAGTCCCAACAAATTTAAGCTGACAAACTCTGTGTCTCCTCCTGATGTAAACAGTGCAATGTCTGGGTTTCATCATGGAAATTTATAGAGTGATTTGATCAGTTTGACCAAGGAAGTTATTTTCATTAGATTCCAGAGATATGAATTCATGGATGGGTATTTATGTAGAATAATACATGTAAAGAATTAGCCAGTTCTATTTATAGGCAATAAAAGAGAATCATACATGTTTTAAAGTTAGCCTTGCCAACTCCACTAATTGCAGCAGGCCTCTCTTATAAACTTCTTTTTACCTCTTTTTTTCTTATTTCTTATAAGCTCAGATGGATGGACCAATCTGTCAAACAGAGCATGGTAAGCTAGTGCAACTAGTGTGGATTAAAACTGGTCATAGAATGTCATGTAGAACCTTGAGGGGGATCATATGATCTAAAGGGATTTTGTCATCTAGGATGCTTCCAGAAGACATATTAGGTTTCCATTCTTATTTGCTTGCAGGGAGATTAGACAACATTGCCTGCTTAAAGAGCATTCATTCCGATTTATCTGTGGGGAGGCTAGATGACATCTCAAAGCAAGTGTTATCACTTTCCCAGTGCATTTCCCCATCCTTTTCCTTATCCCAGAAGTCCAGTATTTGGGGGAACAGTTCCAAATCAGCTTTCATCAATCAAGCAACTTCAATCTGCTAGTATGTGACTGAATCCCATTCACTAAGTAATGATCATCTGAAAATGCTGTAAGATTGCATCAAATTACTCTGTGCCTGGCTATTATGATTTGGGCACCGTTCAAGGTCACTGAACACTTTCAACCTGAATTGCTTTGCACAGCTTTGGGCTCATTCATACTTTGCCCTGTTCTTTCCAGGCACAGGTCTGTGTCAGAGCATTTTTGTGGGGGATTTTTGCCCTGGAGCTTTCCCTGCAAAATCTCGGTCTTTAGCGCTCAGTCGGAGCAAATGTCAATTTGGGTTTTCTGTGGATTGCTGTTTGCTCCGACTGAGCTTCAAAGAGCGGGCCGGGCTTGGAATGAGCAGAGGGAAAGTAAGTGAAGACAAGCCTGTTTCCTTTCTCGTGATCTTATAAAGCAACAAGACTTACCCTCTTGATTTTACCAACCATGACTCAAAAGTTGGAATTACAGGATAGTAGTTTGGAGGCAGATGATGTTCTTCCATTCTGCAGCTAAGAGATCCAGCTGCTAACCCAAAAGGGAGATCATGATAGAATCTCCTATGGCCTCCAAGCAAGATACAAATGGATAATTACTGTATTTTTCCGTGTATAAGATGGTTTTTTGCTAAAAAAAATTTGGCAAAAATTGGGTGTCGTCTTATACACGGGTAGTGAATGCAGAGGGGGGACGTGCAATTAATGGCAGCAGCAAGCAGGAGATTGGCAGTGGCGATTGGGCGGGTGATTGGTGGCTATGGCAAGGCCTACTGGCGATTGGCTGTGGCAATTGGGCAGGCAATTGGCAGCTGTGGTGAGATGGGCAGGCAATTGGCAGCTGCGGCAAGTGGGCCTTTGGTGGCAATGAGTGGGCAGATAAGGTGGCTGCGTCGAGGTGTGCGATCAGCAGTGGCGGGCAGGGGGTGAGCGTTTGTTGGACGTGACCTTCCCCACCCCCCCAAAAAGCTAAGCAACTTAATTTCTCAATTTTGGGTAAAAAAAATATGGGGCGTCTTATACATGGAAAAATACAGTATTATAAAACAAACACAAATGTAGAGCTCCCTTATGCTTAGACTTGGCCCAAACAAGTAGTGATGAAATACCTTTCAGGAAGAGAAGGGGGTGATTTATAATAACAGGGGTTAGTTTGATAGACGGATACTCAATTTTCACAAGATGGGCACATGTTTGATTCTAGTTTTGGGAGTTTGGAATAGTCTTTAGCACTCTAAGCTCAAGATGTAGAAACAATTCTAGATCTAAAAATTTTTGTCTGACATGGTAAAAACTAGCTTTCACCCTCATGAGAGCCAATTTTGTGCAAAGATTTGCAACAAATAAGCAATATGTTGTTGTTTAGTCGTTTAGTTGTGTCCGACTCTTCGTGACCCCATGGACCAGAGCACGCCAGGCACTCCTGCCTTCCACTGCCTCCCGCAGTTTGGTCAGACTCATGCTGGTAGCTTCGAGAACACTGTCCAAACATCTCATCCTCTGCCATCCCCTTCTCCTTGTGCCCTTAATCTTTCCCAACATCAGGGTCTTTTCCCAGGAGTCTTCTCTTCTCATGAGGTGGCCAATAACCAATATAGTAATGCTTAATTTTCTCAGCAACCTTAACAAACTACAGTTCTCATGATTCTCTGGGGGAAGCCAAGTGGTATGATATTGCTTTAAATTCTTTTTTTGTGAACTGCTTTGAGGTTTCGTTTTTGTTTTATAAAATCAGCTGTGAATAATTTTTATGAAAAAATAATAAAAGTAAACGTACAATGCAGATGAAGCCCATATCAAAATGTCAGAACCATGTCAAGGAGGAAGAGGCAAGGACATCAAAACAATAAAGGCAATGAAACTGGTTTATGTCAGGTGCCTTTAATTAAGAAGTAATTTTATACAAAATGTGACCAAGTATTTTGAATACGAACTTCAATAAAAACATATCTAAGAAAGGGAGAAGCATCCGATTTAGCCATCAAAGCACAGTAAAGGGAAAGGGAGTGTAAAGGTTTCTGCAGTAGACATTTGCTGGCTGGTTGCACTGAGTACAATCTATCAACATCTTCTGAGTTAGCCTCACTGTAGGGAATAGGCTGTGTACAAACACTTTAGAGGAAGTAAACCCTAAGTGTCTAAGATGAAAGAGTCCAAAACAAGAGAACAAAAGAAGAAAATAACACAGATCCTATCCATGCATTGTCAGTGCATGAAAGCAAGAGATTTTAAAAAGATGCTTCTCTAGGCCTTAGGGCATTCTCTTTCATGGGCCAAAAAAATATGGAAAGTGACATTACTTGTCTGTTAAACTGAAAATATCTGCTTCTTGAAGTTGTCAACACAGAGAAGAGGACCTGAACTAAAAAAAGTCACACTTCACATTATTCAGCTTTTATAAGATTGCAAATATTCCCTTTCAAATGCCAAAATGTGAATCAGAAATGCCTTCATGCATGTAGAACTTGTGCTCAATCATAGCGTTTTGTTGCTTTTTAAATACCAAATGTTTTTTCTAATTTAAAAAACCACTCTGAATTTATTTTACAAATATTAAAGTGACTCAAAAAACTTGTAAACGTAGCCATAAACAGATCGCTCACAAACTGTTACCAGAACTTCAAGAGGCTTTCTTCTGCTAAAATCTCTTCAGCCTCTTGCCATTTTGAACTGTCAGTATCCCAAGTTGAATAACTAGCAGTGTCAGGAAGCTGCTTGTTACTCAAGAGTCAATTCACATGGAACATGGCAGCACAGAGACGCAGCATGACATGCTGCTACGGTAAACACCGTGTGATGGAGAGATGCATCACCCAAGATGTCACAGGGACCCACAAATTATCCTGAACTCTGGAGTGTGCATCTGAGTGTTTAGAGATGCACATATTTAACCTGCCTACATCGCTGTTTTACCACAAACACCCATGTGTGAGAGAGATGGGGACACAGAAGCAGCATTTCCTTTAGTGTTCCCCCATATTTTCTTATTTTCCATAGCAACACAGATGGACGTGTCTTTGGAACAAAGACTTAGAAGAAGTCTCTTCATTTGGTTTGATTAATTGTTGCAATCTATGTTTCCTGCAGAGTACACTGAGAGAACAGGAGATTGGATGTAAAGAAAGTGGACTGAAGTAGAGCTTATGTAGATGAAGAGGAATTTTCAGGTTTTAGTTTATACACTAGTGTGAGGTCAAGCAAACAGAAATCTCAAGGTTGCGATAAGCTACCCGGAGGAGGCTACTAGCAAGTGCTGTTACAAAAAGCACTGAAAATAAAGAGAGGATGTGAGGTTTGCTTTTTTTTTTGTCCTACAGAAGTAGTCCGATGCAAACTTTGTGGCATCTCCTCGAGGCATCCAAGAGCTGTCACAAAGAACCACTGCCTTGGGTCAGTACTCCAGAAATTCAGTTATTGGATTTTTAAATCGCAATAATTTAAAATCAGAACGTCAGTCACCTTTGGCTTTGGATTGGACAGATCACTAGTTGTGCGTAAAGGGAAATTAAGGCTCGAAGGTGATAGGTATAGCATTGAAGCAAAATGGAAAACCACAACGCATTGTCTGGCGGCAGTTCTACTAACACATGTACGTTTTAAACAGCTGACAACAATGAGGCCTGGTCTACATATGCAGCAGAAAGGAGGAGGTGCTAGAATCCTGAGGTGGTGGATTGGACTGTATAATTTCAAGCTATAGTGGAGGGGTGTCATTTTTGAATGACCAACCCATCATATAAATAGCTCTCTGCAAGTTTTAAAAAAAGCAACTAACAAAAGCATCAGGGTGTGTGGGTGTGACATGTTGGGAATTCTAGCCTCACTAAGGGATGCAGCACCAGAAATTAGTCAAGATACCTTCAAGAGAAGCATATTACTACTACTACTACTACCATTATTATTATTACTGAAACAATTTTTTAAAAAATCCTCTCGGATAAGGTGGCTGGATTCAAGAGGACAGAATGCCAACACCTTTAACCACCTTGTCATACAAGGTACACCTGATGAAATCCCCTCTTCTACACAACTAATAAAGGATGTAGGACCCCTGTCCTCTTTTGAATTTGACCACCCTACAAGTTTCAAACATGGTGGATTACTGTAGAGTTTTCTTTTGCGGGAGGGGCAGGGAAGAGGCAACTGACACTCCTACAGATTGGTGTGCAATGCCACTCTTAAGAGGAATGCTAAGAGGTCTCAAGAGAATCGGTTGTTTTGCAAGGTTGTATTCACCCAAAATATTCTTACTGAGTTATTTTTCAAAGATAAAAGAAAAGAGAAGCTTCACTGAAATGTATTTGTGGGGTTTTGTCTTTTCTCTTGCCATGTCCCTCTCCGCATTGGCTTTGCATTTAGGCAAATTATTTTCCCAAGTATAGCTAAGGTGCTGGTTTGAACAGCCTCCCTTGTCAAAGCTTTTCCATTTCAAAAATATTTCATACCACACTACCAATATCAGCATTAGAAATAAGTTGGTCAAACTAAACATGCCTATACAAAAATAAAGTGTAAAAATCTGTAGCCTTAATTTTCTGTGTAGTTTATTTGAAACAGATAAGATTAATTTTGGTTTTTGAGCTTTGTGCTTCAGCAGAACCTAGGCCTACGGTGTTTTGCCGCTGCACCATCTCCACATAAATTGCTTTTTTTAGGTCATGTTGCAGCCCATAAGGCGTAGTTTAATTTGTATATGAAATGAAAATAGGTGCCTCTGTTGGGTGGCTTCAACTTCTCTCTCTCTCTCTCTCTCTCTCTCTCTCTCTCTCTCTCTCTCTCTCTCTCTAGGTCAGATCCCTCCACCTTGTCCTTAAAACACATAACACTAATTAGGAAATGTATCCTGTCCCATCTCCAATATAACAATTCACCCTATAGAATCATAAAGAAAAAAAACCATACTTCTAACACTGGACAATTTCAAAATACAAATATCCATATGGTTTTACAAAAAAGTGTAAATACAAAGGCAACATTTAAAACAGTTGGAAAAAATATTAGTTTGAAAGATCAAATAGAAGCCAATACCAATAAAATAAAATAAAGTAGACTGGAAGAGAGATGTTCCTTTTCTCTTCCTCCAAAACTGAGCTGAAGCTATTTTAGTCCTTTACCAGTTGTCTAGAAAATCAAATCCGGTCTTCAAGATAACGTTATTTGCATTGCTCTGCAGAGACACAAAAATTAGACAAAGTGAATACTTAAATCATTGAAACTAAATTAACCCTAATCAATAACATACACATATATACAATAGAAGGTGCTTCCTGGCACAGGTTTAATATTGCAAGCAGGTTGTTGGGAAACAGATCCTCCCCCCACCCCCACCCCGTTTTTTGATTTCCCCCAGAAAGGATAAATTTAGATTAAATTGGGGTAACTGGCATTTTAATAGCATTATATGGACACTGTAAAACAAGAACAAAAACCCAAACCCCATAAAAGCACCCAAAATTACATGTGAGCATCAGAGTCCCCCATCACCGCAAGTAGTGCTATGGAAGTCGAAATTCGCATCAAAAATCTTACAGGGCTGGATTTGGAGGAGGAAAATTTCAATCTCTGGTTGCGTGTATGCGTGCTAGCAGAAAAACCTAACCTCAAAACCAGGTGCTGGGAACATTAGGCCTACCAGATGCTGCTGAACTGCAACTCCCATCATCCTTGGCCACTGGCTATGCTTGCTGGGTCTCCTGGGAGTTGTAGTTTAGCCATCTGAAGGGTCAAAGGTTCCGCTCTTCTGCTCTAAACCAAGTCATGCAGGGACTCATACAGGATTTCAGGCGATTCAAATGGCAAATGTCGCTACTATATATACAGTTGTACCTTGGAAGTCGAACGGAATTCATTCTGGAAATCTGTTCGACTTCCAAGACGTTCAAAAACCAAATCGTGGCTCCTGCAGCCAATCAGAAGCTGTGGAAGCCGCATCAGATGTTTGGCTTCTGAAAGAACGTTAAAAAAACAGAACAGTCACTTCTGGGTTTCGATCGTTTGGGAGCCAAAACATCTGAGTTCCAGGGCGTTTGACAACCAAGGTATGACTGTATATTAAAAACATATTGAAAATGCATTAGCATTTATGTTGGAGCTGGATTCAATTGGCGGGGGGGGGAACAAGCTTAGTGTTTAGAATTGTATGAACTGCTAATCTTCTTGAGCAACATTTGCAGAAGGGTGGACTTTTGTTTTGCAAAGCACTCAAATAGACAAAGCAAGGGATTAAAGACCAGCTTTTACCTGCACTTCTGAAAGGAAACCACTATCAGCCTCCTCACTTTTGGTCCCAGTTGATGAGAGTTTTTCCACTGGCTCAGGACAAACATCAGGAGGACTCGGCTGGCCAGGTTGAGGTTTTTCCCATTCTATTGAAGTTGCAGCAAGAACGGGGGTGGTCAATTTTTCAGGTTTGCTAGCACTAGGCTTCTCTGCTTTGGTTGCCTCTTTTGGACCAGATTCTTGCCTGTAGTAAGGCTGGAGGGTCTTCTCTCCTTTCTCCATGGACTTGATCTGGCTTGGGGTCAGAGAACAGAACTCAGACTGTTCTCCGTCACACTTTGAGCGCTCAGCATTGATCTTCCAGAATGACAACTCCTCCTCTTTCCTAGCTGGCAGAAGCCCCTCTGAGTTAGGCGTTTTAGCACCTTGCACGGGCTTGGGGGCTGGGGGCCCTGGAGCGGTTTTGGTGGTCTGCTTTGGCTCGCTCTGCAATGCCACTGCACTTGCCTCTTGTATGGACAGAGAAGCAATGCTGAACTCCATCTGACTCTGTTGGGGATTAGAAAGAATTAATGTCAACTCTCTTTGCATGAGAAAACGCACGCAGTGGAGAAGTTTATGGAGGGGTGGTGGTGGCTGTTTTAGAGGTTTTGAGCGAGGATCTGACAGACTGTGCCACAGCTACCTGGTACAGTGGTACCATGGGTTACAGACGCTTCAGGTTACAGACTCTGCTAACCCAGAAATATTACTTTGGGTTAAGAACTTTGCTTCAGGATGAGAACAGAAATCAAGCAGCAGCGGCGGCGGCAGCAGGAGGCCCCATTAGCTAAAGTGGTACCTCAGGTTAAGAACAGTTTCAGGTTAAGAACGGACCTCCGGAACGAATTAAGTTCTTAACCCGAGGTACCACTGTACTTACTGCCTGCTGCAGGTAAGCTGTGGGCAGAATCTGGGATGGGCACACAATTTTGACGGTTAGCACAAACACAGCCTAGGTTTTGTGCCAAGTAAAGGGGGATTCTGCAACCTCTAGAAACTGTGCAAATAAGACAGATTTGCAATGCACTTGCTTATAAGATGCAATCCATTATACCAAACGAAGAGCCAAGCAGCTGTTAGAGATGGGATACCAGATACTACAGATTTAGCTTCCTCTGACGAATGGTCCACAATTATCTAAGAAGTACACAGCATTAAAGGAACTATCACAAAGGGGCATGAAACAAACAAACAAAAACACACCACACATAACAGAGAAAACATTTTTGGATGGTAATCAATTTCACTTCTACGCAAGGTTGGCCATGCGCATTACTACGCAATTCAGGTTTCAAATCTAGTCTGAACATCAGGACACTCTCCATCATGCTTGAATTGACTGGCTCCACAATTGCTCAAACCCTAGTTGAGAACATGCAGGAACAAACAGATATAGCTTAAAGTATAGGGTGACTGACGTGTGATTCCTGAGATGCTGTAGTACTACAATGCCCATCATCCCTGGCCACTCGCCATACTGGTTGGAATGATGAGTGTTGGAGCCCAACAACATCTGGAGGACCATGGGATAGTCATCCCCAGTTTAAAGTAACTTGAGAAAACTTGTGCCAGTGGCTTGCAACATTAGAGGCCAAATGATGTGTTTTCTTGGCAAAGAGGCAATTCAAGCCCAGCTTTTGCTCGGCTAATGGGGAAATTCTAAGATGGCCTTCAAGGAAGAATGAGAGGAGGCAGGAGAAGAGACACACCCATTCCAACTCCACTTTTACCCCAACCAGGCTCACTTTTGCTTTTGGAGTCTAGGTTTACCTGATGGAGAACGCTGGACCTTTTCGCTGCCCATCATCTTATCCCTTGCAAAGCCAGCTTCCTATCCCACCAGCATTATTATGTTTCACTAATGTTCCTTCATAGTACATAACAGCTCGATCAGTTTTCAGGCCTTTAATGTAAGAAATAGGAGTTGGGTCTTTAGTGTGGTGGCACCGACCCTTTGGAACTTCCTCCCAGAGTTCCATTTCTATTGTCTTTCTGACCCCTATTGAATTATTTTTATTTCATTTATTGAATTTGTATACCACCTTTTGTATACCACCGTAAATCTCAGGGCGGTTCACAACATAGAATAGGGAACCAGGCAGAGGGCCTTCTCAGCGCCCGCCCTGTGGAATGCCCACCCATCAGATGTCAGGGAAATAAACAACTATCTGACTTTTAGAAGACATCTGAAGGCCTGTTTAGGGAAGTTTTTAATGTTCAATGTTTTATCATGTTTTTAATATTCTGTTGGGAGCCACCCAGAGTGGCTGGGGAGACCCAGCCAGATGGGTGGGGTATAAGAAGTGTTGTTGTTGTTGTTGTTGTTGTTGTTGTTGTTGTTGTTGTTGTTGTTGTTTAGACCTTCCTTCTTCAGGAAGCCTCTTAAGTGGGTATCTTTATCTCATACCAGATTAGAAATTGTTTTTCTCGTTGATATTCTTACTCTGAAATCACTTTGAGATATTTTATGGGAAGCGATTCATAAACAGAGACCAAAGAAAGAAAGAAAGAAAATTAAAAAGTGAAACAAAGCATACAGAGAGGGAGAAGGAGTGGATGAGTTAGTTCCCTGGTAGAATGAGTTTCAACAGCTTCCAGATATTCCAAACTGAAAGCACACAAACCACATGTCCTGTTTCTGGCCATGTGCTCAAGCAGCAGAAGGTAATGTATGGCTTGGGCGATGAAGTTTCCGGCCTGGCAAGATCTTTTCCACTAGAATAACTGGCCAGCAGGAGCACTTCCATGCAGTGGCAGTCTGGGGTTCTGCACACTGTGGGGTAGGGAAGCTCTGGCAGACCAAAAGCTTTATATTGCTGAGTTCTGAAATTACAAAATTCAAGGTCACGGTTCTGGTCTTCTTCAAAATAATCTGCCTAAACACTGATTTCATCCACAACTTTATCCCTTCCTCTCATGTTTCCCTCTCATATTTCTGGCCTATTCCCAAGGCAGCTGATTTAGATCCACAGTCCAAAACAGCCAGAGGGCACCAAGTTGGCAATGGGTGACCCAGTACAAATGGAAAGACACAATGAGCTTCAGTTGCCACTGCTGGCAATGAAGAATTGCCAATATTTTTAAAGCTCTGTCCCCAAGGCAATTCAGGTTCTGTGGACAGAGGGGAGAACAGCAGGATCTGACTAACTGACCTCTTGGTCTTGCACTTCATTGTACATTAATGAAAGGCTTATTCCAGTATTGTCTATCTACAACCATTTATTACTGTATTCATTTATTTAAGGCATTTATGTACCACTTAATCATTATTTACTGATTTTATAATTATTTTTATACCACCTTTTAATAAAATTCTCAGGGTATTTTACACCCGCTAACTCTAACGTGGGATTGGGCAACCTGTGGCATGCCAGATGTTGTTGGGCACCAACTCCCACTGGATCCAGCCAGCACAGCCACTGGCCAGGAATGATGGGAGTTGTAGTCCAGCAACATGGAGTGACACAAGAGTCTGCTTTCTTTGTTCTAATGGCTAGAAAGGAGGCTGTGGAGGCTGTGCCAGGGTTCTCAAGAGAGGTTTCTGTGGCCAGCTTCTTTTGCCCTCACTGCAAAATGGTGGCAAATGCCCTAGGCAACCAGGCGCGTGTTGAATTATAAGGCTGGCTCCCCATCAAACTGAATGAAAACTGGATCTCTGCTAACCAGCTCTCAACTATGCACTAAAAACAGAGAAGGCCACAAGAATTCACAGAGTTATTTTTATAGTTTATTCACTGGCCGGGAATGTGCAGTATTTCGTTAAGCAGATAGCGCGCACAGCCAAAACAAGCTGTTTGGCTTGGCAACCTCAAAATAGAAAGAGGAAAAAACCCACCGGCAAATACTGAAACAAAGCCTGTAGGACAAGAGCTTACCACACCCACTCAAAACTCCTTTAAGCACAACCTGCAGTATTTCAAGAAACAAAATTGCTGAGACGGAAGAGAGGAACCTAAAGTTGGCTGACTGACAAGAGTACGCCTGCAGTGCAATCATATATGTGTCTACTTCGAAGTAAGCCCAACAGAGTCCAGTGGGACCTACTCCAAGTAGCTGTGTCTAGGATTGCGGCCTAAGTCTCAGCTGATTGGACAACCACTAAAGTATGAGGATTTCCTGCAAAGAACACAACGCCCTGCACCTTAGAACTTCAACAAAACCAAGATTACAATGCATCACTGAAACGGTACACAAAATAGCCTCTGACCTACTGCTAGCTCCATACAGTCACACCTTGGAAGTCGAATGGAATCCGTTCCGGAAGTCCGGTCGACTTCCAAAATGTTCAGAAACCAAAGTGCGGCTTCCAATCGGAAACCCCATCAGATGTTCAGCTTCCAAAAATAGTTCGCAAACCGGAACAGTCACTTCCGGGTTTGCAGTGTTTGGGAGCCAAAATGTTCGAGAACTAAGCTGTCTGAAAACCAAGGTACGACTGTATTTCATTACATTTATTATTATAATTTTATGTCACCTTTTCCCCAGGAGCTCAAGGTGACAGACATGGTCCTGTCCCCTGCCTGTTATCCTTATATAACAATTCTGTGAGGTAGGTTAACCTGAAAGACTGTGACTGGCTCAAGATCACTCACTGATCTTGATGATCGACTGGGTACTTGACCTCTGTTCTCCCAGTTCTTAGTACAGCACTTTAACCACTACACCACAATGGCTCTCAAATAGTTGCCGCAACAATGAAGAACCCCTTCGTCAATCACTTCAGGCATTTATATGCAGGCCACTCAGGGAACTTAAGACCATCTGACAGTTTGAGCCACCGACTCAAACTACAAATAAGATGATACTGCAGCTCCTTAGGCTGTTTGCCTTCAGATCCAGAAATTTAACTGGGCGTTGGGAGTCTCCCCCGTCCCATGCTGTCTCCTTGTGTAAATGTGAGCACAGCGGATAAGCACTGAGGTGATACTAGGATGGAGATGTGCAGCTATTGATGCTCTTTCATGTGAATCTAAGGGTTGTTTCTGCCAGGCTGAGACTGCCTCCCTGCCTCCACATGCTGTGAACTGGTCTAATGTTTGCCACACAGACTGGATACCACTGCCTGCATGGCTTGTTGCCATATCGAGGCAAGTTGCTGCCAGGAAAAACGGGCAATAGTATTGGGGATGCTAAGTCGCTTTGCACATGTGGAAATTCAAACAGATTCCAAAAAGATTCCGAACAGATTCCAGAGAAAAGCTTGCATCCCACAGAGAAATGGTAACTTGAAAGAAGGAAGAGATTTAAATACACTGGTGCTCTTTACCAAATCAAATCATTCATCCATCTAACCCAGGAGAGTGCGCTCTGACTGGCAGCAGCTCTCAGGCAGAGTTTTAAGTCGATTTCCCAGTCCTGCTACTTAACTGGAAGTGGCAGCAACTGAATCCTGAAGCCTCATTCCAAGCACATGCTCTACCACAGAGTTATGGGCCCGAATTACAGCCAAAACCAATGTTTCCATTTCACCCCCTCAGTGTCATTCATCTTTTTTAGAAACCTCTAGTCTACACCAATCTACCCAAACTGTGGGACGTTGCTGCTCGTATTTTTGAACACGCATAACCACAGCTAACAACCAGGTAGGCCAAGCATTATGTTTTGAAAGCAGGAGTGACAAAAACATATTTGCAGTAAAAGGAGCAAAGAAATAAATTAAAAATTCCAACATTTCTCAAAACAAAGAAACGGCTCTATCTTTGGCCAGCTCTCTTTTGAACGTGTTGATTTAGTAACATGATCAAGCTCCCAAAATATGGACAGCTGTAGGAAATTGTGGCTTTGGGGTCATGACTTGCTGCAGCCCAAGCCCTGCTGTGTTAGAACTACACAGCTGGCATGCTCTGGAGGAACCAGGCTGGTATGAAGGGGGAAAGGGGTTCAGGAGATCCTCCCCGCTGACTGCTTTTCTGCTCCTGGTTGCACTCTCCAAGGCTGCTTCTCGAGGGAGGGGGGGGAAGTATGAAACTACTTATAATGTGAAGCTTGGCTCCAAAACTGGAGATCTTTTGTGCCATCATCTTCCCCCAAGCAAAATGGATTCAATTCAAGCAGGGAGCTCGGGGGAGGCCATTCTCTGTGGAATTTCTGGTACCTTCCATTATGTAGTCTCCACTGTATACAGAAAATATATTTTAGGATCTAACCTATTCTCTTGATTGTGATTTGGTTTAACTGTGAAGGGCAGGTAAGAAATCTAAGTAATAACATTGATAAGCTGGAACCAAGATGACCAAGGGACTGGAAACCAAGCCTTATGAGGAACGCTTGAAGGAGCTGTGTATGTTTAGCCTGTGTATGTTTATGTTTAGTTTCAATTATCTAAAGGGCTTCCAGATGGAGGATGGAGCAAGCTTGTTTTCTCCTGCTCTGGAGGGTAGGACCCAAACCAATGGAATCAAGTCACAAGAAAGGAGATTCTGACTAAACGTCAGGAAGAACTTTCTGACAGCAAGAGCTGTTCGACAGTGGAACCGACTCCCATGGACTCTCCCTCTTTGGAGGTTTTTAAGCAGAGCTTAGATGGCCACCTGTCATGGATGCTTTGGTTGAGATTCCTCATGGTCCCTTCCAACTCTACAATTATATAAAAATAAAAACAGTAACTGCATCAGCCACAGAGCTACATATATATCACTGCTTATAAAAGGCAAAGGGAGGGAATGAAACAAAAATGGAATAGGACATACTGGCGCTCCTTATGCCTGCTCCTACACTATGCATTCTGTAGAAACGTCAAAAAAGAACTCTTGGTGTATAAATGGAAAGTACCACCTAAAAAGGTAAGAAAGGTAGAGCAGAACTTTTCACACTCAGTGGCTTTTCAGGGTCCTCCATCCGTCCCCACCACTACAACTACAACAGTGGTATATAACAAATGTTCAAAGGTGGGCTGGCAGATTGCAACCTGGAGAATATGCATGCCGGGTTCAAATGCCCTGGTTTGATGGAGCAAAACAAGGCAGGCAAGGCCTTTTCCACCCTTTGCTTCCCCATGCCTTGTGACCACCCATCCACACCCTTCCGGTGGCGATCTGTTCTTGCAAAGTGCAGAACAGGACTAACAGGCAAATTGGGGAGAATTGTGGCCGCCTCTTTCCAGCTATATCAGGCAATTTTAAGCAATTGCATTCTGCTGGTGGCAACCTAGAAACAACATGTGGAAGCTCAAACAGGTGATCTTTTCACTCAAGGTGTAAGTTGCTTTGAGAACTAAACACAGGGTGGCACTCAATTAAATTTTAGTCAGAAATTAATGGACCTAATGGAGTCATGTTCATGAATTTCAGTGGGTCTACTCTGCATAAAACTCAGCTGAATGCCACCCCCACTGAAGTCAGTTCCTTTTCATAAAGACTATTTATTCCCTGGCATTCCAGCTACCTGCTGTCAACATCATATTTATAAAGTGACACCAGAAATTTATTCCATTTGGTGAGTGGGGGAAGCTTCATAGGAAGGACAGCAAAAAGGAGTCTACAACTAGAGCTATATTATTTTTCCATTTTAAAGAATCCCATTAAAGGGACCTTTAAACAAGATGAAGTCTATCCTCCCACATCTTCAACATTATGCAGTCATTTTCCAGGTCAGTCTTTCCACTGAATAATAATATACTTGCCATTTAGATGCTGCTTCCTGAATGCCCAAAGCTCTCCACATTTATTCTCTCAGTGATCCTTATAGCCCGGTAAAGCGCAGCAAGTATTACTGTGACCGCTGAGCAGAGGGAGGGAGAGGCTTGCCCAAGGTACAATTCAAACCAGGGACCCTGCTTGTTCACAACTTGCCATTTTAACCACCATGCTGCACCAGTTTAAGTTGTGAGCAGGTTGCCAGTTATGCCAAACACATTTTTTCTAAACCATAGCTGAACTACTTAGATTTCAAAGAGCACATTCTAAGACAGGCTTCCTCAACCTCGGCCCTCCAGATGTTTTGAGACTACAATTCCCATCATCCCTGACCACTGGCCCTGCTAGCTAGGGATCATGGGAGTTGTAGGCCAAAAACACCTGGAGGGCCGAGGCTGAGGAAGCCTGTTCTAAGAGCTATAACTAGTCACACTGAACACAATGGCATCCAGTTTTGAGAGCTAGACACTGTAGATAACAGCATTAGAGAGTGTTAGACTTTGCCCTTTGAGATTTGGGATCAAATCTTTGCCTGAGCATGAAATTCCTCGGCCTTGGGCTGGTTAGCCCCACACCTAATCTACCCTCCATGGTTCTTGTGAGGATAAAGCAGGGGATTATGTTTACTTCAGTGGGTCTAACTCTGACTTGGTTGGCTGCAATGCAGTATTATTAAGAAATCAATAGCCATTTTTGTATAGCGTTGCAAGAAGTGATATCCATTGAGCTCACACAATATTAAATGGCCTGCACATTAACTGCAAGGAAAAAAAACTACTCTTCTTTTAAACTACCATTGGCATGATATAACCCTAACCATGGAGTGTCAATTAGGCTTAGTAAAACTTCCAAGGTGAACCAACATGAGAATAACATAAGTTAGCGAAATTACCTTGGTTTCCCAGGAGAAAGGAGCAGAGTGTTCATCTTGCCAGGTGATATCCTGGAACACAATGGAAGAATAATTATGCACAAGTAAGCATGTAGACTTTTAAATGCCAAAGAGATGACATTTTATAGTAGACCTTAATAATATGTAATACAGTTGAAGGATTTTACAAAATGTCTGCTTTAATCAGCTAACAGAGAAAGACAAGAAGTAAAATAAGAGGCACTCTCTTGATGAAAAGTCTGAACGGGACGGGCTCTCACTTCGTATGCTGATTTGTAGAATAAATCCACAACATCACATGCTCAAATATCCTAATGTGCTTTTATGACAGAATATTCACTTTGCTCTAAAGTGGAGATCTAAAGAGACACTTGCTGATTCATCTTACATCAAAAAAACTTTATACACTCAAAGAATTGTGGGATTTGAAATTGTGGAAGGATGTTGATGCAGCCGGCATTCCATGTTTACTGACTCAGATGCTCCCTTCCAAACTGACTTGATTATTAAGAAGCAAATATTATTCCCCTTGCTTTTAGCCTCTCTATGCAGAGAGCCCATCTGGGTTATTTCTGGCTCACATGTCACCCTTCATGTGAACTCAAAATAAAAAGCTGGAAGCCAGTTAGAACTTCTGCTGCTGATATACAAAACAGAACAGAATTCTTCTCTAGCTCAACTGCACTGACAGGAAATGTTATTTTGGCCTGGATCTAGCATACTCTCTCTATTGCATTAGCTTATTGAAGTCTTTTGACTGTTACACACAGCACTACAAGTGTATGTCTGTGAGAATGTGTACAACTGCTGAATAAGGGCAGCTATCCACAGGAGAGACAGCGTTTTGGAGCCCCATTTTTTGCATTGTAGTGTATTACTTTTCAAAACAGGATGGGGCAATTATTATGTTTGGTTTTAAAAAATGTTGCCCCCCATCCCCTAGTTGTATGTGTTGGGCAAAAGTAGTTTCTCTTCACACGAACAAAGGGGTAGGCTTCTGCCAGGTGTTTGTGTGTGTGTGTGTTTTGTATTGGACTTTCATACTGGGGGGGAAATAATCTTTATGTTTGAGAGTAACCAAACTTCTGCGTAGACCTGCCCACGTTTGGGAATTCTAATCAGAGGTGATCTTTATTCTGGATTAGAACACTTTTCTGCTGACTTCACCATCATGGGCTCAGACCCTAGGCCCTAACAGAACACAGCCTTCGAAAGATTATTCAGGTTTTGGCATGTCTCTATGGAAAAGGAATGCCAACGTTATGGGGCAGCCACTGGGAACACCTCTCTGCACCTTCACAATCCCAACTTTGTACACTCACGATAATCTTAAAAATGGTATTCCTGGCTATTTTAGAGGTCATGCTTAGACACAGATGTAGTCTCTTGGGTTGGGTATGCTAGCTCCATGCTATTTATTTATTTGTTGGAAATGCATTGAGATCCAACACGGCACACAGATGATTAGCAGAATAAGAGAAAGGGGAATATATAAATGTTTTGCTTAATGTTCCAGCACAGCTTAGAGTAAGTCTCTTGGGAGGAGTATAAGCCATCAAAATTGAATCCCTTTCCCCACCTCCCCCGCCCGTGCTCAAGAAATGGAGCACTTTCTCTAAAGAGATGCCAAGGATTTAGGCTTTCGTTCACCCGGCAGCGCATTTAAGGAGCTGGAGTCTTTGTTGGCCTCTGCTTATCTGAATTCATGACAAAAATGCCATCCACAAACAAGAATTCGGTCACAGAGCTAACCTCAGCCGCCAGCTGCAAAGCATCAAATGCAGAAAAGTATGCAACTAACAGAGACTTCTTCCAAGCAGCTTGTTTTGAAAAAGACACTGGAATTCTAAGATGCGAGAGACAGTGGTATCGTTCGTTCCCGATGGCGAATGACATAAGCAGGGATCTGACCATTTATCAGCGCTGAAGAGCCAAATGACTGCTCTGTTATCCAAGTCAGCACAAAAGATTACTCTGTTGGCAACTGAGGCTGTGCGCACACGCCAGTTTACTCGGCATCCAGTGCACCCCTGCCACTGGTTTTGGAAGGAGTCTACGCGTTACTTTAGCCACAATCCATATCCATCCTGTTGTTTCTTACAAAATCTTGCATTTTGAAACGTTCCCCCCACCCTCAAACCAGCTTCAATCTGAATTAAGAAAAAGAACGACTAAGCTGTGCTTTAAGCCAGCAATTTGCTCATGGCCTATAAATGCCTTACAGCAGCAGTTCATAACATAATAAAGGACAAATTTAATAAATAAGAAGGAGCATTTTTAAAAATAATATTGAGAAAATGTGAAAGAAAATAGCACAAAGGAGTCTGGAGAGCAGAAGCCAAGGGTTCTTCTGCCTCTTCTTTTTCAAAAACGCAATTTATTCCAAAATTTACTTTCCTGGTACTCAATTGGTTGTTACACACACAGGTTTCACTACAAACACTGAAGGGAATGGGAGGCTGTGGCTATCATCATGTGTGATTATGAAAGTCCCTGCTTGCCAAAGGAACCTTGAATGGGAAACGGCAAGCAAGTATTGCATTATTACAACTTTTCAGCACATAAGCTCGTTTTGCCACATGGATGAGCCTAGACTCATAGACTTGTAGAGTTGGAAGGGACCAACTGAGCTATCCCAGAATATAAGTCTTAACACTCCATTACCTAGCCTTCACTGCTCTTTTTGAGTACCGTATTTATCGCCCTATAGGACGCACTTTTTCCCCTCCAAAAATGAAGGGGAAATGTGTGTGCGTCCTATGGGGCGAATGCAGGCTTTCGCTGAAGCCTGGAGGGCGAGAGGGGTCGGTGTGCACTGACCCCTCTCGCTCTCCAGGCTTCAGGAAGCTCTCCGCTAGCTGTGGTAGACCGGCGGGAAGTCGCGCCGGTCTCCCAAGGCTTCCGGAGAGCTGCCTGCATCCCGAAGCCCGCGGTGCGCTGAGAAGCGTGCCCCGGGCAGCTCTCCGCAAGCCGTGGGAGACCGGCGCGACTTCCTGTCGGGCTCCCTAGGCTTGCGGATAGCAGCCTGTTCTGGGGGCTGGGGTCGGGGGAAGCTCGGGCTGCCCCCGCCCCGCACCTGGGGGGGAAATAATTTTTTTTCTTTATTCCCCCCCCCAAAAAAACTAGGTGCGCCCTATGGGCCGGTGCGCCCTATGGGGTGAAAAATACGGTAAGTACTTCCCTGTTGACCACATGGGCAGGATTTTTGGCCCCTGTGCAGACCGCAGACTGCTAAATGCATTTCAAGTAACTGTACTTGCTACCCGTTTGAAAGCAGTACAGTGGTAGCTCTGGTTATGAATGCTTCGGGTTACGAACTCTGCTAACCCGGATGTTGCTGCTCCTGGTTGAGAACTTTGCTCCAGGATGCGAACAGAAATCGTGTGCGAGCGGGAGGCCCCATTAGCAAAAGTGCACCTCAGGATAAGAACGGTTTCAGCTTAAAAATGGACCTCTGTAACGAATTAAGTTCATAACCAGAGGTACCACTGTATCTAGAATATGAAAGCTTTCTCCATCTTATGAAAACAAATAGTTAACAATAACAGACCCAGCAAAGACGAGTTAGCAATATGATGTGCGGAAGGTGGTGTATTTCTGTTGATAGTTAAGAACAGGCATAGCCAATGTTGTGCCATTGACAGAGTGGCGGACTATAACTCCCATCAGTCCCAGCCTGATATAAAGCATCTGGGCAAAATACCAAAACAACATAACCATCCTAGAACAATATACAAACACACACAAATCTTCAAGCTGGTGTAGAATGAAACATTCACCACAGAGAGTTTCTGACCTATACCCACCTAATCTAGCAGAACTCACAGCATGAACTAAGGCCATCACATAATGGAATGTCCTCATCCATTTTTTCAGAGGATGGCTTCCAAAGTAATCTTATTTCAATCCAGTTCCCCCTACTTGGAAATGGCATTCCTCTTATTTAATTCAACCTACAGAAACTCAAATGTAAGAATATATTAAACTGGTAATAATAAGCTCTGTGGAAACAGAAAATTGCTGGTTTTCTGCCTCCACATAGATCCCCAGGGCAACCCAAATATATTTTTCTACACTGTGTTCCAACTGAGGATCACAAAGAGCTCATTGAACATTTAAGAGTACCACAAATGGATTTGCCACATATGGTCAGGGGTGTTTGTGCACCTTAGCTGTACAAGCTTGAGATGTGCTATCATGTTCTCCCATCTTACAATATTTAGGACTTCTTAGTTTAGAAAAAAATGTATCTTTTCCCCACTGAAAGTCCAACCAGATGATCATTTCTGTTGTCCTTCTCCAGCTCTACAATCTCTTCTCTCTCTAAAAAAAAGAAAAAAAAAAATAGCCCAACTGTCCGAGACTTAGCCTTAAACATGAATTATTTAAAACGGAAAAAACAACTTCTCCTCAGTTCTTCATATCATGGAAGGCGGGGGAATTACTTGTTCCATATTGGTTTTGACTTTCAGCTAAGTAACAGAAAATATTCCAGATTTTTTTTTAAGCATCATTTTTAGATACCCTCAATTTTGATCTATATACTTCAAACAGCACTTGGGGGGCACAAGGACAAGCAACAAGACCAATTTGGAGTTAATTCAAGCTCCACTCACTTTAAATCACATGTGGTTACAAGATGCAGATTAGTTTGCCATGTGCCTGGAGAATTGGAAAAATAGTTCTGACAGTGGTTGCCTGACAGAATTAAGAGTTACGAAAACAAAGTCATAATGATGCTGTGCAGCATGCAGATAATCAAGAAGCCCAGTGGATTAAATGTGTATGCCTGTGATGTATTCAAAATATACTTTTAAGCAGGGGCTGGACAATAGCCCTGCTGTCTTGCAAGCAAGATGCGCTCGAGTCATTCCTCCCAGTGTTGGAGGAGTAAATAATCTCCTCCGCAGCTCCAAACGAGGGTGGGAGCCTGTAATTTGTGCTAGCTCCCTGGATGCAAGCAGAGTACCAAACCCAACCTCTGCCTCCCCACCCCGCTGCTCCCCAACAAAGGCCAGTCTCTTCTGCCTCCAAGCTGGAGAGGGTGGGCTGAGGTTCACTGGCTTCTTTCTGTACCTGCTAGGTTGCTAGAACTTCAACCACTGTGCGGATGCAGAGAAAGCCAGCACATTTTAACCATGCTTCACAAGCTCTAAGCTGGAAGAGAATGGCCGGGGCCCATTGGAGTGCAGGAAGCCGCCCTGTACAGGGACCACTGGTCCATCTTGCTCAGAATCATCAACTGCACTGACCGACAGTGGCTCGCAATGGCTTCAGACAGGAGCGTCTCCCAATCCTACTTGCAGAAGCGGGGGACTGAATCTGAGATGTTCCACAATGGTGCTATGACTCTCTCCCTATAAAGGACAGAGAGAGCTGCTTTATACTAGTCAGGACACTGGTGCACTCAGTATTGCCTACACTGACTGGCAGCAGCTCTTTGGGGTTACAGACAGTGGTCTCTCCCAGCCCTACATGTCTCCCCATCCATCACTACCAATTCCTAGTTGCATTATATGCCAGCGCTTTAAGGGAGGAGAAATTTATCAGCTTGCTCCCAAGTACAGAGGTACCTTGGTTCCCAAACGCCGAAAACCCAGTGTGTGTGTTCCGGTTTTCGAACGTTTTCCAGAAGCCGAACATCCGATGCAGCTGTTGGCTATTGTTTCCAGTGTGGCTGCACCAATCAGAAGCTGGTTTTTGAACATTTTGGAAGTCAAATGGACTTCAGGAACGGATTAAGTTTGGAGCTTTTGTTTTTGCTATTTATTTTGCGTTTTTGTTTTTGAGGCTTTTTGCATTACTTTCTTGGGGAAAGCATGCCTTTACTTCTAAAGGTAAACGGGATTTCCGTGCACTCTGGTTTCTGTCACGGTGTCCCATTGCGCCAGAAGCGGTTTAGTCCTGCTGGCCACACGACCCGGAAAGCTGTCTGTGGACAAATGCCAGCTCCCTCGGCCTGAAAGCGAGATGAGCACCGCAACCCCAAAGTCGCCTTTGACTGGACTTAACCATCCAGGACTTAACCATCCAGGGGTCCTTTACCTTTATTATTATTATTATTACTACTAGTACTATTAAACATCTGCTCCATTTTCCAGCTGCTTTGCCACGTGTATCAACCACCAAGAGATTAGCAAAACCTAAAAACAGTTATAATTAGGACCATTAAATTTTATTTTTCCACACTCTTGTTTTTCCTGGCTCAACAGCAGCAGTGGAAAACCTGATTTAATCTTTTTAGAAGGTGTCTTAAAAACATCAACTCGTGGAATAGTCACAGTTATTATACCACCAGACTTCCCTCAAAATACGTGGAACGGCTTGCCAGATTCCGTGCGTTGAATGTAAACATTTCCTCAGCTCTAATTCTTATTTTAGCAGTAACTTCCTACTGCCTTTTGCTAAACTTATTAGCTGTTAGTAAAGACACACACACACCCTTCTAAAATAAGATAGGTCATTTTTATGAATGAACTTTTAGGACAGGCCTACTAAAGTATTTCCATTGGTTCCTTTGCATTCCTTCCATTGTTTCCTGGTTATAATGTTTGTTTTCTCTTCAGTATTTCACCTAATTGAAAACCGCTGGCTTAGTTTATCTGCCACTCAACAACCATAAGAAGATGGCCAATTCTCTAACAGCTAATCATGAGACTGTTTTGATGGACCATTATTTGTAGATCTTTTTCTCCAACATCCAAACATATCTACATAAAGAACACCCTACTGAGAAGGCAGTTACTTTCAGACTGTGATTTGGGAAGCCATAAGATAACTTGGAATCTCAGGGGCTCTTCCAGTGATGAGGCCAATGCCAGTGGACAAGTTTCTGTGAAAAGGTATCTTGCTCACGGCAGCCATGGGAGAGCACTGGGACTTTTAGGTCACACTAGGACTTGCCGATCAGAAGGTCGGTGGTTCGAATCCCCACGACGGGGTGAGCTCCCGTTGCTCGGTCCCTGCTCCTGCCAACCTAGCAGTTCGAAAGCACCTCAAAGTGCAAGTAGATAAATAGATACCGCTCTGGCGGGAAGGTAAACGGCGTTTCCATGTGCTGCTCTGGTTCGCCAGAAGCAGCTTAGTCAGGCTGGCCACATGACCCGGAAGCTGTATGCCGGCTCCCTCGGCCTATAGAGCGAGATGAGCGCCGCAACCCCAGAGTCGATCACGACTGGACCTAATGGTCAGGGGTCCCTTTACCTTTACAGCAGCACGCAAGACCCCAAAAGGTGACCAATTCCCCACACAAACTGAGTGGAACATCCTACAGCAGACCGTCAGGATTTTTCAAAGTTAATGAACATTTCCTGACATCTTAAAACCCTTGAACCAGGGGTATGGTACACTGAGGAATTTCTGTGAGATTACCCTGCTACTTGAATAAAGTCCATGCTAGTGTGTGTGTGTGTGTGTGTGTGCGCGCGCGCGCTTGTTTGGGCTATATGTGTCCTGCATCTCTTGTACATATTTTATACAAAAAAATACCATTATAATCATTTATTATTTATTTGCCGCCCATACGACTGGGTTACCCCAGCCACTCTGAGAGACTTCCAACAAATTAAAACACACTGAAGAGGGGAGAGTGTCGGAATAACTTTCCACCCAAGGAAAAGTGTCATGGAGTTAACATTTTTTCCTATCCTATATATATCTGTACACTGCCTTGTTATTGTTTAATGAGCCGGGGCTTTTATAAATATAAATAAAATAGCTTGACCCTGACTATTCAAGACCACTGTTGTTTAATGACTTTCTGACATCAGTGTTAGGGCTATACATAGCAGTACATCTCATCTTGACTATCCAGTCCCAATCCAGATTTGCACAGGTAAAAACCACTGGGGACCAAAGGAAGTAAAATATTGAAAATCTAATACCTCAGAATATATTTACTGTGGACAGTCAGTCATGTTAGCTTATTGCTGTCCAAAAAATGGAAAAGAAAAGATAAAGAGTTCTGTGGCACCGTGAAAAGTAATGTACATTCTCTCTGTCTGCAAAAACATTAAATAAAGAGTGTGGGTTATAAATGCACATGGATGGAAGTACGGCAGGGAAAGGTGGCAAAACTGGCAATAGGCCAAGACCTATGGTTATTATTGTTGTTGTTGTTATTATTATTATTAATTTATACCCTGCCTTTTTACTCAAGGCAGCTTGAGATGGTGACACAAGCACAAGTGAAACTAAGGCATTCCACTCAACAATCACCATATTTTTCTTCTTGCTTTTATTATGCATTTTGTGTTTTTGGTCTTGTATTTTCATGTTGTGAACCGCCGTGAGATCTACGGATTAGGGACAATATACAAATTTCATAAATGCAAAAACAATCCCTCTTCCTTTTCCTTTCTTCATAATGGCAAACGTCTGGTTGAAAACAGCATCTTGAAATGAGGTCAAATTCTCCAAAAGACCCCAAACAAATGGCCGGATCCTCAAAGCCTTTCTTTTTCAAAAAGCAACCATGATAAGCATTTCCCTATGAGGAAAGGTTGAAGGTGCTGTGCATACTTAGCCTGGAGGATAGATAATTAAGAGACAACATGATAGGCATCTACAAATATTTGAAGGGGTGTGACATTAATGATGGGGCCCATTTATTCTATGTCACTCTAGAAAGTAGATCTCAAATAAAGATAAGGAACAACTTCCAGAAAGTATGAGCTGTCTGACACTTAGACAGAACACCCGGGGAGGTGGTTGACTCCCCAATATTTTTTCTGCCAGGGTGGGTTCTGTAGGAATTGAGTTACTATACTGACAAAGTGTGCTTACTTTAATGTATTTTTCAAATCAGGCAAAGCCCTATTTATTCTCACAAGCTTTTTAAACGGCTAAGTTATTTGGTGTTGTCGTTTTATCATCCGGTTGTATTATGCGTGGCTTGGTATGATTTCTTTTATTCTAGTTTTAGGTTTCCTTTCTGTCAGTTACATTGTTTCTGTACTGCACTACTTTACTGAATTGTATTTTTTAAATCAATGTATGATTTTAAGTGGCGTTTTTAAACAAGTATGTACCGTACACCATCCAGAGAATTGAGTGTATTGGGTGACTACTATTAAAGAACCAACAGACATGTTTATATTTTTATTTGAAACTTCTATTGAGCTGTGTTTGGCTCTCCTGACACAAGTTAGGTTTGCCGCCTAATGTTTTGGTTTTTCCCTCCATCTCTACAAACAGGCAAATTTTAAACATGGGGTAAATACACCTACCACCTTCTCAGCCCAGGTCATGTCTCTTACATTGGTCTTGCCTATGCCTCTGAAAGTTCAGGCCAAAGTTAACTAGTCCAAATCAGCATTTTTTTAAAAGCTACTGTTAAAACAGTGGCAGCCTAGACAATGCTACTTTGAGAAAATATTGTCCATGCTTGAACATATGCAAGTTTGCCTTTGCCTGCTCAGGATGAGGTAGCAACCATGAAGAACAAATGACACCCTGTTTCACTACTGCTTCCAATGTTCTCATTATGACCTCATGAACTGCCTTTGTACAGTGATGTAATGGCATGTTGCGCAAATGATTGACTGGTTTCATTTATTTATGTGCTGCCTTTCCACAGTTAGCAGTGCCCAAAGCGGCTTACAACAAGCACCCACTTGAACCAAAATACAAAACAGGTTAGGGGGAGCATTGTGGCACAGTGGGTAAGTGCATCTGGCTGTTAACGAGAAGGTTGATGGTTTGAGCCCACCCAAGGGCAGCTGTGGGCAGGATCCCAACCCTCAGGGTCTGTTCCAACTCTATAATTCTAACGGGACAAAAATAAACAATTCAGCGTACATGGAATGAATTCACTATTATGAAAAAAATAATCTAGACCCAAATACAAAGCAGAAAAAGTCAACAGTAGACAAAGTTCTTGGTGCTAGTCTCTTCAGCAGCCCAGTTTCAATATAGTTCAGAGGGGAAGAGGTCTTCTCTCCAGGTTAGGTGATTTGCAGCCTCTCCCCAGCCCCTGGACTTTCCAGCTGCTGGTGCTGGTCTTACTGCTATTAGCTTTGACAGCTGCGGCTGTGATGCATGAGAAAAGAGACTCTACAGCCAAAAGTAAAAGCACATCACCTGCATCACTGACAATAAAAGGAACAGTTCCATTGCTAAGTATTTACTAACAATAAAAAGCAGCAGCAATAACAAAAATACTAGATGAGTTGGTCACTTGTTACATAAGGTCTCCAAGTAACTTAAAGCATATAGCTAACATAATAATACACTTTTGCACACGCAATTCTTTTTGAAAAAACACAACTCCAAATAACAGCAGCAGAAATCTTAACAACAAAAGCTGCACCAGCTTTAAGTGGTTAAAAGAACAACACTCTTCAGTTACCCCACTCATCAGCTACTGAAAATGCAGCAGTTTAATTTCTGCTGTAAAAGCAGAAATTTAAACAACCCTGTTAAGTTGAAGAAGCAACCACTGTAATGTCTTATGCTGGAATCCTAAGCACCCCTTTCATCAGAGTCAATCCAACTGAATGCAGTAGTATTTACTTCCAAGTAAGCATGCCTAGGATTACACTCTAGCACTGTGTATACATTACTGGGGTTTTCTCAATTCAGATCGAAGCTAGTCAGGGGGGGGGGGGATGCATCAAAACACAGTATTTCCTAATAAACAACAGGATAAAGAATTGTGGCTTATATTGTCCCAAACCAGCCTCAGTCAGAGCACAGGGAACCTTTGGTCATCCAGGTGTTGTTAAGTTCCATTCCCATCAGCACCAACCAGCACAGTCAATAGTTTGAAATTTTGTGAGTTCAGACTCCAGAAACATCTGGAGCGCCAAAAGCTCTGCAGCCCTAGATAGAAGTCCTATAGTATTTGGACGGCATGAGATACCCAACCCACAAGTCTGCCAAGGAGTGATACATGCTTCTCTACCATGTCACTGCAAATCTCAGACTTGGGGGATCTGGCTATGCTCAGTAAGGAGTGGAACCTGCACTCTGTACATGTCTAAATGAAACCTCTCCCTGCAACACATGTTCCACTAGCACCGAAAACTACTTCTTGGGAGGAATTCTTCAAACCTTTGCCTTGAATAAACAAATATGCTTTTTTAAAAGGGGGAAAAATCCTTCCTCTGCTTTATATTCTTTCCCCTGCAAATCTCTTTTCCCCCGAGGCTACCCTCCCTCGACACCATCGCAAGGGGGCGTAACATTGGACGCCAAGCAGATAGATCCCTGCAGCTCAGGCCCGGATCCGACAACAAACCGTGCTCCGGAGCATGTGCAGAGAGTCCTTTCGCTCGGGGCAGGATCTCACCTCGTCGCCGAAGTGCACCACCTTCTGGCCGGTGTTGAGGCGCAGGTTCGGGTAGCAGACCGGCGGCGGGGGTCCCCGGGCGACCCCTCGGTGAGCCGCGTAGCGGGCCTGGATGTGGGGCTCCACCAGGGTCTGGTCGATGATCTCGTCCTGCTGGCGGGGCGGCAGGCGCTCCCACTCGGGCCCGTAGCGCTCGCGGATGCGCTCCTTCTCCGCCATGATCTTGCGCGCCATGGGGTTGAGCGACGAGAAGTAGCTGAAGCGCTTGCGCTCCCGCTCATCCAGCGGCCGGTTGCCGTTCAGGGCCGCCGTGCGGGAAGCGGCGATCGCCGCCGCCATCGAAGCCATCGCCGCCGCCCCCCGGGGCCCTGGCGCGCGCTCGGACGCCGGCGTGGAGCGCAGCCGAGCCGGGAGCACAAAACAACTCGGTCGCCCGCCGCCGCGCCCTCCTTCTCCTCGGCTCCGCGCACAGCCCCGCTTTCCGCCTCCCGGAAGCCTTTGGCTCCGCCCCTGCTCTTAGGACCGCCTCCCGGGCGTCCTCCCCTTAAAAACAAACACACAAAAGACACACACACAAGCACACGAGCCCGGGACGAGGCATCGATGCTGTTGCCAACGCGGGGCGCGTGGGTGTTGTGCCGCGTAAAGAGCCAGGAACCCTTTCCAAAGCTGCGCGCTTTGCCATTCACAGCACAAAATTACGCGTAGCAAACGTATACGGGGGGCGGTGCTCAAATCAGACGAACTAAGCGAGTGTAGTGGACGGATTGCATCTAACACCCTGCCGGCTTTAGCCTGGATCCACCTTGCCCAAGAGGGATGGTGTTACGGGCTGCTTGGAAGCCGAGGAATGGCGAGAGGAACTAGCTGGGGAACCACCAAAGGATGAAGACTCAAGTCTGGAGAGTGGAGGTGGGAGTCGGATTTACGTATAAGCTAAACAAGCTATAGCTTAGGGACCCACTCTCTTGGGGCCCCCAAAAAATTTTAAAGGGGAAAAAACCCCAGGATGTACATTTCCAAAATATAAGTTTAAAAAACAAATAAAATAAAACCTACATACAGCAACAGTGTTTTGTTTTGTGTATGGACTTATTAGGTCCATAAATTACCATATAGCATATATTCAACACAAAAAACAGCGACAATTTGTTGTTGACAAAGGGCAGCTGGACATATAAAGGGCCCCATTACCTTCAGTAGCTTAGGGCCTCATCAAACCTTAATCCAGCCCTGGGAGTGGAGGTGGAATGGTGTGTAATCAGAAAGAGGAAGGTGTGGGAAGTTGGGAGAGAACAGTCCAGAAGCAGGGGCAGGAGAGTGAAATGAGGGAGGCCAAGAGACAAGAGATGAGTCAGACTGCTGAAGAAGCATGGGTGTCTCCCTGCCACCATCACTGTTCCCAGAACCAGAAGAGGTATGAAATGGGAGGAGCCAAGACAAAGCATACAGGCTTAATCTCCAATTGCTTGGAAAAAGTCCTGGAGAGGAGGAGACATAGATCGCTGTAGGGAGGTGGGGATCTTTACTCTTGGCAACTTTCATGGTAAGACACACAGGAAATGAGCTGCCGGGCTCATTCAGCCTGACAGCCAAGTCTGTGACTATAGTGTTTTTGCTAATAAAGAGTTAACACCAATTTTGAACTGTGTAATTTACTGTCCGGGTAGCTCTGTGACAGATGGGGAGGATTCATAGTTGTGTTCAGATGCTCTGCAAGGCAGGACCAGGAAGACATAGGGCACTTTTGGTGGTCCCAGACACTCCATCCTCCTTTCTGCGTTTGGGCCTGAAAGACCAAGGGAGAGGGTGTGCATGTGGAGGGTAAGATGGAAGCAAGTGTAATTGGTGACAGTGTACAGCAGCATTGCTGATCGTGGGGCATGGGGGTTAAGGCTTCCCAGTTTTGTGGTGCTTGAATGGAATTAACTCTGTTGGGTTTTTGGTACGTATTTGAACCAAAACTTTAGTCGAGCATATTTGAAATTATTGTATTGTCAGGCAATATGAGTAACCAGATGCTTTATGAATAAATTACCAAGTAATCCTATACTGTAGTCTATACTAATTTAGTAATTTAATATATTCATCCTATATGTTTGTGAGGGAGAGACCTCCTGTGACACTCTAGCAACCAGTGGTGTAGCATGGGGGGTGCAGGGGGGGCCGGCCGCACCGGGCGCAACATCTGGGGGTTAGGGCAAATCCACGGGTTAGGGGGCGCAAATTACTTGCCTTGCCCCGGGTGCTGACAACCCACGCTACGCCACTGCTAGCAACCATCAGGCCCCACCTGAACGATACATTTAAAGCAGTATCATACCACTTTAAACAGTCTGGGAGTTGCTAAGGGTGTGGTTGTAGAAAAGTTATGAGCACCTTCAACCAGAAAGCAGCAGGTAAAAAGATTCATCAGTCAGTGATGCATTTGATGAAACTGGATATAATCCCTGAAGGAGTTTGTGGCTAAAACTCTTCCCAAGGACTCTAGATTTGGACATGATAGAAAAAGATGCTCCATTTTCTGTTATATCTTATACTTATTTTCCCACTGTACTGTTTGTTCCCTCATACAGTGGTACCTTGGTTTACGACCATAATCCGTTCTGGAGGTCCGTTCGTAAACCAGAACGGGTCGTAACCCAAGGTGCGCTTTCACCAATAGGGCCTCCAAAAAAACTCGTCGTAATCCAAAATAATTTGTTTGTAAACCAAACCAGAGTTTGAAAGGCCAAGGATTGTGGTCAAATTGCCCAGCAAGGCATTTGCATCTTCTTCCTGAGCTAGTCCGAGAATTACTCTAAAATGTTTGTGCTCATTTTGTTCCAGTACAGTGGTACCTCGGGTTACATATGCTTCAGGTTACAGACTCTGCTAACCCAGAAATGGAACCTCGGGTTAAGAACTTTGCTTCAGGATGAAAACAGAAATCGTGCTCTGGTGGCACGGCGGCAGCGGGAGGCCCCATTAGCTAAAGTGGTGATTCAGGTTAAGAACAGTTTCAGGTTAAGAACGGACCTCCGGAACGAATTAAGTACTTAACCTGAGGTACCACTGTACATAAATCTTAGTATAACAGTATACTAAGACTTCTTTATTACCAGACCTTTATTACTGCACCTGCTGACTAATGGGTAGAGAGAACCAACCAAACTGGTCTAACAAAGCAAACTGGGTATATTATGACAAATGAAATGGTGTCAGAAGACTTGGAAAAAACTAATTACTTGCCAAAGATCCTTCTGCAGCCTGAATCTGATTGCCTGGCTCCATCTCAGTTGGGTTTTAAGCCTGGTTTTGGAATACACAGCTTTGCTGTGAGAAAGATAGGGAGTGTAATCCTGATGATGCTCTTGGATCTTTTGATACCATAGTATCCTTCTGGATAGGATGTCCAAGTTGGGTGTTGGAGGTACTGTTTTGCAATGGTTCCTTTCTTACCTAGAGGCCACTTCCAAAAAGGGGGGGGGGAGGGATTATACTTTTGTCACACAGGGTTTCATCTCCATGCTATTTAACATCTACATGAAATCACTGGGAGAGGAGATGTCACTAATATGCAGGTGACATTCAGCACTTTCATCAAATACAGGAGAGGAAGTGGATCAGTGCCTGTATGCAGTAATTGACAGGAGAAGGGCTAATAAGCCATGCCTGCCTTTTATAGATATTTAGACTTTTTGTTGTTGTTGTTTAGTCGTTTAGTCGTGTCTGACTCTTCGTGACCCCGTGGACCAGAGCACGCCCGGCACTTCTGTCTTCCACTGCCTCCCGCAGTTTGGTCAAAATTTAGACTATACATCCAAGTAATAAAATGGGCTTTTGTGCCAACCTATTAAATCATTCTTTTGGGTGACTGTGTGAAATTTAAACCGGTGCAGGGAACAGGCTAAAATTACGCTACAGTGCATACAATGTGTGGCAGATGTATGTGTGGTATTCAACTAAATTTTACTCAGAGTAGACCAAATGAAATAAACAAGTCATGTTCAGTAATTGGGGTCTACTCTGAGTAAATCTTAGTTGAGCAGCACCCTGTGTTGCCACTTTTGCCTTCTGGCAACTGGTTCTTCACTGAAATCAGCTGTATTTCTTCTGGATATATCCAATAATTCTCAGTTATAGAAAAGGATTTTGTTTTCTGTTGGGTTCCTAAAAGGAAGTGATTCAATTATTTAGAATCCACAAAAATAATCAGGAACAAAGGACTTGCACCATCAACAACATACAAAAAAAGTGGTCACTGCTCTTTATTGAGGTAAGTTAACACAGCAACTAAAGCCTTTTCAGGCAATGAGCTGAATCTGTACTTAATGCTTCAATCATGGTTCTTAATGTTGGAAAGTATTCTGATACCAGTGGGAGACTCTTGTAAGAAGGTGAAATGCTGGAAAAGGAAAATGCAATTATTAATAGAAACATAGTCCATGACTTAAGTTTGAAATAAACCTGATATTTTGTATTTTGCTTAAGCACTCCAAAAATGCTAATTTAACTCAACTGGAACTTTATTGCTCAAGTTTTGGGGCAAGTGACTACCTATGCATTTTGTCTTCAAAATGTTCTAGCATTAAAATACCAAGTTTCACAATAGTATGGTTCATTATTTCAGACATTTAACACCATATATTGTAGAAGAACTGTTAAGTAGATTGCGATGATAACTATCAATGAAGGAAGCTAATTATCACCATGGTTCTAATCCAGAAAACCACAAAGAAATTTAATGTATTAGGTTATTTTTCCCTTCCGCTAGAGAGTAAAATGCCACACATGCAGACCTCTATGGTGTGCCAAATTCAAACAGTTCTTTCTAGTTTGGGTCTATTGCTTCATGTAACTTTAGTACTACTTAAATTTATAATAGGAACCAGGCCTTTTAGATGTGGTGGTTTAAGTTTAACAAGAACTACATTGTTATCACAAACTATATTTGAGTAGTGTCACAAGCAGCAGCCATAGATATATGGGCAGAGGGTGAAATGCAATAGCTGCCATAAGTTGGAATTTGTGAAAGCACTCTTCTGTTAACTTTTCAAAGTAACAAAGACTGCCTTTCTGAGGAAAGCTGGGACTTTTTTTTAGGACATGCAAAACCTTGAGCCAACATTAACAATTTTACCTTTTCAGATTCAGCCAATCTTTTGCCACTTTACTGAAGGCCTCTGATCCAGCTGCTGTCATAGCTTCAAAATCAATCAGCTGGAACACACATTAAATATAAACAACTAAATGCAAAAATAAGTGCACTGTCAGAACATACCCTCACATTTAGCACCATCGAAAAGGTATTTGTAATGGAAGTTGGAAGACGAGAAGAGCTGAACTGTATGCTTTGGATTTGTTTGCTTTAAATATGCTATTTTAGCAGTTGGGGTATAACAATGAAAGGCTGAAGTTGCTAGGATGATTTCAAGGGGGGGGGGAGATTTAAAATTTAAAGAAAACCATCATCACAAGAGACTAGATGAGTGCGGTATAAATAATAAAGTATTATTATTATTGATGATGATGATGCTTCTTGTTGCAAGACACAAAGTTCCAAACTATTTTGAAGCAAAAAATGTGAAAAACTTCATTTGATCATAAAGAGAAGTTACTATTGTCCTAATCGCATAGAAACTTTCATCTCATTTACAACACACTCCAACACTTCTAGCATCTGCCAAGAACAATAATAGGAACATTACCTAATGATAGTTAAATCTAGGAAATAGATTTACTAGGAAGCAAGTTCCACTGGGTGATATATCCAACACTGCACAAGAGGAAGTTCACTCATACAATGGAAGTTCTTTTCCTATTCCCCATCCCACTGCCAAATGCAAATTTCCAGTTAGTTCTAGATGGTACCCTAACCCTCCAGAGCAGGTCGGGGGAAAGGGTAGGGTGAAGAACTTCTGCAAATGGTGCTCATTCCATTTGCAGGTAGACAACACTGGACATCACCTTCTGAGATTAGGATTGCTGCTTTATTTAATTATTTTGCTACACCAACAGTTTCCAGTCCATAGGGCTACTTCTCACATTGAAACAAGAATGCTCTCTCACACATCTCACTTCTTTTTCAAAATAACATGTCTTTATCTTTTGAGAAGTTGCAGGTATTCACAAACTGCTTCCTGAACATCTGCATTACTTCATACCTAGCCCCACATTATGCTTTCAATAACTTTTTGGACACAGGTGTGACCTGCGGGAAAAACTTGGGTGTCACAAGCTGCTCTTTTCTAAATTTCAGGGCATTTTATTCAGAGTGTACCTTTCCTTTCGGAATCTTTCCTGATACTTCTTTTCCACTTGCCATTAGAGCTCCCATGACTATTGAATAAGCCACCACACTGAGAAACAAACAAAAACAGAAGAAATAAAATGCACACAAAGCAGTCCATGGAAACACAAGAACATATTTTACTGCTTTTAAAGGTTAAGAGATTCTCCATTTTCATAAATATTTAAAATCAATGCAATGTACTTGTGACCCGGCTGTATTAATTTCAATATTGCTATATCGAGCTTAATAGTGCAATCCTGTACAGAAGTAAGCTGCATTGAGTGCAACAGGACTTACTTTCAAGTGTATTTTTAAAAAACTGCAGAGTGTAAGACAAGTTTTAAAGTTTTAACATGTCAAATACAAAATGAGAAATACATCTACTACAAAATAGAGAAAATGTTCTCTCATTAAAGATGCACACAAGAATAATATGACTGCCAACATTTATGTAAAAGTGTTTAGGACTTGGGGCAGGAGAAAGAAGAACTGGTAAGGTAAGATCTCATATCACTGTGCACAATGTAATCTTTATGGATACAGTTATTACATAAGAAGAAAGATACTAACCTGGACCCTCTGGACAGAGGCATTAAGTTATAGAAATAATATACGAGAGACAGGATTAGACTGCACACAGCATCCGACTCCTAAGAAAAATAAAACCATGTATTTAACATGAAAAATCAAAATAGCAATAGAAAACTGCATGCACCAAGCAAATTAAATTAAATGAATGGAATTTATGGAAATAAACTGTTTTCATTCTGCAATATGCAGTATTTTATTATCTGTATAATTCTTTATTAAGTTGGTAGTTGTAGCATGACAAGAAGCAGCATTCAAGCAGGAAAAGGTGTATATAGGACAGTAAGCCATATAGACATGTTTCATTTGCTAAGGCCTTCTAAGCTTTGTATATAATGTGGTTGTTTCTCAAGCCGTGCTAAAAAACATTTTTTTTATCTGCCATGTTAATTTTTTTTGGGGGGGGGGTGTCAGATTGTGAGTTACCTTGAATAGTAATGGAACAGAAAGGACAGATAAGAGATTTTAAAAACGGGTTGGATCCAGAGCTCCTGTGAGCAGAATTCCTGCTGGAAGAAGGTAGGGTGGGGATCAGATTTTAGCCAATAGCTCTTGGGAGGACAAGGCATCCTTGTGTGGGAGGTGGCATTTGGGGGGAATGAGAGAAAAGAGCCTCCCCTTTCCTTCCGAGGGAGCTTCTGTTGTATCTCAGTGCGTTCCACAAATGGAAAAAGGCTGTTCACAGAAAGGACACTCTGGATCCAGCCCAACAAAAATAAATTTTAAAATGTTTAAACAATGCATTGCATTTAACCGTAAATAGGAGTAATCTCTTAAATATTTTATAGTGATGGCATGCGTTTTAACTAATACTTTGTGTTGGACTGGTGCCTGGAAGCAGTAATGGGCTGGATGAGGGCCAATAAACTGAGGCTGAATCCTGACAAGACACAGGTCCTATGGGTAGGTTGGTTCTCAGGTTTGAGAATTTGTTGGACATATAGCTTTAGATGCATAGTCTGGGGTTGTGCTTGACCCAGCGCTGTCACTTGAGGCTCAGGTGACTTCAGCGGTGTGCTTGGACTAACATATATACATAATTTTATTTGCATGCCGTCTTTCCAGAGTTAAAACCATGCTCAATGTGGCTTACAACATGAAAAAATACATAATGATGAACGTAACAAAAGTAAGGTAAAGGTAAAGGTACCCCTGCCCATACGGGCCAGTCTTGACAGACTCTAGGGTTGTGCGCTCATCTCACTCTAGAGGCCGGGAGCCAGCGCTGTCCGCAGACACTTCCGGGTCACGTGGCTAGCGTGACGAGGCTGCTCTGGTGAACCGGCACCAGAGCAGCACACGGAAACGCCGTTTACCTTCCTGCTATAAAGCGGTACCTATTTATCTACTTGCACTTAAGGGTGCTTTCGAACTGCTAGCTGGGCAGGAGCTGGGACCGAACGACGGGAGCTCACCCCGCCACGGGGATTTGAACCGCCGACCATGTGATCAGCAAGTCCTAGGCGCTGAGGTTTTATCCACAGCGCCACCCGCGTCCCTGTAACAAAAGTAGTCATAAACAAAAAATAAAATAAAAAAGTAAACAACCAAATTGAAACAATTTCTACATCAACATCCATAACAACATCTAAAATAAAGATACAAAAAACTAACAACAATAACAGCAACAACCCCCCACCCACCCATTGTATCCATTTTGGCCCTAAGAATATTGGTCCAAAAAACACTGACATGCGGAATTTTGAAATTTGCTTTTACAGAAAGGATATGGCAATCCCTTTCAAATGATACCTTTCCTCCTCATGCACTGCTCTCTAGAGCAGCTAGTGAGTCATTTGATGAACAGACCAAAAGGGTCACTTTTTCTGGTTCACCCAGACCAGAATAGCTTGGCCACGATGGTCACTGGTTTGGTAACTTCCTGGTTATAACCTGGCCTTACATGATGTTGCCCTTGAAGGGGATACAAAAGCTATAATTGGAGTAGAATGCGGCTGACAGAATGTGAACTGGTATGGTTTGTTGAAACATTTTGAAAAGCTGCCTATCTGCTTCTGAGACAAAATTCAAGGTGCTGATGTTGACATGCCAAGCCTATGATGATGGTGATGATGACAATTTGCATACCACCCTTCAACCAGTGATCACAGGGTGGTTTACAAATGCCTTGAGATGCAAATATCTGAAGAAACATCTCTCTGTGTATCAGCCTGCCTGTGCTCTTAGACCTTTTGGGCTCATGATACTAAAAACTAATTACATAATGGAAGATCTTACCCCAGATTCTGCAGATGAAACAAGTAGTTTTCCTTTGGTAGTTAAGTCTTTATAAAGAGCATCTATTTCTGCATGATACAGTTGTGTTCTTTCTTCTGTTGTCTGCGTTTCAACTGAAAATAGTATGCTCCCAATCCTGAAAATATATGTCTGCATCAGAGGCATGTTTTTAAAATAAACACATACATTCAACAACACGTACATAAACAAACACATACAAATGTATACAGATTATATACGATTGGTTAAGTTGCTCTAAAATGTATTTCAATAATTTCCAGTTGAATATAGAAATGAGTGCAATGTTACTTTGGCTTCAGAGACCAAATATCAAAACTGAAAAGGCAACATAAAAAGACAAAGCAGATTTTTTGTTAATTAGTTGGTAATATTTTTAATCTTTTTTAAAACACACACTTGCACAAATATGGCGAGATGATTATGAATGGGCAGAAGCAGGACCTGGTGGAACCTACCCTTTAGCTACTACATTGCCCATATAAAAATTTAGTGAGTATCCCTGAAAAGGAAAAATACAGAATATTGCTTTGATTCCCTCCCCCCCTTTTTCACAGAAGAAGAGTTGTTATACTAGTATATTAACTGGGGAGCATAAGCAGCAAGAACAAGGGTGGCTAACATGTGCCATCCAAACTGTATACCTGAGAAGCTTCCAATATGGATAAGGATAAAACTATAATAAGTGTACACAACTTACAAGGTGTTAGTAAAGTCAGATTTTGGTTAAGTGTTAGGACATGTTTGCATGGATTATATGGGTGTAAATATATTAAATTAATACCACATTAAAGCACATAAAATGCAGCTTTGCTGACAAAGTTTACTACAGAAGGAAAACCAAGCATATTTGAAATCTGCCTAACCTTTGACTGCTATAACACTGTCTTCAATTTATTTTTTTAAAAAATAATTAAAATAAAGACTAGTAAGCTTTTGCCTGTAGTTTACATGATATAAAATAGAAACTTAGCTTACTTATCTCCTGTTATGGTGATAGTAAATCCATCATACTCTTTTCCTGGATCTTTGAGGCTTGGGACTTTGGTGTTGACCGTGAATCCATCTCTTGTTTTACTGTGGAGCTGCTTTCAAACAAATATCAAAAAGTGGATTTTGTTTGTTTGTTCCATATTACAATTAAGACAATTTCAGCTTTCCTTTATACTACATAACTAGGTAAAGGGTAAAGGGACCCCTGACCATTAGGTCCAGTCACAGACAACTCTGGGGTTGCGGCGCTCATCTCGCTTTATTGGCCAAGGGAGCTGGCGTACAGCTTCCGGGGTCATGTGGCCAAAAATATAGCAAGGTTTCTTTCCCATTAAAGTTTACATCTAACATGCATTTTTCTCTCTCACTGCTAAAAGAATTTCATCTATCACACTCAGGGGAGCTCTTAAAAGTAAGGAAGGTTTGCTATTTGTGGACTATGGCCTCGCTAAACATATGCAAATATGTTAGAGCTCTTTTTAGGCATACCACACAACAGAGAGGTGCTAAAAACATAGAAGAGATAATAGTTTTCCCCAGTTGTTGATACTTGGGCTATTTCATATTTTCCTGTTCAAATATCAGATGCATGTTGACATTCTTCTTCCGACATGGAAGTCAGGACCTACACAGGAAAACCATTTTGTCAACAGCCTTTAGAGAATTAGTGAATTATTCAGCTAACCGCTTTCAACTAATAGAAAACAGCACCCTCAAGGTTATACATTCAATCTCAGAGGGGATTATTTTTAGCTAAAACGGTTGCTAAATTGTGAAATTCTGCCAGTTTGACCCTATGAATAAGTAACACATCACCCACTCTGACAAAAGAAGTGTTGGCTTCCTACTCAAAGTTATTCACCTCTTTCATTTCATGCTATTTGTATCTTTTCATTTATATGGTATTTGTTAAGTCTTCCTTGTAATGAGTACTTAAAATGCAGTAAGATCCATTGAGCTTATTTTCTTTACTATGGACAATTTTGCAATTAAAAACCTCTTCATCATTCCAGGAGACACTAATAAACACCCACAATTTGTTACAAAACACTGTAATACACAGAAAACTAGCTTGGAGTTTAGTGAGCTTTCCCTTGCAAAATGACCTTCCTCAGCAAACCCTCATTGTGTACTAGAAAAAAATCATATCCAAGTTTAAAATGGTAACTTTAAGTCCATTTCCACTTTCACATGAAATTTGAAGGATCATCACTAACTAATGTTATTTGCATAATCTTATTTCTAATATTAACAAAAATACAGTTATTTTGTGGGATGGGAGAGGAATTGGGGGGGGGATAGAAAGACTACCTTCATTATTGGAAGAAGATCTTCTACTTTTTGCACTTGCTCCAGAGCTTCTCGAACGTCTACTAGTTCTTTGTGGTTATTAGCACTAAATGGTTAGACAAAAGGGTTCAATAGAATTTCAATTAAATATTTTGTTCTAGTTTTTATATTAATGTGAACATATTCTAACAAGAAAACACAATAGCTTTTTAGCATACCTAGGTTATGTTGCTGAGAAAATAACCTATACAAGATAACCTATTTATATACAAAGTTAAACCTGGTTGGCATCCGTGTGTCTTGGGAGACGATGGAACAGTGTGCTGTGGGTGTAGAGAGAGATACAGGAGAGACATGTTTCACTGAAGCTGGGGCAGATGAAGGTGTCTGGTTGTGCTGATGCAGATGCACCACGGGATTTCTTCTCTTTGCGCTCTTCCCAATGGTCATTCCTCCACCAATCATCATTATGGATACTGACCTATCTGTCTGTCTCCAGGCACTGCTGTCATCTGCAAGGGATTCCCACATGGCAGGGTTGATGTTGCCAGGCTTCATGCATATCACTTTTGTAGACATTGTTGGCAGAGTTGGTCTGCCAATGGGCCTAGTGCCTGAAGCGGGCTCCATTTAGAGCATGCCCTTGGAGATCCTGCCATCTTCCATTCTGTGGACATGACCTAGTCAGTGTAGACGCTGCTGAGACAGGAGTGCAAGCATGCTAGGAATGTGGGTTTAGGAAAGCACATCTTTGATTGAAAATCTGTCCTGCTATGTGGTATCCAAAATCTTCCTGACACAGTGGATATGGAAGGCATTGATGCATCACTCCTGATGGTTGTAAGTTGCCCACAACATACTTCCATAAAGCAGCATGCTCAACATGCAAGTCTGGTAGACCTTCATCTTGGTATTTGCAATTTCCTAGGATGTTAGTCTTTGTCAGGTAAGGCCAAACTCCCTGCAGGCTTGGGCAAAACGGTTGATGAGTCTCAGTAGAGCTTCCTCAGAGTGCACTGTCAAGGCTGTGTCATCTGCAAGCAATGTCTCTCAGATAAGGACCCGCTGCACTTTTCTTGGTGCAGGGACGTGCCAGATTGAACAGACCCCCATTGCTCCTTGAATGAACACACCGTCTTCAGTCAAGCTGAATGCATATGAGAGCAACAGGGAGAAGAATATGCTAAAGAGAGTTGGGCGAGAACACAGCCCTGTTTCACACCACTCTTTATAGTTTAATGTTATAATGAGCCCGTGTCCCCTTCTCTGATGTGACTGCAAGGAGACTGAAAGCATTTGCTTCCATTTTCAACTAATCATGGTTGTCAGTAGGTATGAAAGGGCTAAACTGCCCTTAGTTTTACCTACAGTTTATCTGATTAAGGCAACATCAACCATCATTAAAACTAACCACAGTCTACCATTATGTCCAAACTGGGACAAACACATCTGATCTCATCAGAGCTGCTCCACAGGAGGAGCATGGGAACTTGAGGCTCATCCATGATTATTTCCATAGCAATAACTAAAATATAGTTTAGAGTTATGTTGAACAAGGCAGACTGAAGCAGTACATACTGCTATTACTACACCTTTCCCTTCCTGATATTGTCCTGTGTTAAAAATATATATGTTGACCTGTTGTTCCATCTTTCTATTTTCATTTGTAATCTTAATATATATGTATGTTCTACCCCACCCTTAAAGGATTCTGGAACAGTGACTGACTCTTAGGGTGAAATAAAGTGACATCTTCATAGTCACTGAGTGAGCTTCACCACTGAGCAAGGGCATTTCCCATATTCAACTTGACACTCCAGCTGCTCTTCAGCTTTTACTCCTTACATTCATGCTTCCATTTCTTTACTCTTCATCATCTTCTCTCCTGTTAAGACTTTTAAAAAACAATTATCTCAATAAATACAGATTAGTTTTCTTCTCTTGGCTCTTTTTTAGTCTTCTTTCCCCTTCTGCTGCTACTCCATTCTCTTCTATGTTGATAACAAAAATAGATCTTCTAAAATCTTCTTCTTCAGCATTCTCTTTGGCCTGGCTTTCCCTGACCATAGTTTACACCTTTCCTTCATCATCTTCAAACTTGCCTCAGCCTCCTGGCTGCATACAGTCAATCTGACAGTCAGAACTGCCAACGTCCAAGTTTTCAACGTTGCTAAATTTTGATAGTTTTGTCTCCTGCTACTGGAAAAGCATTTGTTTATTCTCTCATGCTTCTTTTTGGTTTGCCAGTTTTTCAGCTTCACCCTCTCCTCTCTGTTCTTAACTCTGTTGCCCATTCGGTTTATTCTGTATCTCAATTTGCCCATATTTTTCCTGCGTTACATCCATTTATTGAAATTCATCTCCTTATCAGAAATTATTCGTTACTATGCTTTTACCTTTCGGCCCCTCCTTATCTGTCAACCTTTTTCTTTCTCTCCCGCTGCATTATTATCTTTGCTCAGCCAATGCTTTCTTCTTTGAAAAATCTCAAGTCATTTCTATTTCACGTTTCCATCATCACTTGCTCTCTTTTCTCTGAACCTCACTGACACCTGAAATCTGCACCCTTCTGTCTTTTCAATTGTTTATGCAATGTTTCAAACCATTTCCTAAATATTTGGTTCTAGTCTCTTCTTTCCCTCCCCATGGTCTCATCTTGTTTAGATTGTAAGCCTGCAGGCAGGTTGTTTTAAATATTACTGTGCAGCACCTAATTCTTGAACACTATATAAAAATTTGCCGTATTAATGCAGGAAAAGGAAGAATTTATTTACCTATGATAAACAAGGATCCTGTCTTTGATAAAATGAAGCATCTTTTCAAAATATTCCAGATATCTTATGTTAACAACTTGTCCCCTGCAGAGAAGAACATTTTTAAAACGGGACATTAAACAGATAGCAAGCATTTACATACCATTTGTGAAAGTACATATATGATTTCTATGTGGTAAAACACTGGAGTTCAAACTTTGTTCAAGGGACTCTACTTGCCAGAGAACTTTTGTGCATTGCAAAGCATTATGGACATGTTATAGCAAAAATCTGTGCGTTTCTACTTAGAAGGGTTCCATGAGACTCATTGGGTTCAATGAGACTTTGAAATAATGGAACTTACTGCTGAGTAAATTTGCATAGATTGCACTGTTAACAGAACATTTTTCAAGTGATATTTACAAGGCAACTTTGACAAATAGCAGATTGTACCACACAGTTTTAATCTTTGATAATTTGTGTATTCTCTTTAAAAATATTAAACTGACAAGAGTCATTGTTAGCATTTAGAAGAAAAATGATGTAACTATATAAAATTAAAATTAATTTGAGTTTTATTTTGTTTCTGTACTGAGGTTGTCTTTACAGGCAAGCAGACTTAAGAAAACTGGGAGCAATAGTTATTAGGTCCTACATCTATAAAAAATTATTTATAATATTGAAGTCTTAAACTTGAGCCCTTTGAACTTATTGAGCTACTCAACATTATGCATGCACTGGAAAGCTGTAATCATTTTAGGCATGGGAATATTTCACCTAATACAACTTTTCAGCCCTGCTCAGGATATGGTTACACAGACTGCCCATAATTCATCAATATTTTCCCCCAAACCAGAGCCATTGAAATGAAATGAAGGAAAACTCATGCACTGATCATTCATTTCAAGATTTATGCCCACTGGATTATATTTGCTTATATCTATTTAAACTCTCCAGCTAAATTTTCATTCTGAGCACTGCTTGCAAATACGAATTTTTGTTTTCCATCTAGAATGTTGTTGATGTAATTGTCCAAACATTCATGAACAGTAAAAAGATATGTCTAGGGCGCAGCTAGCCACACAAACACATATACCAAAGGCAAAACTACATACCATTATTGCACTTGTTGAAGTCCCTTCTCGTTTCCAAGTCTACAAAACAAGATTTCATAGAGCAAGCTTTATAGCCGCAAATACCAAGAAACAAAGCTACTTGTCAATCACAGGGGTTAATTAGGCCACTTGTCTTTAATTTCACTTACCTGAGCCAATGGTGCTTAATTAGTTTAATTAAACCTGCTATGAGAAACAAGAACTGCATAATAATAGTGATGAAAAGAAGCCTGGAAAAAAGTGGCAGCTTAAGGCAGATTCATCAATGCAGTAAATGGAAAAGCAAGAATCATATTAGCAGAAGATTTTTTTTCTAAAAGGAGCAGAGAAATCATAGTTCCAAATTATTTATTCAAACTTTCCACTTCTAGCACAACCCACTGCTGCCTGTCAAACACTTTCTATGCTGATGACAAGACATTTCACACTACAAAATAAGCTATGATGGATCTAGTAAGAATGCAGTGAGTCTACAAGTGAATTAGAAGTTAACACACTTTCATGGTAGGCCTTGTAGTTATGCAGTCAGCATATATCTATGCCAAGCAGATTTTAGAACTTGACTTTAGATTTTCAGAAAAGTTTGATATGGATCTAGTTAAAGAATATAAATGAAGTCAAGGAAATAAAAATCGGAAGGACCCAAATTGAGTGTAAAATATCCAGCTTGTACAGTGAAAGGTTGATGCTATTGGTAAAGATTGGACAAAGAAATAGAAATAGAAGTAATTGGTCAAAGCAAGAATGCAACAAGTTCTTACTAGGAAACTTACAAACTTTGGCAGCTTAAATATATGCTCCTTAGTCTAAACCCCTGTGATTGACAATATTTTTGTAGTGTTCTCTGCCTTTCCTTCTTTGTGGCTGCTCTAATACCAGATATCTTGTTTTGTAGTATAGGAGAAGAGGGAACATACAACAATTGCTAAGCTATGCTTTGAAGAGAAGTGGGCTTGTGATGAAGCATAATGCAATAATGAATCAGTTGTGCTGCATATATTACCTTTCAGAAATGCCTGGCAAGATTTTAAGTGTAGCTGTGGGTTTCTGTGTAGGAAAAATACCTAACAGAAGGCAGTACTGAAAGATATTGGATTTATTTGTTGGACTCCAAAACAGTGTAGATGTACAATTCCAGCTCCTCAGGAAAAGGAAAAGAAATATCTAAAGGAGGCTATAAAACATGCAATACATTACATACTCATTTGAAGAAGAAAATGTCAGAATACAAGTTCAGAAATCCCAACACCGAGAACTCCTATGTGCAAAATGTGTGATTCTGGCACAATTTCTTATGCAAACAAGGTTTCACTAAAGCATCATACCTGATTAGATTGATGTGATTATTAAAGCCTCTGCTAAGACTTCGAGCTGGCATTTGGTCTAACCACAGTACAGGCTGGTCTGGGTCAGCTATCCTGTAAAGAGACACAACATCAACACTGCTTACAGATTTGGTAGTTGTATTAATTCAGGTTTAATTTTTTCATCTATTTTTAAAGAAAGCTTTTATTGCTTTCTTCCACCTACAATAATGGGCTAACATCAAGAGTTAGAGGAAATTAACTTGGAGATCAGAATCAAACTAATTCCTAAGGGATGTGGGGCGGTGGTGTCGGGAATCTGGGCAACCAATCTGGACTTTGGGGGGGGCACCTCACCATAACACAGCACCAATAATGACACCCATGGCCAGCAGCACTGCCTGGGAATGCACCCCAAATGCTGACCTGGAAGCCCTCTTACAGTTGCAAAAACATAAGCATAGGAGGAAGATTGGGGCCCGACTGCAACACGTCCGCATTCATAAGGCAGCTGGCAACATTGCCAAGGAAGAGAATGGGAAGGACAGAGAGAATCACTGAGCCTTTACATCTTACAAAACTGGTTAGCTCTTCAGGAAATCAAGGTTATCTTGGTGATGTTCTGTACAACTATTGCTATAACCAAATCTGAAATGTTAAGAGGAATGAAATAATGGACTTAACTTTATTTACTTTAGTTTGCAAGGAGAAAGAACTTTTGTTTCTTGATCTAAGAAGTTGGATTAAAGATTCAAGTTATGCATCGCCCTATATGATACATAATGTGCATACTACTATGAAATGTAAAATTAGAATTTGCATAAGGGGTGAAGTAGGGGGAGGAAAGCATTGTGAAAGAGAGAAAAGAGAAACCCAACATGCCTGGGTCAAGCAGTATAGGAAGGTCCAAACACTATGATTTGCCCTGTGGCCTCCAGCCTCCAGGGATGGCCCTAATTAGAAGAATTAAATAGGCAGGGCTATAAATCATGTAATCAACAGCAGAAGTAATGATGTAGGAACCACAAAAATCTATAAATACTTCCTCAGTTCACTTTGCCTCTGCCTTTATAAAGTCGATACTTGCTTAGCCTACAGTTTAGTACTCTTGATAATAATAATTCACAAACTAAATTTCTTCCTTTATTACCTTCGCCATTTCACAGCAATGTCAAACATATCTCTCCACTGCATCAGCCTGGTTTTTCCATTAATTCGTACTTTCGAGTTCACCCACGTTCTCTGTACAGCTTGCATTACTTCTATCACAGCTAGCCCCATTGCTGAACAACAAACAGAAGTAGGTTACCAGTGAAGCCCACTCACATTTATACTTGACATCTAAACGTGAGGCAGAAGCTGAAGCATCAAAATAGTGCAATTCTATGCATGCCCTTGAGGGATGCGGGTGGCTATGTGGGTGAAACCACATAGCCTAGGACTTGCCGATCAGAAGGTCGGCGTCTCGAATCCCCGCGACAGGGTGAGCTCCTGTTGCTCGGTCCCTGCTCCTGCCAACCTAGCAGTTCGAAAGCATGTCAAAGTGCAGGTAGATAAATAGGTACCGCTCTGGCAAGAAGGTAAAGGGCATTTCCGTGTGCTGCTCTGGTTCGCCAGAAGCGGCTTAGTCATGCTGGCCACATGACCCGGAAGCTGTACACCGGCTCCCTCGGCCAATAAAGCGAGATGAGCGCTGCAACCCCAGAGTCGGTCACGACTGGACCTAATGGTCAGGGGCCCCTTTACCTTATGCATGCCCTTACTATGTTCAGTAAGGCTTACTCTCTAAGTAAGTGGGCATAGAATTGCAGTCTAAGAGATGCAAGTGGATGACTGCATAGGATCTAATATTTAATATCACTGGAGGTTGCTGCCTCATTAAGTATTCACACTTTACAGTACATAATGGACTGTAATAATTATTAGTAGTTTTCTTTTATGTATGAATAAGCTGAACTACCATATGAATAGAGCATGTTTTATTGCTGAATATCCAATGCTAATCACAGCAAGCGCCATTATACTTTTAATTCCATATTTCAATAAAGTTTTTCCAGTGTACCTCTATGTACTCTCTTGTTTGGAAGAAATCCAGGGGTCTCATATTGCATTAGGGAACCCAACTGATCAGCAACACATATAATCTCTTGCATTTCGGGTTTATAGTTTTCAAATTTCTGAAGTAGTACATCCCTTAAAATCACAAATAAACCCAGGATTAAATATCAAGATGTTTTATTACATAGATTATATATTAGTAGCAGCCCGTGAGATAGACAAACATTAGAAATATCGTTTAAGATTACCAACCCCTGCCAAGGTTTATTGCAGCTTTCATTTTTATAACTCTATTTGGGCATAAATAAATAAATAAATTTGTCCACTAGCACCTCAGAGACCAAATAAGTTTGTTCTGGATAGAAGCTTTTGTGTGCATGCACACTTCTTCAGATACACTGAAACAGAAGTCACTAGACCCTTATATATAGTGGGAGGGTGGGGTGGGTTTTTTCTCATAAGGGTAGTAGGAGATGGGTGATTGACCCAATGGATATGGTAAAGCTGTTGACTGTTAACGACTGCAATTAGTCCTACAGGAAAACTACTGTGCTATTTCTTTTCTGATTGAGTCTTACTTACTTTGCCAAACCTTTATTAGGCATTGCAAATATAGGCCATCATAAAACATCCATATATATATATTTATATATACAAATAAACAGGCATGTAAAATATTTAATAACGAGGATTTTCGGTGGAGTTTCTTCCCACTCTAAGAGATACTACTGACAAAAACTCAGCCACCCTGGCAGTTACTTCTGGGTTAATGTCAGACCAATAGAATCTGATATTTTCATTGTGCCATGATGTTAGACTACCCCAAAAAAAGAGGATAGCAAGCATTTACATAGCTGGTTGTACAATGGACAGTAGAAAATAATACCTTCTACAGTGTCCAGCACATTCGAAAAACATCCGCAATGTCTATCATTTCTGGAGATGTTTAAATATCTGCCCTTGATGAAACCTGAGGGGAAAAGATTCAGTCGGGGTAACATAAAGGCTCTGTGTTGGACTGGAATTATTAATTTTGTAATATAAGTGACCCTGTTATCTGTTGTATTTAAACCATAGAAGTCACGGGATCTGATGGAGTCCAACAAACATATTGAAAGGTCAAGGACCGCCTGTTCACATCCATCTAAAGGAGTCTTAACTTCTGCTTATCCTGCCAGCAAGAATACCAAGATCACAACTTCCAAGTGCCCTCTGAACAACCAATAGTTAAGCAGCCTCTAACAAATAATCTAACAAATTCTGTTTCAGAGATCATCGAGTTGCTTTCCAGAATTCTTTCATTTGCAGGAATGTCACATACTATACAGAGTCCTCAGCTTCTGAGGAAATACAACTGGGGGAAAAAAGAATAATCCAGAGTTGCCTTTCTTAAGTGAAATGACAGCTCCAGAGCCACAACACACCATAAAATTTGAATTGTTGTGAAAAATAAGAAAAATAAATAGAAACATTTGCAGAAACTGTTCTTTATAGTACAGACTAAAGGGCATACTGTAGAACAATGAAGCCACTTTCTGCACTAGCTTTTCATTATTTTGGACCTCTAGGATTGAGGTATTTGGTTTTCCTCAGTTTCAAGAACAAAATGGACCATAAATTAATATTACTTATTATGCTGTCCACCAACTAAGTCCCCTTGGCAGGTTAAAAAGTTATGGATCAATAATACAACCAAACAACATATATTAAACATCATAAACTAACTCAGTAAAACCAACATAAAACCCAACACCAGCACAAAACCAGTATAAAAGTAGTATAGAACAGCAAGAAACTAGTATTGGGAAATTGGCGCTAGAAATCTGAAATACAACAAAAAACATACAGGGTTATGACTAAGTCATACTCAGAGTAGTTCATTTATTTCAATAGGTCCATTTTCAGCAGAACACATTTTTGGAGTTGGTGCAGGCTAGAAATCAACTTGTACCTGTTACAAACACATTCTATAAAACCATAGACTGTATTTGAAGCCATGCGATTAAAGTTAAACCTTGAACTACCACTAGCAAACATTTCCAGTAGAGCCCAAGAATTGGTAAATTTAGTTACCGTATTTTTCGCTCTATAAGATGCACTTTTCCCCTCCTAAGAAGTAAGGGGAAGTGTGTGTGCGTCTTATGGAGCGAATGCAGGCTGCGCAGCTATCCCAGAAGCCAAAACAGTGAGAGGGATCGCTGCGCAGCGCCCCCTCTTGCTGTTCTAGCTTCTGGCTTAGCCGTGCGAAGCCTCTTCAGGGTACGGGGAGCCTCTGGGCTTTTCTGGGAGGTGGGGGAAGGGATACGGCAGCCCCTCTGTCCCTTCCCCCACCTCCCGCAAAAGCCTGGGATAGCCGCGCTCCCTTTAAAGAGCTGCGTGGAGCGTGTGTGCGGCTCTTGGGGGCTTCTCCCTCCTTGGGGAAAAGCCTGCAAGTGCCTCACACACGCTCCTCGCAGCTTGTGAAAGGAAGCGCTGAGCAGAGCCTGGGATGCATACAGGCTCTGCTCAGCGCTCCCTTTAAACAATTTCCCCCCTTGCATTCCCCCTCTAAAAACTACACGCATCTTATGGTCAGGTGCATCTTATGGAACAAAAAATACGGTACTTACTTTATATGTGGTTGTAGTCCTGGCTGTTCTTCATAGTCTTCTATGAGAAAAGGAAGATTTTTGGCCCAGTGATCTTTAAACTTCCCAGGAAGATCCATATCGATATTGTATTCTGTAAGTGGGGTATCAAGGTGGGCATGCAGATAGCGAGAATATTCTGTGAAGGAAGTAAATATCATTTAGCCCCGTTTCCTGCAAGTCAACTTACAATGATCTCTAGGCGAAATGCTTTTCAAGCGATCTGCAGTGCTGAAGAAAAACACATAAGGAGCTCATATGAAGTTGCTTTATACTGAGCTGGATTCATCTAGCTTGGTCTTGTCTACACTAAGTGGCAGTGGCTCTTCAGCGTTTCAGAAAGGCATTTCTCCCAGCCCGACCTGGAGATGCTAGGGATTGAACTGGGACCTTCTACACATGCTCTACCACTGATCTATGGCCCTCCCCCAAATCCACACACAAACTACAACCATGTCAATGTTTACTGTTTACATGCTGTAACTGGGGACCTTTCCATACAAAAGCACTGTACTTCCTTAAAGTAGTATAAACTTGTGGATCATTTCCCTAATATTTCTTCCATTAGCAGAGATTCTTTAAGTGAGGAACTTTCATCACTGCAACCACTAAACCTTACAACTTCACAATGCCATTTCAATGTACTCCACTTGAAGAATTTTTTGGGCGATAAATTTTCTAAATAATTAAAATAATATGTCTCCTTTTCCTTGAAATACATACTTAACTCTTTGGCAAACTGTATCCAATTGATCAGGGTACATATGGACAACTGCACAAATTCAGTCTTTATTAAGGAAAAAATATCCTGAGCCAATAGTTACATAAGTAGTCATATACATAACTTTGTATTTTCAATTAAAAACAAATCTACAGAAAGGGCATGCCAATTAGCAATAAATTTCATGGATAGCTAGGATTGATGTACAAGCCTAAATAAGTACTTTTTACCACCGTATGTAAACCTGAAAAAAACTTTCTGCTATGTTTTCTTTGAGGTAAGAAAGCTGTAAAGAATTTCACAATACAGTACGTACAGCAATTTTTAAAAAAATGTGCACAAATTTGATACTTAAGTTAACATAGGTTTCAGCAGTGCTATTTTTCTAGAAAAAGAGGTGCTGGAACACACCATGAACCTTGTTCTCTTATAATGGCAATGGTGCCCACCTGAGAGGTGCCGGAACTGAGTTCTAGCTGAAAAAGGTCCTGGATCTGGGTATGAAACAATGAATATTTCATTAGCAGCAACTTACCTCTGAGGTATTTCACTTTCAGGTACTCTGTACTAGCTTTCTGACCAGGCAAAGGATCATTTAACATAACTTTAGTTTGAGCTTTTATTCCTTCATAAAATTGCCCCATAGCAACGTGACTAAGACCTTTCATATACTGGCACACCTCATTATATGGTTCTAGTTGCAGACACCTCTAGAAAATTGAAAAGAGAATAATCAATACATTTGTGAGATTGCAGATAAACAAACCACAGATCTTTATTTACTCTTTATCCACACATCCATGACAGTAGAAAAGTAATCTGTCCCAATCGGCTGAAGAAGATTGGAAAAAATTTAAGGACTATTTACAGAAACATTGTAAAATTTAAGAAAGTTAGATGGTGTTGGATTGAAATTGAGAGGTTTCTAGCTGCAATGATATATAAGAACATAGATGGGGGGGGGAAAGGGTTTGAAAAATAAGGTAATGTTACAAGCTGTAATGCTTTAAATGAAGGATTTGCTGAACAAATAATCTTAATTGGGATACAAGAAGGAGAAGTACGAGGAGGTCTGAGAAATTTGTTATTTAAAAGTATGGTTTATGAATTTTATGCCTGTGTTTAATGTTTCTGTTTGTTTTGTTTGTTTGTTTGTTTAAAAAATTGGAAAACTTAATAAATATTCTTTAAAAAAAAAAAAGAAAAGTAATCTGTCCCAGCCATCTTGAGTCTATGTGGAAGTTAGAAAAAAAGGAGAAGCGATGTGCTAGTTTTTAAAACAAACAAGCAGAAACCTTCCACAGGGGAAAGGCTTTTGTCCAGTCCATTTCTACTGTTATCCACTGGACAGAAATTTCAAGACAGTCTTTCAATCTAAAGGAAGCCCTCAAGAAGGCTGCAACTTTTCTTATATATGACAGTGAACATGAAAGTCTTTGTGATTGTATGCACATTTGAGAGCTTAGTAGCCTAAAGGTGTCTCATTTATGTATGTATGTTTGTTTGCATATATAATAACCACACACAGGACAGACAGATATGAGTATATATGATGAAACTGCTGTAACTCTTCACAATTGCTTACCTTAAAGTTTTTCAGAGCTTCATTCAGGCTACCATGATGATAAAGCATCATTCCCCCAAGTTGTATTGTCTGAACGTGATTTTGATTTAGCATCAGTGCCTTTTGAAAGTTTTCTGTAGCAGCTTCAAAGTTACCAAGCTCTCTAAAGTGATAAATAAATAGCAAAAAACAGGAATTAAAATGTTTATTTAGCTAAGTTGCTATTTACTGAAATTAACCAACGTGGGCTCTAAAAATCAGTATCATATTAAAAATATTTTAAACAATAAATCTGTGATTTTTTTCAAGCAGCAATCCTACATGCATGTACTGAAAATTAGGCCGCAATTGTTCCTACTCTTTAGTAGATATGTATCTGACTGTATTATCTAATTTAATCTGTTTAAGATATAAAAAGACCAGTCAGGAAAATGACTTTGAAAGTACAGTGGTACCCCGCAAGACGAATTCCTCGCAAGACGGAAAACTCGCAAGAAGAAAGAGTTTTCCATTTTTCGAGGTGCTTCGCCAGACGAATTTCCCTATGGGCTTGCTTCGCAAGAAGAAAGCCCATGGGGAAATCTCCGGGGACCTCTTTTAAAATGCTGGCGGTCGGGAGCAAAGACTTTTGCCCACCGCCGGCCTTCAGAAGAGGTCCTGGACCTCTTCTGAAGGCCGGCGGGGGGCCAAAAGTCTTTGCTCCCCCCCGCCTGCCTTCCCGGGACAGCGGAGACTTCTCTGCTGTCCTGGGCGATCTTAAAATGCTGGCGGGCGGCAGCGAAGTCTTCGCTGCCAACCCCCAGCATTTTAAAAGCCCCCGGGACAGCGGAGACGTCTCCGCTGTCCCGGGCGATCTTAAAATGCTGGCGGGCGGCAGCGAAGTCTTCGCTGCCAACCCCCAGCATTTTAAAAGCCCAGAGCTTGCGGGGCGGGAGGTGGGGAGAAGGGCTTTTCTTCCCACCGCCAGCCTTCAGATCAGCCTTCTGAAGGCTGGCGGTGGGAAGAAAAGCCCTTGTCCCCCTCCCAGCCTTCAGAAGAGGTCGGGGGACAGACTGTCCCCGGACCTGGTCTGAAGGCAGTTTCCATAGGGGGACTTCCGGTTAGCGCCAGCGCTTAATGGCGGATTTCCCTCCGAGCTCCGGAGGGAGTCTGCTCTACAGGTTCGGGTCCTGTTGTTACGGCGAAACAGGGACCCCCAAAAATCACAGGTGGCGAAGCCTGTGAACAAGGAGACTCGGCGGGCACCTTTTGCGCCCCCCCAAACCTGCAAAGAGCCTTTTTAAAGGCTTCCGAGCAGCAGCGGGTGAGCGGCGCGGTGCTGAGAGTTACCCAGCCTGTGGAGTGAAGCCGTATCGCCATTAGCGGAGAGCGCTGACTTCTTCCGAAGAATTGGATCTAAAGAAAGTAACTACCCGTGAGTAGGATTAAGGATTAAAGGATTAAATTGAAGCTAAATCTGAAATTTGGAACCGAGACGGGAAAGGTATAAAAAGGAAGTCTACCTTCCCGATCTGCAGATAGATCAAAGCAAAGAGACTGTTAAGCTGTAACGGTAAGAGAGCCTTGCTTTTGACAAGAACAAAGCCATCGTCAGAAAATAGACCTCCTCCCGTAGGCAGGAGCCGGGGGGAGGAAATTGCATTTTATTCGCCTGCATGAAAGAGGGGAATTGGAACTTTGTTGCCGTTTTAACACCCTGGGGACGGGCTGCCTGGACAGGGAAGCCGGCAGGAGGTTGTCTGCACGTTAAGGCAAAGAAGTAACTTTTGAGCAACTTTGGAACTAACTTTTCTGATACAGTGTCCCTGTTATATAGACTGTGTTGCATTCAATTAAATTTGAGGATAATTGATACTGTGATTTTTTGAGGAGATATGGGGGACTCTTAAAGAACATTTTGTTTCAAAAATTTTAAAGTGAAGTTAGTGAGTTCCCCCTCTAGAGGAGACTTGATTGTAACAACAACAATTGAATTTCTAGCTGCTGAGCCACTGGAAAATTCCTATTCCAAACAATCTTCAAAGTACGTGACTGACCTTGACTTGGCATGAGAGTGTTATGGCAGATGGTAAAGGGAAAGTAGAGCTACAGGAAAAAAGCCTAAGATCTGGTAGACAATACAAAATTGATATTCCACAACAAAGAAGGGCCTCTACATCTGGAGGCATAGGAGCAGCTGCTGCCCCACAAACAAAAGCAAGAACTATGTCATCTGAAGACGCTTTGGCTAAGGCACTTGGAAAAATTAATGAATCTTTGGAACATTTAACAAAACAGGGGGCAGAGACAAGTAAACAAGTGGCTGAAACTAACAAGCAAATTGCAGAAACTAACAAGAAAGTAGCTGAGATTTCAGCAAAAATTGACTTAAATACTACAAGCATAAATGAACTTGGAAAGAAGGTGAATTCCAACACAGAGACCATTGAAAAACTACTAGAGGAATCGTCTACAACTCGGAAAAATTGCAGAGGAGGCCAAGGAAATTGCGACTGTTGTACAGGAAAAAATCCCACCGGTCGTTAAAAAACTGGAGGACCATGAATTGGCACTGTCCATGATTGATTTGCAAAGGAAAGAGAGAAATTTAAGAATCAGAGCAATACCAGAAATTGAAAAGGATAATTTGGCGGACTTTCTTACAAAAGAATTTTCTGACTTCTGGCAACAGGACCTTGAGAAGGAAGAAATTAAGATAGTGAGTGCATTTAGACTTGGTACAAGACAAAGAAGAAACAAGGCAAGAGATTGCCTGATAACTTTAAGATCAAAAGAAGAAAGAGACAAAATTTTGAACTTGCACTATCAAAAAGCATTGCAAATTGAGGATTCTTATGTGGAGATCTTTAAAGATATTCCGAAGTACATTTTGGATGCAAGAACCTACTACAGAGATCTGGTTGTTTTATTGAAAAGAAACAGTATACTCTTCAGGTGGGAATTCCCTCAAGGCCTATCTTTCAAATATAAAGGAAGGAAAATAAGAATAAGGACAGTGAGCGACAAGGATAAATTTTTGAGTGATCACGAAGAGGACCTTCAGAAAGAGGCCGAATCTGGACAAGAACCAATCTCATCAAGAGAAGGAATACTGGATATAGCAAACCTATCATTTGGACTGAAACCACCGACTGAAGAAGAACTACTTGGAGCAGTCGGAGGAAAAAGTAAATAATCCCATCATGGCTCTGCGACTTCTAAGCTGGAATTGTAATGGTCTGAACATACCCCGAAAAAGAAAAAGTGTTTTTCATATATTAAAGAAAGAACAATTGGACTTGATTTGTCTACAAGAGACACATGTCATGAGGTCACACAGGAAAATACTTATTAATAAAAGATTGGGTCAAGAATTTATTTCATCAGACAGAGTTAAAAAAAGAGGGGTGGTGATATATGCAAAGGAAAGACTGTCGCCGAAATTTATTTTTAAAGATGACCAAGGAAGATTTTTGGCAATTGAAATTCAAGCCCAAGGAGAGAAATTTTTGATTGTAGGGATCTACGCACCAAATGAGGGGAAATCAGAATTTTTTAAGAAGTTGCATGAGACATTGTTGGACTATTTGGACTATAACTTAATCTTGATGGGTGACATGAATGGAGTAGTTTCTACAAATATGGATAAAGCACAAAGACAGGCAGTTACCAAAGATGGAAGACTACCAAAAACTTTTTTCGAAATGACCGACAACATGGACTTGGTCGATATCTGGAGAATAAAAAACCCTCTTGAGAGAGAGGGAACCTTCTTTTCTGAAGCCAAAATGACATGGACAAGAATTGACCAAATTTGGGTCACTAGAGGAATGGCTCCAAAGATTAAAAAAGTGGAAATCTGCACAAAAACTTGCTCCGACCATAATGCTGTAAAGATGGAGATGAAGCAAGTAACAGCTGGCTCCTTTAGATGGAGGATGAATGACACCTTATTTAGAGATGAAGAAGTTTACAAAAAGGCCCAAAAAACTTTGAGAGACTATTTTGAAATAAATATGAAGACTGATGTTGAAAAAAGAGTAATCTGGGATGCAAGCAAAGCCGTTATGCGAGGGTTCTTGATACAACAAAATGCCATAAAGAAGAGAAGCCAAAATGAGAAGAAAGACAGGATCCTAGAGAAGATAAAAGAAGGGGAAAGGAAACTAAGATTAAAACCAAAATCGCAAGAGATTCTGAGAGAAATAAAGTTATATCAAATACAATATATGGAACTGATGAATCAAGAAATAGAATGGAAAATTAAACAAATGAGACAAAAGACTTTTGAATCAGCTGATAAATGTGGTAAATTGCTGGCCTGGCAAATGAAGAAAAGACAAAAATTGAATACAGTGACAAATTTAGAAGTGGAAGGAAAGAACATTTGCAACCCAATTGAGATTAGAAATTGCTTCCAGAGATATTTTAAACAACTATATTCACAAGGGCCGCAGAAAGAACTGGACATAGAACAATTCCTTGAGAAAAATGGATTAAAAAAAAATCTCTCAAGAAAGTAAAATAGTTTTGAATCAGAAAATAACTGAACAGGAAATAGATGGTGCCATTCAAAATATGCAATTGGGCAAATCTCCAGGACCAGATGGGCTGACTTCCAGATATTATAGATCTTTGAAAGAGTGGTTATTACAACCTTTGAAGGAAGTCTGCAATGAAATTTTGGAGGGGGAAAAGGCACCAGAAACGTGGAAAGAGGCTTTTATTACACTTATACCGAAGACAGAGACTGGAAAGACTCAACTTAAGAACTACCGCCCTATTTCTTTATTAAATGTGGATTACAAAATTTTTGCTGATATTTTGGCTAAGAGACTGAAAAAAGTTTTGATGGAGGAGATTCATGGAGACCAAGCAGGCTTTCTTCCAAGAAGACATTTGTCAGACAATGTAAGGAATATAATTGATATTTTGGAAAAACTAGAAGTGAATATAAACACTAAAGCAGTTTTGATTTTTGTGGACGCGGAGAAAGCCTTTGACAATATCTCTTGGTGCTTTATGAGAAAGAATCTCCGGGGGATGGGGGTAGGTCAAGGGTTTGAAAATGGTATAGGTGCAATTTATTCCGAACAAAAAGCAAAGTTAATTGTTAACAATGTGGTTACGGAAGAATTTAAGATAGAAAAAGGGACACGTCAGGGGTGCCCAATCTCTCCATTACTTTTTATATCAGTCCTGGAGGTTTTGCTGAATACGATTAGAAAGGATCAGCTGGTTAAAGGGATACAGGTCGGAGCTAAACAATACAAATTGAGAGCTTTTGCAGATGATCTGGTACTTACTTTACAAGAGCCAGAATCTAGTACTAAAAGGGTTTTAGAATTAATTCAAGAGTTTGGTCAAGTAGCAGGATTTAAACTGAATAAGTCAAAAACTAAGGTATTAGAGAAAAATTTAACAGTTATTGAAAAAGAGAGGTTTCAGAAAGAGACAGGTTTGACTGTGGTTAAGAAAGTGAAATATTTGGGCATTAATATGACAGCTAAAAATGTGAACTTATTTAAAGATAATTATGAGAAATGTTGGGCTGAAGTGAAAAAAGATTTAGAAATTTGGTCAAATTTGAAGCTTTCCTTGATGGGTCGAATTGCGGCTATAAAGATGAATGTATTGCCTAGAATGTTGTTTTTATTCCAAACATTACAAATTGTGGACAAGATGGACTGTTTCAAGAGGTGGCAGAAGGATATTTCTAAATTTGTCTGGCAGGGCAAGAAGCCCAGAATAAAATTTAAGATTTTAACTGATGTAAAGGAAAGAGGGGGATTTGCCCTGCCAGACTTTAAACTATACTATGAATCGGCAGCTTTCTGCTGGTTGAAGGACTGGCTGCTTCTTGAGAACACTGACATTTTGGATTTAGAAGGTTTCAATAATATTTTCGGATGGCATGCATATTTGTGGTATGACAAGGTCAAAGCTCATAAAGCCTTTAAAAACCATATTGTCAGGAAAGCATTATATAATGTCTGGGTTAGATATAAAGATTTGCTGGAAAATAAAACTCCTAGGTGGCTTTCGCCAATGGAGGCAAAGGCTGTGAAAAAGCTCAACATGGAGTCTAGATGGCCGAAGTACTGGGAAATTATGGAACAAGAAGGGGACAAATTGAAATTGCAGAGCTTTGAAAAATTAAAAGGTAGAGTGCGAGACTGGCTTCATTATTATCAAATAATGGAGGTTTATAAGTTGGACAGGAAAATTGGCTTTCAGGTGGAAAAATCAAAATTGGAAACAGAACTGTTAGAACCCAATACTAAAAATTTGTCAAAAATGTATAACTTGCTGTTGAAATGGAATACGCAGGATGAAACAGTGAAGTCAGCTATGATTAAGTGGGCACAAGACATTGGCCATAACATTATGTTTGCTGACTGGGAAAGGTTGTGGACCACCGGTATGAAATTTACGGCATGTAATGCCTTAAGAGAGAATATTATGAAAATGATTTATAGGTGGTACATGACCCCAGTCAAGCTTGCAAAAATTTACCACTTGTCTGACAATAAATGTTGGAAATGTAAGGAAAATGAAGGTACATTCTTTCACCTTTGGTGGACGTGCCCGAAGATTAAGGCGTTCTGGGAAATGATATATAATGAACTGAAAAAGGTATTTAAATATACCTTCCTGAAGAAACCAGAGGCCTTTCTCTTGGGTATTGTCGGCCAACTGGTGTCAAAGAAGGATAGAACTTTCTTTATGTATGCTACAACAGCAGCAAGAATACTCATCGCGAAGTATTGGAAGACACAAGACCTACCCACCTTGGAAGAATGGCAGATGAAGGTGATTGATTACATGGGACTGGCAGAGATGACTGGCAGAATCCGAGACCAGGGGAGAGAGACAGCGGAGGAAGATTGGAAGAAATTTAAGGACTATCTTAAGAAACATTGTAAAATTATTGAATGTTAGTATGATGCTGGTTTAGTACTTATGTGGTTTTCAGCTGTAATGGATAAGTAAAAAGAAACGAAAGTTAAAAAATTAATTGAAACTTAGGGAAAGGATTTGCTGAATTAACAAATTGGAAATTGGAATACAGAAAGGGGAGGTATGAGGAAGTCGGGGAAGTAAGTTATAAGAAAATAAGAGATAGAAAGTATACTTGTTTTATTTTTGTGTTTTTCGATTTTATCTTCGTCTGTTTGTATTTTTGTATTTTTGTATTTTTTGTTTTGTTATGTTTTTTATACAATTTTTGAAATTTGAATAAAAAGCTTTAAAAAAAAAAATGAAGGCAGTTTCCATAGGAACGCATTGATTGATTTTCAATGCATTCCTATGGGAAACCGTGCTTCGCAAGACAAAAAACTCGCAAGAAGAAAAAACTCGTGGAACGAATTAATTTCGTCTTGCGAGGTACCACTGTATATATTATTTAAGGCAAAGGAAGTCTTTTTACTCCAAAGTAATCTTAAAATAACTTGCCCCCCTCATTAAATTATTGGAATTACGTTTCAGTCTCATATTATATCACTAAAGTGATATCTGAACATTTTAACAAACCAGCATAACACAGTCTGAATGAAAACCTCCCTTCTATATGTTCCTTAAACAATTCACATTTGAGGGTCAAAGAGTGAAATGTAAAGGCATTTTGCTTACCGATAGGCCTGCCCCAGACTTTTATATGCATCAATAAAATCTGCTTTTTGCTTAAGGGCTTCTTTGAATGATTCAATAGCTTCCTGGGTAAAACACAACCATTTACTCTTGTTAATTAAAATATTGTGCTATTAAGATTAAGATTCCTATTGGGATATTTGAATAATTATGGAAATACTTTGTGGGAGATCTGTACAGGTAAACACAAGGCAATAAATTGGACAATATATTTATAACTGCATGTGCAAAAATGTCCTCAGAGACTGAAATATGAAATGTCCAAAAAGCTTAGTCTCAGGATCACACAACCAATCTACTAATATACATTTCTGTTATCACAAATTTGCCTAAGGTCTATCAACCAAATGATAAACTCAACAAATAACTAACATCAGGGACAGGAGTGGGGGACTAAACAACTTTAAAATCTCTCTAGATTGTTCTATATTTATTTATCAGATATTTTAAGCGCCAATCCAAACACTCAAATAGATGTAATGCCAACTGATAAATTAGATACATGTAATTATTTGATACAATTATGTTACTGTGAAGTCTCTTAGATACAAATTAAGGTAGTTACTGCTGAAACATTTGAATCTGACATGTCAAAAGTGTTCCATTCTCATTAAACTACTCTGTTACAACTAACAGCTGTGAAAAGCTGTGTAAAGGCCCCTGTCTGGACCTTTGGAAAGACACCTGGAGTAGATAAGGCTAAACACTCTGGATTGGAACAATCATAAAGCAGACTTTGTTAATTGCTAATGGTAACATACCTCCAGCTAAAGGGCAGTATATAAATTCAATAATAAACAAACAAACAAGCATATGCATTCATCACACATATAGTAGAAATTGCACAGTTATTCAAAATAATTACCTTTAGAAGTCCTCTATGAAAAAATGTTAAACCTTTGTAAAGCATAGCTATAGGCTGGTTTTTGTTTAGTTCAAGGGAGTTCTGAAAGTCTTCATGGGCACTTGAATAGTCCTGTGACAGAAAAACAACTTCCATCAGACAGAAAACTGCTAGATCTAACACAAAGGCAACACAAACAATGTTGTAGTTACAGGATACCAAGCCTTCCATATCACAAAATTATTAACTCTTAAAATGAAAAGAACAGTTTATGGTGGTCTTGGGCTACAATCCTAGACCTATTACTTGGGAGTTTCACTGAATTCAGTAGGTTGCAAAAGAAATATGTTCCCTCTATTTTTATAATGGTTCCAGGGGAAAAGCAACCTAAATTATGGTAACTGAAGAAACTGGAGTGATAATAAGTCAAGAAAAGTCCCCAGAAATAATCTGCTGCCAAAATCTCTACAGATATCAGCTGTTCCTTCTACTTTTTGAAATAATACTTTTGTAACTAAGTTGGTGCTCTAAAAGAATGATTTTTTTAAAAAAAATTGTGTTCTGCCTTGAACTCTTTAAAGAAGTAGTAGTGTATACGTGCCTTAAATAAACAAATTATATGCTTTTAAAAAATCATCACGAAAATTGCTTTTGTACACCCTTCCTGCAAAAATAGGTGCTGAACAAAAATATGTATCAGCAGTTTCTCTCAGTCTAAAATACTTGAATCTGTTTCCTCAGACAGATTCTGTAAGGCTATCTTGTTGCAAGAGATCGGGCAAGAGAATAGGAGATCTCCCCCTGCCTCCCAAACTCAGTTCTCTTTAAAGGAGATAGAATAGCTTGTAGCTTATAATACATTGCAAATATGACCCTTGAGACTAAGCACCTATCCCAGCTCATTCTCTGCAGGTGCTCAACTGAAAACTAACCTCAGATATGAAGTAAAGAGTACCTCTGTGTCGGTAAAGTCGTGCGGAGGGTTTTAGCTGAATAGCTTTAGTGAGGTCAGCCAGCGCTTCACTCATTTGACCCAGAGGAGACAGTATCTGTAAAACCAAGATAATACTTTGAGCAAGATTGTACAAATAATCCTTCATTTTCAAAATGATTTTAGGTTGCAATAGGTAATAACTATGCACAAAAAATTAATTTTGCGTTGAGTAATTAAACAAGTGCATTATTTACATAAAAAAGTTGTACATTAAAATTGATTGGAGCACATGCATATATTACATTACATCTATTTAACTTTAAAAAGCAGACTAAGACCTATTAATTTTGTCAGGTATTAAGGGGCTGAAGGAGAAAAAGTGGGTTTGGGTTTTACTGAAATGACGTATTTCTTCCTACTAAAATTTTTCTAAGCCCATCTGTATAGCTTATAAGAAAATTGTTGCATTTATTATTACAAGCATCCTTCTATACATTAACAAAGAAAATGAAGAGTTAATGACATTCACGGACCCTCTGAAGGCTGACAGCTACAAACACTAGTGTAATTATGCTTTTCAATAGAAATAAAATACCGGTCAACAATAGAAAGTGTCCTTTCATACTGCATCACGGTGTGGTACGCTGGTTTGACATCATCTGATAGGAAGCGCCTACAGAGCGTGGTGAATACAGCACAAGATATTATGGGCTGTCCCGTGAATCCGCTGGATGAAATAGCGGAAGAACGTTGCCTCAGGAGAGTGAGTAGCTTTGGTATTTTTATTCTATTTTATTTTTGTCTTAATGTATTGATAGCTGTATATTGATTAACATCAAATCTTAATTCATATATTATTAGGAATATGACCAAGAACTTTCAACAATAAACATATAGAAACATACAGAAAATAACTGGATAAACAAAATAACAATAAGGTATAGATAAGGTATAGACATCAGAAAATCTTTTAAAAGTGGAAGAAATACCTCTGCTCGCTGCTCAAACACTTCAGCTTGATCTGGGACCAGACTAATGACTCTGCTCAGCTCAAACAAAGCTAGCTCTGCATTTTTTATATCCTTAAAAATGGGGGGGAAATATGTAAGTAACAATGTATGCTTAGTCATAGGGAGGTTATGGTGACAATTTTTAAATGGTACAACACTCAGTGAATCAAAATTATTGGTTTCATCATGGAATATTTTTATGTGTGCTAAGAGTCACATACATGCAACATCAGAACAAACAAGGCTAAGTTTTCCAGTTACTATGGGACCATCATGAATCTGCTATTGCCAGGGCTGGCCTGCCCATGAAGCACCATGAGGCAACTGCCTCAGATGGTAGAAGGGAAATAAAAATCTTTATATTTTATCATTCTTGTAGTTGCAAAAATAATATGTATCCTAAAAAGCAATCGGAAGTGAAGGGACTGTACAAATAACTTCTGGGTTTGGAATAAGTACATTCCTCTTGAGCAAAAATCATTGGCTAGAGCAGGGGTTGTCAGCCTGGTCCCTACCGCCCACTAGTGGGCGTTACAGGATTCTAGGTGGGCAGTAGGGGGTTCTACGGCACAAGCTGAATCCTCCTTCCATCGAGCACTGGTGGGTGGTAAGGAAATTTTAACATCAAGAAAGATGCATTAGTGGGCGGTAGGTATAAAAAGGTTGACTACCCTGGGCTAGAGTGCCATGACCACTGCTGGGGGAACTGCTTCCCTGGAAGTGGAGAGTATGGAGTCATGGAGTTGAATAGAAGGAAATGTCAGACAACTGATGTTGTCCATTAAAAATGTGCAGAGAGTGACAGCAGTGTCTGATCCCAACAATCCTGAAGGAAAAGAGAATCCTTCACACGGCTGTCTAGAACCAACCAATACCAACCCCCGCCTCATTATTGCAAATCTTCTGTCTTAGGCAAAGATGCAATTCTAACCGCTTACTGTAAGAAACAAATAGAGGCCCCAGGTTCAGGAGCAGTCTATCTCTGAGTACCAGGTGAGGTGACATTTTTTTTGCTCACCTCAAGCACCAAAATGCCTTAGGCCAGCCCTGGTGAATGCATATATTGTTAGGATATTTCCGTTCCACCTTAAAAGGGAGCAGGCTGTGAGTCACAGAGTCTGCGTATTTCCTGTTGCACAGGATGTTTCTGTTGTGTCTTTTTGCTTTCGTTTCTCTCTTGTTGCCTGAGCATACCGAAGCAGGCAGTCATGTTTTTCTTTGTTCTGATCAACGCTGAATAAACTTGGAAAAATGCTCTCCTGCTGTGCATCTTTCGCTGTGTGAATTCTGCTGATAGAGTGTGCACCAGCCTAAGAATGTGGAATACTATTTCTGAGGCTTCGTGTCGCTAATTGCTGATACTGCCTGTCTACCAGAGGTCGATGGATCGTCCGGCAGCCGGCTTGGGGGCTGTGATGGACTTTGCCTCCCTGGCAGTATCCCAACATATATATTATGAAATTCATTATCATGTGCGGCTTTAAAAATGTTATACTCACATGCAGCCCTTTCTTTCCATATGCTATCCCTCGTCCATAAATTGCACTAACAAGCTCTGGTTGCTCCTATTTGAAGCAGAATAAAATAATCTTTAGAAGGTTCCACTTGTCCTAATAGTGAGTGCTACATTCCATCATACATAACCAAAGCCAAAATTCATTCATTTCATCCACATTCATTTGCATTTCTAAGGAGTTACTTTGGGCTTATGCATACAATTAAAGAGCAGCTTGGTGGGCAGTTTTACACAGAAGATGCTTAAAAGGGGAAACTACTATAGGAGTGGAGTGTGTGTGCTCCTTTAGTCTTTGCACTGTCTCTGTAAACTCCTTATTAACCTCTGCATTTTTATTACTTTAAAAACCATTGCTCATTTCAGACCTCTTCTTTGCTATACTGTAGTTACAAATCTCATTTCATATTCATATATTAAATAATACATTCTGGTACATGAATGCATAAAGTACAGCTACACAAAATTTCCATAATACAACAGGAGAAATGAAAAGTGTTCTGGTGATTAGGTCAGCAGAGCTGCTTTTCAAAGTCATATAGTTTGAGTCTGAAGGAATTGAACTTATATGTGATGTGCCAAGTTCTGCTGACATTTCCCACTGCCACCAAAATCAGCTTTAGGTGGCTGTGAATTTGAGTAGAAGAATAGTAGCACTATTGAACTCTTTCTCTGCCAGCCATTTCCCCCACTCAAAATCATACATGGACACACATGTCATATCTAGTTTGGGACTTGCAGCAGTTATAGACTAAGGAATTCAACACTGTCCTCCTACCAAAACCTTACAGCCTAAACCTTTACAATAGTGTAATCATATTGGGCTGTGATTCAGAGTAGACATGCCTGCTCAATTATAATTTGTGAAATTTTCCTATCAAGACCCCAAGAAGCTGCATGTCAAGTTAAGCTAAGTTGCCTCCCCATGTAACATTTCCATAACAGTCATATCCCTCTTCACATCAACCTATAGCCTTCTGTTTACATTTTTAACTCTGTTACCTTTAAGGAGTTCTGCGTCAGGCCCATTTCCCTTTTATAGATTCAAGTTTCCATTTCATCCATCCATCTTCAATTATGTTACAGTATATAGGCTAAGCCAGGGGTCAGCAAACTTTTTCAGCTGTCCCTCAGACCTTGTGGGGGGCCAGACTATATTTTGGAAAAAAATATGAACGAATTCCTATGCCCCACAAATAACCCAGAGATGCATTTTAAATAAAAGGACACATTCTACTCATGTAAAAACGCGCTGATTCCTGGACTGTCCGTGGGCCGGATTTAGAAGGCGATTGGGCCGGATCCAGCCCCCGGGCCTTAGTTTACCTACCCATAGGCTAAGCAGTTTCTGCCATCTGTCACTCTTCTCTAGGAAGGCAGGTATTCTACCTTGGGGAGTTCTATTATCTAAGTCTAAAACTACAATGTAATAGGAGTGAAAAATCACCTGGAGCATTGTGGAGAAGTGCCGCACAGCTTCATCATAAAGGCCACTGCCAATCAATACATAAGCGAAAGCTGTCAAAATAGTGTTACGGGTTAGTGTTATGAATTCCACATTTGCCATGCATATAAGAATTGCTGAATACCTGCCAAGGAGTTTAATTGAGGGGTATGATTTCTGAAAACAGAGTTTCGAAAAGAAGTTATTTCATAAGCTATCAAATACTACAACATAATAATCAGGAAATAGTTTCATTAAAGTATCAACATTTAAAATATTCAATGATTTTTTCCTGTAAAGAGTAGCCCAAGGCTTGAAACCACACTTTGCATCACTGTACACTTTTAGGTAATTTAAAATTTCCACTTGGCAGCAATAAGTAACAAAGAAAAACATTCCAATCCCACCCATGTAAATGGTCCCAGATTCAATCTCTGGCATCTATGGGGGTAACAGGCAATCTGGATAAAGCCATTGAAATATTCAATAAAGCTATTAACCTGGCTTCTCCACATAGGACTGAGAAAGACTGGAAAGTCACTCCATCTTAAAGACTGTGTCTAAAAGTCTTTAATGTGGTTTCCCAATAAACAAAATTCAGGTTAAGAGGGCAGAATGCAAAAATGAATTATTTTATAAGTGTCAATGGGCAGAATCCAATGTTACATAAGCAGCCTTCCAAACCTGTGACAGGAATTTCACCATCCTCCAAAATCTGTCCTCCAGCACACCAACCTTCTAGAGCAGATTTTTCAGGCATGTGGAGGGCTACCAGGAAGGCAGGGTGAAGAGGGATGAGGGGACCATGAAGTCCCACGGCATAAGTAATAGTCCGGTCCACTCACACACATACAGGACTGAATACAACTTAATGCTCTTCATCTTAATTTTATTCTGTGGACAGTCATGGTCAAGTATTTAAAAATGAATTAGGATTATTAGATCTCAGTACCACTATCTTCAAAACATTTTGCAGCACTCATAAGTGATATAATTCAACTATATATAGCCACTACTGATCACCAATCACACACAGAACCTCTTACCTAATTCTTCATTGGTATTGTCATCATCTGTGGCAAATGGAAATCTTTTTTGTTCTGCAAGTGACTTTGCTTGACTCTGCAAAACATTTACCAAATTAAACTAACACCGCCAAAATAAAATTGAGGGCATGAACAAACCAAAGTTAAATTAAGTCTTAATGACTTCCCTGCAACAGTGTCAAGCAAAGGCTTAGTTCTACCATGGAAATCATGTGACTTAAAAATGCTTAGCTAGATTGGGTCCAAAGTGCTTATCACATCAAAATTTAACACCAGATAAAGCAAGAACAGTTGGTTCTAATGGATCTGGAAAATAACATGTATTTTTTAAAACAAGTTAAAATATTTATAGTTTCAGTGATATTCATAGTTCAAATACTGTTAGCATCTTAACATCTGCAGTCTTCAAACAGTGTATGTAATCTAATAAATTTGATTTCCTTTCCTTTGGATTGATAAATACATTTCTTAAGTATTATGATCATTGTAATAGATATGTCACTTCAGCAAAAATTCATCAGCAGTCTCCTTGCTATACACAGTGAACAAATAAACATACCAAAAGTTTTTCAGTATTGAGGGAAAGCAGGGATTCACAAGAGGGAGACCTTTGTAGTTCACAGTCTGAGTCATGAAAGTTCAAAAAAGAAGAATCTAAAATGGAAACATTTTCACTGTTAATTGGTATGCTCAGCTTAAAACCGCTACAGAATTTGGACACTAAGAAAGGCAGTGCTAATTATACAACAGTTCACATGTTCAAATATTGCACCTTGTGTTATGGGATGCCATACAACTGCTAAACGTACCCTTTTTTCGTGTATAAGACTATTTTTTCAAGTTTAACACGGATAGTGCATATGGGGGTTTTCTTTATTTGGAGTCCCAAAAAATAGGGGGCGTGTTATACACGGGGAAATGCAGTAAATAAAGAACACTCACGCTGCATTCACTCTACATGTTTAGGTGTGCACCTAGATGAGGTAAAATGTGCAAAGAAACTTTACTTCCTTGCTCTTGAATGGAACGAAATCCAAGTACGTAGGTGCACTTTAATTTGCCCTTGCCTTCCCCTTCTGCTGCTGCTGCTTAACTGTATACTAGGTCCCCGCAATGAAACATCAGAAGGGGAAGGCAAGGGCAAATTAAAGTGCACCTTCGTACTTGGATTTCGCTCCATTGAAAGCGCCTCAGGGCTTCGGTTTATGACACTCTGCAGAGCGCGGCAAGCGAAGAGTCGAGTCAGGAAAAGCTTTCCGCTCCTCCGCCGCTACTCAAAAGAACTTGACAGGTGAATTTGCACGAGCCGGCTTGGCCCCTTGGAGAGGAGGCGGCGGCAGCAGAGGAACGGCAGCTCATCACTCAACACAGCCGCTTTCTAGCCAGCCGAGACTTGCCGCCTCTCCCTTAAGCAAGCGGAGCGGAGCACGCTTCGGAAAGAGAAGCGAAGGGCGCGCCCTGCCCTTCCTCCCCTCAGGCCCGGTCCACACATGCAGCGGAATGAAGTGTCAAGTCATAAGGAGGCGGAGAGCCGGGCTGTACCACTTCAAAACGCAGGCGCGGAATATGAAATTGCTGGGAGGTAGGGTGGTCCTCTAGGTATATAAGAGCCAAAGCAAAGCATGGAAGGGTCTAGCAGAGATCCCTCTGACTGCTGGGCTGAGAGAGCTTCTTATCTCCCCCCCACACCTGTGCCCTCAAATGGTACAGCCCACTCAGCCACCTCAGGATCCCGCTGCCTCAGGCAGGACCCGATGAGGAAGGAGGGCGGCGGCGTGGCTCCCCCTCCCCGCCAGAAAGCCGAGCAACCGCCGCTGGCTCTTTCCTCCCTCCCGCCACTCACCACAGTCGCCGGCTGCGGCCACCGCGTACTGCTCCCCTCCCCACTCAGCCGCCAGGAACTCCGGGCAGCCTCTGCTCCCTTGGCCCTGCTGACGGCGCGGCTCCTGCCTAAGAAGCGATAACGACGGGTACTGCTCCGTCAGGGCGAGCGCCGGCCGAGTCGCCGCCAGCAGCCACAGCAGCGTCGAGAGCAGCCCCGACGGCGCACTGACACTTGGCCAACGGCCCCGGAACGCAACGGCAGGTGCCATCTTCCCAGCGCGCCTGCGCACAGCAACTTAACTTTTTTGCGTTTCCCTCTTTTGCGCTGGGACCCGGCGAGGAACGGGTGGACCGGGTTGCTTTCTGGGAGTTGTAGTTTGTAGGGTCTCCGCGTAGCTTCGAGAGGCTCGTGAACTACGAAGACCAAGATGCTCTGCGGCTGCTCCTGTTTCCCCGCCTCTGCTCGCGGAACCCGGAAGTGAACGAGGCCGAGGAGAGGGGACGGCCGTTTCTGTGGCAACAGGATCTTGCTGCTCAGGGCTACCGAAGGAGATGGAAGAACCCGGAGCTTATAGGTGCATTGAGTGCAGTAGAAAGGCTCCTGAGCTGTACAAGGATTACCAGCGTGGCGTGCTGCGTATTTCTATCTGCGTGAGTCATGTTTTGAGAGAGAAGTATCGGGCCGAGCGAGGAGAAATAGAGGGGGGCTGACTGACCAAAAGGAATGTATCGGGGTGGTAGAGATACTTGCCCATGGAAGGGAGACGGGGGTGGGGTTAGTAATAGATTGCAACGTATGCGAATAGTTTTCCGAAATCTTCAGTAACTAGAATATGGATTGGCTGCACTTCAAATACAGTAATAACAACAACAATAACGTACTTGTACCCGCCTTTTATGGGTACGTATTAGGATTGCTAATTCTGCAAGTAGGAAAAGGCATGTGGGTTGTACTATGGCGGTCCACGTGGGGGGTTGCACATGGCTGTCCACGTGCGTGGAACTGAAGTGAGGTGTTTAGACTTTGCATAAGTGTGGCAGGGCAAGCCCTTAGATAGAGATGGGTGGAGGGAGTCTTTTAGTCTCACCAGCAAGCAGAGTTCATAGTGTGGTTTATGAAAGTCAGCCTTCCTTGTCTCTCACCTGGCAGTGGAATTCTCACCCCTTCAAGGCACAGGTGTTCTCAGGGTTGTTCAGCTTGCCATGTAAAAATGTATCTTATTCACCTAGACTTTTAGTAGAACTTGATCATTCAAATCCCAGTATAATTTGGATGGTTGCTGCTGTGTTTACATGACAGAGGGCCTTCTCGGTAGTGGCACCCACTCTGTGGAATACCATCCCATCAGATGTCAAGCAGATGAGTAATTACAGTGCTACCTCAGTTTAAGAACAGTCCTGTTTATGAATGATTCGGTTTACGAACTCCACAAAACCGGACGTAGTGTCCTGGTTTGTGAACTTCACCTCGGTCTAAGAACAGAATTCGAACGGTGGAAGGGCACTGGCGGCAGGAGGCCTCATTAGGGAAAGTGCACCTCGGTTTAAGAACGGTTTTGGTTTAAGAATGGACTTCCGGAACGGATTAAGTTCGTAAACCGAGGTACCACTGTATATATATATATATTTAGGAGACATCTGAAGGCAGCCCTGTATAGGGAAACATTTTAAGTTTTAATGTTTTACTATGTTTTTATATATGCTGAAGTGGCTGGGCCAACACAGTCAGATGGGCAGGGTACAAATAAATTGTTGTTTTTGTTGTTATACAATCTGCACACTCAGCTTTCACAAGTGTTCTAGCTGCTGCATTCTGTACCAGTTGTCATTTCTGAACAGTCATCAAGGCAGGGAACAACATACAGTGCATTATAGTAATCCAACATGTATGCAGTCAAGGCATGTATCAATGTGGCTACGTCAACTAGGCCACAAAGTCAGCTTCCTCCAGGTAGGGCCATAGTTGCTGAACCAGCCTAAACTGCTAAAAAAAGCACTCCTAGCAACCAGCACCACCAGCGCCTCAATAGATAGTACTGAGGCCAAAGTCAGATCTCAGCCTCCATCAAAATTAGCATGTTTCCTAAACCATAACATTCTATGTGGATGAAGCTTCATCTTGTTAGCTCTGATGCAGCCTACTATCAACCCAAGACACTTGTTTAGGGTTGAAACTGTCATATTAGGCGGTGGAGAAGAGTGGTAGTTCTGCTTCCCCTGATAGCCTATCAGCCCAAGCCTATGTATTGCATATAAATGTTGATAAGCATGAGGGAGAAGACAGAACTTGAGGCACTAGAAATTTCAGTGGCCAAAGAATAAAGCAAAGAAAGTCCCCTAGTACCACCTTCTGGGTCTGTCCTCCCGAGAAAGATTGTGCCTTTAAGTCCCATTTGGCTCTCCATCATCCTCCGTGGGCTTAAGTCATTTGAGGCAGATTTTGTCTCAGTTTGGCCTGGAATAGAACTAATAATTGGTGTCCTTGTTCAGATTTTGTAGATTTGGAACTGAATGGATTCCCCAAAGCCAAGGAATCTAGACTAGGTTTCTCAGACAGTGGTTCTACTACTGTCTCCTTAAGGAGTACAGGAAATACCCCCCCCCAAAAAAAAATCTCTTGAGGTATTGATGAGTTCTGATATCTGAAACCTCTAATTTCCTTTTTTTTAAAGGCATTTCTGATCCATATTTCTATCCTATTTTTTTGCCTTCCTTAATTTGTTTTTAAATAATTTGTATCTAGTTCTTCTTTGTGTTCTAGTTTTTACATTTTGGATTAAGAATACAAAAATCATTTTATCAGGAGTGCCCCATCCATTAGGTGAGAAGACTCTCTTTCACTTGTACTGTGGTTTGGTGAAGGAAAGGTACAACAAAAGCTATTCCACTGTCTCCTACTTTATTTGTACCTCTGTGCAAATGAAATAAATCAACACTGCATGTGGGGGCAGAGCAGAAAGCAACCAAAATCCTTCCTATTTCTTGCCTTATCCTGTTTTATGTTTTCATCTTACTGGTTTGTAAACTTTTGGGCAGTGGCTGTGTTTTTGGTTTTATTTTTTAAAATAAAAACACTGTATAAACGGTAAAGGATGATCCACTGGCCTTAAGCTAGATCCGCTGCTTTCCATTATGCCAGGAATTTGGTACCCACAGGCACACATGCACTCAGAGGCTTTCTCAGATGCCTGTTGTGCGTGTGTCCCTGCTGAAATAAGACTTGGAGGAAACATTGTATTGTAGCCAGTAATATAGATAGTAGTGTATATGGCACTAACAACAGTTTTTTCCAGTTTGCAGATATGTCTGTAGGCCTCCAAAAATTGGCAATTCCTTCATTATGATGACTTGAGGGTACAGCTCCACTGGCATTGTATTGCAGTTGCAATGGGTTGCATCCAATGACATTCTTTGTGCTTATGAATGGCTCTTTTGTACAGTGTAACGGGGAAAAGAAGCAGTTTTTGCCTATTCCACTTCCCTGCAACCTGCTGTGTGTGCCCCCAAAATTTATTCCATAAGCTTGAGGAGCCTTTCTGCTGATGGAAGGCTCAGATACAACTGGCCTCTCTCCCCCTTGTCCTTTTTGTATCTTCTAAAAACCATTCATTCATTCAACTAACTAACTAGGTGCTGTGGTCTAAACCACAGAGCCTAGGGCTTGCTGATCAGAAGGTCGGCGGTTCGAATCCCCACGACGGGGTGAGCTCCCGTTGCTCGTTCCCAGCTCCTGCCAACCTAGCAGTTCGAAAGCACGTCAAGTGCAAGTAGATACATAGGTACCACTCCAGCAGGAAGGTAAACAGTGTTTCTGTGCGCTGCTCTGGTTTGCCAGAAGCGGCTTAGTCATGCTGGCCACATGACCCAGAAGCGGTCTGTGGACAAACGCCGGCTACTCGGCCTATAGAGCAAGATGAGCACTGCAACCCTAGAGTCATCTGTGACTGGACCTAACGGTCAGTGGTCCCTTTACCTTTCACTAACTAACTAATTAACAAGATTCATATACCACTTGATTGTAATAAAACTTCAATGTGGTTTGCCTTGGTAATCAAATCACTGCCTGAACAACCTTTATTGTTCATGACTGCAGTTCAGAAAAAGAAATTGGGGTATTGGTTCATCTAGACATACTTGTTATGCAATTATTTGAGTGCAGTTCTTTATCAAAGACTGATAGAATACATCTCTGACAGGCTTACAGCATGAATTTTCCTTGTTGATTTTATACACAAAACGGGGACTCAAGTGTAATATATGTCTCCATAAATTGTAGAATGTACTTAATGCACTGTTATTTAGAGAATGCCCTATTGTGTGTTTAAAGGGGTGGGGGAGAGGGGGTACCTTCAACTTGTAAGGCTTATGAAAAATCATGTAACTTTGTGTATGTATTTAAGTAAGCTTTATGCCTGCGTATTCCGAAAACATCTGAATAAATTATTATTATTATTATTATTATTATTTATTAATCTCAGGGCAGTTCACATAGGATAAATTTTTGATAACCAAACAGCTAAACTTCAGTTATCAAAATATATTTGAATTTTTGCTTATTCAGTTCCAGATATTTAATATACAATGCAAATAAAGGATCTGAAGCTGAATAAGGATGAAAGACTTCTTCAGTTTTGTATCCTGTACCTGTTTTTAATCTGTTGTTCTTAGAACACACTTTCTGATTTCCTGTTTTGAAAAACCAGCACGACTTCATTTAATTATAGTTATAATCTGTTCCTTAATAGAGTTCATGCTATATTTAATTAAACATGTCCTTAGTCCATCTCTCTGACTTGTTTCAAGCTCATCAAGCGCCTGGCTAATTGGCTTTCTCTTTTTATTTTCTTTTAACTCTTTCCTGTTTCTACCTCCCAAAGGCTGAGTGTTGCAATTAATTTTTATCCAAGCATTCTTCATTATCTGTCTTGACTACAAACATTTTTAGAAATAAAATTTAATATAAACTGCAGCTCATTTTGTCTAGCAAAGCAAAGGATCTTCAGATTGTCTTGTCCCTTGCTGTGCTACTCATCTATGGACATCTTTCTAGTTACATTTGTGGGGCTTCAGGATGCCTATGTCTTGTGCTTTCCTTTCACTTACCTCTTGTACTTCTCATGGTATCTGATGCTGCCATTTAGCATTTTCTGCCTGTTACTTAAGAATTTTGTTGTGTTGCTTGACAGCAGCCAAGTTTCTAAGGTAGAGTTGACACTGGCTTTTTCTTCTGTAGAGCTTGAAGGCACATACCATGAACATAGAGACCCTCTTTATCAAAACTTTATAAAAAAAGAAAAGAAAAAAAGAAACCTGTGCAACTTGTGCACATTTTCTCTATGAACCTAGTTGTAGTTAAGAGCTGTCTAAACAAATATCTGCCTCTCAGGGTCTGAAAATATTGTCTTGATGAACTATTTGTGCAGAAAGTTAATAACAGAAATTAAAACTCCTTCCTTTATATATCCTTATATATTCCCTATCTGTACAGCACATTTAAAAATACAGTAGTATCATACCCCCTTAAACAGTAATAGCTTCCCCCAAAGAGTCCTGGGAACTGCAGTTTAAGTGTTCAGAGTGTTGTTGGGACATCCTATTCCCCTCACAGAGCTACAGTTCCCAGAGTTCCCAGGGAAGATGATTGGATTGTTTAAGCACTCTGGGAATTGTAGCTCTGTAAAAGCACGTCAAAGTGCAAGTAGATAAATAGGTAAACGGGAAGGTAAACGGCGCTGCTCTGGTTCGCCAGAAGCAGCTTAGTTATGCTGGCCACATGACCTGGAAGCTGTCTGCGGACAAACACCAGCTCCCTCGGCCTATAGAGCGAGATGAGCACCGCAACCCCAGAGTTGTTTGCGACTGGACCGAATGGTCAGGGGTATCTTTACCTTTTTAAGGAAAATGGGGGTTGCCTCTCCAAACACTTAACAAACTACAACTTCTAGGATTATTTGAGGAAAGGTATGACTACTTAAAGTGGTATAATAGAGCTGTAAATGTATGGTGCAAATAGGGTATCAGTTTATTTCTCTTGATCTTGCCTCTTACTCTGCTCTTTCTTGTATTTCCTCTGTCTTGTATTCCTGCTGTCCTGGCTGTTTCCTGTACATTCCTTTATTTCTGGATCTTCCTCACCCAAACATTCTAACACCCTGCTTTCCCTGTATTGTGACTTTCCCATCTCATCATCAATGTCAGTGCAGCTTATGGTCTAAAAACACCAAGCAATAATAGAATTTGAAATAGAATGTATTTAAGAATATTGTATGGCTAGGGTTATGATGGCATTTAAATATATTTATATATTTGTCATGATGACCATTATGAAGTGTTCTAAGTTCCAGTGTGTGGTGTGGAATAAAAAAGTAACAGGGAAACAAGCTCAGACAACATAAGAATGGGTTGCAAAATAGTAATAAAAATTGTACTTTTTATAGGAGGGGCTTTCCTCTCATATCCTTTCTTATTTGTCTACAGTGGGAAGGGAAATATTGGCAGAGGAGGCAGAAATATAGGTGCTGTCCTGGTCTGTTGGCATTCGCTGATTTTTTTGCATGGAGTGAGGTTTTGGCCTAGAACACGACCAACATTCCGATAGCAGAAAATTCCAGAATGTGCAAAATGATTAGTTAGCCATTGCTAACTAATCACTGAAGAATCTTCAGAGCACAAGTTTAAAACCACTTAAGCATCTCCCCAACAGTGATCCACCATTCTGAAAATGGGCAATAGTGTGGACACCAAGTTGAGGCTGATAAGCTCTTATTTGGATGGGGAAAAGAACCTAGATAGCTGAGGTCTTGCTCAGTGCATACCATAATATAAATATAAATTGCAAACTGGATGTCCTTGAGGCTTACAGCATGATGTAAAGCTCACTTTTTTATTAATAATAACTGGCAGCCAAGGTAGTTGATGAGAAATCTAGATAAAAGAAGCTGCACTGAAAGATGGCAATAAAACACATTTTAACTACTGTCACATCTTTTCAATGTCAAACTGTCCTTTGGCAGCATTTTATTATCATTTAACTACTAGAAAAATGTATTTTCCTCACATAAAAACTAAAATGGAGGTGCTATTTTATAGCCTTTGCTACATGTTATCTGTCTTCTGGACAAAAGCAATTCCTTCAGCAGAAAGAATATAAAATCCAGTATTTGCTTGCATAAAAGAAGTTGGCAGATTTTATAAATTTTGCATGAACATGAATGCTTTGATATGACTGATTGTTCTTGCTGTTGGCACATACTTTTCATTTTCAGGTAACAAGTGTCTCTTTCTATTTTGCTGGGTACAATTTCTTTAAAAAAAGAAAATTTTAGTGAGTAGCAATACCACAAGAGAGAAATTATTCCTATCAGTGTACATTGTGATATGCTCATGAGTTTATCCAACAATACAGCAGCCAACCATTATTTCTAGTGACTGGTGAGGCACCCTTGCTTCCTGATACAAGGAGGCAAATATAATGTTTCTGTATCATCATTGCCTGGCAAGGAGTTTTTAGAATGTTGGGCAGTATATACACATTTGGGGTTTGTAACTACCTTTCTCCTCCAGCACATGACACTAATAAAAAATTCCAGAACAAGAGCACTCTATTGCTATTGGGGGGGGGGGAGGATTACTGTCTGCTATGCTTTGTTGCTGGTGGTTTTTTGAAAATGTAGATACTCCAGTCATAGTGTATACATGGCAGTATAATCTGTCACTAGTTATAGTTTTCACTGCTAGCTACTTGGTGATGGTGTTTGTGGATCCCAGCCAATTTCACTGAAGAACACAGACTTTTGTTCTGGGAGGGAAAATAATTTGTTTCTACACATTCTCTCTCCATCGTCCATAATTTTATGAGCCTTTATCAGTCTGCCTTTATTAGTCTTTTCCAGCTCGGCAATACTTTTGAGATGATGGTATCAGGAACAGATTAACTGTAAGTGGACATACCACAGGCATATAATATTAATTTGGCATTTGCTATTTTATTTTTTAGTCCCTTTCTCATAATTATTAACATTAAGCTTGTCTTTAGTGCTGCTGCTACTGCTACAACACACCACCACCCCTTGGGCTATGACTACTGCAATTCTGGAATGCATCTGTGCCAAGCATTGAAGGACTGGATCATCATCATCATCAGTTTATGCCCCACCTTTTTCATTGACAGGGTCTTAAAGAAGCTTGCAGATATTTTTATGGTCCTTGCAGATCATCTTGTATACCACATGACTCTGTTTCGATCTAATAAGTAGTATAGAATTAAGCCTAAAATATCTGTCTTTCAACAGTGTATGATGAAATATTGAAATGTAAATTCCTGTTCACGTGGATAAAAATAGACAGCCTTGGTGGTAATATTTTATGAGCTTCTATGCATTTTTCTATGTATGGCAATTCACTGCAACTTGGTGTGCTGAGTCAAAAACATGCACCATAGCCAACACTATGGTTGGATGAATTGTGAAGGTATAAATATTTTGCTATCAAGGCAGCATTTTCAGATGAATGTTTTTTGTTGTATTAGACTGAAAATGAGGCTACATGGAATTATCAAGAGCTGTAATGGTATCTATATCACTGCAATATTACTGTGTGATGTTTTAACTTGTTCTTGCTCTGTTACTTTCAGAAATCCTGTCAGAAACCAGTGGACAAGTATATAGAATATGATCCTGTTATCATCTTAATTAATGCTATCTTATGCAAAGCACAGGCTTATAGACATATACTGTTCAATACGAAGATAAATGTAAGTTCCTGGGGGCTTTCCCTTCTTATCTTAATTTAGTGTAAGATATGCGGTTCTTGTTAGAAAGTTATGAGAGGCATAATGAAAATATTTGGTGTGAAACTGGTCTTTCCTTCTTCCTTTCCATGTAGTACTTATATTAACTTCAGCTTGCATCCTTTTCTGGAAGTTTTGTCTTGTCCTGTTCCCCACCACGGCAAAAAATAATTACAACTCATGAAAGTCACTCTAAAGCCCATATAACATATTAACTGAATGAATAATAATTGAGCTCCTTGGGCAGCACAGTGTGTAGCAGTGCTCTGGAAGATGTTCTGTTATTCAGAAGTCTGATTATGAGCCAAGTTACATTTAGTTATTCTTGCAGTCAGTGCATTTCCATATGTATGTTGCAAGTCCCTGGATGGGAAAGATGTGCACCATCACATCTCTGTGGAGGCAGCCCTCAGTTAGGCTCCTTCAGTCTTTCCTTTTTTCCATTCTACGTCTTCTAGTATGAGACAGCTGACTTCTATGATGACATAGGCATCTAACACCAATAAAACTTGCAAAAACACAACATAGTTTGTAATGGTAAACAATAGTGTTAAATGCCTGGTGTCCATGGGTCTCTGAAACTAATGCTATTTCATATTTCAGATTCATGGGAAGCTTTGCATATTCTGTTTGCTTTGTGAGGCTTATATCAGATGGTTGCAGTTACAGGATTCAAGCCAAAGCACTGAACCTGATGATTTAATTAGATATGCCAAGGAATGGGATTTTTATCGAATGTTTGGGATAGCATCTCTGGGTAAGATCCAGTATAATTTGTCATTGCTCCAAATATTATTTCTAGGTTCTTTTTATCTAAACATTTTAAACTGGTTTGAATGCATTGTAATTATTAGTGTACAGTGGATGTGTTGTATTGTTAGTTTCTTTTCCCATAATGTCTCACTTGACTTCACATAATCTGCTTGGAGGATGCTCAACAATCAAGAATTGACAGTATCCCACCAATCTGAATGGGTAGTTATGTATGAAAAAGTATTGCAGGGCACTTGTGAGTGCAAGTGTTTTACAGCAGAGAATGTTGGGGTTGGGTCTGGGAGACAGAGCCCAAATCCATTTTCAGCCCAAAGCCCCTTGATTAGCCTTGTGAAAATTACTTGTTTCTCCGACTCTTTTCAAATTGGAACAATAGCGACCTGCTTTGAGGAGGGCAGGTCTCAGGCTTCCAGTTCTACTGTTTTCCCACTAGAATCCCAGGAGCCACCATTTGAAGCCAGTTGCAAAATTGTGATGGGGAGCAGAACTAGGCGGTGGTTCAGTTAGTGGGCTGACCTGCACTGGGATGACTGGTGGTGTCTAACAGGGTTCAAGGCTGTGCCTTATGCTCTTTAATATCCACCTTAAAACTCAAAGGAGAGGTTCCCCGGAAGTTTGAAGTTGGTTGTCACTAGTGTGTGAATGGTATGCAGCTCTCTATCAGCTTAACATTTCACAGGGAGGGTGTGGAGGCTTTGAACCATTCCTTGAGGTTACTGATAAGCTACATACATACAAACAAGCTGAAACTCAGTTTGGACATGACAGAGGTGTTATGGGGCTGTGCTCCCTTTGAAAGATGAGGTTCATAGTTTGGGAGTGCTCATGGGCCCAGCTTTGCTCCTGGATATTCAATGACTGTGTGACCAGGAGTACTTTTGCTCAGCTTCAGCTGGTGTGTCAATTGTGCCTGTTTCTGGCCATTTCTGATTTTAGTCATGCCTAGCTCCCCATTTCTAAGCACAGTGCAAAGTGTTGGTTATCACATCTTAAACTTCCACAAAGCATGGTGCCTAGGGACTGCCTCCTTCCCCATGACTCTGCTCGTTCTCTGAAGTTGTTGGGGTTTCCCCCTCCCCTCCGCAACTGGCTTTATCTATGTGGGTTTTTTTGTTCATTTGTTTGTAAGTTGCTTTGAGTTGCCTTGGGCAAGGTAAAGTAACTAACAAATGTATACATACATCTTGCTACATCTAATCCAATCCAAAATGTACTCTTTTCCACAGAAAACTACTTTAAGGCACCTAGCAAATTTATGTAGTAAAATTTCTGGTATACCTTCTAATGACTAACTGTTTAATAAATGCCTTAATAAATATATATCTCTCTCTCTCATTCAGAACAAACTGCCTTTTTGATTGGCATCTTCACTGCTTTGTGGCTAGCAAGAGCTGTAGTCCTGACAACCAAGGCAGATTTCACCTTTCTTCTGAAAGCATTGCTGCTATCCAGCTATGGAAAACTTCTGTTGATTCCAGCTGTTATTTGGGAACATGACTATACTTATTTGTGCCTCTTGCTCATTAAAGTGTTCGTCTTGACCTCAAACTTGCAAGCAATTAGAGGTATTCCTAATTTTACTCTTTTAGTATAGTAAGTTGTAAAGCAAGTCAGGATTGATACACTTGTTCAGCCCAGACATAGAGGTGCCACCCCATCTTCATGGTTTTGACTGCATGAGGCAGGCATTCAGCATTAAGATTTAAAACATCAAAGAAGGAAACTTTATTCAGAGAGTGGAAACTAGAAAGAGAGATTGGAGTGCCTGACAGCAGACTTGAATAAATGTGAAATCTGTACAGTGTGCAAAAGATAGCAAAGACTGAAAGCTTAATCTTTGACTCTAGCAAAGCTGGCATTACAACAATAGTTGCACAATAATCCAAAGGAATAACAGTTTTTCATTTTGCCTTGAACCTGTGCTATTATGTTAGTTTGTTCGTATGCATTACATCCCATACTTGGGTAAACGAGTCTGTTTGCCCTTGTGTGTTCTAGCAAGTATAGAGGTGTTCTGTATCACTGATGCAGTATTTCAGGAAAAGTGGGTTCCTTCTCGATGATCTAGCTGGTGGCACAAGGACAGTGTTGCTTCTTCACCCCCCCCCCAAGTAATGCAGTTCTTTCATAAACATCTAATTGCCACAAAAAAGAACAAAACAGAGGCCGGCGCCAAACCACAGAGCATGGTAGGTAGAGTAGTACAGTGTCCTTTGGAAAGACACTCTTTCTACTGTGCTTTGTGGTCAGTCTGGACTGCCTCTTTCTCATTTTCCTGGTAGTAATGGTGAAGGCTGGATCACTGGGAAGGAACTAGGTTGCAAAGGATCTCACAGAAATGACTAGATTACTAGAAAGGAATGCTGGGCCAAAATTGTGCCATTTTTCCTTAGTGTGGTTGTGGTCCCTTGGAAGGCAAAAGTGAGGTGGCAGAGGGAGAGAGAGAGAGATTGGAAGGGGGGGATAGAGAGATAGTGTGAGGGAGGGAGGTTTGGGGGTGGTGATTGTATTAACAGATGGGGGGGTGATAAGTCCTGACCCCCACAGCACGCAGCTTTGAGAGATTAGCTCCCAAAGATGGAACAAAGGTTGCCCACTCCTGCTTAAATGATTAGTTTGCAACTGTGATAATGTTTAACACAACTTACCTGTTCCCAGTCCTGCATATTTTATTCACATAGCCATCACATATTAACTAGAAATGTGATTTTGTCCAGACTAATTCATTCATAACCACAGTTGGAAAACCACTAGCAATTGAACCCACCCCATTTTTCCTTTCTTTTGCAGTTACCTTGAATACAAGCCGAAAACTTTGTCTGGTGGCTATTGTGAGTGGATTAATTTTTGAAAATGCTATCATCAGCTTGTTCCAGAGGATAGGATGGAATGTTTGAAGCAATCTTGATTTAGTTTGTTTTAGGTGGAATTACTTGAAGATATAAAGGAAATGATGTTTTTTGAGTAATTTATTTTGCCACTGTTTACTACCTGTTTGTTATAAATGCAGTGGTAAAGAGACAATGAACATAAAGAAAATGTTCCATGCTGAAGAGGAGATAGTAATATGAAGAGTGCAATGATGCACTGATGGAATGTAGTTAGTTCTATAACGTACTTCAGTATTTTTATTTGTCAAAATGTATTGGACTGGTGGTACTGCTGTCCTAGATATTTATGGATCCAGTTTTGGTCCATTTTTCTACTACACTGTTTAGTGTTTTGTATTTTAAAAAAAGCCTGATTAGTAGTTTCATTATGGGGGGGAGCATATGTGGAAATGGAGACAAAATGATATCCTATGACACCTCGTCTGACCACCTTTTGAAAGCGGTTACATCAGAATGAACAGCAAACCAATGACATGGCATACTGATTGCAGTAAAGTTAAGGCTGAAATCCTCTACCTACCTACGAGTAAGCCCCATTAAATTTGGTGGGGCTAACTTCTGAGTAGACAGGTATAAGCCTGGAGCACTTGCTTCCTTTGCAAGGGCACTACTTTAATATTGCTGGCAGCTGCGCTACTTATTTGAGGGATAATCACATTTTAAATTTGATGTTGATACATACTCAAATAATAAAGATGCTTTGTGGGCTTCATTTCTAAATCTCTTGATATTGATGTTTATGCAAGAGGCATATTTAAAGTTATTTTTGAAAAGATTTAAGCAGCTATCCTATACCCACTTACCTGAGAGTAATGTGATGGAACTTAATTCTGAGTAAGTGCATAAAGAATTGTACTGTTCTTATGCTTCCCTGAAAATGAACTTGACAGCCTTATTACATGTTTACTCAAAAGTAAGCTCTACCTGGGTACATATGAGTGACGCCTATGTATGATTTAAGTGTATTTGGAATGTACAGTAAAACTTCATTCTGTGGACGATAGCATATTTAATTAGGGCAATGGTAACAGGAGGTAGCTGGAACAGATAATTGCCTGAATATCTGATAATTGTTAAATTAATTGTAATTAACTGCCACATTGGGAAACAATAGCTTGTTCTTGGAAAGTTATATGCTATTAGTTTTTGTTGTTTTTTTTACCCCAAACCAAGTGGGTTAGGTAGGATGGCTTCTGGAGCTCCCTACCCAATGGCTTTGCAGTTCTGTTACATGGAATTGTGTTCATAGAAGCTGAGGCATCTGTTTTATTTATACTTAATTATAAGGTTCAGACATGAAGGTGGTCTAGGTGAATTTTGGTGTTCAATGAGAAGCCCTCTGATATATTTGATAAACTTTGCAGTGAACTCAATGACTCAGAACTAGAGGTATTAGGAATCTGTGTTGATGTTTAATATCCTTCCTTACCCTTGCTTTTTTGGGTAACATTTCTGTACTGCCTTTCATTTCAAATAATATTTTATTTTGAGAATTTATATGTCACTTGTCATTTCTGTGATGAACTATCAAGTAGTTACATATAAAAGGTAATATAATAAAATTCAGTTATTAAAACCAAATCAGAAAGCAGAAGAAAAAAATGGAAAGCCAATACCTGGTCAGAAGCAGGTTCATCACATAAGTTTTGCCCCATTGCAGTGTTGTTCTCAAGTGCAGCACTCCCAGCTCTACACTTCTATGAGTCTATGATCTTCTCACATAGACAAGAATGTCAGCTGTTCTCTATTATGCTTAAAGGCAACAACTAGGCTAAGGACTAAATGTTCCTGGTGGTCCCTGTATCTAGAGTGGCACAGGAATCCTCTTTTTACCACTGAACTTAAGGGAATTTTTCTGTAGACAGGATATCCACAGCCCATACTACAATCATCTGTGTCTATGCCATTAATTTTTAATTTTAATTTCATAACATTTATATTCCACTTGATTGTAAAAAAGAGTGATTTACAAAAGGAATAAAATAATGAAATGATCACTTTAAAATAGCTAAAAACAACTATTTAAAAATGTCAAAAATATTTTTAAACCAATGATAAACTGCCACTTCTAGCCTGTGCCAACAAAATGCATCTTCCCAACCGCCCATCTGTTGTTCCATCTTCAGCAGCTTTGAGGACAGAACTCGGTCAGCCCCACGCTGGGCTGGAAACTTTCCATGGCCTACATCTTTGAGAGAACAAAACAGAATATATAAAACAATACACAGCACAACTTCTTTTAAAGAAATTAAATAACACAGTGATGACAACAAAGCCGTATAAAACCAAACAGTAAAAGATCACAACCAGTCATCTCTCTCCTGGGCACGTAACTGTAAAAGCTTTTGCTGGGATCTAAGAAACGGTTGGTATCCTTCAAGGGACTTGTGATGACCCTGTATAATCTTTAACCTTCAGATATGCTAACCTGACCTGATGTGCTGTTCAAACTGCTTTTGAAGCTTTGTTCAGTTTCAAAAGCTGTTTCTCAGTGATATGGAGGTGGGCAGGTTTGCTGTTTAAGTGGGAGGGGCAGTTGACAGCCCCCATCTTGAAAAACCCCCTCTAAGAAGATATCAGGAAGGTTATAATCTAGCCACTAGGGCTGGGCAATATCAGCTTTTCAGCAATATCGCCAGCCAAACATCGGTTTGTCGATTCACCACAGCACTGAAAAAGCAAGCTGCATTGGCCTGCACCAGGCACCTGGTGAAATGGTCCCAGCTCCCACCTTGGGAACTGGTTTCACCCAGGCACTCACAGGCTGGGGCAACACAGCTTGTTTGCGCAGCTCAGCTGGGGATCAGGAAGGTTCCCCCTCCCCAGCTGAGACAGCCTCGGTGCTCCCTCCACTCACAGGTGAGCGGGCAGAGCCAACCGCGCGCCCCTCAGCTGAGCAGCTTCATGAAGCCCCCACCAAAATATGCAGAGGGAGGAACAAGCTGTATCGGCGCCTCACCAATACAGCTTGTTTCTTCCTTTGCATTGGATGAGGGCAGAATGCTATGGCGGTTTCACTCAGCGATATATTGCTGATGAAACAGCCACCGCTCCCGAGTCCCTCTGCTAGCAGCGCTGCTGGGGGAAGGAATTCTAATGGATGCTGCTAGCAGAGAGACTCGTTAGCGGTGGCTGTTTCAGCAGTGATATACCGCTGAGTGAAGCCGACATCACATTCTGCTCCTCATATATCGCCCAGGCCTACTAGCCGCCTCTCTGACATTCTACATTTCTGTGTTGGAACTGCAAGTGGAGGAGCTTTCAATAAAATATCCCATCACTTGCCATTTGAAAGCAGCACTGCCTACCAAAGATCTACAGCTACATGTTAAGTGAATTACAAATTACCTGGATCCCTACAGCCTGATCCTACCCATGTTTACTCCAAAGTCACACTTCAGGTGAGCTTACTTCATGTATGTGTGCCTAGGATTGCACCTCAAACCAAATTGCACAGGAAGCAAAACAAAGTTTAATTATCAGTTTGCTGATTTCCCCCCCCCCCCCCCCCAGCATGCCAAATTGTGGATGAGCTTGTGACCTAATTTCCTCCAACAAGGACAGAACATTGCTGTTGGCATAAAACATTATATTATTCCCTATCACCACCCCTTTGGACACCTAAACTTAATTCAAAATATGGAGTTCAAATGCTTTCTTCCAGGTTTATAGACTAGCTGGTTCAATAAAAGGTGTTGTATCAATTATGCTGCATTTCAGCTTCTTGAAAGGGTAGCTTTTAGTACCATACCAGAATTTCCAGTGTAAGTGTATTAATCTTACATTCTTTAATATATCCTAACATGTCATTTTAATTACCAATCTAGCAAAGTTTCACTGGATTAATTTAAAATCTTCAGCTTGATTCCCATTAAGTACATTTTAAATCAGAAGTGACTAGGCTGAATGAATTTGAACAAAAAGAGCCATAGACGGAGTTAAAAATATATATTTCTCCTCTTGGAATCTTGATACAGCCATTCTGGCTCTGCTGGATTCTAAATGATTCAAAAGGCTCTTGTGTTTAACCAGTCGAAACAGTTTAAGCGATAGCTGGCACAATTCAGACAGGCATAATTATTGTTTGTGACAGAGCCTAGCTCCGGAAGTCTAAAATGAACCCATGAATTACTGCACATGGGCCAGTCCTCTCAACTCCACTGAATGGTTTCTTTGACCCTTGAGGGGTAGCACTATGTGCTTGGACACTGGGCTGATGAGATAAATAAACATTTTTTTGAGGTGAGGGAGGGATCCTGCCCAAAATAAAACCTCACAGACTTAAGAGCAGACATGCTATATACAAACAAGAGGTCATAACACAATAAAACATGCATTATTAAATCTTGAAATTTTGACTTTGCAAAAAGGGACAAGATAGCATTTAGTGTCAAAACACTTTCTCCTTCCAAAATGTTTGCTGAGTGCAATGAAACTTACTTCCAAATAAGGGGAAGTGCAGTGAAATACTATGCATGACTGCTGAGAAATAATCCTGCTGAGTTTATAAGGATTTACTCCCAAGTATAGGAATTCAGCCTTAGTACATTAATTTGTACTATAGTTAACACCGGCCTGTTTTGCATGAAACTCTAAACCAGGAGTGGGGAACCTGTGGGCCTCCTGATGTTGCTGAACTATCAGCCCCAAGCAGCATGACCAGCAGTAGGCAGTGATGAGAGCTGCAGTCCACTAACATCTGGTGGCCTTGCAGAAGAAAATGGGGCCTTCCAGGGCTGTTAGGTCCTTGGGACTCTCCCCAAGCCACACCCCTCAACAGCCCTGCTTTGTACCTCCAGTATTTTTCCTGCCTGGGATGTGTCCTTGAACTCTGATGCTTCTTGCTGTCTTAGATTGAAGATTGAGATGGATGTGTATAGAAACTAGCCTACTATAAAGGTAAAATTCACATGCTGTCAGGAGCCGGAGTCAGATGTAGCTCAGCAATAAAAAACACAATGTCAGGTAAGTTAATGCTTAATTCAAAGAAACCAAAACAGAGCAAGCCTAGTAATCCCGGCAACTCTTCCCAGCAAGTCTTGCCCCAGTGAGGAAGTTGCGAGGACTGAGTTCACTCCTCTCCAGGTTATTTCCCCAGCAATCTGAGACTGTGTCTGTGCACAATCAACTTCTGCTCTTTTGATTTCTCTGCGTGTTCTGGTAGACCAGGAGGGAGAGGTCGCAGCAGGAGGGGGAGACTCCCTGGATTCATCAGCAACCTCTACTCTCCCTCTTGACCACTCTCCCCTCTAGCCTCCACTTCAGAGTCAGTCGGAGCTGCTCTCTGCCACAGCTTCTAAACCCTGGGTTCACTAAACCTTGTCACCTCTTCTGCCACTGACACCTCCTCCTCCCAGTCTTCTCCTCCGTCTGACCACACATTGTCTTCCCACCACCAATCCCCTGGCTCGGAGCCTTCTTCCCTTGGGGGTTCCCTAGAGGGGTTCCCCGCACAACAACTCTGCATTCGGCCATTCCATGACAACTCATCTGTGCACTGCAGAAAAGGAGGAGAAAACAGTCAGGTTCTTCTCTCTCAGCTGGGCTCCTGGGAAGGCCAGAATAAGAGAAAGACATACATGACATCTGGCTTTGCCAGGAATCCCATGCAAAATTAAAATGGTAGCATAACCAGCTCAGTGAGCAGTTTACTGGTTTCCAAGTCTTGGTGTTTGCCTTGGTGTATGGCATCAGCCATAGCCGTTTCTTCCTCTTTGCTGTCCTGCTACTGATCTATGCATGTTACTCAGAAGTAAGCCCCACTGTATTTAATGGGGATTGCTTGTCAGAAAAATGTGTGTAATATTGTAGCCTTAAAAGCAATATTTTGGGGGTGGGAGGGGCAGGCTTCTGGGTGATATTAAACATTAAACTGGCATTGTATGATACATTTCCCTGTAGTGTTTTTGCTTCATGAGAAAAACTGGAGTCTTTACATCTTTTTAAATTGAAAACATCTTCATAAGTCTTTTAACTGCTGAAGACATTAATAAGGCCATTAAATGTAGCTTATCCCAATGAATTCTCTGTAGCTTGCCCAAAATAAATGTAACTACATTTCAAAATATTGACACAAGAGATATTGACTCCTTTTTTTGGACAACAGAGGGAAGCCCACAGCAGGAAGCCATTTCGTTGCTTTCCTGAGATCCTGCTGTTTTTGTGAATCTCCAAAGAATGCTCAATATATGTGGAAACAGACCAAAACAACGAAGTTGAGCAATCTGAACTTTGTGTAGTTTCATAGGAATCTCAATAGCAGGATTTACGTTTTGCAGATATGTCATGAAAGAGAACAGTTCCCTTGCTTTCTTTGGTAATGCAAAAGCCTGCATAAGTTCAAGGCTTTCCTGAGTAAACAAGTGTGTATCTTGGCACATAGTCTAGCTAAAAAGACTTATCTTGTTAAAAGACTATATCCCCTTGCAGCTTGGTTGAATATACATATGTAAAGTACATCAGATTGCAAAATTCCTCACCATCAACTCTGGAAAGAGCATTCTTTCCCAAGTGTAAGGCTTTTTAGAGTTGAAGAAGGGGGTATAAATACCTGTAGGTGAATGTAAAACATCTGTCATGGATGCTTTAGTTGAGATTCCTGCATTGCAGGGGGTTGGACTAGATGACCCTTGGGGGGGACCCCTTCCAACTCTACAATTCTATGATTAAATCCTGTAATGTCCTTTAGCTATCCAGAAAACTTAGCTAGATTTGGTCCAAACCCAGTCTTGCAACAACATGCAGATTCCCTGTGAAGGGGCATTTATATCAGAATGTGTAAATAAGGTGTATGTTGCTGTCGGAGTGCAGGAAGCAGTTGCAGTGGGTGGGAGGGAGGAATGAAGTATGCAGAAATGTGGACTGCTATCCAGCAAGGCTCACCTATCAGGCAAAATAGCAAGGGTGGTGGGGAGATTCATCACATGAGTTGACATGTGGTTGGAATGGGCCAAATGCAGCAGAGAGGTTATTGGTCTATGCAGCAATCTTCCCAATTGGCTCAGCTATGTGTGTATATTCCTTACTTCCCAACAAGCAACAAAGCCACTAGAGGTTGTTACTGTCAGTGTCTACAGCTGCTATTGCACCTCTCTCTGGTTACTTGACGAATCTTTCTCTCCCTGGATAGAGCTTCAGGCTTTGTCCCAGGTAGATTGTGCACTGCTCTAGAGGCTACATAAGTGCGTTGTAGCTTGGGCTCCACTTCCTTGCTGTGTGAATTGTGCTCCAAAACAATGCTTGTGTGAAGCGTGAAGGAGATTCAGACCACAGTCTGCAGGTAGCCCTGGGGACATGTTGCTACCCAAGTTACTGATGGATTGGGGACACTGTGGTGTCTGCAATACAAGAATCAGTACTAGGTCTGTGCCCTCATTACAAATTCATTGGTTGCATCCGTATGTAGGCACTGTCACCAACAAAGGCCCTACTTGGTGGTGATTGCAGGGTCACTAGTTAAACTAGCTATTCAAGTGTTCATGCTGTTATATATTTTGTGTACATGGTGGAAAGCCAAAGCCAAGCAAATTCCACCACCTTTACACATAGAATTTATAAGTTACAGCCAGATTAAAATAGCTACACTTAAGTCCCATTGCAACTGACTTATTCTGTATCTAGTCTCACAGGTGACCATCCTGGTATGGTTGTACCTTGGTTCTCAAACAGAATGCGTTCTGGGAGTCCATTTGACTCCCGGAACAATCAAAGTGCGGCTTCCGATTGGCTTCAGGAGCGTCTTGCAGCCAATTAGAAGCTGCGGAAGCCACACTGGACATTTGACTTAAGAAAATCGTTCAAAAACCGGAATACTCACTTCTGAGTTTTGATTGTTTGAGAGCCAATTTGTTCAGGAGCCAAGGCACTTGAGATCCAAGGTACGAATGTACTGGTTTCCTGAAAATTCCTTCATGGAAGCACTCTCTGTGCAAAACCTGGCAACATGACTGAGGTGGCAGTTTGTGTTTTATTTGTGAAGGAAGCAGGCTTGGCTGTACTTAGATAATTTTACTTATTTACATACACACACCATGTTTGGTATAAAGTTTAATAAATTACAGGTCAAGCTTGAGTTTTCTGTTACAATAGTATAAAAAAACAAAGCTGCATAGAATAACCTACAAATAATTTGTACACATCCTTTGGATTTATAAGATACAAAGTTCACAGCTCTCTTCCAAGCATTAAGGAGTATAAAATACTGCTGTTGGTCTCAGTTTGTGTGAAATTTATATTACTATTCACTGAATAAGCAATCTAATTACACGTATATAAGATCACAAAAAGGAAGACCCATTTGCTTTCACTGTATTTGTGTAAAAATATACCAAGTGTTACAAAACTTTAAATTGATTGGATTAAAATAGCTAAAACTTATGTGAGTGAAAGAGTGAACTGATCACTGGGGAAAGAGGGTAGGATTCCTAACATTTGTAAACTTTGGAATGGAAAAGAATATGGTAAGAGGCTTTCAGAAGTGTATCTGAGATTTTTAAAAGTCTATCTAATACAGTACTGGAGAAGGTACATGTTGGTCCTCAATGCTCTGAGCTTTTAACAAGATTTTCTATAAAAAGTCAAAACATCAGTTCAAAGACTATTCAAATGTTTACAAAAAACATATATAATTATTACTAATAATGTTTTACATGTCAGAACACTCCAGATGTCATTTCTTCCTTGCATGATCCCAAGCCACAGTTAATAGAAAGTTATTTTCCAACATGTGCAAACTGGAAAGACCCAGTTCACAAATTATACTGACATGGCCTGTCAAACATGCTTGAGGACGCCTTAAAATTTGTCGCACATTGCTTTCCTTAAAGGAGGATTCACACAATGTGTAACTTGGGTTGACAGCATGCCAGAAATAAATGGGCTGCAAAGTAGCTGAGCGTCTTTTCTTCAGCACAAGGCAGGAATGCACTTTAAGTTCCAATTAGACGGCGATGATCTCAGCTCTACTCCAGGGAATGGCTGTGTTCTTAGAAATATTCCTCCTCTTCATCAAAAAAGCCATTTTCCAGAGCATATGCACAGTCTGCACTTGATACAGCTTGGCAGGCACCTTTGTATTCTTGAATTGACTCATAAAGGGAGTATAGTTGACATAATAATGACATATCTAGCTGCCGGAGACCAACCTTGTAGAAGAGAACACACACACATATTAGTATTTATGGCTTAATTTTACTTCTAAAATGCTGGTGCTTGCACATTTTGCTCCCCACAATGACTTCACTCAGAAGATCAGTGTTGTACCTGACAATTACACAATATGAGCAGGATAATTAAATTACGTGGGAGATTCCAACCTGCCGAAGTAAGGAAGAAACAGCTGTGGGGGAAGCTGGAGTATGCAGGAAGCAGCATGGCAAAACATTCCTGATGCTTAAGTCATGTTACCATGCCCTCTTTAATAGCAGAGGATCTGTGTAACCATAGGCTGATGCTGCATTAAGGAGAAACCAGATGTGATTAGCACACACCTGTGTCAGAAGTGGCTCACTGCCAATTTCTTATAAAGTGGGGAAATAAATGTAGTTTAAGGTGTACCTTGGGCTGGTGGGAGAAGGGGGACTGAAACTCCCTCCTTTTTATTTTTTACTCCACTGGGGGAAGGTTCTAGTCAGTGTGCCCCTATGGGAGAGAAGCAACTTCATGGGAACGAAAGCATGAATTGAGGAAACATTCAGTGTTCTCTCCCTCCTCCCTTGATATGCTTTGAATTCTACTTCATAGGAAATCAACAGAACCCAATTCTGACAAACTGGTGCAGGGATGACTGCTGTATCAGGCCCAGCTCCACACTTTCATTTGATTGGTTGGCGGGGGGGGGGGGCAGTTGTCTCTAGCCCTTGTAGAATGAAAATGATGAAGCAAAGGTACCATTCAAAGCAATCGCTTTGTGAGATATGATACTATTCCTGCCTTTCAGTGGTCCCCCCCCCATGCATGAAGCAGAGCTCTGATTCACAAGTGCTCTTGAGAAATTAAGGGTCGATGGGAAAAGACTTCCACATTCATTTTGAAGCCATGTTGGGGTCTTTCTTCTCTAGTACAGTACTTGTATGACTCAACTGTTCTCCAGAGACTGTCTGCTTCATTCTGAGGGTGCCTGTTCATCTTCCTTGGTAAATAAGTGGTTGTTGCACAAAGAAAATAATTGAGAAATCCAGGATTTTAGCATAGCTGTGATTGGGCAACAACATGTCTACCCCAAAGCAAAAAGTACCAGCAAAGAAAAGAGTCCATTCTCTTTTGAACTCTAGTTTATTTTTCCCCTGAGTATGCAAACTTAAAAAAATCCTACCAATGCAAATATAAATACAACCCATCATTACTCTATCCATATTGCCTCAGGGGGAGGGTGTGGTGAGGTTGGGAAAGTGTGGGTTATAGCATCCTTGCCAAAAAGTTGTGTTGCTGTGCTGATACTGCTTGGATAGCGGGGAGGCGGAAGATAATACTGTATGACAACCCTGCAGTGTAGTTCAGTGTATTCTAGTCTCGTAAAAGTGTGTACCTCTGTTTTTACAGAAATGAAGCTGGGGAGGTGTAGAAGCAACATGGAAAGTGACTGCTTTTCCACTCATGGGGGGGGGAGGAAATGGGGATTCTTGAGAGCAAGGTGCTGCACTTAATACACTTAAATGAATATATTCATGTCAAAGGATCAACTACTCCTTTTTGCTTAAAAAGAAGAAAAGATGGCTGTTTCACCTTGGCTGGTAATATTGTTGTAGTTTTTACTAGGTATAAATAAATAGCTATAACATATGCTCCTAAAAGACACTCCTCCTTTAAAACAATGTACGGTAATCTTTACCCAAGAATAGGCATCTGAACCAAAATAACTGTAAATTTAAAATCTCTTGTGACCCCACCGCCATCCAGCTGAAACACCATTGCTGGTCTTGTACTTAATGAGGTATTGCTAGCCTAAGATTAATTGATGACAGATATACAGTATCATAAGTGGTTTACAAATCATGGAACATGAGTTCTTTGCATGTTTTAGGGTTAGCATTGAGGGAGAACTGAGCTTTTGTGCCTTTAACAGCTATGTGACAAGCAGTAATTTAACAGGTTATGCCTTTCCTTATATAGAAATCCAGAACTTCCCCATCTCCTTTCCTTACACCCCTCCATATCTGTTCTGGGGATTCCCAAAGCAAATTTGGGGAGTGTGGAGGGGGAAAAGAAATGGAGAAATATTTGCACTAATGGAAGTAGTCAGCTGGATATCACCCATTTTGTTGGACAGACAAGTTATTACTGTATGGCCCCCGACTTATCTTATGGTCCTCCACCCCACAAAAGAGAATACAAATTTGCGTATGACACAAAGCGTATGCAAATGTATGCCCTCTTTTGCAAGTAAGGCAAAATGCATAATCCACATGGGCTCAGAAAATCCTGGGTAGGCGTGTCTGCCCCTTGAAGAACACTCAGTTTGATGCTTGCTTGCTGTAGCACTTGTGGAGGGCAGCCAGCTACTACAACAATTCCATCCTATTTACTCCCAGCTTTTCACACAAGCATTTTAAAAGAGAGCATTCTGCTCCATCAGAATCTGGGTAGCTTAAAGAAAGGACAGGAATGAAGTACAAAGCCAGGTTGTTCTGAACGCTTAAATTCTTGAATTAAATACAGAAACTGCCCAAGGTATAACAAGAGTCTTTGAGCATTTTACAGAACTTCTTTCAGGGCTTACTTCATCATATATTACCTGCCTCCTTCCTTCCTACACAGTAATGGAGAATTGAATGAATGTGGAAGACAAGAGTACTTTGTATTATCTGCACTATGCCATAAATGTTCTTTTTAATGTATTTAACTTTTTGGTCCATAGGACTCCTGTTTTTTAGCCATATGCAACTACCTTCAACTTATATGGGCAGCTTTTCACAAGGACGTTTAGGAAAATAATATGAATATAATCAAACACCTCATATCATTCATTCTTGCCTTTCACACAACTCATGCCAGGCTCCTCCCCCACCCCCCGGGCCCCGAAGTAGAGAAAGAAAAATAGCATAGGCATTGCAGCATCCAAGATCATAGCACATTATTTTATTCTGCCTTTCAAAAATGATATTACTACCAGAAATTAAGCTTGCTTTTCTCCCCTTAAGGTGGATCTAGTGATGACTTCTCATTTGCTCTTCAAAGCAAAACACTCACCTCCCACTAATGGGCAAAACTAACTTGCAAGGCTAGCCGTGTTACAGTTCAATTAGTTATTCATAAGGAAAACAGAAATGAATCATAGGTAAACAACAACTGCAGGTATTTGTGGGGGTGGCAAGATTAAGAATTATAAGTAAAAGTGGGTGAAGGATGAGCAAGACAAATATGCAGGCTAGGTATCATCAGAAAAGCAATCTAAAGAATTGGGTTTATCTCTCTTACCAGAACATACAATTTCATTTTCCATCCAAAAGATACAAGTAAGATTTATGGTGGAGGATGTGATACCATCTAATTATGGTTGTTGTTGTTTTTTACCTTTGAGATATAATCTCAACATTAAATAGAAACCACACAGCCAGGCTCCAGATTCCATAAATACATCTTCTGACTAGCAATGGCATTAGTGAAGTCAGGAATATCTACAGTTTCAAATTGTAGTAGACAAACTTACAGTAATAAGCTATGCACCATGCACTGCAGATGAGAGGGGCGTCAAAATGCCAGTCGGTTTCTTTGCACTAGCTGATGATAAACAGTGGTGATGGGGATTGACACTGGCATAGCACCAGGCTTACGAGGTGCAATTCCACCAGCAGAGTGATAAAAAATGGGCAGTGTGTCAGGAGGAGGAACAACAGGTTTTCGAAGCTTCCCCAAGCTTGGCTGTGTGTAAATTAAAAACATTCCTACTGAAGCTAATGGAGAGCTAAAATCCACTGCCCCAGCTCTTCTTACTCTGTTTACACACCCACCACCTGGTATCTCCATTCCTCCTACCATGCAAAATATCTCTTTTCTCTCTCACAAAGGCACTCTTTCCCCATCGGGGGCTGAACGGTTGCCAAGGGGAGGCCAAAGGTTCACCATGCAAAAGTGAGGCTGGGTGATATGCCAGGAATGACCATCCTTCCTGTATGTTTTCCTGTCCAAAGGCTGATCTCCAGCCCATGTGCAAGGGCACCTGCAGGGATCCCAGTTATGGGATTTGGACTGGATGCACCAGAGTGGTTCACAGTGATAAGGGCACTCTAGTATGTATTTGCAGCGCTGCATCTTATCTGTGTGGTTGGGCAAGGTGATGTTGATGTTTCACCATCACCACACATAATTTCTTCCTTGTGCAGCGAAGCTGAGGGTGTCATCAGTATGCAACATTGTGATTGGTGGGCACTGTCATGAATGCAAAGAGAACATGTGTAAGAGAAGGTGTCTGACTCTAATACTCTGTATTTTAAAGTGATATTTTGCTGTTTTCTGAAGGGAGTTTACAGGATCCTAACATACAGTGCGCCATACGTACACCACATATGGCCCGAGCTAGAAAATGCTATGATGCTTTCATGTTCTATTTCCAAGGACCATGTGCAGATTGACAGCAGTATCCCACAAATACTGCAAAGAGAAAATACCTTTTAATCACATCTTAAAATAGCCAGATTTAGAGTGATCACATGCTGTGCGTATTCATGAGCTGACATCCTAATTCTACGAAAACTTGTCAACCATTGCAACTTCCTTCCTACAGCAGGAAAAAAGATAGCTCCAAATTACTTAATCAGGGGTGTGCCAGACAGGCATAGATCTCTGCTGCCTTTGGAAGTTTCATGTTACCGATCCAAAGGAAAAGTTTTGCATACCTAATAATTCAGTCATGTTTCACTAAGAGCAATGTTGCTTGTTTAACCTGAAGCTTTTGTCTCATAAAAGGCATATGTGTACCACTTAAAATGGGAAAACCTTTTAGATTGCGGGTTTTGCACAAGCTTTTCTGGGACAATGAAAGGACTCATTCTTAACTTGATTTATAGGTTTATAAGACAAAAAGCCATGCTTGATATTCAAAATGAATCTAGCCCATACTTTGTTTGCTTACATGATCTACTAGTGTAACAATATTTGAAGCACTTCAGTTTTTAGTCGCATTTAAAAACCAATGTGAATCTGCTGCTGTAAGCAATCTGGTGCACAGCCCAAGTACCAATCTTGTGCAAAGTAAAAGCCCATTAAGCCAATTAACCTACATTTCAGAAGACAAGTCAAAGGTGGGAAAGAAGCAGCCTGCTTACTAGAAGTCACATTCCACTTTCTGAAACAGAACAGAACACTTCTGATCCAAATAGTGAATATAAAGAACAGGTGTGTGCTTGTACAATATGCAACTATGACTAGAGCGCAGAATGAATTCTAACTAAAAGAGAATTTGTAGAGGAACTGAAAGAGTGAACAATATCATTTTGAGAGGAAATAGCTTTTAAGTACTTTATTTTAGAAGGAAATAAAGAGAAGGACAGAATGAGAAAAGAGTTTTAAAAGGGAAGATAATGGTGACATACTTCAGATGCTATTGAGGTTTTGTTTTTTGTTTTGCCAATCTTTTGATTTGAATTACTTTTTCTCTCTCACATGTGGAATGTTTCAGTCACAATCCCTAGATAGGTCTTGCATCCATTAACTGCAACTTGGGTAACTATCACAGGCTTAGGCCCAAAAAATTGCACAACTAGCTCTATGCATCCTTTGGGTTTGTCATTCTAGAATGGCAGCCCCCACCCCACCCCCCTTTACCTCCTGGCAATTCTCCATTTGAACTCCTCAGTTTCACAACTGTTCAAAGGGTAAATAAATAAGTATAAAAATTTCACAGGGTCTGCCCAAGGTCTTCAGCACAGCTAAGGTAGCCATAGTGATTAATAAGCAAAACAGCTTCCAGTTTCCACCTTTATCGCTTTTAAATCTATCTAAAAATAGATTTTATCCCTTAAAAATGTGTATATACAGCCTTTCGGACCTAAGAGGGAGCCCTAAATGCAATTTACAAGAATTAAAAACTCTACAACTAAAAACAGTATTAAAGTAAAAAGAAGAGAGCAAAAAAATGAGTCTGCAACAGGTAAACAGGCTTGGTGGAAAAGTGTCTTACTGCACAATCCTAACCATATCTTCCCAGAATTGAATGGTGCTTACTGATGGGCATAGCCAGGATTTGGGGGGGGCAGGACCTCAGTTCTTTATTTTTGTTGACTGGGGGCAGCTGCCCCCCCAGCCACACCCAGTCTTTTTTCTAAAAAAATGTTTAGGGGTACTGTACTCTCATTTTCCTACTCATATTGAAATACTGCTCCTCAATGAGGCCAAACTTAGATTCACAAAATGTTTAGGGGTATGCATACCCCTTCGTACCCCCAGAAAAAAAGGCACTGGCCACACCCATGTGCTTACTCACAGGCAAGGGGACTTAGGACTTGCCCCCTCAGCTGCCCACCTAAAAGAGGCCAATTTCACTTCCTTTGGGAAGCAGATCCAGCAACTGGGGTGCTGCCACCTCTTGCTATAGCAGTAGAGAAGAGCATTTTCCTTTTTTTGCGCAAGGAGCTGGGATGAAAACTCGAACCCTGCCTGCCACAAACAAAAGGTTTCCTTTCCACCGTGTGCATCGTACCGGCATGCAAGCGAGGGGAGCAGAAATCGCCAACAGTCTCCCGGCGCCGGAATTGAACTCTGCACGCGCTCAGAGGCGACGTTCTCGAGCCAGGTCCCCGGACTCAAAATTGAGCAGTTTTAAAAAGGGGGTGGGGCGGAAGAATTGCACCAAGCACAAACACGCAAAAAAAGGAAAAACTGGCGGGTGCTCACCATCTCTTTCCGCAGCAAGGCCAAAGCGGCGTCCAGGTTGGGAGGCTTGGGCGGCCGCGGGGATCCCCTTCCCCCTCCGCCGCCTCCGCTGCGGCTCAGCTCGTCCTGGATGCGGGACTTCTGCGCGTAGAGCCGCTCCAGGTCCCGCCAGCGCCCGCCTGCTCCGCCCGGGCCGACCCCGCTCGAAGAAGAATTCAACAAGCCGCTCAGGCTCTTGGGCAGGGGAGGCAACCCAGACCCGCCGCCGCCGCCTCCGGGCAGCCCCGACCCACTCATGGCACCCGGCGGGGCAAGGCGGCCAGCCGGTCCCCTCAGCCCAGCTGAGCTAAGCCTGCCGCGAAAGAAAACAAGAGCCGCCTCCGCCTCCTTCCCTCGCAAAGAAAGGCTCTCTTCTGTTCGGCTCCGCTCGGGGCCCGCCTCCCTTCTGCCGGCCCCGCTCGGCCCGCCCTCGCAACAGGGACAGGCCCTGAAAGGGAGAAAGAGGCGGGCTCAGGGCGGGCTCCAGAAGGAGGGAAGAAGGCACAACAGACGCAAAATGGTACCCGAAACACTTCGGGGAGTGCGCGGCGGCGGCGGCTGCCGGGAGGAGTTCGCTTTATTCAGCTAGTAATAAAGCGGAGGAGAGAGGAAGGGGGACTATTCGGGGCTGCTGAGAAGGACTAGCTTAGCAAGAGGGTGCAGTTTAAAAAAAAAAGGGGGGGGGGGAGTCAGTTTGGTCCAAGGTAAATTAAGAGCTGTCGTAAATAAAGAATGCAGTTTGGTCTAAGGCAGTGGTTCCAAACCTTTTTTTGGCCATGCCCCACCTAAACATCTCTGAAATCCTGACACACACACCCCGACATATAATTCTTATTATTCAAAAAGTGAACTTCTATTCACGTGGAGGAAGGCTAAAAGGCCATTAACTGTTAATAACTCATTCTCGAATTGCCCCCCCTAAAAAATCAAATTGCACCCCTGTGGGGCGTGTGCCCCACGTTGGGAACCAGGGTCTGAGGTAAATTAAGAGCTGTGAGGGCGGGGAATGTGAATGCGAAACGTTTTCTTATTATTATTTGTTACGTTTCAACAAGGTGGCTCACGTGTTGTTTTTTATTGCTTGAAAAAAAAACCCACGGTAAGGACAAAATAAAATATAGGCCAGGCAGGTCCGAAGTAAAAGATGAGGGAAAGGGGGGGGGTTTTGAAATATCTAAGGCAACCTTCGCACCCTCAAGATAATTTGGACTAGAAACACTCATCTCATCCAGCTACATCTGCAGGGCATCAGGTTGGGGAAGATTAATCTCTAAGGTGTTATCCTGCGCAGGGATAGCAGCTCTTTCTCTTCAGGAGGGGTATGCCACACTGATAAAAAAATTCTTCAGTTGGGCATATCTGAGGTAAATCAAAAGGGGATGAGGTGGGGAGGAATATAAATTAGATGTAATGGTACCAAAAACACATGAAGGTGATAAGTGAGTAGCTACTTTCCTTTAGCAAGGATTCCTTTAGAAGTTGGGATTGGGGGAGGAGGGGGGAAGAAATAAAATAAAACAGGTGTTGCCTGTGTGCATATGGGTAATGTTATATATGCATTATGCCTTGAGTATTGATGTGTAAATAAATAAACAATACATTAACAACTAATATAAATAATCAAACAAAGCAAACAAATAATGCTAAATAAATGAATGGTGCTGGGAGAAAGGCGATTATTCCAAGTTGACTATTCCATTAGAAGGGAGTGTTTGAAGCAGGGCATTCTGTGGGTAAGAAAATAAAGTATGTTGCCTTTGACAAAGCAACATGCAAGGCTCCAACTAAAATTGTAGAAGAGAAGCAATTAGGTACATCTGCTTCAGGGAAATAAAAGGGCAAGTGTGACTCTGAATCTTTTTATGCACATTTAGCATTCAGTTGTAAGTATGTGAAGCAGGACCCAACTTTCTTTTCTTTTAAAAATACCATGTTGCATCATCTTTCTACCACATGGACACTGTCACATTTGCTGACTAATCCCACAATTAGGATGTGAGAAACTTCCTGATAAATTAGACTGAGCCATGCCATTCTTCTACTAGCCAAGGACTGCCTAATTTGGCAGCAGCTATCCAAGGTAAGGCAAGTGAAAATATCTGTATACTGTATTATTTAAAGTAGTTGAATGTGGTACCATGTCATCCAAGTTTAAATTGTTAGCGTTTGGCCCTGTTTTGCTACTTGAGATTCCCCAGCCTGTTTGAAAGCAGCAAATTACTAAACATGGGAAACTTTTCTGAAATAAAAAGGTATTAAGAAAAGATCTAAACAGAAAATGAAAGGGAGCTAGTAAATCTTTATGGCTTTCCACTATTTTGGCATCACCACTGAAAAAGCTTTTTAATTTGTTAGCTGAAATTGTTTTTAATTTGTTGCGTTGCTTTAAAATCTGATGTATTTACTCATTTTTTTATTTTAAATGTAAACTGTAATATGATAAAATTCAAAAATACATTTTACTTTATCTTACAACAAATAATTTTGGATTAGGTCACTGAAAGCAATCCCAGAGACAACAGTTCAGTCACAGGAAACAAAGGAAACAGGATTTCAATGACACATTTGGAGCCCAGATGTTTTGGCGCATGAAATAGATAAAAGTTCAGGAAACTGTTTTCTAGGCTGAGTAAAATATGCATGCAGCAGCATAGTACTTTCATAAGTGGGCATTTCAGTGTACCTAAATGAGCAGCTAGATTGAATGGATATTGTGAAAGGAATAGTGAAGAAAATGGAAAGAATATGCAAGATAATAGAAAAAAGTGAAGGTGAAGCCAAGTTTGTTGTTTGATGTTTGTGTCTTCCAATATATCACATTACCTCTCATCTAGTGTAACAAGTATAGGACTGCATCCATAGTGCATCAAATGAGCATGTGGATTGGCTGTTAATATAAATACATTTGTATTACCATTTTTGGTCCAAGACATAACCTTGATGCAACCTATGTAATTCTATGTGTTGTGTTCATTCCTACAACTCAGACGTAGTTGTTACAACTGCTTCAGAGCAGAAAAATAACTGCCCACAGAGCAACTGAGTTCTCCCATTCCCTTCAGAACTTTAAACTAAATCCTGAGAGTGATGGAGACGATATTACAGATTACAGGGAAGCACCTGATACTGGGGATAATAGCTTCATTGATGCAGAGGAAACTGAGGCAGTGCTACAGAAACCTGATAAATGGCAAGAAACTGCAAGAAGGAAATGGCTGGAGGGAATGACTCATGGTTTCAGTTGTTTCTACCAATGCACAGAGTATGGGAAACAAGCAGGACAAATTTGAGCTCTCAATAAAGTATGGCAAATATGACCTAATAGGCATTACTGGAATGTAGAAATGGTAAGGTATATATCAGAACAAACGGACCAAACAGGAAGGGAGGAGGAGTAGCATTATATGTAAAGAATGTGTACACTTGTGAAGAGTTCCATGACTTGGAGCATGGAAGGCAGATTGTGGGTGTATGGGTAACATTTGTAGGAGAAGGAAACTACACTAGCCTTACTGTGGGTGTCTGCTATAAACCTCCAAGCCAGACTGAAGCCTTCCTGGAGCAGATTACCTAACATTCAAAAAGGAGAGATATAGTAGTTTGGGAGACTTCAACTACCCCATATCTGTTGGAACACAAACTATGCCAAGAATTCCTCCATTGCCTCACTGACAATTTCATTTCCCAAAAGGTGGAAGAAGCGACAAGGGAATAATCTATCTTGGACCCGGTTCTCACCAAGGGGAGAACTAATTGATAAAGTGGAAGTACTAGGAATCTTGGGAGGAAGTAATCATGTGCTACTGGGTTTCATTATACAAGGGCAGGGGAAAGCTGAGTGCAGTCAGACATTGTCATGGACTGGCTGGATGCAGAGAAGTAATGGGAGGCACTAGCTGGGGAACTCCCAAGGGAACCTCCAGGCAAAGAAAGCTCAGAGCCAGGGGATTGGTGGTTGGACAACAATGAGAAGAGAAGACTGGGAGGAGGAGGTGTCAGAAGCTGAAGAGGTAACAGGGTTTAGTGAACAGGAGGAGGCTCTGGCACAGTGCAGTTGTGACTTCTGATGTAGAAGCAAAGGGGAGGTCAAAAGGCTGACTGGAGGCAGGCTGCTGAATAAGCCAGAGTATCTCCCCTTCCTGCTGTGACCACCCCCCCTCCTCCCAAAACACACAGAGAAATGAAGAGGGCAAAGCAAAGAGAGGCAAGATGCCAGAGCCTTAGGCTGCTGGGGAAGGAACCAGGGGAGGAACCTTAGAAAGACCTACTGGGAAGAGTTGCTGTGATCACTACGCCTGCACTGTTTTAGTTTCTTTCAATAAAGAGTTAACTTCACTGACACCAGTGGTTTTTTTATTGCTGATCTCTGGCTCATGACAGCTATGTACTCTGGAGATATGATAGCCATCTTCAAATATTTGAAGGGCTGTCACATGGAAGATGAAGCAAGCTTGTTTTCTCCTGCTCCAGAGGCTAGGATCCCAACCAATGACTTCAAGTTAAAAGAAAGGAGATTCCGACTAAACATCAGGAAGAACTTTTTTATGGTAAAAGCTGTTCAACAGTAGAATGGACTCCCTCGGAAGGTGGTGGACATTCGTTGCAGGTTTTTAAGCAGAAGTTGGATAGCCATCTATCATCGATGCTTTAGCATTGCAGGGGGTTGGACTAGATGACTTTCCAGATCCCTTTCAACTCTACAGTTCTATGATTCTATGATGTAGTATGATTTCTTTCCAGACATAATTACCCTCTCCATTTCCGCAGTCTCACTTTACACAAATGAAAGTCACCAGCAGATGCAGGGAAGTACTCAAGATAACTCTGTCAGGAAACAGGACATTGTTTACAAAGTGGGAGCAGGATAATTCAGCACATTTTCTGAGGAAGTCCCGGCTTCTAAGGTGTATTTCTACCCTAAGAGTGTTTATGTGAGCAATGCAAGCACAACAGTTCTTAGTGGTTTTTAATCTGGTGGTACATACCTATTTTTGCATGTCACTAACCAAGAACTAGAGTGAAAGATGAAGGCTTTATCATCATGATCATAAATGGCTCCTGCCAGTCCAATGGTATACCCAATGTGGGTCTAACACGGCGTTGGCGGTGCTACTAATTCAGTGCAGACTCTGAAAGCATGATTCAGATTGTGTGGATCTATTGTGAATCAGTGCTCCTCTGGATTGTTGTTGGAAAAAGTGAGTGGGTTTTTGCTGGAACCTTAGACTGCCTGTGTGGGTGTGTGAAGACAAATACCTGTAGAACCAATAATTTTATCCTGACAGACTCAGGGGGAGACCCATGTATGGCACCTTGAACTCCTTGGAGAAAAGATGGAATATGAATATAATAATAAAGAATGATTTCTATTATTACATTTATACCTCACTTTTCTTCCAAATAGCTTAAGTTGGCGTACATGGTTCTTCCCCTCTCCATTTTATCATCACAACAACTCTATGGAGTAGAGTAGGCTGAGATATGGTGACTGGCCCAAGGTCACCCAGTGAACATCATTGGTAAATGGAGATTTGAGCCCTGTAGTAAACATGCATTTCCTGAGATAGCTTGCATTTGCTGATAAGGCATAGGGTAGGAATAGATGAGTGGGCTCGTAGTTTTGCATAGCAAGGGATATATACTGTACCTTTCTTCTTGTCTGACTTTTTGGTAACCGTAAACATGATGCAGTAAAGATTTTGAAGGCAAAAGTTAATTAGCTTTTTCCATTCTGTGCAATACTATACCTGAGATTGGTGCATCATATTGAATTCCAAGGAGCCAGGAGAATTACAGGAAAAATCCAGGGTGTCTGAAAATTTGACATTCATGCCTAGACATGTTATCATGTCTTCTGTTTTGTGTAGGGTTCAGGGCCGGCCCACCCATAAGGCAAGTTGAGGGGACCACTTTAAAAGGCAAGATCCACAGGGGCAGCAAATTCAGGCTCCAAATAATTCATTGCTCGCTGCTGCTGCCAATGCCGCAGGCTTCTTGGAAGCCAGATCTGTCTCCTCCTCCTCAGCCTCTTGGCAAGTAGGAGTTGTTGCTGGTCTCTTCCCACCCTTGGGAAATGACCCTCAGATCCAGGGTTACTACAGAAATTTTAGGTGACCTAGCAGAAGCAAACTATAGAACCAAAACAACATGGGACTGCGCACACTTGATCCCTCATGAACTTGAAGATCAAGAAGTAGGGCGTGTTCCGAGTGCAGTCTTTCTGTAAGACGAGAACGCTTTCTGTTGTAGCACAAGAATTATGGGACATTTCACTTTAAAGGGCCTGCCAAGCACTGTCTTTATCCAAGTTTTGATAACAGGTGGCATCATTGTACTATTAATTTAGTCCAAATCTTGTCCAAATCTCTTGTCTGTGGAGCCAGCTTTCTTGATAGCCAACTAGAGCTGAGTCAAGAGTGTGAGACAAAGAGCTTTATTTCAAGTGAGTTTGTTAGCATAGAGGCAAATGAGCCATCAAAAACCCCAGTTAGCATATCTGTATCCTTCCTGCCTTCTTGCTATGCTATCTTGGCCCCCCATCTCCTTAGACTAAGACAGTATAAGAACATTCTTTACATAATATATATTTACTTAGTTCAAGGGCCAAACTAGTAATTACAGCGTCATGACCAACTAGGATAATTTCAAGACATGCAAATTGGAGATCAGGAGGCAGGGAAAAGTAACTGAACACACACATTCTCTCCATCCCACTTTCCCCTTTAATTTTTTTTCAAGACCTGATAACACTCTGCCAAATAAATTATTAGGCATCTTGCACACACTTTTATTTTCTAAATACCTTAATTCTCTGCCAGCGTTGGAAATTCAGTTTCATTGTATTAAACGAGATTGCTTTTATTGAAGGATTATCTTGTTCTGAATGGAAATGGAATTTTTCACACCATAAAAATGTTGTGAGCCATACATTACCAATGTTATCAGTAGCCTTTAAAAGTATGGTTTGAAGAGTTGGGTGGTTTCAGGGAGGGAAATGAGCCTCAATATTATTCATTGGAAATATGGTACTTCAACTCAAACTTAGTCTCTTTCCTGTTTTGAGAGGAAGCTGGCGGCAGTTCTATCAATGTCATTAAATAGTCTCTTTACTGTTTATACAGTACAGTTCTATGTACGTTTGCCCAGTAAATCCTACTGTATTCCACTGAACTACTCCCAGGAAAGTGTGCATAGCATAGCTTTGCAGCAGCAGTGTTCTTTGCTGCTTCAAACCTGTACACACCTCATAGGCATAGAGTTGGAAGGGAGGAGCTAGATAACATCCTATGGTCAGAACTCTGGTTTCTGACTGGGGGGGGGAATTACCCATGTACTGTAATGGTTTTAAAATTCTGAGTTCAGATGGGCTTTTTTTGCTGTTTGTATGATGTTCTGTTTCATGGCTTTTTATCATTTGTACTTCCTGTTTTTTTTAAAAAACAAACCAGAAAATAGTCAAGAAATAATAATAAAAAAATGCCTGCCCTACTTTCAGAAGGACGGGACACACCACTGCATAGTGACAGCACAAAATCTAAACACAATATTAGGAATTGGTCATTTAACAGTTCTAACTAAGCCTCTTTTGCTATTTTGGAAATGCAAACATTATGGGTGGTAATCAATGCTAGTCCTACAATGCTAGTCCTGCCTAGAGCAGATCCACTGAAGTTAATGGACATGACTAACTTAACCAATTTCAATGGGTCTGAGCAAGACTCAACTGAACACAACTCTAAGCGATGTTTCAAATCTTCCTGGAATTGTCTTCCCCTTCCAGAACCTTTGGTGGAAACCAGCTATTTTCCTCTTCAAAATGACAGCTATTGCAGGACCTAGTTTGCTAGCTATGTAGCAACAAGCTTCTTTGCTGTCAACAGTACAGGTTGATTTACAGTAGCAGACTTGGAGAATCTGATTACCGAAAGTAGATGAGCAAAAAGATAAGAGCTGCAGGGTTTAAAAAGGTATTTGTCTCATTATCCTAGTGACACTGAGCAGACTTTTCTCTTCAGGGAGGTCTGTAGCAAGGACCAGGCTTCTATGCTGAGCAGAGGTTATCTGAGGTAGAAGCGTAATCTCTTAAATCTGTAGATAAATTACATGCCAGAAATTAAATTTTACAGAACAAGGTAACTGCTGACCCATAAAGGAGTAGAAGGATGATTGGTTCCCCAAAACAGAGACTGTTATCCTAAGTCCAGTTATGCTGAAGCACTTGATTTGAGTTGGTTTGTGTGCATTTGGACTAATGGCTTGATCCAGAGAAGTTATTTCATCTGGCGCAGCACAAACAGTGATTTGTGCTGTTTCAACTGAAGCAACACCATGTATATTGTGGAACAGAGCCATGCAGCTCTACAGTACCTGTCATTAAAACTCATGATCTTGATCCAGCTGAAGTTAAGCAGTTTCAAGCCTTATTCATTTCAATAGGTGAAATTTCAGCAGGTGCTTAATGCTGCAATTGAAACAACAAGAACAACAAGAGCAATAATAACAATAATTATATTTATATGCCACCCATCTGTCTGGGCTGCACCAGCCACTCTGGACGGCTCCCAACAAAATATTAAAAACAGAAGAGAAAAAAATCAAATGAATGAAACTTAAAAATAATTTTTAAAAATATAAAAGGGAATAAATCTGTTTAAAAGAAACAAAACACACTTCATTATTTTAATCACTGTCAGCTATCTATATATTTATGTTGCTAATAGTCAGATTTAAATATCAGTTAACATTCCCAAATTATATATTGAGGGGGAAAGTGTTCTTTTAAGAATTAAAGGTTGGTTATCCTCAGTCCTATCACTTCCATATGCAGACATCTCGGTTCATTCTGGGTTATGTATTTTTTTCTTCTGACATGGACTTGGTTTACTGTTATTGGGCTCTCTCTGTGTGTTTTGGAAATGTGCCGGCTTTGGAATCATGTCACAGCTGCTGTGCTTTTCCCTTCACAGAGGAAGCTAGCTAAATTATTTGCATAGGCAGTCCCTTAATTTATCTTGTCTTGGTAGCTGCATTTGTCTCAGATAAGAAGTAGTATCTAATGGAAGCTGATTAAGATAGTGCCTTTTAATATGCACAGACAAATTTCAAGGCATGCATTAAAATGTAAAGCCTGCATGGATATGGCTCTATGCTGCATGTGTGCATTTAGTGTTACTGCTGAGTAATAAATTAAAAGTAGTCCTAAGACATTGACCGCTGAAAAGACAAGCTGCTTTTTAAAGCAAGCCAAACTTTTCTCTTTGTGCATGGCTGTGAATAAAACATAAAAGCCCCAGTTACAGCTTTCCTGTGCATACAGCCCTTCTTGAAAAATAGGTACCGGTAATTCTTTTATTAGGATTAGTTATTAGAACCAGTTATTAGAATGTTGGATTCAAACTTGTGTCAAATAAATCCCTCGGGCAAACAAACAAACAAACAAATGCAGTCTTTCATGTCTACAGAAATTTCCTGGCCTCAAGACAGAAAACAAAAGCTGAAGCAGACAGCTCACTTATAAATATTAGGGGGCGGGATAAATCATAAATTTGAGTTACAGTTTACAAAAGGTTTTCCCTCCTTTTCAAATTTACTGCAGCTCTTGTGCATCATAGATTCAGGGCCCAAGGTAAATGATTCCAAGGGTGATGTTTAACTGCCCCTTGTCATATTTTATGGAGAAATGTCTGGTGAATTTGAGCAGTTGCTGTAAGCCTAGGGCCCACAGATGCCAGCTGAGGCTCCCTGTGTCTCCCTTTAAAAAAAAGCACCTCTTGGAGTTGGGCTCACTTCAAAGCAAAGTGCTGACCTCCAACCACCAGCATGCTAATATCCCCATAGTGGACATTTGCAGACAGCACCCAGCTGTCCAGAAAAAGAGAAAGAAAATGAGCACACTCTTGCTGCTGCCTAATAAGTGGAGCAGTGGGAGTAACTGGGAGAGTAGGGTGAGGAAGGGGGTTGGGAAGAGGACAGCAGTGCTGTCAGTGTTATGTGATCTCATCTAGCTGCCCTGCTTAACTGCTAGGTAACCACACTCTGCACAAGCTGCAGCCTCTGAACCATCTTCAAGGGCAGCCCAACATAGAGTGCATTGAAAAATCCATTCATAACATTATTACAGCATAGATAACTGAGGGTAGGCTATCCCTGTCCAGGAACAGTCACAGATGACAAACAAACTTGTTTCTACCAAGGCCACCTGTGCCTCTAGCGACACTTGAATTGAGGATAGCCCTAAGCTATGTAGCTGTTCCTTCAGCCCCATCCAGAACAGGCCATCTCCCTAATTCCTGAACTCAAAGAGTCTCCTATCCATAGTGTCTCTATCTTATCAGAATTCAGCCTCAGTTTATTGGATCACCACTGCCTCCAGGCATCTGTCAAACACTTGCACAGACTTCCCTGATTCAGATGGAATGAAGCGATCTTAGCTGTTACCCACATACTGATGGCACCCCACATCTCTGGATAACAGTTCCCTGCAGCTTCACATATGTGGGACCCTGCAACATAAACACCAAGGAAACCAGCAGGTAGGAGTGGAACCACTGTAACACACAGGCACAAACTTCCAATCCTCAGAGATACTCCAGAAGGACACTGTTGGCAAATACCTCCAAGAGATAAAGAAGAATTAACAGGGCAACATTCCCAAAAAAAATGTAATCATTTAAAGCCACTAAGGCTGTTCCAGTACATACCCAGGCCTGAAGCCAGACTGAAAGGAGTCCATGTAGTCCTCTTCATCCATACATGTCCTGCCACATCCATTTCTTCGGCAAGGGGTGAGAGATGGTTGTGTTTGACTGTCTAATAACTCAGGGTCCAGGGAGGGCCTTTTCAGGAGGAGTCATGCTGACTGCTCTGAAGAACAGAGTGGTATGATTCTCTCCCGTAACAAGGCTTTAATCACTCTATGGACCCACTCAGTTCCTCTTTCCTAGATCTTACCAGCCATGTTGGGCAAGGGTCAAGAGAGCATGTGGTTTGCCTAACCCCTGAAAACATTTGGTCTACATCCTCATGCTGCAATAATTGATCTCATAAATCACAAATGTATCACAGCACTGAGTGGTGAACTGTTGCTACTTGAAGGCTAGATTTGAGTAGTCCACTCACCACTCAAGAAAGCTCTGCTGACAGTTCACTGTGGTGGAGAAGTACACCTTCTTTGCCTCCACCACTGCCATATAGTGAGTGCAATTTGGTTGTAGGTCACCCAATCTACAGTACAAGCCCATTTCATTGCTCATAGTCCCTAATAAAGCCAGGAGCCTCTCAGGCTCCTTGCACTTAGAGCACACATTTAGGAGTGATTGTGTCAATGTCTCTACTTGTCTCATTATTCCACAACAAGACCAGGAGCTCACCAGGAGTGCTAGTCACACTGGCTGGAAAATCCCCCTTGGATTCCATAAAACAAGGGTGGGTGGGTATTGAACTATCTATTTATCTATTGTATATCCCAACTTTTAGGATTAAGGAATAAAGCAAAAAACAACAACAACCCATCAATAACAATAAAATAGCCCAGCATAACAGCATAGCTTAAATTATTCTTTAAATCATGTGAATGTATCCAGGTTAATAACCTTGAAAGTACAAGGAAAGTGGGCTTGCCAAATTTCCCCGGTCAGAGGATGTGGGAAAGATTCTACAATTTAGCAGCTGCTGCAGCAAAGGTCCAAGGTTTATTTTTATTATAATGAGCTTGATACTGGATTCCTCTGCAGTTTCCACACAATCGTTAAACAATACAGTACGGATTATCAAAATGTTTAAAAGCAAGATTGTCCCACCAGAGCACTTTTGGAAATGGTGGTATGAGGGTAAATTCTCTAGCTTCTCTGAAATTGTGGTACTTAGGCTGCAATCCTGTGTATACTTACAGTTGAACAACTCTGAGTAAGCATGCATAGGACATCACTGCATGGCACCACTGGCTTGTAGCAGCCCCAATTTTAATGTGCATATATATACTTTTTGGTATAATATAGCTGGAAGAGAAAATTCTACCAGGTGCAGCTTATGCATTAACCCCGGAACTTTGAATGATGGAAGAAGCATACAGCTGGTGAAAATATTCTTTCTGATACAACTTCTATGGGACAAGAGACATGTATCTTTTATTGATGCATTACCTGCTTATTTATGTACCAGCAGTAACTATAAGACCTTCTGTGTTAAGCACAACTGTCCTTGGACAAAGCCAGCTGATAAATCATTTTAACAGCCCTGGACTTCTCTGTCACAATTATTTATGTTTAAAAGCATTTATATACTTCATTAGAAACAACAGCTCAGGATGGTGTGCAACAAGAATACCAAAACAAAAACACAAAAATTAAAACCCAAATTTTACAGTACATTAAAAATCCATTTACAACAGTACAGCACCCTTGGTAGCATAAACAAGTCAATTAAAATATTCACGAAAAGTCTGTTAATGAAAGTTCAACCAAGACATGGGTAATGATGCTCAGATGGCATCTGCCTTGCTTCATGGTGGAGGTGACTCTATCTAAAGGCTGGGCACCACAGTAGAAAAGGCCTGCCCCCTGGTGGCTACAGTACATACCTTCACAGGTGGTGAAGGAGCCTGGAAGTTTAGATCTGCAGAGCTCAGGCCTATGTGGAGGAAGGTATTTTCTCAGGTAACTGGGCCTTATATGTTAATAGCAACACCTTAAATCTGGTTCAGTAGCAAATTGGCTACCAATGCAGCTCCTTGAACAGCAAAAATGTAAATGTCCACAGGCCACCTCACTCAGCAACCAAACCACCAAGTTCTGCATCAGTTGCAGCTTCAGGGCCAACCGTAAGGAAATCCCCTACATACAGTACATTGCGATAATCAGTCTTGAGGCTACCAATACATGGATCATTGTGGTAAGCCACAATGTTCAGGAACATTATCCAGGAACATCCAAAACTGATGAAAGGTATTCCTGGCTGCTAAGCTCACCAGAGCTTCCAGCAACAGTGATGAATGAAAGACTACCTCCAGACTGCATATCTGATCCTTTAGGGAGACTACAACCCCAGCCAGGACAGGCAAACTCTTGATTCCTGAGCTTGGGAGCTGCCCACCCACAGCATCATTCTTGCCTGGATTTAGCTCCAGCTTATTGGCCCTTGTCCCTCCCAATGCTGCTTCAAAATCTAGGATTTGCACAGCCACACCTGGCTCAGATGAGACAGAGAAATACTCCTGGTTATAAACAGTGTGCTGATGATACGCTGCTCCAAATTCCCTAATGATAGCTCCAGTGGCTCCATATAGATGTTGAAAAAGCATTTGGGACAAGGTGGTATTCTGTGGGACTGCACAGAGCAAGCACCAAGGAGCCAAGAAGTAGTCACCCAATGCTGCTTTCTGGAACTGGCCCTGCAGGTAGGGATGGAACAATCATAATGCAGTGCCTCTTGCTCTCAACCCACAGAGCCAGTCCAGGAAATGCCATTGTTGGTGGTATCAAAAGCTGCTAAGGGATCAAGAAGAATCAACAGATTCTTCTTCTTCTTCTTCTTCTTCTTCTTCTTCTTCTTCTTCTTCTTCTTCTTCTTCTTCCAGAATAGGAAGTTTATGTCTCAGTCACTGTAGTAACATGGCTACTGAAGAAGGAAAAGCAAAATATACCTGCTAATGGAGGACTTTATTCTTATATCCCCTTCCTTCCCAGTACCCACTTTCTTTCAGCCAACTGCATTAATGTGACATGAGGTCTGACAGCTTGGGCCAGAAAAGCCTTTAGTCCCCTGGCAATCCTTTTCAAATGACTGTGTTGGTTCACATTGGAATCTCTGCCAAAGTGTTGGTTCACCTCTCCCCTTGCATCCCTCCCCTGATCTTCATAGATGGCAACAACAGCATGTCTTAGCTAATTTCAATTCCCTTTAGGCAGCTCCTCTCATCTCAATTTGCAATAGCGTTATGGACTGATTGCTTTAGACCAGGCCCCATGTGTTAACTCACCCAGCAAGAATGAAGCGTTTTGTGCCTTTTGTTATTGATGTCAAAAACAATAAGTGAGAAACAAATGATTAAGCAGAGGAAAGAATGCTAAATTGTAATCTTGTCAATGAAATAATGCATATAAAGAGAGAAGGAGTGCACTAAAAATAATATTTATTACGTATAATAATGTGGCAGCTATAAACTTCAGCTAAGAGTCAAATTATTTTTCACAACGGATTTCTGGTAAATGCTTGATTTTATTTAAAAAATCTAAACCATACAAAGGATTAAAATATTGTAGCATAACTGAATAATATGTGTGTGTTGTATGTGTAAGAATCTAAAAGTAAAACAGATAAATTAAACATTAGCATTTCTGCTTTTATGCAACCTATTCAATTGTGTCTCTCTAGGAAGTTCACAAGAAATGAAAACCAATAAAATAATAATTAAAGTCCCAACAATAAAAAAATATTCAAACAGTTTGGAACAGTAGCTTAAAGGTTTGCGTAAACACAAGCCAAAAGGGCCAGCTTTAGGACAAAATCCAAAAAAATGTAGTTAAAAGACTCTGAGAACAGAAATGTCTTTACTTGGTACAAAAAAGAAAACAGCACAGGTGCCAGGTGAGCCTTCTTGAGGAGGGCAAGCCATAGATGGGGCACCACCAGGGAAAAGGCCCTGGTATTGTATTGTATTGTATTGTATTGTATTGTATTCTTCCTTCCTTCCTTCCTTCCTTCCTTCCTTCCTTCCTTCCTTAAAAATATTTATCAGCTGACTTTTTGGTAGCCAACATCTCAAGAAGGATTCCATAAATACAGAACTATATACAGAATAATAGCAAAGTATAAGACAATGGCAAAGAATAATGCATGTATGGCTGTTTCTGAGCCTTACTATTTTTCTTCAGGTTAAAGCATTCTTCATGATGTGCATTAAACAGCTGTGACACTGGCCACAGCTAGTTTCTGGGGTGGGGGATGCTACTTTTTATTGCTAATGCTACTTTCAATTATTTATTTCCTGGCTCTACTTTGTTTGTTTGTTGTTTGTTTGTTGTTAAAAAGGTTGTTTTGATTTCTACTGTTGGCCCTCAACAAACCTAAAAGCGGATAGAAATATTTTAAATAAAGTATATAGCTCCCTCTCCATGAAATCCTTTTCAATAAAGTTACTATGAACATCTTGATCCTAAATCCCAAAGGAACGTAGGGGAATTATTGCAACTAAGCAAAATATTTTCCTTGTTCAGATCTCTGCACCCTTCCAATCTTCACCCCACCATTATTCAATCAATCACATTCACAAAGCAGTAATCTCCTTGCTCAATAGAATCAACACCGAGCATTTTATAGGTATCTATACATTAATGTATAAGAGATTCCATTTTCTCTTTGCAAATAACATTGCCATCACTGTAGATCAATCCCCATCTCAATCAGTTTTACAAAATCAATTCCTATCTCATGAATCACTCAACCTACCACCACTGTTGCACAAAACCTTCCTTTCTTCCCTGTATCACAGAGGAAGGCTGGATTCCTATTTCTAAAATATACATTGTTCTTTTTTAAAATTTAATTTTTATTAAAGATTTTCTTGGTTTACAAAAGTACACGCCTTGTCTCTTTTTTCATGTTGTACAGTCATTCTTACAAATCAGCTACATTTGTTGTGACATTAGTGTTGAGTACAGTATAAGGTTGGGGAAGAAGAGGGGGGAGAGGAGGGATGGGGTGGCGAGGCTTATATTCCTTTGTATAGTGTATGTGTGGGTTCTTTTTAACATGAGGAACAGGGAGGGCTGCTTTTTTGGCTAGGGCAGGCCCTGAAGGTTGCTCTGCTCTTGTTCTGCAGCTCCAAGATTCACCGTGAAAAGGATTTATAGCCAAGGGGCAGGAGCCCATCTGCAGGCCTGAGAGGGTTTTCATTGTTTCATTATTCACATGTGTTTGGCCCCCTACCTTTATTGTCTCTCTGGTAAGAAAAGAGTCTAGCTACAGATGGACAGTAAAAAAGAGCTGGCAAGCAGCTAGAAAATCAGAGTAGAGACTAGCACAGATAGCAGTGATGAGAGGGAAGAGAGCTTAGCACAAGGGGAGTCTTGTCCAAGGCACAACAGCTGGTGGTTGGGGGTTGGAAGAGCAGCATACAGAAATGATTGTCGTAATATAACATTAATAAGCACCAACAGCATGCTGCATGCTGTGCAGACAACCACAATAGAGATGATGAGAGGAAGAATCAGATCGCAACAGAAACTGAAAGCAGGAGTGTGGGGCATGGAAGAAGAGGTCTTTAAAAATAAAAATAAATTTACAATCCAACACCTGAGTACCTCTACCTCCTGCCACCACACACACTATTGTTTAAGTAAGTAACTTACAGCACAATCCTATATATGTCTACTCAGATGTAAGCCATTGAATTCAAAAGTGCTTGTGCCCAAGTAAGTATGTATGGCATGGGTAGGCAAACTAAGGACCGCGGGCCAGATCAGGCCCAATTGCTTTCTGGATCTGGCCGGCGTATGGTCCAGGAATTGCTGCGTGGATTGCCAGCACGCACGGTCTTTCCCTTACATGGCGGCGGTGGCGCCTCCTCCCTCCCTCCCTCCTGGCTTCTCCCTGCCCTGCCTAGAGAAGGAAGGGGGCTGGGCTTTGTTGGTGCCAGCAGCAGCAGCTCTTGAGTGGCAACCATTTCAAGCAGCCCCTCTCCGGAGCCCTTTTGCGTGCCACTCATTGTTCTGCTAGTGGCGGCAGCCCCTGCCGCTCACAAGACACAGGTAGCAACCACCAGGGCTCATGGTGCTCTTGCATCATCCCGCCCCCCCCCAAATATAGTCCGCCCGCCCCCCCAAGGTCATAGGGACAGTGGACCGGCCCCCTGCTAAAAATGTTTGCTGACCCCCTGATGTATAGAATTTCAGACTTAGTCCATTTCATGTCATTAATAGTTTCTCTTAGGGCTAATTCATAGGCTATGTACACACTGAGTTAAAACAAAACTAGGTTGTTCTTTTTCATGAAATGTACATGGAAGTAAGGTGGGGTTGGACAGAGTTCTGCCATTATAAGCCTCAAAATTCAATAACTTTCTTCTGAGTGGGCATGCATAGGATTGTATTGTTAGAATACTTACAATCCAAAACTAAGTATCCATACTTTGATGCAAGTCCCACTAAGTGTATGCAGGATTTCAGCATATCCTTTTCTATTAGGGTAGTCAAGATTTTCTATGCAACTGGGCAAGCTAGGAGTAGTCATTTAGTTCTCTAGTCATGTCTGCTGTAGTCAGACCAGCAGGAAAGGCATTTTGCTGTCTTTTCCAAGCAGAAAAAGATAGGTGACTTAAGTTCAAAGGGACAAGATGTAGAAAAGGATGAAAGTGATGGCTAATGGGAAGGAAAATTAGGAGAAAATGAGCATCCGACTGACCAGAAAGGTTAAGTTGTAGGTAGAAATATTGAGAAAACTCTAAAGTTTCAACATCCAATTAAATCATAGGGTCACTCGCCTTGCATGGGATCAAAAGGAGGCTTGTGAGACAAAGTGGAGAATATAAAGGCCTGACTGGATGAGACAACACAGATCTGTGATTGGATAGCCCATCTCTTTACATTTTATAGAGTTGCTATGGAGTTGATACTGGTTTGGAGTTGTGCTCCGTCAGCCCAAAGGAGGTTTAGCATTCTGTCCCTTCCAGTATGTATCATTCAAGGCTTGGATCATTGTGCTAGTCATTGCTGCATATAGAATAAACACCAAGATTTTAAAAGCTGAAATAAAAACTCCTTAGAGAGCATAAGGAAGCTGACTTATCTAATTCCAACTCCTGCGCAGGCAGGATTTCCTACACTTAAAGCACGATTTCTTCAGCTTACCCACCCTTTCTGAAAATACAGCTTCCATTCAGCGAAATTATGCATCCAGGGATGTCTGAAGGATTTGTGGGCAGGTTGCCAGCCAATGCAGTTTGGGGTAGAACGGTATCTGGTGGCAATTAAATCTCTTATCTGGTCCCTTCAGCAGTTCTTCATATTCTCTCTCTCTCTCTCTCTCTCTCTCTCTCTCTCTCTCTCTCTCCCCCCCCCCCCCAAATTCCTGGCAGACATAAAAAGTAAATACGAAAACAGTTTAAAGAGACAGAGGGTTATTGTAAGAAATCTAGTGTCTCAGAGGAAGATGTCAGCAGAGAAGATCTGAATTTTAGTGCTTTCTTTTTGAGAGCCGTATCAGGAATTCAGGTGCAAGGCTAGGTAAGTGCTCATTGTAGGCAAAGAGCAGGTCAAGGCCAAGGTTGGTAGTCTAGTGCCCCCCTCCCCCGCAATGGTAAGTGAGGCTGAGGCAAGGAGCTGTATTTTGGCTAACCATGGGAGTCAAAGTTTATTCAGTGCAAAAATTGTCAATTGCACCATGGCTAGTGCTCAATCTGCAGGAGAAATCCCATTTCCAGCTCCATTTTAGGAGCCTTATACAGCAGTTTTCTGCAAATAATCTATCTGACATTTGTTCCACTGTATCTGCACTGCTACTCCTTCTGCACTGTATTATTAAAGCCTCCAGATGCCAACACTATACATTTCTTGGTCACTTGTATATTATGAGATTTGTAGTATTTAAATTGTATAAATGCTTTCCTATGTTCATGCCTGTATATTTTGCAGCATGTTGCATATAACATGAGATTTGGTAAGAACGCACAACATTTTGGGGCACTCATTAGTAAAAGAATGGATGAAATAAAATTCATATTACTATTAGACATAAGTGTGACATAAAAATGAGCATTTCCTAATATATGACAATTCTACATATATATATATATAAAATGAAGCAAGTTTAAATAAGGTACCTCGTGACTATGATATGTTATGCACATGTATCAGGGTAGAGACTTGAGCATGATGAAGTAAGAGGAGGGCTAAATCCTTATTTGTCCCCTAACAACTACTTAATCTGAGCCAACTCTGAGGATTACATGCTTCATCCTGTGCAAGGAAGCAGATGCCGCAAGAGCTGTATAAAAACGGGAAAAGGGAGGTTCCTCTATCAAACACTCAAACCACAAAGAAATATTAAAAACATGACTCAAATTAATACACAAGTACTTGATCCCCTCCCCAATCCAACAGTTGCTACTGCTACATATTTGACAGAAAAACAAAATGAATAGCAAAGGCTCCTAACAATATATTTCATTGGTCTATATATACCCGGGGCGTATATTTGGTTCAAATGAATCCTGAGCTGGATTCAGCAGATTTGGAGAGACTCAAGACTCTTCTGAAACAGGTGTCCCACAAACTGTCCCAAGCTAAATCTGGCTGCCTCTGAAGCCCCATTGGGGCTGCTCTGGAAAACCTACGGAACTCAGGCAGACTCAGACTGTCTGTCTCTTTAAAATCATTACGTTTCCCCAAACTACAACTTTTATCAGCCCTGGCCAGCATGATCAATGACTAGGGGTGACTAGTGTTGTAGTTTAGCAACATCTGGAAGGCCACAGGTTGTCCATTCCTACTACAGAAGGATAGGGGGGAAGGTGGGAGTGTAAGTTTCTGACTGAGAGCTCTAACTTACAACCAACTAACAGTTTTTTGTAGGGCTCTCCTTTTTCTATTTGATTGCTGTACTTTGGTGTAGAAGGAAGAAACTTAACTGTTGTCAACTGGGGGAAAAACCCAACCCCCCAGCCTGCAAACTTTCTTATTCATCTTAACTCCTTAATCCCTGTACCAAATCCTTCTGAAATTTTACAGGTTACCAGTTTAAGGACTTGTAATACTCTATGATGTTTGGTATGTTAATATACACCCCCCACACAAAAATCAGGGAGGTAAGTAAATCGTCTTTTAGTCCCCCACCCCTTCAACTTCAAAGGCATCTGGCATAAAACCTCCACTACCTATCATTCTGAAATTGGGCAGGTTTCTGACCTAGGGGTACCTCATAGTGTCTGTTATGTATGCTGTTTTCCTCCAAAACAGAAAGAGGAAAAGGGGAATCCTTTTTTCTAACTCCCCCCCAAAAAAAAAACCCTGTATAAAACTGATGGTATTCACCCCTTCAGAAGAGCCTTCCACAAATTTCATCCAATTCAGCCATAAAATAAAATATAGATTGCTGCTTTTTTTAAAACACAAAAATGCCTGAACCTGTTTGTCTGAAATTAGGAAGGTTGTATACACTCAGGAGGGGCTATTGTGTTTTAAAATTTCATCCAAATATGTGAACAGGTAAAGGATTTATGCCCATGCAATATTTATCCATTACAAGCAATAGGGAGATAGGAAGTCTCATATATATGAAGTTCTGATTTGTACCCAAGGGAAAGTGTTTGGTCCAGGAGCAGTGGGCTGAAGTCACACCAATCCCTTTCTGTTAGCAGTGCCACTGCTGTTTACCAAGAAGCAGCAGGACAGCAGGAATTGCATGGGTTTTCTGGCAGAGCCAATCCAGCATTTCTGCAGGTTCAGCCAAGCAGCCCTGACCTCTTCACCACATCATCCCTCCCAATAAACAACAACAGTGCTGCTGTCAGGGGGTTATTGGTGCAGCTGCACTCTGCTGAGCAAGTTTCTGGGATTCTTGTGGGTGGGTGTGGACATCATGTGTGTTAAATGCATGGAGTGTTTGCAGCCTGTGTCCAGTACCTACTCCTACTGTATACATTTGCTTATCCCTAATACAGTGGTAAAGGTAAAGGTAAAGGGACCCCTGACCATTAGGTCCAGTCATGACCGACTCTGGGGTTGCGGCTCTCATCTCGCTTTATTGGCCGAGGGAGCCGGCGTACAGCTTCCGGGTCATGTGGCCAGCATGATTAAGCCGCTTCTGGTGAACCAGAGCAGCGCACGGAAATGCCGTTTACCTTCCCGCTGGAGCGGTACCTATTTATCTACTTGCACTTTGGCATGCTTTTGAACTGCTGGGTTGGCAGGAGCAGGGACTGAGCAATGGGAGCTCACCCCGTCGCAGAGATTCGAACCGCTGACCTTCTGATCCTAGGCTCTGTGGTTTAACCCACAGTGCCACCCGCGTCCCTACATACAGTGGTACCTCGGGTTAAGTACTTAATTCGTTCCAGAGATCCATTCTTAACCTGAAACTGTTCTTAACCTGCTGGAGCACGATTTCTGTTCTCATCCTGAAGCAAAGTTCTTAACCCAAGGTACTATTTCTGGGTTAGCGGAGTCTGTAACCTGAAGCGTCTGTAACCCGAGGTACCACTGTACCAGCATTTGCCACAGATTGTACAAGGAGCACACCTTGTGCTCCTGCATGACTCTCATTCATTGGTACTTGCTCAATGGAAGTACCCAATGTCCTATGAAGGACTGACCTTGAAAATAGCACTTGCTTAAGGCAGCAAAATATTTAAAAATTCAATCTTCCTAGAGACACGAATCCCTGGTGAGGGGGAAGAAATTCTTCTTTCTTTTATTTTTCTGGGCCTTCACATCTCTGTAGCTGTTCTACGCCAGGCACATCTGTTATGGTATATATAGCTACTGCTTCTTCTTCCCTGAATCCCTGTTATGTGCACTGTACAAGCCATTCACAATCAATGTAACATTGTGTGTTCTGCATAAGGCAGTCAAAGTCAGCGCACCCAGTACAGCAAGAGAGGGCAGCACCAAATATGTCAAGGAAGGCAACAACAGAGAAAAGACAGAGAGGCAACCCACAGTCTCTGAGTGGAGAAATTAAGATATCCCCAAACATTTCTGCAGTTTTTCTTCTTCAAGTACAAGAGTTCTCAATTTTCTCCTTTTTTTATCAGTGCTCCCTTGGAGTTCTGACTCTCAGAAAGAAAAGCCCTTGAAGAAAACACATTATCACAAACCACTATCGAGGACCATCTTTCTCATCTTGTCCTAGTCTAATGCTTTACTTGATGGGTTGATATGATAAGAATAATCCTTGGTAATGGATCTGTGATCATGACATCACCTAAATGATAGCTGCTCGTGCAAAAAACTGTTAAGGCCTATTCCCGTAAACCAATTGTATGAATTGCCCTTAAAAATGCTGCTTTGCTCATCAGTTTCCTAGATAAATTTAAGCCAGCATACCCAAGCAAAGTGACATGCAAATTGGAGTTCATGATTTTGTCAAAGATTGCAGTAATTAATAATTTAAATTCATGTTAATCCATGTTGGGGAGGGGGCAAAGTGAAGAGAAATGGATCAGAAAAAGTCAAGAAGAAGAAGACGACCACGACGACAGGAAGACACTGCAAGACATGATGGGAAAAGACTGAAGGAAAAAGAGACAGATTCAAAGAAGAAGCATAAACGACAAAATTCATTGAGCAAGACAACTGGGTTCCTAGGGTCATTCTGTCGTTGTACCATGAGTATGAAAGTGTCTTATCTGCTGTATACTTGATCTTTTGTTCAAATTGTATCTCTATCTCCTTCCTGTGGCTTTTCCTTCAGTTTCATTATCCTGGTGTGTGTGAATGACTTCATCTGATGGCAGTAATCTAACAATAGAAAAGCATTTCTCAAGCAGAGATTCAGGTTCAAAGCTTTGACTACCAGAAGTGGGGACTTCAGGCAAGGTATCAGATCAAAGTTCCTTTCTAAAACAGGAAAGAAGACTCTCATAAGTAAAGCAGTACACCCAATGTGAAGTAAAGTAATACACCCAATGTGAAGTATTTCTCTTCTTTTTATACCCTTTATATTTTATAAGGAAATGCAATGCTAAACCAGAGGGGGAATGGATGGGGAAAGATGAGAAGTAATATGGGAATTACTGTGAAAAGTAATTCTACTGGTGTTAAACACAGTGGCCACGAATTGTGTGGAAAAGAAGAGTTGTGTTCACTGAAATAAATAGTTTTGGAGACTCACTGACAACTTGAGAGTCAGTGCGGTGTAGTCACCAAGAGTCAGTGTGGCATAGTGGTTAGGGAGTTAGACTAGGACCTGGGATACCAAGGTTCAAATCCCCACCCAGCCATGAAATTCACTGAGGGATCTTGGACCAGCCTAACCTACCTCATAGGGTTATTATGGGGATTAAATGAGGGGGAGAACCAAGTACACCACCTTGAGCTCCTTAGAAAAAAGGTGGGGAATAAATTCAATAAATCACTTAGTGAATTCTGTGCATTCTTTGTACAATCAGTGATTACTCGCCTTGATGGCTATGTTATACCTCTGGCATCAGAGTATGCTTCTGAATATCAGCTGCTGGGTATAAGAAATGGGGAGAATGCTGTTGCGTTCACAAAGGCTGCCCATAGACATCAAGGTGGGCACTCTGAAAAGAGGGTGCTGGACTTGTTGTGCCTTTTACTCCGATCCAGCAAATTACGGTAATTCTTAGGTTCTTAAGTTTTGAATCATAGAATTGTAGAGTTGGAAGGGACCCTGAGGATCATCTAGTCCAACTGCTTGCAATGCAGGAATATGCAGCTGTCCCATGCAGGGACTGAACTTGCAACCTTGGCATTACCAGCACCATGCTCTAACCAATGGAGCTATGAAACATTCATTTGATAAAATCACCTAAAATCATTTCACATATGTGAAAAAGATATTAGAGAAAGAAACATCAGGCAAGGAGCTGAAAGGTTAGGATAAGGGACTGGAAATGAAAGTATTAAACACTTTTTGTTAAAATTATTCATACACACGCTTTTTATTTTTTCACTGTGAGTTCTTTGGAGAGTGGATAGTATTGGATTGGAACAAAGAAGGTCTGCCTTTATGTCCTTTCTCAGTCCTGAATTCTCTGCTTGGCCTGAGATAAACCATTCCCACTCAGCTTTCCCATTTGTAAAATGTAGAGCTGTAAGCGTGACATGGAAATGCCCTTTTCCCAAAGGACATACCCTCTTTGCAGGCTGCATCCCCTCCTCCTGACACCAGATTTGATTATTTGAACTTGTCCTGAGTGCTCTCTCTGGGTTTGTGTGGGTAGCTTGAAGAAATTAATGAACCTGTGCCTCCACGGTAGCAATCTAGGTTACAAAGCAACCTAGCTTCAAGAAAGCTACTTCTGGCTCTTCAGTATGACTGTAAGCCTCATAGTGGGTATGAGAGGTTCTCTGGGGATTACAGGCAGCATTTTCTTGGGCTAGAAGGGCATTCCTTCTCCTTGGCTTCATTAATTTCACTTCTGGCCCCTGGAGCATTAAACATGACAGCAGGATGGTAATTCTTCACCTCTGTGTTTCTAATGGAATGATAATTGTGCATCTACTTGCCAAGTGCGGGAAAGTTCTTGCTCCACAGTTTGTCATGACACTTCCACTGCCAACCCATTTTGCTGACTGAGAATGTAGTTGTTTCTTGGATTCCTTGAAATAAAAGCTATAGAGAGATAAATAAAGCAAGAAAAATGTTCAACATACTAAATTGTTCCACCCCAGCTGTCATTATGCCAAGGCCTAAATGTATAACAACTGACCTCTAAAAATCTGGAAAGTACCTTGAATGAAGAACACAGCCAAAAAATAGAGAAAAATAATCTTGACAGCATGAGAGATTCATTTATTTAAAATATATTCATTATGCCATAAGTTCTCTTTCCAGAGCCATAAACTACAAGCAGATATTGTTAGACATAGCCAGATTCACTGCAGGATGAAGTAAAAATTTGGACATCTGCTTTAACTAGAATATACATTTGACCTGAAAATAGCTACCTAGCATTCTATTGTACATTAACAACATTCACATATGTTATATGAGTTTTGGTGGGAGAAAGTAGGCTGTGTGCCAAGACTCTTCAGTTGCTTGGGCATCCCTTCTAATTCCTGGATTAGCTAAACTAGCTTCCCAGTAAGGTGATGGGCCATTAAGGGGAACAAAGGAAGGGGCTCTGTGCAAGAGAGCAAATGGTTGGGGGCCCCTCCCTCAACCTGGGAATAGTTAGAAGGACAAAGCCAGAGTTGAGAGTTGGGAGTGATGTAAGCTAGAGGCAAATCAGCAAGCTGGGAAGATAGAACACGAGTGATGTTTGATTTCTGTTTGAATCCAAGGCTGTCGCTATGGAAGAAGCAAGAGCCTCTTGGGCCATTAATGCTGTGAACCCCTCCTCACAGGCTCAGGTTGTATAGGTGTGTGTGTGTGTGTGTGTGTGTAAATAAACCGTATGTCATAAAGACACCATCATCTCCACTTTACCTCATTCCAAAGGGAACACAGACCGGGGGGGCCACTAGGTGGCGCATCGGAAGATGGCTGACAATAACATTTCTCCGACCCACACGAGGTAATTTGGAGGCTATGATGGGGGTAATTAGCCTCCTTAACCCCCCCAGGATTGTGGGGGGGACGGCCCTTGCCTGCTGTGCCCTATACCACCCCCGAATTTGTGGGGGTGGGGGCACTAGGCACAAAGCCCTCCTGTGGGATTCCGGCACTCCTCAACGCCGTCCCTGATTCGCGCCGCTAGTTGCAAGGATCTTCAAAAGAAACAATTTGGACGAGATAAATTGCACATGCTTCAAGGAAAAAGGGGAGTAAAGACTGCTGACAGAAGAGATCTCTGATAACAAGACAAGAATAAAATATGAGAAGATACGTCAAGATACGGTACGACAAATGACTGAGGGGGGGGGGGGAAACCTGCCTTCCCTTTTTTATGTGATTTAACAAGAATCCCCTCCCCTAATGAGTCAGAAATCAAGGACTTCAGCTGTGGATTTAAGGCTGTGTGGAGATAAACTTTCGATCCAAAGCAATGTTTCAAGATGAAGCTGGAAAGCTAAGAGTTTTGGAATGACGCAGTTAAAAATGCCGTCGCCATTTTGGGAGGCATTGTTGGAGCTCTTGGGTCTGGGAGGAGAAAGAGAGAAATAGGTGCCATTCAAAATATGCAACTAGGCAAGTCTCCAGGACCGGATGGGCTGACTTCCAGATATTATAGATCTTTGAAAGAGTGGTTATTACAACCTTTGAAGGAGGTCTGCAATGAAATTTTGGAAGGGAAAAGGGCACCAGAATCGTGGAAAGAAGCTTATATTACTCTTATACCGAAAACGGAAACTGAAAAGACTCAACTTAAGAACTACCGTCCCATATCCTTATTAAATGTGGATTACAAAATTTTTGCTGATATTTTGGCTAAGAGACTGAAAAAAGTATTGATTGAAGAGATTCATAAGCACCAAGCGGGCTTTCTACCGGGAAGACATTTATCTGATAATTTGAGGAATATAATTGACATTTTGGAAAAGCTAGAAGTGAATATAAACACTAAAGCAGTCCTGATATTTGTGGATGCGGAGCAAGCTTTTGACAATATTTCTTGGAGTTTTATGAAAAAGAACTTACAGGGTATGGGGGTAGGCCAAGGCTTTGAGAATGGTATAGGTGCAATATATTCAGAACAAAAGGCTAAATTAATTGTAAATAACGTGGTTACGGAACAATTTAAGATAGAAAATGGGACACGACAGGGGTGCCCAATTTCCCCATTGCTTTTTATATCGGTCCTGGAGGTCCTGCTGAACATGATTAGGAGGGACCAGTTGGTTAAAGGCATACAGGTCGGAGCTAAACAGTATAAACTGAGAGCATTTGCAGATGACCTAGTTTTGACGTTACAGGAGCCAGAATCTAGTACTAAAAGAGTTTTAGAACTAATTCAAGAATTTGGTCAGGTGGCAGGATTTAAGTTGAACAAGTTAAAAACTAAGGTTTTAGAGAAAAACTTAACATTGACCGAAAGAGAGACGTTTCAGAATGAAACAGGTTTAACTGTTGTTAAGAAAGTGAAATACCTGGGGATTAACATGACAGCTAAAAATGGGAATTTGTTTAAAGATAACTATGAAAAATGTTGGATGGAAGTGAAAAAAGATTTAGAAATTTGGTCAAATTTGAAGCTTTCCTTGTTGGGTCGAATTGCAGTTGTAAAGATGAATGTATTGCCTAGAATGTTGTTTTTGTTTCAGACATTGCAAATTGTGGACAAGATGGACTGTTTCAAGAAGTGGCAGAAAGATATTTCTAAATTTGTCTGGCAGGGCAAGAAGCCCAGAATAAAATTTAAGATTTTAACTGATGCAAAGGAAAGGGGTAGAAGAAGAACTGGTGAAATGGGAGAATCAGTTGTTGTTGGCTGAATCTTGTTGCCAAGACAGGGCCCAGAAGATTGGCTATTGCTCACTCCAAGGAGGAAGGTGCTATTTCAGACAATGCAAGGAGAGGTAAGTGGTGCTCTCCTTGCATCCCAAGCTTTTGTAGTCTGCTTTTGAGAGAGAAATTATTTCTGGGTTTTTTTTCCTACCCCCTTTTTCTTCTACCTCCTAAGTGCAATTAGCTGTAACTTTTCCATATTTATAGTCCCATTGCTCCCTGCTATAGCAGTTATGGTATTGGCAGAAACATCATATGAGAAGCAAATGTGGCAGAGCAGTTCACCTCTGCCTCTCTTGCACCATCTTTCTACATTCATTTGCCAGTGCAAGTTTGCACTGGAAGTAAGAGAATATAGCTACTTCCAGAATAAGACATTAGACCTTGCCACTTCCATACAATTGTAGGTAGAAAGAAACTCTGTTTTGCACCAGGAACTTTTATATGTAACAATGAGTTTACAGCTTAGATCAAATCCTGTATGAGAATATGATCCAAGAACAAGCATAATGGCATGTTTCTTGTAGGTCCGTTAATACAATGATATAAGCAAGTTTATACTGTGAAACACTTGGAAACCACTCTAATAAACATCTGAGGATTTTACTGAAATTGTTAAAAATGTGAGTAGTGTTAAACACAGTAATAATTGCTCTGTGGTGGCTCCAGTTTAGTAAGCTGCTTGGGACACACATTGCTAGACATCCCCAATTAACTGAAATAGGCACCTCCTGCAACCAAGGTAGACACAATTCACCTGGAAATTCTATCATGTTATCTATGTCAAAATTAATGTGCAAGATCTCATACTGTGATCTCATGCACAGGAGAATATGCTAAATGTGTAGTGCTCAGGTAATTGTGCAGGCACCTGCTGTTTGTACGTCTATTAAACTGGTACTTAAAGTTGTAGGATGAACAGAGTTGAGACAGTTTTTCATTTTCTGTGTCAACCAGCAATTGGCCCATCAGTTATCAAAATATACCCCAGACAGAAGTTGTGATCCATAGGACAGGATCTCCACACCTGTGGACATTACAAAATTCCCTTCTGACCATAGCCCCTGCATCACACAACAAGCTGTTTCTTAAACTAATGAAACATTTTGAATCAGAGTGATGGTGATGGCGATGATTGTAGTTAATAATACATATATGTAAGAAAACTCTGGGACATTCTGAAGTTCAACACCTTCAAACCACGTTTGCTTCAGAATCTCCTATATTTTTTTCATGTACATACTCATGCTGACATATCAATAAGACAGTGGAGAGATGGCCAAATATTGAAAAAGCCATGCTAACTAGCTGTAGTTTGTATTTTGGCTGGATTCCAGGACTGAAATGATTTACTTTGCATTCCAAGGCACTAATTATTAACCCACCTCTATAACATATATTGCTTCTTTTCTCTTTTTTGGCCCTTCCTCTTTGGCCATATATGCCACTAGCTCAGATCTGGGTAGTAGAGGAACAGATTTAAAGGGAAAATAAAATGTGTTGCATTTAAAACTGCATTCCAGCCAATTCTGGTTTTATACAGTTCCTGTAGTGGTTAAGAGCAGTAGTCTTGTAATCTGGGGAACCGGGTTCGAGTCTCTGCTCCTCCACATGCAGCTGCTGGGTGACCTTGGGCCAGTCACACTTCTTTGAAGTCTCTCAGCCCCACTCACCTCACAGAGTGTTTGTTGTGGGGGAGGAAGGGAAAGGAGAATGTTAGCCGCTTTGAGACTCCTGAAGGGGAGTGAAAGGCGGGATATCAAATCCAAACTCTTCTCTTCTTAAGTAAGCAAAGTGTAAGACTATTTATTTCTAAAAAGGGTCTTGGAGCAACCTACCCAGTTTATTTTCTATACGATTGCTACTTGGGTTACAAACCATTATAATCTCTTCCAAGTCATAAAATAATGGCTTTTTATCATCTCTGTTTTATTCTAGCATTCCATCTTTCTATTATCCTAAACATATGTAGAGCAAAGAAAAAACAGATGGGATTTCCCACTGCTAGTGCATCCTTGTAATGATGGTTATTTCCAACTCACAAAACACTCAGCTGTCAACTCTGATTTATTTTTGAAGCAAATTTGGATTTGGTTGCTAGTGGAGTGGTGCAGGGTTTTTTCCCCTACTTCCAACATAATCTTTTGTGTGTGTGTGTGGAATGCCACTATCCAATCACAATTCAGCCTGTGTACCATCTATAATAATAATAATAAAAATCTCTTTCATTCTTCTAGTTAACAGCGTGCAATATTTTGTGGTTGGAATTTGTGTTCCAGCATGATAAAGAATATGGAAAGGAAAACATATTTGCAGCTTGCTCTCTTCTTTCAAGCTTCCTCATTTGAACATCCCCGTCTTCCCTCAGGGGGAAAGCACGCTATTAGAGATAAAGAAACCCCCACTATGTTCAATCCTGTCTATAAATAATGGAGCTTTATCGTATAAAGACATCTCCCTTTAAATAAAACTCGTTCTCTCCTTTCAGTCACATAGCAAGCGATCACCTATTTGCTGAAAAAGCTATTCCCGCCCCCTTTACGGTTCTTTCCCCTTCTGTCTCCCCTTTAATCTATGCAACACGAATTCCAGCTAGCCGACTACTATGCTAACTGCATACACCAAGGGCAAGGAAATTCCTTTGCAATAAACAATAGCTGTCTTCCACCCCTTTGGCTGCAACTAGGCAAGGTCAGTCCCGCTGCGGCAGCAGCTACAGCGCCTGGAAAAGACCCCCGCCTCCAGCTCCACTATGCGTGCAGAACTCAGCAGCTGTACATCAGAAAGAGCCGGCCAACCCCATCAGCGCTATTGAACTCAACCCAAAGGAGCTGTCCAACTCCATCGTGGTGCTGAACCGAGCTAGAGCAACACAGCTGGGGAAGCTGTCTATCCGCGCCGCGGTGCTGAACTCAGCAACATCCGCTCAGCAAGGAGCTGTCCATCCTGCCGCGGTGCTGAAAGCTGACTCCTCTCCGACATCTTTCCAGCTGCAAGAACAGCAGCAGGAAGAGACAGCGGCTACTGTGGAACATGGAGGGAAAGGGCTCCCGGAAGAGCAGCAATAAGGCTGACTGCACCCGGCTGTATTTGCGCTGATCGGTTCCATCCCAGCCCGCTCTCGCTGTTTGGACACAAAGCCACCCGCAGCCATGGAAGAGGAGCTGAAATGTCCCGTGTGTGGCTCGTTGTTCCGGGAGCCCATCATCTTGCCCTGCTCCCACAATGTCTGCCTGCCTTGCGCCCGAACCATCGCCGTGCAGACGCCGGAGACCGAGCAGCACCTGCCCGCCATGCTGCACCCCCGGGGCCCTGCGGCAGCGCCGGGGGCCGGGGCCGGAGCCTCCGGACCAGCCTCTCTCGACTACGACTGCGGGGCCGGAGGGGGCAGCGGAACAGGCGGAGGGGGCGGCGGAGGCGGCGGCGTGGATCATGCGGACAAGCTGAGCCTGCACAGCGAGACCGACAGCGGCTACGGCTCCTACACCCCGAGCCTTAAGTCTCCCAACGGGGTGCGGGTTCTGCCCCTGGTGCCACCTCCTCCGGGCTCCTCGGCGGCGGCGGCAGCCCCTCGGGGTGGAGGCACCAGCTCCTCGCTGACCTGCCCGCAATGCCACCGCAGCGCCTCGCTGGACCATCGCGGCCTACGCGGCTTCCAGCGCAACCGGCTCCTGGAGGCCATCGTGCAGCGCTACCAGCAGGGCCGGGCCGCCGCCTCGGCCGCCGCCAAGTGCCAGCTGTGCGACCGCAGCCCCCCCGAGCCGGCCGCAGTGATGTGCGAGCAATGCGAGGTGCTCTACTGCGCCTCTTGCCAGGTCAAGTGCCACCCGTCCCGGGGGCCCTTTGCCAAGCACCGCTTGGTCCCTCCGCCCAGCCAGCAGGGAGCCCCGAGCGGAGCGAGCGGCGGAGCAGCTGGTGGCGGCGGCGGGGGCAGCAAAGCGCCCGGGGCTGCCCGCAAGCCCCCGACCTGCGCGGATCACGAGCTGGAGAACTACAGCATGTACTGCGTGACCTGCCGGACTCCCGTCTGCTACCAGTGCCTGGAAGAAGGCAAGCACGCCAAGCACGAGGTGAAGGCCTTGGGGGCCATGTGGAAGCAGCACAAGGTAAGGCAAGGAGAGGTCCTGATCTTTGCTCCACAGCTCGCTCGCCTGCACCGCCTGCTGGCAAAGGCTGGAGCGTGTCACGCCAGATCAGAGCCGGCCATTGACTCCCGGTTCTTTCGTAAGGAGCCATTACCGCCCTCTAGAACTGAACTAGCAATCGCTACAGCAGATGAGAATCCCAACGTTATAGATAAATTGGCACTGAAAGAGTGGTGAAGGCCTACCCTATAAATCACTTTTAGCAGGTATTTATTTCACTCCCAGGTGGAAATTTTTTTTGAATGCCAGTAATGTACATGTACAGGTTTTAAACAAAAGGGTGCCCGTCTTTCCCAACACCATTGAGTAAACCCAACCCTAGGGAGCAGGGTCATTGCAGCACAACATGTCTTGAATCCAGGCTGAATAGAGATGTGCTACTTCTTTTAGAAATTTGCTGCTGTTCTGTATAATGGTCCCAATAGCTGTATGAACCAGCTCTTAAAGTGTATTGTGGGACAGCTGAACTACATGAAGTGAACTTTGAGTGCATCCCAATATCTCCTCCAAGGTTCTTCGCCCCCAAGCATTACAGTACAAAAAATATTTAAAGTTGCACAGTTCTGTACTATCTCCATTGTGTTTGCCTTTCTAACAACCCTTTCTCCCATTCTAAAGATGAATAACAATGGGCAAAGAAAGGTAGTAAACTTGTAGATGTCCAGATGTTGTTGGACTCCCATCAGCTCTGGTCAGCATAGCAAAAAGCCAGGGATGGTTATTATTGTTTATTATATTTATTTATTTACTAAATTTGTATACCACCCTTCATCTTTTTTGGGATCGCTCACAACAAGAAAAATAAAAAAAATCAAAAACCCACAAAATACATAATAAAAACAAGAACAAGAACAAACCAATAACCCTTGTCCCCTTCCCACCCGCTCCCACAACACATTTAAAAGGGTATCAGATGTAATCAGCCAAAGGCCTGGTTGAAGAGAATGGAAGTCCAGAACCTCCCTATAATGGGGCTAATGGATAGTGACTTCCTCAAGGCCACCTTGGTGAGAGACAAATAACATTATATTAGATATACCTGACTAGACAGTTCTTACTAATCTGCTGTGCAACTTGCCTGTGCTTTCCACCCTTGGGAAACTTCTAACAGCTTTATAAACCACTTTGCAGCAGCAGAATAGTTCAGAGTGACCATTCTGAAACAACTAAGTGTTATAGTAGGAATGTATTCATTGTAATTTGGTTTTGGGGGGATGTTTGCTAAGAAAAGCAATAGGTGTTTATTCAGAGTGAGGGAGGAGAATATGGAAAATTTCCTTGTAGGTTTCCAGCAACATTTTTAAAAAAAAAAACAGTTAATGCAATTTTTGTTCACACATCACTACTCTGGATTTCATTTCCATTCTACAAGTCTGTTGAAAAACCAAGCTGTATTAAAGTTGCAGGATAAAATGCTATTTTCTTGGCTCTTAAATTATGGGAATAAAGAATCCTAGGTAAGTGAATAAGCGTAATCAAGTATTCCCTTCTGCTTCATTATTTTTATTTACTATTTACTACACATTCAACTATTAGCCATTCAATAAAATTTTAGGGTTTAAACCAATTCATGTCAGTTTTGATATCACAGGACATAGATCTCATAGATAACAGCATTGAATTTGTATTATTTCTATTAAATACAGTTGTATTTTCTTTACCTTTGAGTAGAACATGAAGCTCTTGAGATTGAGCTGAAAGCCAATTATGTCCATCCTTGCTGAAAATAAAGGCCTACAAAGTATTTATTGATTATTCACATTGCGCTTGGGTGAAGCGCTTTCTGTTATTAAATAATGCATACATTATACATTTATACATCAGAGCTCTCAGGGAACTGTGACAGTTATGTTCCTGTGGGATGGCTCGAATGCTGCTATTCTATTCTTTTCTGTCATGTGGTAACATTGGGCAGGGATATTTTTATTTAGTTGCATTCAAAAATACATCTGCTTCATATATTGTGAGGTGATTCAGTCCCCTGAGGATTGTGGCATATGACCTTCCCAAATGTTTGAATCAATTTCTTAAATGAATTAAATAGGAACTTCAGTAGTGAGTGAAGATTTCTGGCTCATGTAGCTCAGTACTTAACAACACCCATTGACCATTTTTTCTACCCAGTTGGTTGACCTCTTTACAGCAAACACTTGCACTGCTGAAGAAGCAGAGGCAGCCGCTTTTCAGTTCATATTATAAGACTGGAACTATTCCTCTTCAGAAACTGAAGGACTTATCTGGCCCTTTCAACATTTGCCTTTGTTATTTTTAGTATGATCTTGGGGATCACCAGCAAGCACTGGGGATTCCCATGCCATAGTTAAAGAACCCCTGATCTTCTCTGACTTGGTTTTCCTGGTCAGAATCCACTGTACCCCAAAACTCTTAACTGCATAGTCTACATTATTCAGACTACAGTGTGCAAAAGTGGGTGGGAGGCTACATAGCCAGGGTGCCTGTGGGGAAAGGTATTTGTTCAATAAATTGGAACAGTCAAAATAATTTCCCTTGATCATTTAGACTGCCCACCTACTATTTAAATCTTCATAGGCAAACTGGAGCTATTTTGAACTGCACCATGTGGAGACATTGCACTAGATCTGCTTGCTAAATGGCTCCCCAGATTATTCAAAAGATGATTTAAGCATGACAAAAAGGCTGGCTTCCTAGACATATGGGCAGGAGGAGGAATCAGTTTGCAAAATAGTTGCAAGTAGCATATGCTCATGATGGGTGAACGCTCTCTGCCTCCTCCCACAGCCTTATCCATGCAGGAACTCATAAAACCTGATGAAATGTGCAGTCCAATTCAGCCCATGGCACTTTGATTTATGATTTAGCCACTATTATGGGGCTCAGGAGGCTGTAAATTACGGAGAATTGCAGCATGCAAATATCCTGCTGCAGCCAGTTTTAAATATGTGGCTTTAACATGCTTTTCGCTTGGAAGAGAACAGTCAGTGAGGATGTTGGCTCCCTGACGTCACATTTACATCCTGCCAAGGATATTGGACTAGGATAATTAACACTTATAGGAGCACAAGATAATCACTATTATCACAAAAATTAGTTAATTGTGTGCTTATTTTCTTTCCAGTATTTACAACAAAAAGGATGAAACAGCATTAGGGGAAACCTGATGCAAAGAGAAATAAAAACACTGTACCTACAAGTTACAAGTTACACTGTCTTCGTGCTCATAGTTTTAGAATTAAGTTGAGTGATTTGAAATGGTGCATCGATCAATAAAGCATTTCATCCCACACCTTTGAAAATACTGTTCTTATCAATTGTTACGCAAGGTGTAATTTAAGTTGTTGGTGACTCCTCCCAAATGCTTCTTTTTTATTGTGTGTACCATGTTGCAGCTGGCCAAGACACCAACACTGCTGCCTTTTTGGTGCAAGATTAAGACTTGTCTGTTCATCCAGGCCTTTTAAGATTTGGTTTTAAGTTCCTGTGTTATGGTTAGCAGTTTTGATGAGTGGTTTGATGGTTGTTTTAGTTCTGTGTTGTATATAGTATTTTATTATGCTGGTTTGGATAATAGGGACCAGATTCAACTAAGCAGTTGCACTAGCAGGAGCCAAAGCAAGGAGTCCTGCCAGGGCAACTGGGGCTTTCTGTCCTCTTCTCCCACCTGCTCCCTTGTACCCCCCAACTGGTTATGGGAAGGTCGAGAGAACCCCCAGTGCATTGCACAGGGGAAGGGAAAGAGGAGATGGTTTAGCTGGGCAAGCAGAAATACTTGCACTAATTGAATGGTTGTAATAACACAATGTTGAATTCCACCTTGGGGTTTTGTGCTGGTTGTTTCAAGTTTATTGGCATCTCCAGGTCAGTGTAGCATACGTTAATGAACTAGATGGGCAGACAGTAGAAGGCTCCTTTCTTTGTTCCAGTCACTTGTGCAGTTTGGTGGAGAACAAATGCATTTGTTCATGTTCCTTTTTAGACCTGGGGAAACTAGGACTCCCCCCCTCTCATGAAATAAGGAGTGCTATCCCTAGAAAAATGGATGAGGATGGGGATACATTGTATAGCATAAAATACCAAACAATAGCAAACACATCTGGGTGTGTGCAGTTTCCCCACATACATATGTAAATACAGTGGTACCTCGGGTTACAGACGCTTCAGATTACAGATGCTTCAGGTTACAGACTCCGCTAATGCAGAAATAGTACCTCGGGTTAAGAACTGTGCTTCAGGATGAGAACAGAAATCATGCGGCAGTGGCGCAGCGGCAGCAGGAGGCCACCTTAGCTAAAGTGGTGCTTCAGAACAGTTTCAGGTTAAGAACGGACCTCCAGAACGAATTAAGTTCTTAACCAGAGGTACCACTGTACAACAAGAAGGCAGCATCTAATTAAAAGTTAAGAAGCTGGTCCAGTAAAAATGAAGTTGGTCTAATAAAAGTCAAATAAAAGTGCAAATACAGATTTAATTATAACCCAATGCTTTTTGAGCTCTTGATAGTAGTAGTTTGAGAGACGTAAGCAGTGTGAGAACTTTAGATATATAAACTAGGCGCCAAATGTCTCCTTAAACCAGGGTTACCATCACCAACATGGAATACCTAGTTGCCAATTTTGGTGCCAGATGGCTCAAAAGTTATATCAATACAACTTTTCAGTTCCTGGAATTCATTCTGATTGTGCAGATAAAATATAACAGATAGAATTCCACAGGATGTGTTGCTAATGTGTGAAAACAGTCAAGATCCCAGGATCCCCAGGCATGCACCTCCAGATGGTGGAGACATCAGGCACCATCCTAGCACCCAGGCATCTTCACTTTGTCACAGGTGACTGATAGCCAGGAGCAAAATGTGCCTGGCAACTGGCGAACTTCTAATGCTGCATCATTGGCTGCATACCCACAACTTAACCCAGTAAATCATATTCAGTCATTGAATAGTGTTAATGGAGGAGTAGATTTCCCCAGAGTTCAGTCCAGGGGTATCAGGTTAAGGGGAAGTACATGTGCACAGAACTGGGGGGAGGAATTGCCTGGGTCAAAGAAATAAGTACTTACTGGTTATTGGCAGGATTTGCTCAGGACAGACAATGGGATGTCATGTCTTCATGCCTTGCTTGTGAGTTTAATCATCTGTTGGAAGCAGAATGCTGGACTAGTTGGAGGCTGGGCTGATCCAAAGCAGCACTTATGGGAGGAATTGCATTTGGATGGGGCTACCCATTTCCGTTTGTGAACCAGCCCTCCGCGGGTTTAGGAATTAATCTCTCTGTTTTAGAATGTGGGCCTCCAAAGTCCTGAAACTTCCCGTTCTCGGCAATTTGTAAGCTTCAGTCGGCAACCAGATCAGGTGAGGGAAGATCAATATTAATCTTCTGCTGCTATTACATACAGAATAAACAATGAACTTTTATCTGAGAAGGAATAGTAGGATTAATGCTTATTTGTAAAATCAATAAGGAACCTGTCCTTGTATGCTATGCTATTGACAGATTCTGGGACAAGTGGTTAAGAAAAATCTTGGGAAAATAGCCAGAGTCAGGAATTCTTAATAGCTTTAGTCAAAGGCATTTACAACATGGGGCAATTTAGCTCCTTTCCATTATTGTGAAGGAACTTGTGGGCTGCATGATAGTTTACAAGGGTTTGGATAGCCTTTAGTGTGGAGGCATCTACCCTTTGGAACTCCCTTTGCATCAGGCGGGTGTCATCTCTATTGCATTTTTATAGCCCGCCAAAGGTTTTCATCTTGCAACATGCCTTTTGAAATCTTTATTCTAGTTTGTATCTCTCCTGGATTTGAATTGATTTGATGTTTGCATGTGTTGTTGCTGTTTTTAACTGCCCCCCCCGAGATGGATGCAAGCAAGTGGCTGGGCAGCTGAAGCATGCAGGCAGGTGGCCCTGGTCAACAAGTGGAAAGTTTGGCGAGGTCTAGAGATGGAATCGCTTTGGCGAGTTGTAAAGGGAGGCTTAGCTTTGGCAAGGCTTACAGGGAGTAGGAGTGATGTCTTTTGAGATGGGTAAGGAGGGGAGTAAGAGATGGGATGCGGGTGGCACTGCGGGTTAATCCACAGAGCATAGGACTTGCTGATCAGAAGGTCAGCGGTTCGAATCCCCGTGACGGGGTGAGCTCCTGTTGCTTGGTCCCTGCTCCTGCCAACCTAGCAGTTTGAAAGCATGTCGAAGTGCAAGTAGATGAATAGGTACCACTCTGGCGGGAAGGTAAACGGCGTTTCCGTGAGCTGCTCTGGTTCGCCAGAAGCGGCTAAGTCATGCTGGCCACGTGACCCGGAAGCTGTACGCCGGCTCCCTCGGCCAATAAAGCGAGATGAGCGCCGCAACCCCAGAGTCGGCCACGACTGGACCTAATGGTCAGGGGTCCCTTTACCTTTACCTTTAAGGAGGGGAGTGGTGACTATGGTGAGTAAAGGGGTGGCTTTGGAGAGGAGGGAAGGAACTAGGGCAGGACAGCAGTGAGGTTTGGGTCATGCAGGTGCACCAGCAGGCATGCTGGATCGATATCAGCTGTTCTGCCAGGGGACTTTTGCAGTCCCAACCTCGCCATCACCCTGCCCTGGCCCAGCCACATCTAGATAAGCAGCAGTGACACCGGTGTCAGAAGGGTGGCTCAGCAGCTCCACCCCACCCCACTACTGAGTCCAGATTAGTGCTTTTCTCATGAGAAAGCAAGTCAGTACAGATTAATAATCCCAGATGTTATAATCCTGAAAGGAAAAACAACAGTTTGCAAAATTCTGTTAAGAGTGACTCTGAACACACATTTTTGTGCAGTTGGAAGTAAGTCCTACTGTGTATAGCAGAGCTGCTTCCCTGGTACTTGTGCACAGGATCACAGCCTAAGCATGTAAAGAGAGCCCTTTAGAGTGACTAGAGGACCAAAAGAGTTCATAATGAAAGGAGTTGAAAAGAGTGAAAAGAGTTCATAAAGGCAATCTGTCTTGATTAGACACATAACTTGCTCACTACTTTAAGGGGTTCATTTTCTCTCTCCTATAAATAAAAACCTAATGATAGCAAGCACTAAAATGTTAGATAAAGTAACTGTTTTAGGAATAACCTGTACAGAATAAAGATTATCTGTTTTATACTTGGCGTCACTGGGCTTTTCCCCCCTTACAGGCACAACTGTCTCAGGCTTTAAATGGCATTTCAGATAAAGCAAAGGAAGCAAAGGAATTTCTGGTTCAGCTGAAAAATATACTACAGCAGATACAGGTAATAATTACAGAATTCTAGCTGTTTTGGATTTCATATCAAACTGCAGTAACTAAACAGGCAGATATTAAGCATGTTTTGTAGTTTTTGTTTTATTTTAATAGGACTATATGGCTAACTGTGTCGCAATCCAGCACAAGACCTAACTCTGTGCTAAGTTGTGTCCCAAATGCATTGATAGAACAAATTATAGTGATCACCATTTAAACAGATTATAATGATAATCAATTCAAACTTCCAATGAACATCAGTACTGACAATCCTATAGCACCTACAGTATTGGCATTTAGGTACCTGCTTAATACTCATGTGTTTACCCAGGCAGTTCCTGAATGGTGATCCAACTATATCTATCTATTAATCTGATCTACTGATTATTGATGCATTTTGTGCTTGGTTATGAATGTAATTTTATTGTGGATTTTATGCTGTTCATTGCCATATATATCTTTTAAATTAATGTTGGAGGAATAGGCATTTTTTGCAAAAAGAATAAAGAAAGAAAACTGCATTATTTTAGGGCACACTCCTATGCACACTTATTTAGAAGTAAACACTTTTGAAACCAATGGGCATTTGCTTCTAGGCAACTGTGTGTAGAATCTGAGTGTTGGTTTGGTTTATAAAGGTTTCTTTGGTTCCAATCCTGCCCAACTTTTGCTTTTTAGAAGTTGCTTATTTGGTCAACTTTGTAAAATGTTAATCCAATAACATCAGCCAAATAAATTTTTTTAAATCCTGTTCACACAGACACACATACCAACACATTTGTTATGTTTACCATCTAACCTAATGAAGAGCTCTGGAGAAGAAAGTATTATTTTGATTTTACAAAGCTGGAATGCTGTTCATACTTACTCAGGCATAAGTCCCTAAGACTTCAGTCAGGCTCAGTAGAATTGAAGCTACGTGTTTCTTTCTTTCATGACTTTACAGCAATACACATGCCCATGTACTGAAACAATACATTGATTGTCAGCTGTTTTGTTTCAAACTGAATTATTTTCCGCTTGTACACTGTGCAGCTACAAATGAATTTCAGATTGCAATGACACCTTTGAAAACAAATTTGGAGACGGTGGGGACAGTTCACCACAAACTCTCTATGCAAACAAGTCCCATTGAAATGAATGGGAGTTGTGCATATCCTCCCCATGATGCCGAACCATTTTATAGTAACATTTCCCAGAACTGCAAAAAATTAAATATGCTAAAGATTTAGACTTTTTCAATGTTCCAGCATAACCATTTTGATAGCATCCCCGCAAAACTTTTACAACAAGCTGTTATTAACGTCACGACTTGTAATGAATCACACAAACAGCATGCTGCCAAATCCTCATTAAAAAAAATCAAAAATCCCCAGGAAGATGAAACACTGGCAATGCATTGAGTAAAAGAGGCTTTCAGTTGTAGAAGGAAATGTGGGGGTTTTTTTGTCTTCAAGGAAAATGGCTTGGACTATGAAGCCTGTCTGGTGGCTCAGTGTGATGCCTTGGTTGATGCTTTGACTCGTCAGAAGGCAAAACTGCTCACAAAAGTTACCAAAGAGCGTGAACACAAGTTAAAGGTGAGTGGAAATTTCATTTGACAACACCCATAAATGCATAGGCTTATTTGAGATACCATCTGCTGGGTACTGCCCCAAGATCAAGCCCCATTAGAATGAGGGCTGTTTGTTATCATGGCAAATGAACTCTAAAACCACATTTATGTCAAGTCAAGGACATGTAGGACATTGTAGGAGAAGCTTGGTGGCAGTGGTGGAAACCAGTGTGTTCACCCCTTACTGTGTCTGTTGATTCTTCCCTGAAAATGCTCCCTGGCCATTCCCCACTGCTACTGCAACCAGGCTTACACCAGGATAGATAAAGAAAAGATATATTGAGTTGGCCTATCCGTGTCCAATGGTGGCTGGTCAATGCCCCTTTAAACCTTACAACTAGGGCATGCTAGAGATAGCCACACCCTCTTTGTTTCCAGTCTATGGTAATCAGAGGTATATTGTCTCTGAGCATGGAACTTCCATTTTTTGTATGTATTTTATTTTTAATTTCTTTAACGGATTGTCTTAAGCATGAATTATCCAAATTATTTAGCACCATTAAAATTATGATGAAATTCTTATAAAGAACTAGGGCTAAGTAATGACAACTAAGTGGCACTGATGCAGATGAGGTGGTGTCCATATGGCTGCAAGAGCCTTTGCTTTCCTGCTTTTGCTTCCAAAATAAGTTATTTAATTCAGTGAAAGCCCAGAGGATTATCTACTATACATGGAATTTCCCCCTCCCCAGGTTGTTTGGGACCAGATAAACCACTGTACTCTGAAACTGCGCCAGTCTACAGGGCTTATGGAATATTGTCTTGAAGTAATCAAAGAAAATGACCCTTCTGGGTTTTTACAGGTATGTTGCCTCTTAATGTTGTGATTAATGAGAAAATAATAATGAAGTATTGTACTTCTGAAGCCCCACGTGTGCTCGTTCATTAAGCATTCATCCTGATTTGTTTGGAAGCAGGTTAGAAGATGCTGAAAATTTAGTGAGCACTTACCCTAATTTGTTCAGAGAGAGGTTCAACAATGTTGCATCAAGCGTTAGTCCAAACTTTCCAATGCATCTTCAATGCATCTTCCCCAGCCACTTTTCTTATCACAAAAATTCTATAATTTGCAGAAGCAGGTTTGTTGCACAAGACCTCCCAATCAACTGGAATTGTGCAATATGTGACTGAATCCCACTCAAAGATAGTGAGAATCTGGAAGTGCCCTCTGATGCACGCACAGGTCTTGTGCATTCAAACATGGGATACTCCATCCATTTCAATGGCAGAAGCCAGGGAAAAGTGGACTCCTCTGAGACTGGTCCATTTGCATTAGTTTAATCTCTCCCATGTTTTTCTCATAATGGATTGTTCCATCCAGAGTACACAGGCAAAAAGACTTGGTGGCTACAACAAAAGTTGAGGACACAATTCTGGGCCAGCCCTAGAGTGTCCTATATAGAGCACCTGTACCCACAATTTGCTTGAGTCACGATCAATTTTAAATGATTATTCTATAGCTTGGGACTTAAATGTTTTCCTTTCAGATTTCAGATGCTTTAATCAAACGTGTTCAAGTGTCTCAGGAGCAGTGGGTCAAAGGAGCTCTGGAACCCAAAGTATCTGCTGAATTTGATCTCACTCTGGATAGCGAGCCATTGTTGCAGTCAATTCATCAGCTGGACTTCATTCAGATGAAATGTAGGGGTGAGCTTTTGTAGATTGCTTTTCTCTCTCTCTCTCTCTCTCTCTCTCTCTCTCTCTCTCTCTCTCTCTCTCTCTTTTACACCAGGATTTCAAAAAGCAGCGGGTGACAGTGAGGCACCTCCGATGGGCCTCCAAGATGGGAATTTCTTATCCAGATGTAACCAAGCATTTGTGTGATGAGAAAACCCTTTCCTCTTCCTGTGACCCTAACAAACTCAGACAGTAGTAATAGATAATGTTAGACATCTGAGAATATGAAAAGCTTCAGACTGGGCCATCTGTTCTTTTCTTAAGTGAAGACGTTTACTGACATAACTGTAACTTTATAAAAAAAATAGCCTTCCCCCATTGTGGAGCATTGCAGATCAACAGCACAAGTCATTTCAATTACCCATACAATCATGCTTGCCCTCATTCATAGGCTGCATGATTCTAAAAATGTGTGAGAGAACCATATTCATATAGAGCTGACATTAATTTGTTCCCCAAAATTCTTCTGTGGGCTAAATATTCTCCAGTATGCTCTGTTTGTACATTTTGATATTTGATGCTTGCGTTTTACATCTAATAATATCTGATTTCAATATTTGCCATTTTGCTTTAGTATCTGAGTTCAGAATTTCATAGCTCACATGGAATCGTGAAGCATTTCCGTGTATTCGCTGCATGATATGCAGTGATCATTACCATTTGACAGTTTGGGCAGTTATCATGTGCCGGTATAAGTATTTGTATTGATAGCAGATGTGAAATTGTATGTAGTATGCAATAGTATTGTCTGATGTGAAATAGTATTGTGGTTTTTCGCCTTAATTGGCAGCTGTCATCCAACAAGATTTGATGTTTGAAAATTGTTAAGGTTTAACATTTGACAACAGGGGAAATGCTGCAATCGGTGATTCAGCATCTGCTTTGCCTGCAGAAGGTCCCAAATTCAGTCCCTGGAACCTCCAAATAGAACTGGGCATGTCCCCAGTCTGAAACCCAGTCAGTTTAGACAAAAGTGAGCTAGGTGGACCAAAAGTCTGACTCAAGCAGCTTCCTATGTTTCTAAATTATGACAGTAGTTGATAGCCTATGGCTTACTGCATTTGCTATTTGAGCCCAGCAATTTATATATACACACAGAGAGAATATGTGAATGATAATGCATTCAAATTTTGAATTCAAAATTCAGATGTAGAAATTGTTAATTTCAAATTTCCTTTCTGCTGTAGCATAAAATTTTGAGAAAGAGAAGAGCATCATGTGGACATGGCAAATGATGAATGCTCTGAGGATAGTCTATATGAAAGGGAGAAACCTTGTGAAGTCACAGCCTCGTTTGTTATGAGCATAGGGCATATTAAGCAGTTTCCAGAGGCACAGGTGAAACTTTTCCTTTGTCAAAGACACATAGACACATTATAGCTGTATAAGCAATGTTGTAACCCGCACTGGGACCTTAGGGTGAAGGGTGGGTAATGCAACAACAATTTTCTTTATAATCAAGTGGTGTACCAATTTTATGAAATAAATAAATAATAACAGCTTTTTAAGCTGGAGTATCATTTGATAGGTAAATTCTATTGCATAAACTTGTCCCTGATTCTATCCCATTTGAGCCCGCATATGCTAAAACAATGAAGGTGTGAATTCAGAACCCTAAGGACTGTGGCCCTTGGGGGCTATGCCCCAGGAGGACATTGGATCAGCGGGTGCAGCCTGCATCTTTCTGCAAATTATCTCCCTCAGTTATATGATACTCCATTTGTATTTTGTCCAAAGAGAGTGAATGCCTCAGCAAAACCTACCAGCTTCTCTTCAGTAGCCCTTTTGGCATTCTGAACAGACATTTCACAGAAAGATTGCTCTTGCAATTCTGCTGCTTGGAGGAGCAGGCTAGAGCCCCTACTTAGGATGAAAGCTACTCATGAGTGGCTGCTCCAGCCTGATGATTCTTTTGAGCTGCTTTTTATGGGAATGTGCATATTGCAAGTGCCCAAAGATTAGCACAGGAACAAAGAGGGACAAACAAAAATGAAATCAAATGAAAGACAACAATGGGTCAATTTCCTTTGATGCAACACAGAAGACTGCTAGGAGATTTCTGCTGGAAGGAATTGCATGGTTCATAGGTAAATAGTGTTACCAGCACTATTCATCTTTACAAGAATCCTTGGTAAATTTTTATCCTTGTTCATCCAAAGCTCATTTGATTTCAGTTGGCTTAATTCTGAACTCTAAAGGCTCAATCTAAAGCAATTAGGTCAGTTAATTCGACAGCTAAATCCTTGAGGAACAACAGAAAAATGCTTGAATTTAGGAAAGTAGTTAAAGGCAAAAATATGCTCCCCAAAAGGGTATTGTTTCCTAAACTAAATGGGTTATATTAATGAAGCCACTGAAAGAACATCAGCAAATTGCAACATCAAAAATAAAAAAACCCAGAAAATAATATGCAGATGAGGAGAATTTAAGGTGAAGTCTCTCTTAGATTGTATAATTGCAAAAGAACCTGGTCTCAATTTGGATGTATTTTATTATTATTTGATAGCTTCTATTTGCCAGTGTAAGGGACATGGGTGGCACTGTGGGTTAAAACACAGAGCCTAGGACTTGCCGATCAGAAGGTCGGTGGTTCGAATCCCTGTGACGGGGTGAGCTCCCGTTGCTTGGTCCCTGCTCCTGCCAACCTAGCAGTTCGAAAGCACATCAAAGTGCAAGTAGATAAATAGGTACCGCTCCAGCGGGAAGGTAAACGGCGTTTCCGTGTGCTGCTCTGGTTTCCCAGAAGCGGCTTAGTCATGCTGGCCACATGACCCGGAAGCTGTACGCCGGCTCCCTCGGCCAATAAAGCCACAACCCCAGAGTCGGCTACGACTGGACCTAATGGTCAGGGGTCCCTTTACCTTTACCTTATTTGCCAGTGCAAGAATTTGGACTGTAATCTTTCCATTATAATAGGTGTCTTCTTGTATGTTTAGGCAGATAACAGGCATAAGGAGGGATGCTGTGCTTCCTTTCTTCAGTGACAAACCATCTATATCCAATTTGCCCCATATTATGTTGGGATGTGTGTCCATCTCTCTCCCAGTGCTGCTGCCTTCTCAGTCTGAAGCTGGCTGCCTCTAAGGGCCAAAGCAGCAGAGATGTTAAATTTGCCACTTCCAGCTTTTGGATTCATAAGCTATTGCCTACATGGGCTGTTTTCCTTTTTTGCAAACCCATACGTGCAGTTCCTGAGTTTAGTGGATGCTTTCTGAAAAGGACACACCAAGTATACAAATAGGCTCCATAGGGAGTGGGGTAAAGATGTCTTAGACGTCTGCCTCTTCTCATCACTCTCTCTGGGTGAGAGTGGTAATCATGGGTGCAGTGAGTTGGGTTTCTATGGCAAGGCAGTTGCAATTTTGTACATGCAATTTGTACAAAAAGCTTGGGTGGCATGTGAGTTGTCTGGGAAGTTAGAATGAAGAAACCAAGGGACAGAAATGGGTGCAGATGTTCTGTGATGGTTTTCTAGTGGTTAGGCTGCCCAGGGATGTCTATGTTGTACTAGGACAACTTTAAGCTTAAATGAATAATATATACTTAAATGGTGGATTATTATAAATGGCAGAATGAAGTCATGAAATGCTTTTAACAAGCTTCTGTCCTTATTCAACCTTACTGAGAGATGAATGTCTGCCCTTAGCTATGCTGTGCTTTCTACTAAGGAGAAGGAAAATGAGGATCAGACTTTATTAAAATGTGTGTGCATTTCTTGCCATTGGTGAAATAACTCTTCCTCTCCAAAAGTATAATTTCATCAGTAATACAGAAAAGAAGAGCTTCTTTAGCATTGCTCTAGGAACAGATTAATTAGTAATGTTATGTTAGAGAAATCTTGAATTATTACCTATTAGTAACATAATTCTTAAAACAGCTACTGTAAATATTCACAACCTATTGATACTGTAGATATTCACAGTAGCTATTTTACTAGCTGTAAGGCACCAAAGATTTCAAAACTGGGACTCTTACTGGCTAGGCTTCCAAACCTTGGGTGATAGTAAAAAAAATTACTCAGAGTAAACCAACTGACATTAATGGCTCTAACGTAGTCATGTTCATCAGGTGGCACAATGGCTCAGTGTGTCTGGCTGTTAACCAGAAAGTTGGTGGTTTGAGCCCACCCAGGGATGGCTGTGGGTAGGCTTCCTGCATTGCAGGGGTTGGACTAGATGACCCTTGGAATCCCTTCCAGCTCTATGATTCTTTGACTTCTATGTTCATTAATTTCAATGGGTCTAACTCTTGAGTAAACTTTAGTTGAACACCACCCATAACTTCATGCACCTCTTGAGGCAGCATGTCTGCTAAAGAGCTTGCAGGCTGAATTTTTTTACCCAAATGTCTAGACAGCATTATGTGCCCCACTGGCTGACTTATACCTTGTCACATGGCCAGGGGAGCCAGCATAGTTCTGCCTGTCCTTATTACCGTATTTTTCGCCCTATAGGACGCACTTTTCCCCCTCCAAAAATGAAGGGGAAATGTGTGTGCGTCCTATGGGGCGAATGCAGGCTTTCGCTGAAGCCTGGAGAGCGAGAGGCGTCGGTGTGCACCAACCGCTCTCGCTCTCCAGGCTTCAGGAAGCTATCCGCAAGCCTTGCGCGCCCGGCGGGAGTTCCCCCGGGCGCGCAAAGCTTGTGGGCGGCAGCCTGCAGTGCAGAGCACGGGGCGCCCTCCGGATGCACAAAGTTCCCCCGGGCGCACAAAGCTTGCCGACACCTGCGCGAAGCACGGGGCGTCCTCCGGAACTCCCCCCGGGTGCGCAAGGCTTGCGGGCGGCAGCCTGCAGCGCGTAGCACGGGGCGCCCTCCAGAGGACGCCCCGTGCTTCGCGCAGGTGTTGGCAAGCCTTGCGCGCCCGGTGGGAGTTGCTGCCGGGCTCGCAAGGCTTGCTGATAGTAGCCTGTTCTGGGGGCTGGGGGGGGGATTTTTAAAAATTCATTTCCCCCCCAAAAAATGAGGTGCATCCTATGGGCCAGTACGCCCTATAGGGCGAAAAATACGGTAAGTCTCACGTTCTGGGCCTGCTCTTCAAACAGAACCTATATACTGTTGTTGTCATCCATCTTCCTCACGAGACAATGGAGTACAGCTCCGTGGTTGAAGTCAAACCACTGTGTAACAGCACTGAAGTGAGCTTCCCTTGGATGCAAGCCTGGGCAGTGTATAGGGAGGTCCTGAGCTGCCAAGACAATAATAATAACAAGAACAAGAACAAGAACAACAATTTATTTATACCCCGCCCATCTGGCTGGGTTTCCCCAGCCACTCTGGGTGGCTTCCAACAGAATATTGAAATACAATAGTCTATTAGACAATAAAAGTTTCCCTAAACAGGGCTGCCTTCAGATGTCTTCTAAAAGTCTGGTAGTTTTTCTCTTTGACATCTGATGGGAGGGCGTTCCACAGGGAGGGTGCCACTACTGAGAAGGCCCTCTGCCTGGTTCCCTGTAACTTGACTTCTTGCAGCGAGGGAACCGCCAGGAGGCCCTCAGGGCTGGACCTCAGTGTCTGGGCAGAACGATGGGGGTGGAGACGCTCCTTTAGGTATAGTGGGCCGAGGCCATTTAGGGCTTTAAAGGTCAGCACCAGCACTTTGAATTGTGCCCATAAATGTACTGGGAGCCAATGTAGACACATGCACCCCCTCAGCCTTGCTGGTGTGGTCCAAAGGTGTATACATATTACTGTTTACTCTAGCTCCAGGAGCTATCACTCCTGGTGTTTGAAGTAATGTACACATGACATTAACTACATTCCATATCTATACTTTTCAGACCATTTAAATTTCAGCACTTCCTTTAGCTTCTATAATTAGGACTCTTAATGTTTGTACCCATACTTAGCTTTCTAGTAATAGTTTTGTATTGGTGTCCAAACAGCCATCTGTCACACAGATTCCCTCTGTTGTATTACAAAATCCTCAAATGCATCACTTCTAACATGTCTCCATCCTGGCTGAGTTTTGATGGCACTCCACCTAGTGCCAACTTCTGTGCTGACCACACCCTATTCCAAACATTGCTGTCCACTCATTGCTCTACTGATATGTCACCAGATGCTTTCCTGCCCATCTGTTGCCTCATGCATTGTGCTGTGTTGGCTCTGCTTCAAAGGTTAAACCACAAAATTTCAGCCACAGAATTCTTGCAGGAATAGAAACCCTGTCTGGTGGAATCTAGACACATATCAAAACCGTTCTGAAAATGCTTTTTTTTTAAAAAGAGTGTTTTTTTAAAAAATACATCGAATTTTCCATAAGGCTCACCAATGCCATCTAGTGTCACATTGTATATTGCACTTAAAGCACACTTAAAACGTTTTATTTGCAGCTGTATAGCTGAGTCCACTGTAGATGGCAAGCTTAACTGGAATGTCACCTATTTACATTAAATCCCTAAACTCTTTTGTAGTGAGAATTTTGTCAATAGACATATGATACACATTTGACGTGGCACCTTTTACCTCAGCGCAGAAAAAATGCTCCACTATATTACCATGTGGGAAGTTAGGGGGCATATGTGGCCTGTGGGTTACACAAATCTGATTTATACCATTCAAAATGCCAGCCTAGTTAATATCAACCAAGGTGACATTTTGCTTTCATCCAATCAGTAAAAGCAAGGGTTTCAGAGATAAAGTGCTGCAACAGTTATGAGCAGAAGTAAAATAAAAGTTAATAACACAAGTACATTAGTCCTTAGTAGAAGAATGTATGGTTCAATTATAGAGATGCGGGTTCTAGGTGAATAGTGAGTGCCGAATGCACACCAATGCCCAATTGCATTATTCTGTGTTCAGGCTATGGATAACCATTCTGCTTCCAAATAAAGAAAAAAGAAGAAAGCCAAGAGATGAGTTGAGAGGTGGGATCTTGAACCAGTGTGGTGTAGTGGTTAAGAGCGGTAGTCTCGCAATCTGGTGAACCGGGTTCGCGTCTCCACTCCTCCACATGCAGCTTCTGGGTGACCTTGGGCCAGTCACACTTCTCTGAAGTCTCTCAGCCTCACTCACCTCACAGAGTGTTTGTTGTGGGGGAGGAAGGGAAAGAAGAATGTTAGCCACTTTGAGACTCCTTCGGGTAGTGATAAAGTGGGATATCAAATCCAAACTGGATGTGCAGTGAAGTAAACAGATGGTGACTTTGCCAAAGATTCATCGTTCACCGCTTTCTCAGATATGGATATTCCTTATGGTTAAAAACAAACAAACAAACACAAGGCAGTGTTAATTGGTCATAAAACTGCAATCCTCGGGATTGTTGCTCCAGAAATGTTCCCCAGAGTGTTAAGTGCCAAGAGAGCTGCAACTGCAATGCCAGTTGCGATGTGTGTGGTTTTTGCTTCTTGTCACACGGGTAAGGGCAGAGTTGCACTAATCGGTGCTTAGTTTCTGTTTCAGTGCCGCCAGTCCCACTCCTGCAGCTGGAGAAGTGCTGCACTCGAAACAACAGTGTGACCCTCGCCTGGAGGATGCCACCTTTTAGCCATAACCCAGTGGAGGGTTACATCTTGGAACTCGATGACGGAGACGGCGGCCAATTCCGAGTGAGACCTTGGTTCCTCGTTGATTTATGTTTGGCATCCTTAAACAACTGCTTGTATTGCCTACTGGTGTTTAGTAACAAATATTTTCAATCCAGTCTTAACCTGTCCCTGAAGAGGACCATTCCCTTCCCCATGACAGAAGAATAAGGTCACATCCACATCATATATTAAAAAGACAATTATACCACTTTAACTGTCACAGCTTCCCTCAAACAATCCTGGGATCCCCTGATAGAGCATCCTTAACAAACTATAGAGCAGAGGGTGATGATATGAATCAGGTTTTTCAGTGGTGGCTTGCTGTTTGTGGAATGTCTTGCCAGGGTGCGATCATTATCTGTTTTTAGGCACCAATCAGATAGCCAATCCAGATAATGATGGGGTCCATGAAACCAAATAAAAGATTCCCTTCCCTAATCTAAGGGGATGGGGCTTAGGGAGAGAGGGAGATTGGACTGGCAAGTGGTGCAAGCAGGGGCAAGCCCCCTAGTACTGCAAATTCTCCTTGCATGGTCGCAACATTGCTGAGATTAATTGTTTTGCAACAAGAAATTACATGCGGGTTACTTTGAAGGGTCTTATTAGGAAAGATCCCAGGTTAAAAAGAATTTGGTGAACTCAGTTGCTGCCTTTCTCCTTGTCTAGGAAGTGTATGTTGGTAAGGAGACCCTATGCACTATTGATGGCCTTCATTTCAACAGTACATACAATGCAAGAGTCAAAGCCTTTAATTCATCAGGAGTGGGCCCTTATAGCAAGACTGTTGTTTTACAGACTTCTGATGGTGAGTAACTTTAAAGATATATAAAGTTACTTCTAAAGATTTCTCTTTGTCTAAAATCTATGGAACCTTTGAGATTCTGGTAGTTTCTGGTACCTTTGAGATTCTGCCCAGTACTCTTTAGTGAAAGAAACCCAGCAGGGATTTAAAATCACAAAATATGCAGCAAAGGAAAGCATGGAAATATTGGCTGTTAGACCTTTAAAATATATCCTCGTGAGTTCTAAAACTCCCCTCTTCCGAAGTTCCCCACTTCCCAGCATAGAAGAAGATCACATGTTTGATAAGTTTAGATGGTTTACTTACAAACTCTCCAAAGGTCAAATTCATCTGTTTTTCCATACAGCATTCAGAAAACACAGGCAGTGAATCTTGGCCAAGTTACAGTAGGAACACAATAATGCAGTCAGAGCTTGGAGCAACCAGCTCACACCTCTTTACATGTTTTACTGGTAGAATGAAATACAACAATAGGCTTGATTACCTTCCTCCCAAGGAGAGGTAGAGTGACCGAACAAAGCCTGGCAGGGCATATAGCATTAACCCCTTCATGTGTTAATTAGATTTAAGCGTATCGTGTATATTAGGTTGGTTATCCCACATTTAATGCTTTGAATATGTCCAGGGCCAGACTAAAATATTGATTGAACTAAATCTCAGTAAATCTTTGAACTTTTTAACCATCATTAAACAACAGAAAAAGCATCAAATTCAAAAAGCATTGAATTAGAACTGGAAAGGAAAAATCAGGAACAGTGTAGATTCTTCTTTTCATCATTTTGTTTGTTTTCAAGATGCAGCTTGTTCAAGCAGCACCTACAGATGAATATTTTTGTTCAATTTCATAGTGTGTTGCTGATTCTTCTTTTGAAATTGTCATGTGAAGTCATATGACACCATGCGATTGATAGGTGGCAGCCCCACCCACCTGTCAAAGTAGCCCACTCAGGGTTAGTGAGAAAAGGAGTATTGTGTGGCACACACATAGTTTGTAGAAAATATTGTGTGTGGGTTTTTAAAAAAATATATAAATAAATAAATCCATGTTTCATTGTGGGAAATCAGTTGATTTTACTACCTTATTAACTAATCCTTTAAACTCTTAATATTTAACAACATTTGAAACAGGGTGAGGGAAAAAGTGGTCCTGTGAAACTAGAAAGGTGATGAAGTTTATGGAACTGAAAACTGTACATAGACCCTTGAACTATTGGCACCTAAAAGCTAGAAGCTACTTCTGTAGAAAATGGAGATGTCCATTGCTTTTACAGCCCCCTTTCCCTAATTATATATCAATGATGAATTCCAGAGCTTAATTACATTTTCTCTCTGTGGAAATAATTTCCTAGCAATGTCTTATAAAATATGGATGTTAATTCAGGCTTCGGTTCTCTGTAATTACACTTGCTATCCATATGGGCAACTGAAGAAATTAATATTGATTAATGATACTTAACTGTCATGAATCACAAAACACATGTTAATCTCATCCTCTCTTCATATTCATGTTGCCAAACTATGTCAGGAAAAACCATTTGTTCCCAAGAATCTCTTTTCTTTTTAAAAAAAGTCTTCAGAGGATCATAATTTGTAATCAACCTGGCCACGGATAGAGCAAAATATGCAAGCCTGAGCGAAGGGATAAGTTGCAGCTAAATTCCAAGATGAACAATTTTGGATTGTGAGAAGATGAAGATTTGCCTATTTGTTATTTATGTAGCTCAACTGGGATGTTCAGTGTCATACAACAAATCTAGTTGCTAAGGCTAGAATTAGACATTCTAGCAGATGTGTGGCTGCTGCCAGAAACAGAAGCCTTAACTCTTAATTCTTTCTGGTAGTGATACAGAAGGAAGCTACCACATTGTGAATTTCTGTGGCTTCACAAGAACCAGCCAATGAAATCAGAGTAAGAATAGGGAAATCTGCAGCACAATGATGTCATGCAATATTACACAATGATGTCATGTAATGTCACACATTTTCATCACTAGATTTGCTCCTGGGGGGTGGGGAGGTGGGATATAAATGCAATAAATTAATAAATACAAGGAACTATTTTGTTGTACATATTATCATGCATATTACCATACATTGGCAGTTGATGTGTAATAAAAATTCTCCTTATCACTTGACGAAGGTGATAAAAGAGACCAAGTTATGTTGAGGTAAAGAAGTATATAATTGCATAGATTGGTTGTCTGTATGGACTTCAGCATAACATCCTAAACTCTCAGTTACTGGAATCAATGGAAATTAAATGTGATTTATTTATTTACTGCAGGGATAGGGATCCTCAGGCCTAGGAGCCAAAGGTGCCCCCTGGACTTGTCTACCTGGCCTTTGGGACTCTCCCAAAGACACCCTCAGACACAGCTCCTCTCCCCAGACCACCCCTCTCCCCTCCCCTGCTTTGCACCCCCTCCTTTTTGCCTGGCAGCAAAACTGGATTTTGATCCTGCTTCTTGCTTGCCTGGATAGAGGATAAAGAGAGGTCTGTGTAAGAACTAGACTCCAGTGCAAAAGTGCACTTTGTCATACCGTCCAACGTGCCACAGAGGAAAAATTGGAACACACGACTTTGGGGGCTGCAGTCCCCCAAAACACATGTCTTTGGGGGGCCCCACTCTCAACGGGAGCCAGGTGACTTGTGCGAGAACCCAGCTTCCCAGAATGGGTGTCTTTTGGGGCTGCACTCTCGTGGGAGTCAAACGGGACAACCCAGGATAGAGTCAGAAGCTGGGATGGTTTCTGTAATACCAGGATGTCCCACTTAAAGTGGGACAGTTGAGGCGTATGCTCTGTTGCTCTGCCCTCTTTTGCCATTGACTCAAACTACCAGTGGCATGTGGCCCTGGAAGGTTTCCCAGAAGGAAAAGAGTCCCTCGGACTTAGTACATTTGTATCCTACCTGTCTTCCATCATGGAACTCAGGGTAGCCAGGCCACAATCTGTCTTCTTCACCTGCTAATCCAGTGCTACTTTTCCAAGATAGGGTGTAACAAACCAGTGGCTTTTGTGGCATCCTCCTAATCCGTCTACACTTTCTTTCTCAATAGTGGCCTGGTTTACATTTGATCCCTCTTCAGCCCATCGGGACATAGTCCTTTCAAATGACAACCAGACTGCTACTTGCAGTAGCTATGATGACCGCGTCATCCTGGGCACAGCAGCTTTCTCAAAGGGGATCCACTATTGGGAACTGCATGTAGACCGTTACGATAACCATCCAGATCCAGCCTTTGGAATTGCTAGAATCAACGTCGTCAAGGACATGATGCTAGGAAAGGATGACAAGGCATGGGCTATGTACGTTGACAACAACCGCAGCTGGTTCATGCACTGCAATTCTCACACCAATCGGTAAGCATCCAAGGACATTTTCTCATGTGCATGTGGAACTTTCCCCCCTCAGGAAGTCACTTCTCAAGAGAGAGGGCTTTTGGGAACCCTTCCAGCATTTCAATTCTAGACATTGCAAACTTTCCCCATAAATCAGAAGCTTATTGCTGTGTAGTTCTGTTGACATTTGTTGACATTATAACTTCATTATTTTTTATGGCATCTATGGACCAAGCTAGATGCAATATGAGCAGCCACTTAATTTAAACCTGGGCCTGCTTCAATCACATATAAATCAGCGAATGGAGAGGAGACTGACAATAAGGACACCCAAGTGGCGTGTACTAAACTTCCCCACCAAAATATCACCTCAAGACAGCCTCTACTCCAATCATTTTTCTCTTCAACCAAGCTCTAATTTTGGAAGTGTGGATGGGGCAGAAATCTGATTCATTTCTCACTTAAACACAAACTTGCCTAATTCACAGTTTCTGAAAGAATACATGAACTGAAACACAGTCATCCTTTGAAATCTGCACTTCTCTAGATTTTCCAATGCAGTTCTCCAGCAAAATAATGTACTCAAAAATGCATATACCAGGGTAAAATGTATGTATAAATGTGCATAATAGTGAAAATTGCATTATACATTTGGAATACTGAATACATTTCTGGTCACTTCACCTCACCTCACCACAAAAAAGATCCAGTGGAACCTCAGCTCCCAAACCCCTTGGGAGCCGAACATTCCCGCTCCCAAATGAAAATTTTTTTTTGGAAGCCAAACATCCAATGTGGCTTCTGTGGCTTCCAATTGGCCGCAAGAAGCTCCTGCAGCCAATCAGAAGCCTCACCTTGGTTCCTGAACCGTTTTGGGAGTCGAACGGACTCCTGGAATGGATTACGGTAAGTTTGGGAACCAAGGTTCCACTGTATTGTAAAGTTGGAAAAGGTTCAAAAGATGGCTATCCAGTTGATTAATGGGATGGAGCGACTCCCCTATGAGGAAAGGGCACATGGTGAAGCAACCTGGTGATGATTTCCTCAGAATCTGAACTGCTACATAGACTGAGCCAACCCATATTTATAGGCGTTGTGTAAATTGGCTACTAATTTCTGTGCCAGTGGAAAAACTGTGCTCCATCTTAGTTCTGGAAACTTTCAGATATTTGAAGATCATTATAAAGGCTATATATTATTCTCTTTACAATAAATGTTGGTTTGCATGTTATACCTAAGCAGGGAAAGCAGCTGGGCAAGTGAGGCCTTGTGTGTGTGGCAGAAACATATCTGTTGGCCTCCCCACCTCACAAGCCTGACTCTCTTATTTGGAGATGACATTTGCATAAAAGTGCATAGGCTATGTACACACAATTTGTATCCTTGGCAAATTGAGGGCATGAACTATAAATTCAGAGCCTGCACATGTTGGCATGGATGCACATAACCACTCCCTGATTAGAGTGGTTGCCCAATGCATGGAGACTGAGCATGGCAAGGGGGTGTGGTCAACATCTGTGTTCCTGAACATGCGTACACCACACATACATCCATGTGTGTTATGACTATCTGCACAGATGTCAAGGTACAATTTTGCTTGTGCTGCTATAAAGAGTCAAAGAAAGGCTCTCAATGGTGGTAAAATCTGCAGCGAGATTCAGGCATTGTTTCTTTGTTTATTTATTAAAATGGTCAGTTGCTTTATCTTGCCCAGGGCAACCCAAAGTGACCTACAACCAAACAAATAGTCAATAAACCCCACATAGAGTAGAGACATTTAAACCAAGAAGAATGAGAAATCCATTAAAAACATCCCACCCACAGATGGATCAGAGACCATTGCTAGATCCTGCTACAGGAGAAGCTTTTCAGTGCAGTGTCTGAATTAGGGCTTCACTAATTTAAACACTTCCTGTGGCAATCTTCTCAATAAGGTTTTTTTTTATCTTTCCTGCTGCATGCTGGGATTTTATCCATCTTCGCTATGCCCATTTTAAAATGTGGAGAAAATAATGTGACACCTAAGATTTGAATGGAGAAACTGTGAATCACTTAACATTTTCTTAGAACAGAATGAAAAATTGATGTAAAGGTAGGAAATAAGGATAGCCCTGCTGAACAACAGCAGCAGCAGCAGCAGCAGCTCATATTTAACATTTAAATGTGGCACTTTCAAGTATTCTATGGCCGTCACATAGATTATCTAGTTGCAGTCCTTACTACAACCCTCTAAGGTTAGTGCTATCACCCCCCTATATTGCAGATGATAGTACTTAAGACTGCGGGAAATTGGTTTTTCTAAGGCCATCTAGTGAATTTATGGCAGAGATGAGAATCAAGCCAGGGTCTCCTAGACTTGTAGTTCACTTTCCTGAGCACTATGCTACACCAGCAGCCTGATAAAAGACTTTGATTTCACCAAACCCAAGCCCTTGTCCAGCTTCTCTGTCCACAGTACACACAAAAAAGATTAATCAATAAAGCTTGCTTGGGGATCCTTACCATTCTGTCAAATCCTGTCTATTATCCATTTCCTCGTTGTTGAGCCAAGCAGCTTAGCTATGATTAACTCCAGCCTCCCCCCCCCCCTCTACTAGCCCTGGAGTGCTGATTCTATATTTCAGGAATGGAATTCCACTGGATCCAGAGCTTTAACATATGTTTAACGTGTGAGGTGGAAATGAAACGCCATCTTGGTCCCTTCTTTTGTGAGCCCAAGACTTATGATCCACAGCTCAGGAACAGATAGATTACCGTAATTGCATTTATTTTAGACAACCTGCATATTGCATATTACACTGGCATAGCAAGGTCACAAATACTGAAGAGAAAGTAGGATGAATGGGTTGAAGGGTTTCTAATCAGTTTGCAACCCATTTATAGGATGGAAAAATAGGTTTGTTGTTGTTGTTGTTTAGTCGTTTAGTCGTGTCCGACTCTTCGTGACCCCATGGACCACAGCACACCAGGCACCTCTGTCCTCCACTACCTCCCGCAGTTTGGTCAAACTCATGCTGGTAACCTCGAAAACACTATCCAACCATCTCGTCCTCTGTCGCCCCCTTCTCCTTGTGCCCTCCATCTTTCCCAGCATCAGTGTCTTCTCCAGGGATTCTTCTCTTCTCATGAGGTGGCCAAAGTACTGGACTTCCGGGTTAGCGCCATCGACTAATGGCGGATTCCCTCTGAGCTCCGGAGGGAATCGGCTCTGCAGGATCGGGTCTTGCCGCTGCGGCGACGCGGGGACCCATAAAAATCACAGGCGGTGAAGCCTGTGAACCTGGTGACTCGGCGGGCACCATTTGCGCCCCCCCGACCTGCGAAGGAGCCTTTTTAAAGGCTTCGGAACGGGGGACGGGGTGAGCGGTGTGGTACGGAGAGTCGACTGCTTCTCCTGCAGAGTGAAGCCGCATTGCCATGGTCGGAGAACGCTGACTTCTTCTTTTGAACAATTGGACTCTAAAAGTAACAACCCGTGAGTACTATGGAAATTGGTACTGTAAAGAAAATTTTGCTTTTAAGAATTAGGCACGATCGGGGAAGGTGTAAAAAGGAAGTCTGCCTCCCCGTCTTGTAAACAAGTTAAAGCAAAGACCTGCTAACTAAGGTCGAGAGAACCTTTTCTTCTTTCCTTCTTTGGTAAAAGACTTTAATTTCACGATTTGGCAGTATAAGAAATTTTGCTGGAGGATAAAGAGCTAATTTTGGGAACCGCAGTGCCACCCTCCTGGACCCGGGAGTGTTCCACGAGAGAGCCTGTTGATGACGTACTAAAGAGTTTGACAGCTGTCAAAGTAGCTGTCAAAACGGAAAAAGAGAACTTTGTTTCTGTTGCTTCTGCTGGTTATATATGTTACAATTTGTTGAAAATAAGGAAGAACTGATACAAACTAGCTGGATTTTTGGACTTGGATTGGAATGAACACTAAGAAACCAAAATCCCTCTAGAGGGGGATTTGGGACATTACAAGAATGGCTGGAGAAGGGAGAATTCAGGCTGAATTGGACAGAGTCTTTGTTCTCTTGGGAAAGTTGCAAGGCCAAATTGATGTTTTGGCTATAAATGTTACAACTCTGGACTCAACTGTAAACAATATCATTGAAACTGATAAGGAGTTGAATCTGGAAGTTTATTCAACTGAACAGAAAGAGAAAATTGACAACTTTGAGAATTTGGAGAAGGAGACATATGTTGTCCCTGAAGAGCTGCAGATGATGAAGGAGGACTTGAGGCCTGACATGATGGTAATGAAGAAAAATAAGAATTTGATGTGGAAAATCTGGCCTGAATTGGAGATTGAAGAAAGGAAAGATCTCCTTATGTGGAGATCCGAAGACCTAAGGATTATAAATTTGCTCAAGGTGGAGGTTGGAGCCTTGGGGATATTTGGACTTGAAAGGAGTAAGAAACAAGATTTGGGTTCCACCTTTAAGTATGGAGGACTGGTTGAAAGAAACATGGATCCTGAAGGGCCAGAGCTTCTCCGAGAGTTGGTGTTTAATTTTAAGGACTATCAAAAAAAACCAGCAGAGAGGAATTGAGAGAGAATTAAGAGCCTCGGATGTGAGATCTCCAGGCTAAATATTAGATTAAGACTGATGGACATTTGTTGGGGACTGGAACCGGGAAAGGGGTGGGGTGGGGTTTGGGAATCCAAAGGGTACATAAGTATAATGTGTTTTGCTTTTATTTTTGTTTTTGTAATGTTTATGAAATTTGGGAAATTCGTGGAAGGGAATTTGGGTTGACTTTAGAAAGAATGTTTTAAGAATATATATTGATGTATAAGTATTGATGTTTAAGTTTGGATAAGGTAAAATTGGGTTTTTTTAAAAAAAATGAACTAAATTAAAGGAAAATAAGGTTAGCAAAAATAAATTGAGGAAATGGATGAAAGAGTAAAAGTAAAATAATAACATGTTAATTTATTAGGTTAAGAATTATGGTTGAGGATTTGCTGAATCAATAATTTGAATTGGAATACAAAAAGGGGAGGTATGAGGAGGTCGGGAAAATATGTCAATGAAAGTAAATTTTGGTGAACTTAATGTGTTTTTAATTTTTATGTATCTTTTTTCTGTTTTTTTGTATTTTTTTTCCTTTTTCTTTTTGACTTTTTATATTCTTACTGTATTAATTTTGAAAATTTTAATAAATAACTTTTTTAAAAAAACAACAAAGTACTGGAGCCTCAGCTTCACGATCTGTCCTTCCAGTGAGCACTCAGGGCTGATTTCCTTAAGAATGGATGCGTTTGATCTTCTTGCAGTCCATGGGACTCTCAAGAGTCTTCTCCAGCACCATAATTCAAAAGCATCAATTCTTCGGCGATCAGCCTTTATGGTCCAGCTCTCACTTCCATACATCACTACTGGGAAAACCATGGCTTTAACTATACAGACCTTTGTTGGCAAGGTGACGTCTCTACTTCTGAAGATGCTGTCTAGGCCTGTCATTGCCCTTCTCCCAAGAAGCAGGCGTCTTTTAATTTCGTGGCTACTGTCACCATCTGCAGTGATCATGGAGCCCAAGAAAGTAAAATCTCTCACTGCCTCCATTTCGTCCCCTTCTATTTGCCAGGAGGTGATGGGACCAGTGGCCATGATCTTCGTTTTTTTGATGTTGAGCTTCAGACCATATTTTGCACTCTCCTCTTTCACCCTCATTAAAAGGTTTTTTAATTCCTCCTCACTTTCTGCCATCAAGGTTGTGTCATCTGCATATCTGAGGTTGTTGATATTTCTTCCGGCAATCTTAATTCCAGCTTGGGATTCATCCAGCCCAGCCTTTCGCATGATGTATTCTGCATATAAATTAAATAAGCAGGGAGACAAAATACAGCCTTGTCGTACTCCTTTCCCAATTTTGAACCAATCAGTTGTTCCATATCCAGTTCTAACTGTAGCTTCTTGTCCCACATAGAGATTTCTCAGGAGACAGATGAGGTGATCAGGCACTCCCATTTCTTTAAGAACTTGCCATAGTTTGCTGTGGTAAACACAGTCAAAGGCTTTTGCATAGTCAATGAAGCAGAAGTAGATGTCTTTCTGGAACTCTCTAGCTTTCTCCATAATCCAGCGCATGTTTGCAATTTGGTCTCTGGTTCCTCTGCCTCTTCTAAATCCAGCTTGCACTTCTGGGAGTTCTCGATCCACATACTGCTTGAGCCTTCCTTGTAGAATTTTAAGCATAACCTTGCTAGCATGTGAAATGAGTGCAATTGTGCGGTAGTTGGAGCATTCTTTCGCACTGCCCTTCTTTGGGATTGGGATGTAGACTGATCTTCTCCAATCTTCTTGAGATTGGAGGCTTGAGATCTGCTCAAAAGTTCCTAAAGACAATGAGCATGTTTCCATTTCTTTTATCAGAATAATTTTAAACCTGCTGAGAGTAATGTTTCCCCAAAAACAATACACATCAAAGGCTCAGATATCTGCCCCTTTAAAACCCTGATTAGATTTAAAGAGGAAAAAATGTTAATCTCTACTAAATTTAGAACACTGTGTTGATTTCAGGCCATGTTGTGTTGCGACAAAATGGCAGCACTCACTCATTGCCCTAGAAACCTACTTTATTAATGTATTCTCAGGCATACTGGATTATAGGCACACAATCTATTTTATGAAATCTCACCAAATCTATTTTATGAAATATCACCAAAGCTTAATAAAATCTATTCTGTGGAGGACACAGAAAGGAAATACCTTTTTCAGATTATTATTCATTTTAAAATTATTGTATTATGTTATGTTATGTTATAGAATCATAGAATCATAGAATCATAGAGTTGGAAGAGACCACAAGGGCCATCGAGTCCAACCCCCTGCCAAGCAGGAAACACCATCAGAGCACTCCTGACATATGGTTGTCAAGCCTCTGCTTAAAGACCTCCAAAGAAGGAGACTCCAATTATGTTATGTTATGTTATGTTATGTTATGTTATGTTATATTATATTATATTATATTATATTATATTATATTATATTATATTATTATAAATATTTATATTTATAAATATAAATATACAAATTAAGTGCTATTGCCTTTACTCAAGATAAATTACAGAATATCACAAAACTGTGATCAGACAGAAGTAACTAAGTACATTAATGTCAAGACCATAATTTTTGCTTCTAGCAGCCATGGGATGCTCTTAGCACCCCCCCCCCCAATTATTTACAATCTTTCAGTCCGACAGTTTCACCCACTCTAGACAGCTGAGTGGTTTGTCCTACCTTTGCCAGCCACTACTTTATGGTGGGAGTATTTGGTATTAATCAGTTTTTGTTACTTACAGTTTTTACTGCTATTAATAAATCTATTATCAAAGGATTCTGAACTGTCAGTACAATGTCATACAGAAATACAAATGGCAAAACTGTAGGATTTTTTATCTTGTTGACTTCCTTAACAAGGTTCTGTCCAATTTTGGGTGAATCCGCCCCCTTTCCAGTAGACCTCCCTGTCCTATCCCATGTTGTTGAGGGAGGTTCCAGACTCTAACAAGTTGCTTTTCCACAGCATCAGGTGGCAAGAGGGGGCAGAAAACTACCCCCTGTAAACTTTACTAAATAAACTTAAGATCAAAACCATTGTCACTTAATTGAAAAAAATTGAAACCACTGAAGATCAAAATGTATTTGACATGTGTGCTCATTAAAATTAATGTTTCACCATTCATCACATTGGTAAACTTTATCACCTGATATTTCAACCAAAGAATATAACTACAATGATATTTCACAAAAGAACCAATGCACCAATGTTAATTATAGTAGTTTACAATACTTGTTTCACAATCTCTTAATCCTGATATAATTATTACTTCACATTCCCTCTTATGCTAATGGAAAGTAGTCTTAACATCCTCCCTTGTGATCATAGTAATTTACCATAAACATTGCACAATCCCCTAGGACTTAGTGTTATGAATAAGGGTTTGGAGACTGAGAAGCATGGCTGGAGTCCTGCTTATTCAATGGTACTTTTCCCTCCCCCCCACCTCTCTTAATTTATTTATTTGTTCAAGGAAGACAATAATAAAAAATGTCAAACAATTAAGGTGCATCCTTGCAGGACTTCAGTACTACGCAATAGTTTGGTTTAAACTGATCTAATGACATAATACTCACCCTTTAACTATGCCTTTCCAACCCATTGTTTGCTTAGTTTCTTACTGTGGTCCTCTCCTCTTTTTATAATGATGTTATGCATAACTGTTCCAACAGTTAAGTGTGTTGTTTTCTTCACTCTCCTGTATCCATTGAAGAGTGAAAAGCCATACCTCAGTAGTAGAGCATCTGCTTTACATGCTGAAGATCCTGGGTTAATTCCCCAGCATCTACAGCAGGGTTAACCAAACTTGGCCCTCCAGATGTTTTGGGAGTACAATTCCCACCACCTGACCACTGGTCCCATTAGCTAGGGATGATGGGAGTTGTAGTCCCAAAACATCTGGAGGGCCAAGTTTGGCCATGCCTGATCTACAGGTAGGGCTGGCAGAGATTCCCAGTCTGAAATCCTGGAGAGCTGCTGCCACTGTAGCTGTAGATTTGCTTGAAACTGATGCTAAGATTATGCCTTGCATGTCAGGATGTAATGCTGTTGCAAAACTCCAGTGACATTAACAAAGCATAAGTGTGTGTGGTCAATGCACATATTCAGGGAATTTCTGGCTCAGTGGTTCTGTACGCTATAGTGTTGGGCTAGCCTACCTTCCCTGAGGAAAAACACATTACCGTAATGTCAAATCAGTCTTGCATGTAGTAGTTGGCTGAATCCATAAGCATAGTTTGATCCTGCCGTTTAAGCAGCTGTTCCTGTCACCTTATCAAGAGTTATTAGTAACAAACACAGATTTACTAGGAGCTAGTCTCATAGCCTTTGAATTCCTATTTCATTTAAGCAACATCTTTTCATGATGGCCAGGTCAGTTGGAAACATATGCATGTAGTTCTTCCCTGTTTACTTTCAATCAAAAACTAATAATAATAACAGTAAGCACAACAGAAACAACACAAATACCTCTATTAGTTTAATATAACACAAAATTGGAGTGATCTTTTTTTAGAAGGGAACAGGGCCTTGGTTCATTTTTAAGAATTCTGAGGAAGGCAGATGTGCCACAGGTACAACTTCTTCTAGCAGGGATTGAGCAAAGAGCAGCTGTTGATTGTCCCAGCTCGAACGCTGTTCTAGGGAATGGTGCCCTGTGGTTGCCCTAAAATTGACCTTTTCTATTTCTGTAGCGTTGCCGCTTACATACATTTTCAGACAAATTTGAAATTTTACAAAGCATACATATGACTTAGTTGCGTAGAATTTTCTTTTCACAAAACGTTATACTTTTTACCCCCTTGATACAGATAATGTTGATCGTGGAAACATATATCAACTTTAATTAGAAATCCTGGCATTTGAAATTAGTTTCTTGCATTGCATTTAAATGAAGGGTTGAAATTGAACTACCAACAGTGTTTTACAAACCACCAGGGCTGTCTTTACCCGGGGGCCCAAGGGGTGCGGGGCAGTCGGGTGCCAAATTCGGGGGGGGGGGCACCAAATGTATACCTACTGTATACTGGTCTCTTTTGATCAGCGACAGTGAAAAGCAATGGAGCGAAAGTCCCCGCCCCCCCCGTAGCTCCGTTACTCCGTAGCATCAAATATTCCCAACGAGTCAGGAAACAAAAGCAGTTTTTTCCGCTGCACTGCTGTTACACGTGAGCGATTCCCCCCCAAAAAAGCTAAACAACTTTGAGTTCGCCCCCCTAAAAGGTCAACAACTTTGGCTTCCCCCCTCCCCAAAAAAGCTCAATAAAAATTAATTTGGGGGTGGCTAAACTAAATTTGGGGGCGCTGGGCGGATCTTTACACCCCGGTGGCACATATGCTAAAGACGGCCCTGCAAACCTCAAACCCAAATAGCGTTACGTGGGGTCATATCCAACACTGCAAATCAACATTTGTAAAATTTGCTTGTAAAATTGTAGTTCAGCAATTTCAAATTTAGGAAATTTGGTAAGTGTGGGCCAATATTTCTTTTGGGTTCAACTCTACAAATAGTAATGATTATTTCATTCTTTTCCTGTGGTTTCGTAAGAGATTCCTGCATTAAGTACAATACATCAAGGTAATGTAGCTAACATAGGCATTTTTGTCTCTGATCCTTAGAACAGAAGGGGGTGTTTCAAAAGGTGCAACTGTAGGAGTTCTTCTGGACCTCAACAAGCACACCCTGACCTTTTACATAAATGGGCAACAGCAGGGACCTCCAGCATTTGAAAATGTGGAGGGCGTCTTCATGCCTGCATTAAGCCTCAACCGAAACGTGCAGGTAAAATTATTTTCCCACAGATTTATTTATTTGCTTTTGTATCCCACCTTTCCTCAGAGGAGTCCCTAGTGGCATACATAGTTCTTCCCCTCCTCATTTTATCCCTATAACAATTCTTTGAGGTGGGTTAGGCCAAGAGATTGTGACTGGCCCACCGTCACCCAGTGAGCTTCATGGCTGGGTGGAGATTTGAGTCCTGATCTCCCAGGTTCTGTTCTCACTCCACACCATGTACATTTCATGTACATTGCCAAGGACAAAATCCATCTTTCTGTATAAGCTGGAGCCATTTCAAACTCTGGTCATTTTTCTGTAGGGATTCAATTGCTTACTGACACATTCAACTGCAAATAGACAAACTTAGGTTGTACAATTAAAGCAGATTTGATCCTTTTCTTCAGCAAACCTGCCCCTGTCATATAACTTCCCCACAAATTTGTGCAAACAAATCAGGATGAAAGCTATTTAAAAAAACACACCAGGTTGTCTGGGAGTAACCAGAATCAAAATCAGAGAATGTGTGGTACAATTTCCTTTATCCAAATAGCCCAATCAAGTAGTACAGTATTATTTGTTGGTAGACTGGCACAAACCACATGAAAGCCAGAAGTTTTGGATGAAGAAAATCTAATTAGTTAAAGGCAACACAGTCGTGCATTGGTTCTCGAATGCCTTGGTATGCGTATGTTTTGGCTCCAAAACGCTGAAAACACAGAAGTAAGTGTTCCGTTTTTTAAACATTCTTGGAAGCCAAACGTCCGATGTGGCTTCCACGGCTTCTGATTGAATGCAGGAAGCTCCTGCAGCTAATTGGAAGCCGTGCCTTGGTTTTCGAACAGTTTTGGGAGTTGAACGGATTAAGTTTTACAACCAAGGTACCACTGTACATAAAGATCTACCAGACACTCTTTATATATCCTGTATAAATCCCCCTTAACTGAGGTGATTCTGGGTGTGGGCAGGGCAGGCGGTCATTTGGGCTGCATTCACACAAGCAGTGTATTCTGTTTCTCTGACACTTCCCTAACTTCGAATTTCCACACTATATTTGAGCTTTCACATGATATAAAACAAGGGTCAGCAACCTAAGGCCCATGGGCCACAAGCGGCCCACGTGGGTAGTTTAACCTGCCTACGAGCCGCCCCCAAAACGAGCTGCCCACTCGGCGAGTCCCCACGCGCGATCCTGCCCACAGAGGGATTTCCACTGGAGTGAACCAGCCCAGGCAAGGTAAACCTTGCCAACCCCTGATATAAAAGACTCTTCCAGAAATCTAGTGGAATATAATGAGAGTTTAGCACTCAATTTCATGTTAATTGCTTCCAGAAAAAAATCTGCTTGCAACCCCATTAACTCAGGAGTAAAGTGAAATGTGGGGCTGTATACCTGCATACTGTACAGATATTTCCTGCCATTTTCATGGGTGAATCATGGGGGAACAGAAGCATGCATGTGCAAAAAGGGTGAGGGGGTAGCAATGTTGTCCAATGACATTCATTGTTGTGTCAGGAAAGAGTTGAGAGGAGGTAACTCCTAGCGACCTCTCACAGGTTTCCATGGAACCCCAGTTGAGAAAGGCTGCTTTAGACTAACTTCTGACCCACACAGCATTTTCAGGCCTGAGGCTAGGGAGCTCCTCTAGTCAATACCTTTTTGCCTAGGTCTGGCTGAGGTTATGGAGTTTCTCCACACAATGCATGGAGACTGCATAGCTAACTAAGGCTGTGAAAGTATTCCACAAAATGTTTCTACTTATCAATTGCCTGGAACAGCAGTAGTCAGAGTGGTTCTCTTCACATATAACAGGCTAACAACTGCCATCTTCCCTGACCATTGGCTGTGCTGTCTGGAGCTGATGGGAGCTGATGGGATTTGGGAGTCCAACCATTATGTTGGCTCCCTTTGTCTACGTGTGTGTGTGTGTGTGTGTGTGTGTGTGTGTGGAGTTCTAATTTGTCAAAAGGGCAACTTCAGGTGGTCAGAACTCTCTTTTTAAACTGATGAGAAGCCCTTCCACACTGACTGGTTGCTATGCTATCAAACTCATGTTATAGTTGAAGGTTTCCTGCTTCATCTTCAAGTTTCAGTTCTAAGTCTTTTTTCGGTTTTTTTCTCCTCGCAGGTGACTCTGCACACAGGACTCGAGGTACCTCAGACTGTCAGACCACCAAAGCTGCCGAGCAACTGAGCTCCTCTTATGTAAATCTGAGCTGGATTTTATAATCTTTCTAAATAGATTTTGGCATAAATATATACAAAGCATTCGTCATTTAGATCGAAATCAGAATTGGTTATTAGAGTTAAGTAACCTAACACTGTTTTTTGTCTACATGCTTTTCAAAATGTTACAGCCTTCTGAGAGTGCTTGCATCACCAAATTTCCTGTGCATTAGCAGTGCGTGAAACCTGATTCGTCTGCCCATCTAAAGTCAATCACATAAGTGGATTTTTTTAATATCAAAAAATGCCTCATTTTCCTTTTCATCCATTTTTCCTTTAGCCACTCATGTGGCACGTGCCACAGAAAGTGAAAAGTACTTTATCACCATTGATTAGACTGGGATTAAATTCATTGTTGTTATTGTTTTCCATTCTGGTCTCTGAATGTGGATGATAACAGTCCAAATACTGTAGGTACTGTTTGGGTATAAAGGACCCAGTCCCACTGGTGGGATTTGGACTAAGTGACCTCTGAGGCATCCTCCAGATTTGGGCATGATGAAACAGGAATGAAATTGTTTGTGATCCCACTGAGGTCAGTAGCATAATTCTCAGTGATTCCACTGTGAGCAAGGACTTAATTTTTAAAGCAATATATGCTGCAGGCCTCAAACTGATTGCTGCAGAGTAGTGCTACCGGACCTCTGCAATGGTGTAGCTGCTTGCAGCACTTGACTGAAGCTCATGCAGCACTAATGTAACTTCATGATTTGTGACTTTGTGGTTGAGAATATAATCAAATGATTTGCAAACAGAGCAGATCTCTGGAAGAGATTCACTCATTAAAACACAGATAAGAACATGTTGGGGAACAAAGCAGAGATCCCATATCTACTCAGTAAAATAATAATAAATCTTTAACATCTTTATGTGATTTTAGATCCTCTTCTTTTACCTATGTCCCCCACTCCACCTTTCTAGTCAATATTCTATTATTCAACAAGATTTAATTAACAAAACCGCTAAACCATATACCATTCATATCCTCCTTCTTCCAGTCTAGCGAAATGGACTTTGCTTAACTTATCACTCGTACATATTCTTCCACAAGTATTTGTTGGATTGCAGTAAAGCCTTTTTGAAGTTGTTTCATGGCTTTCTGAGATGCCAACTGAGTCAATCTCTCAGCACGTAGCAACAACTTCGTTTTTAGGGCCAAACTAGATGTGACATTAACTGTCTCTGTGCATTTAGCACACTTAAAAAATAATAAAATTAGCTGATGTGGTGCTATTCACTGGTAGCCAGGGTGGATGGGTTGCTCCCAGCTCAAAGAGCAGCTTCAAAGGAATGATTTTAGTAAGGATGAATCTCTCCAGGCTGCTTCTGTGATCCCAATAGTTACCTATCCCTGATGTACTTTAAATGCAAATATGTATTTAGTATGAGGTCTAGTGGCCAGGTTCAGACAAATTTTCTTGGCTTCATAAACGATGGTCAAAGTGGACTACTCCTTCTTTCTTTACCCCTCCTCTCCTTATGCCAGCTTCAGCACTTAATTATTGGTTTGACATTAAGCCAGAGTTCCCAATTACGTCTGAACCAGGGAGATCTGGGTTAATCGGAATTAATTAACTAGGATACTAAACCTGGTTAGTTTATGAGATTAAGGCTAGATCTAGACACATCAAAAAAACCGTTTCTGGAAAATGTGTTGTAAAGCTCATAATGGGAAATCACATTGCCAAAGAATCAAACTCTACAGCACCATCTGGTGTCTCAGTGTTATAACACATTTATAATGCTTTTTTTTTACTTATGTAGCTGAGTCCTAAGTCACAGTGCCTCTGATCAGACATAATAGAGGACTCTGGTTTAATACCAAGCCAGGAACTAAGTACTGAAGCCAGATTTCAAGAGGTGGAGGAAGGAGCACTCAGTCCTTGTTCCATGTTTCATGAACCATGATCTATGATGCAAGGAAATATTGTTCAAATCCTGCCATAGGGTAGCAAATGTTCCAGTCTGTAATGAGATGGTTAGTATTATCAACATCATGCAGCCATTACTTTAGTTTGGATGAAGATGAGGCCTTGATCAATCAAGTTCTTACGTAACTTCACCATATGTTCTTTCAGAGTATTGTTTTGCGAATTATTTACCTTTCTAATGATGCTATCACTCTTTGTACATTTAGATGTGCATCTAGGCTAATACGCATGCTCTCCTCCTGTTAAAAAGCAACACATGCCAACAGAAGTCCCAGGTGATGCAGGTGGTGTTGCAGGAGTTGGGGAGGAATGCTGAAATGGTCTTCCACAGAAAGAGCCAGGTAAAACTCTAGCCTAGAACAGGCTGTAACCTTCTAAATGCTGTTGGACTCCCATTAGCCTTATCTACTATGGCCAATGGTCAGGGGTGATGGGAGATGTAGTTGAGCAATATATGATGAACTACCCCTTCCTCACCTCTTACCTAAAACCATCTCCCTGATATGCTAGTTTTATATGCATAGGGAATATGTTTTGCCGGGAAGCAGGAAAGACACCCAGTCCCTGACCGGCAGTCTGAAATTAAGGACATCAGAAATGGATATATCACAAGAATATTCTGTTCATCTGCTATAACACTGATATAATTATGTGCCCTTAGTTGTACCTTGGAAATCGAACAGCTCAGTTCCCGAACGTTTTGGCTCCCGAACATTGCAAACCTGTTCTGGTTTGTGAACTAATTTTGGAAGCTGAATGTCCGACGGGGCTTCCACAGCTTCCGAGCAGCCAATCAGAAGCCGCGCTTTGGTTTTCAAATGTTTTGGAAGTCGAAAGGACTTCTGGAATGGATTCCGTTCGACTTCCAAGGTACGACTGTATAAGAATTTTATACATTCCAAATCCAGCTTTCTGCCTTGAATGACACCTCAGATATGGGACATACTGATATGTAGCATGTGGTTTATTTGTTTATTTTTTATTTTTTAAGAAAACCTTGGCTAGTTCAGATGTTAAATTGGGCCAGGAGTCATCCCAGCATCTGCATCTGCAGTATGTGAGTCCATGGGTATAATAATTAGCAAAACACATTATCTCCAGCATACATTTCTGAACATCAGAGATAATGGGAGTTGCCTATGGCATTCTAGCTCATACATTGCATTGTAAAAATACATTGCTGTGACACTTCTGCTGAAATCAAATGTGGCCCTGAAAAGCAGCACCTCAGAACCATGGAGACTAGGCATGCCATCGCATGCAGACATTTACTGTTCAGAACCTCATGGTAGGCATCCTCCACTCATCGTACATGTGGAGTTCTAGTCATTATTTATTATTCATACAGGTATATTACATGGAAATCTGTGGTGCACAGGGGTGTGCATTTGACATGGAAACTGAATTTAATGCATCAACTGAATTTGTGATTATCATGCTTATACTGCTGCAAGGATTCAGTGATTGGGCTTCACACAATTCCTAGAACTACTACACAAAAGCATTTCATGTGCATTGATCCAAATGCATCCCTATCATAGTTTCTGTGATTCAATGTGGAACTTCATATGCAACTCAAATGAGCTTTCCATGCAGATATGCAGAGAGTACTATAACAGTGGAGAGTTATTGGGGAAGGATTAAGAAGTGGGAGAATTAGGAATCTCATGGTGAAGAAATGGAGGGAACCGCCAGTTAAACATTTCCATGCAATTCCAACTTTTTCTTTCAATCCCTGTTTCCTCCAGTCTTGCAAGTAGCAAACAGACACTGAGACTGGCAAGGAAGAATACCAGTGGGTTGGACAGAAAGGTTCCCTTTCTCTGACAGAATGGTCTGGAAAGATTCCTTCCACTGATGGGGGGAAAACTCATGCCATTACAGGAAGTTCTTTCCATTGGAGGAAGGAAGCATTTGGATCCAACCAACCCCGTGAAAATGTGTAATTTCCCCTCTTAAGCCTGCAAGCAAAGGTGGTTTCTGTTAAGATGTAGCTCTTTTTATTATACTACTTTAATTTTCAGATACTTCTATATGACTGTGATATACTGAAAGTAGCGACAAATGCTGTTCTATTTATTGAATTTCTTGTTTAAAAGTTATCAAATTTTGTCCAGGGTTGTGTTGTTGTTTTTAATTTAGCAGGGTCAGCATCAAGCCTACCTCACCTAACATCTTATGGACCCAGCTCACTGTGACCTAAGCCTTGTCTGAATTTAGAACTTGTACAGATAATAATGCTTATTATTCAGTACTTCTTTGGAAATACATCATATGGCCATGATTCCCAAATGGCTGGGTAGCCATTTTGCTCCTGTGAATCACAACAGCTTTATGGGCCACAGGTGAGCGTTGGGTGGGAATAAGGTGATGCAAAAGTCTAAGAGGGTTCTGTTTCTGATCCAGCCTAAAGCCAACAGATAGGCCCAAGAAACCCAGTAATCCCATTGGTGTTAGTCACATTTAGTAAAATATTTTGGAATCACAGTTGAATGTTAGTGCCACATTTCAGTTATATATTCCTTGTTATACAACCTTGATACCGAAAACATTGGGCTTTTCTTATTAGCAGTAAAGCAGCACTGCTTGTTAGTGTTAGAATGAGCTTCTATCTTCACTTTCAATCATCCCTTGCAATTTAAATTCTTGCAATCCAATTTTTTAAGGGATTTGAAATCATTTTTATACACCTGTTGCAGAGTTCTTTTTTATAATTTCTCTCTGTGTATATATAGATATGGCACCATATATTGGTGTGGTGCACTTGCACTAGACTTTTCTTGTAGATTGTGGCTTTAAAAAAAAAGGTGTAACACAAGCTTAGAAGACTGAAGGCAATGCATGCAATTGGAGGGGGGATTCTTCCTTGCTGTGGAGAAGTGAATAGTCCTCTCCATTTCTGTTCTTTCTCAGACTCTTAGGGAAGAATAAACTAGACAGAATCTCCACCTCCCTTTTATCAAAACTAACGGCCATTTCATAGGAATGATTTTGCAGCTTTTGCATTTTTAGGTGTACACTTCAAATATCTCTGGTGCATACAAAAAGCATGTAACATAGGAAGTACTAAAAAGAGCTGTTAAAAATATGTTAGGCTGGATTCACCTAAGAAGCACTGTCAGCGGAAGCCATGTGCAAGGACTTCTGCTTGCACAATTGGGCTTCCCTCAATTCCCAGCTAGGCAGCTGTGGGAGCAAGAACAACAGGAGGACAAAAAAAGCCAATAATAATCATATAAGCTAGAATGAATTGCAACAGAGGGTCCCTGCAGGAAAACATACACTAATAACAGAGCCCAGCTATCTGATTATTAATCATAGAGTCATAGAATCATAGAGTTGGAAGAGACCACAAGGGCCATCGAGTCCAACCCCCTGCCAAGCAGGAAACACCATCAGAGCACTCCTGACATATGGTTGTCAAGCCTCTGCTTAAAGACCTCCAAAGAAGGAGACTCCACCACACTCCTTGGCAGCAAATTCCACTTGGCAGCAAACTCTTACTGTCAGGAAGTTCTTCCTAATGTTTAGGTGGAATCTTCTTTCCTGCAGTTTGGATCCCTTGCTCCGTGTCCGCTTCTCTGGAGCAGCAGAAAACAACCTTTCTCCCTCCTCTATGTGACATCCTTTTATATATTTGAACATGGCTATCATATCACCCCTTAACCTCCTTTTCTCCAGGCTAAACATGCCCAGCTCCCTTAGCCGTTCCTCATAAGGCATCGTTTCCAGGCCTTTGACCATTTTGGTTGCCCTCCTCTGGACACGTTCCAGTTTGTCAGTGTCCTTCTTGAACTGTGGCGCCCAGAACTGGACACAGTACTCCAGGTGAGGTCTGACCAGAGCAGAATACAGTGGCACTATTACTTCCCTTGATCTAGATGCTATACTCCTATTGATGCAGCCCAGAATTGCATTGGCTTTTTTAGCTGCCGCGTCACACTGTTGGCTCATGTCAAGTTTGTGGTCAACCAAGACTCCTAGGTCCTTTTCACATGTACTGCTCTCAAGCCAGGTGTCACCCATCTTGTATTTGTGCCTCTCATTTTTTTTGCCCAAGTGCAATACTTTACATTTTTCCCTGTTAAAATTCATCTTGTTTGTTTTGGCCCAGTTCTTCAATCTGTCAAGGTCGTTAGTATGCAAGCATGGACTACACAATTCGTGCATTTACACTAAAGGAAAATGCTGTTGCTGACTTTTATTCATATAATTATTTCAGACAACTGCTACAAAGCTTTTGCTACTGGCTACAATATTTTCCCCCAAAAATTAGCAACCCTGCTTTATGACATTGCGGACCCACCATTAGCTTCCCGCTTCTCTAGCTGTTTCTTTTTATTTAATAACTTTGAATCTTTGAAGGAGTGGCCCCCCAAATTTTCCTCCATCCCCTTTGAAGACCTCAACTGATGAATCCACATTACTCAGTTGTCTTTATCAATTGTGGGGGTGAGGAGGAAGAGAGAGAGATGTTTTAGGAATGATGAAAAGCCTTTTACTTACTGTGCAGTGTAGAGAACTATCCATTGTCATTCTTCCGCCTTCATAACTTTCCCTGACAAAATGGCCCCATTTTATACTGCTGCAATTAATTAGAAGAAAAAATGATATGCAGTTGCTCAATGGTTTCCTTCCTACTGACAGATTTTTAAAATAGAAAACCCTACTTTTGCTGATTTCATTCTATACGTCATTCATTCCATCTCCCCGCCTTGCGGGAAACTGTTTTCTCTTTAGGAAAAAGAAATCTTTGTCTGAAGGGCCTTAGCTCAGTGGTAGAGCATCTGCTTTGCATGCAGAAGGTCCCAGGTTCAAATGCTGGCATCTCCAGGTAGGGCTGGGAATAATTCCCCATCTCCTCTGGAAAGTCACTGTCACTTGGTGTAGACAATACTAAGCTGGAGAATGGACTCAGTTTAAGGCAGCTTCCCATGTACTGCAGAAAGGACAGTGGTGTTTACTCAGAAGTAAGTTCAGTGGGGCTTCTTCCAGGTAAGAGGGTAGAGTTACTGCCTGAGTTGACCTATCCAGGTCTGACTTGCAAACTGGATTTTTTTCAGATTTAGAAGGCAGGCCAGAGAGCATGTTCCTCCTGAGTCCTGACTGTATTAATGAAAAAACGAAGTATAAAGAGAAAGGCCACAGTTCAACAGTATACCTAAAGCCACCATGGGCTTAAAAGTGTCTAATTTACGTTGGATTATAGCCAAAATATATTGGACTGAGGGGAGGGGGGAAGGTGAAATAAGCTATATCAGAGTTTTAAGAGGAGATATTAATATGTAATGTAATGTATTATGTATACATACCAATCCATCTTAGTGTATATAATGCATTGTAATGTACTGGCGTAGTCAGTTATTGATTCGTGGTCACATTCCATTGTAGTGCTGTAGATTTTTTTAAAGACTTGTTCCGCAAAACGAAAAGGGGGGGGGGGACGCACTTGGTTTCCAAGTTTTTTAGGTGTTTTAGAGAAAGACAAAGTGTGTTGTTTTGACTTTTATCCTCCTCTTTTAATATGGACAATAAGTTTTAAGAGATTATGGCTCCGCCACCCACCACAATGCAAGGCACTGCAGTTTGCTATCCGGTGCAATCCATATTCTAGATGTACACAACCCCAGCTCTGCTTTGCCTGCAGCTCGAGCCTGATCCATACATCTACCAGATCGGCAATCCTCTCTGTGCGGTGGAGGAGGAACTGAAATATGTCTCGCTCCTCCACCACACTCAGAGCATAATATATGAGGTAGGTGTTCCAGACTGAGTCACATGTGCATGGAAGCCTGTTTCACACCCACTCACCCACACCTCTTTTTTAGGTGGCTGAAATCACAAAACTTGAGCCTTCAAAAGGCTTGTGGGATTCTTAGGTTATGGGTGTGTTTCAGGGGAGAGGTGTACATTGAAACTGGGGGCCACACTATATATTGCATGAATGTAATCAGTGTGTGCGTTGTTTGTTGTGCAACTAGCAGCCCAGGGAGGGCTGGGAAGCCTGTGTGGCCTTGGGTTCATGTGAGCTCGGGAGAATGTATATGGTATGTATATGGTCTTTCCACATACATACAGACAGACATAGAAACTGCTATTTGCATCTTAGTTGAACCCTTTATTGGTGTACATGGAAGCTTCCCTTGAAACGCAAACAGCAGCTTTGGAAAGACAATGTTTGATGAACTCTCCCTTCCCAACTCCTGCAATACTGAAGCTGCTCAGGCTTCCCTGCAGCTGCTATTTACATAGCAGACACAAATGTTAATTGCATTCACACAATGAATGTCAGCTCTAGCCTGGCCCTTAGACTTCAAGAGGCACTGGGCAGAAATGCACAAGAAATCTCAGTTGGATTCTTCTGTATTTTTTCCCCTACCCACAGCTTGCATGCAAGGATGATAAGGCAGAGTTATGGTACAGTTCTGTAAAGTCTAACCCTGGGTTTTGACCTACCTTTACAGCATCCTTGAATAGAAAAATTGAAACATTAATTGTAGGAAGTGCAGTAGAGTGTAGTCATAAAGTCACGTCATAACCTCGGTGAGTCCTTCCACAGTTTAAATTACCAAACCAAATCAATGCAAGAATATAGTGGAGGTGGCTTGTTATTGCTAATGTTTAACCTCTTTCTTTCTTTCTTTTTTAATGAGCAGTTACCTATTTTTATTGACAATATTTATTTCAGAATCAAACAGGGCAGCAAAACCAAGCACAAATTGATTTAAAATGAAATACGCATAGCCAGGCTTCTCTAGAATTCCACATACACCATGATATCTACATCCTCACACAGTCTAATTTAATTATTTCAGTGGGTTTGTAACCTAAAGTAAAGGTAAAGGTACCCCTGCCCGTTTGGGCCAGTCTTACCAGACTCTAGGGTTGTGCGCTCATCTCACTCTATAGGCCGGGAGCCAGCGCTGTCCGCAGACACTTCCAGGTCACGTGGCCAGCATGACAAGCTGCATCTGGCGAGCCAGCGCAGCACACGGGTTTGTAACCTAGGGCTGGATAAATCTACCGTATTCAGGAGATTTTTCGAAAAGCCACAACCCCACCCACCCCCAGTAGTTCCTTTCACACACCCTTGCCAGGAAAGAGTGGCAATTTGATGAGAAAAAACCCAACATGATCAGACCCATCAATCTACATGTATGGCTCAAATTGTTCATTCCAGCACGCTAAGTACTCTGGCACAGAGGCTTTCTGCACAAGGCAAGCCATCCATGTGGCAACTGCTGCATAGAGATCCAAAGAAGGTACTTTTGTTGGTCTCCATCTGCATGGGTAACACTTGAATGAACACTCTCAGCCAGACTGTGGTGTAGTAATCTAAGGACTATGGGGCAGCTTCCATTCCATATACAGTACTGGACTCCTTTTGGGGGAAAAACCCCATAGACCATGACACCTATGCTCGCAGCACATATTCCCTGTTGTGGTAAATTGTGAGTACCATATTTTTCGCTCTATAAGATGCACCAGACCACAAGACGCACCTAGTTTTTGGAGGAGGAAAACGGGGGGAAAAAAGATTCTGAATCTCAGAAGCAAGACAGCAAGACGGATCGCTGCGCAGTGAAAGCAGCAATCCCTCTTGCTGTTCTGGCTTCTGTGATAGCTGTGCAGCCTGCATTCACTCCATAAGATGCACACACATTTCCCCTTACTTTTTAGGAGGGGAAAAGTGAGTCTTATAAAGCAAAAAATACGGTACTTGAAAATCTGCCCTGCCCTGCGGGGTTGGGGAGAGAATCTTATTTTGCATATAGCAAGTGGCAACAGATTTTAAATGTGGCACTAGCTTTATTTATTTAATTTAGATCTTGCCCTGGCTCCCAAAAGAGCCCAGAATAACAAACACAGCCATACTTTTCCTTAAAGAAAGGATTATAGAACAGTTACAATCAGAGCTTTATTTGGGCCGGAATTCACCGAAACTCAGTTCCAGCACCTCTCAGGTGGGCACCATTGCCATTGTAAGAGAACAAGGGAAGTATTCATGGTGAGATCCAGCACCTCTTTTTCTAGAAAAATAGCACCAGTTAAAACATTATAAAAACGGTTACAATTGAAAACATTGTTTTGTCCAGTGATACAAGGAGTGCCAGGAACAGCGTTCTTCAGCCTCCGAATGCCCGGGTATGCAGGCATGTTTTCAAATTCCTCCAGAAATAATGCTGGGGATAGACCTACCACACTAGGAAGTGCATTCCACATATGGGGGACCACTACTGAAAAGGCCCTGTCACATGTCAACACCAATGAGGAAGCCCCCGCTGATGGCATGATCAAGGCTTTGCCTTGTTATCACTCTCTTAGATGTTGTCATGCAAATGGCTATGTTCTACCTCCAGTGCTATGTCTCTGAATATCACTTGCTGGGAATCACGCGTGGGGACAGTGCTGCTGCACTCAAATCCTGCTTATGAACTTCCCACAGGCATCTGGCCACTTTGAGAACAGGCTGGAGGGATAGATGAGCTTTTGGCCTGATGTAGCAGGGCTCTTCCACTGTCCTTAAACTCTAATGTATGCACTTCCATGCTCTTCTGTGAGTGCAGGCAAAGAGACTGTAATAAACATGTCAGAAGTGTGACTTCACTGGATGCAACATTTAATTTCAAATTGGGAGGTGTTGTAATAGCTATTATAAACAGATCAGTGACCTTGAAACCAATCACATGATCACTTCCAGAAAGTCTTTGCACAGGAACTTCATGTACCTGTGTTATTGTCATGCGGAAGGGCTTTTAAGCACCATTGTTGTGAAAAGTCTATTGACGTGACACAGAGCATTCTATTAGAAATGGCCAAGAGCATGCAAAGATTAAAAATTCTTCCCACATGGAAGATTTCACATTTCAATAATCTTTTAAAATTGCACAACCGTATTCATCACCATACATTTACATTGTCCTTTGAGAGTACTTATCTTCTTAAAACAATAAGCTTGTTTACTTGTGAATTTCCAAAGTGAAACCTCAAACTGGTGCAAGCTTTTCTGTCCCCACCCTGTGACACCCACTCTGTTACAGGAACAAATGAGAGGAGATGATTGGGTGCCCAGAAACACACCATGTTCCCAAAAGACAAAGTGCAGCCTGGCGTTCTCCTTTCTTTCCTTTCACAATGAACAGGAGAAGGCAAGGAACATCCATGCTCCTCAGACTTCATACCAGCTTGATCTTTCTCCTTGGAAAGTAATAGTAAACAGTCCGAAGGCTTGCCAAGAGTTGGCATTCAAAGCTGATTCTTTGCCATTGATACCTGCATGACAGAAAAAAGTCAATAGGTACAGATACTTTTCACTGCATCCCTCTCACAAGGAAGGGCCAATCAGCAGAATTCCTTTTTTGCTATGCAATATTAAAGGACCCAGAAGCCCTTCTCAGTTTCATGGGAGTTGACAACCCTGTGTTAGGTAAATGCTGTCAATAAAAATACCAAGCTGTTAAAAAATAGTGAATGGAAGCACAGCCTGAAGACACGGTATGATGAAAATGTTATAGAATTAATGCATGAGGTAGAACTGCTGTTTTTTCTCAAGTTGTTATAAAAAAGCATGGAAGACGTTAATTTAAATGTTGGCAAAAACAATTGGAAAGAAAGTCACATGTTATGTTCATGTTTGCTTAAGTAAAGAATACATTTATTTACTCTTGTTTTCTTCCCTAATCATGACCTTTTTGTTTCTGTCGTGTAGCCTAGTTAATATCCTTAGATCTGGTGGAATGTACATATGTCACCAGATCATGTAAGGGGAAAAAATTAACTTTTTCTAATTTTTCTACCTGTAGCAAAGTTTGTATTTTTTCAATTGGAAACAAAACAATTTTTGTCTTATTGTCTCCAAGTCAAAACTTTTGTGTATTTGCCCCTTTTGGAAAACATAAAGTATGAGTTTATGCTGTTTTACAAATTTTAAATAAATTCTTATTACACTGCCAACAAATCCATTGACACCGTCTCCTTTATTTTCTGCTAAAATACAATTGCATCCATGTGATCTCCCAGCAAGGTTTAGTTAGCAACAAAGCACTGTCATGGGTGAAGGGGTGTAGCTCAGTGGTGGAGCAGAAGGTCCCCTGTTCTATTCCCAGGTAGGGTTGGGAGAGACCTGTCTGAAACCCTGGTGAGCAGCTGCCTGTAGCCAATAAAATTGTCGCATTTCCCTCACTTGCTGAAACTCTTTTTAAAAAAACCTAATAAAAACAACAACTCTGATATTGGAAACTTGACCTCATTTGTATCCCAGCTTTTCTTAGAGAAGCTGAAAGCAGCATATACAGCAAGGGTGGGGAACCTCTTCCAAGACTGAGTGCCACATTCCCTCATGGACAACCTTCCAGATGCCAGAAGTGGATGGGACCAGGGGGGGAAATTGGACTAAGCGACTCTTACCTCTGTTGACCGACATAGAAAGCCAGACGTTTCTACATCACTCCATCCAGGTAAACAAGGATTTTTCTTAGCACAGAATTTGTATTGGCTGGGCGTTAAGTTTCAATAACTTCCTCAGTTTCCTTCCTTTGCAGATAGCAAGTGTGAGCCCCTCCTCAGGCCATACTCCCAGTCTGTCTCAGCCTCTGCACTATTTTTTCACAGGCATTCGGTTGGCCATTGTGAGAAGAGGATGCTGCACTCGATGGGCCATTGGCCTGTCTAAACCACTGAGCCTCTTGGGCATGCTGATTGGAAGGTCGGCAGTTCGAATCCCCACAACCGAGTGAGCTCCTGTTGCTCTGTCCCAGCTCCTGCCAACCTAGCAGTTTGTAAGCATGCCAGTGCAAGTAGATAGTTAGCATTGTGGCAGGAAGGTAAACAGTGTTTCCGTGCGCTCTGGTTTCCGTCACTGTATTCCGTTGCGCCATAAGCTGTTTAGTCATGCTGCCCACATGAGCCAAAAAGCTGTCTGTGGACAAACGCCGGCTCCCTTGGCCAGAAAGCGAGCATTGCAACCCCATAGTCGCCTTTGACTGGACTTAACCGTCCAGGGGCCTTTACCTTTACCTTACCTTATGTTCTTTTCGGCTATTTATTAAGCAAAGAACACGTTCAGTGGCAAACTATGCAGGTCCCTTCTAGTTTGGCCCTCAGACTGGCTTCTTTCTATACCTGTTACTGTCAGTTTCTGCTAGTGAATCCACTGGCTTTCTTGATTTGCTTTTTAATGGAGTCAGGCCCATTGTTCATAGCTCCCCACTACCACTTTTCTCCTCCATAGGAAAGAGATGAGGCATACTTGAGGGAAAAGTCTGAAACAGGACAACCGGGGAAGAGGGGAAATGTTTGAACCTGGCAGAGTTCCACTGAAAACAGAGCTGCTTTGCAGACAGCTGGGGAAAGGTTGTGGTTTTATTGTTGGTTGCTGTTGATCTTGGCTTGGAAAGTAAAGCATAATTGTAGGCTAAGTGTTTCTGATTGGCTTAGGCAGGCAAGAAATGCAAACAATTATGTAGGTTTAAGAAGCAGACGAGCTCCCTAAAAGCTCATCAAATTGCAGGTGAGTCTGAAATCATGGGCTCTTTATGACTTAAACACAGATAGCTATTCAAGCTGTGAAATTGTGTTCACTGAAGCCCAGTATGGAACTTGGTTCCATACCCAGTATGGAACTTTGGTTGCGACTTTGCCATTGTGAGAGACAATAGCAGCACTGGCTAACACTTCAGAAATACTGATCCAGAAATCCTTGAATAGATTCAGACTGGAATCTTTTCTGCAGGGAGTCAACACCCTTTACTATTCAGAAAACAGATTACACTGGTGCCCAGTCTTTGTACGCCAATACCAGGAAGTGGAGTGGTCACAGGCACAGCTTGCTAGAACCCTTAATTTCTAACCTCCTATGAAAGAGGTGCAAGAAACATTCATACAACATGTTCACACAACTCCTCTGATCCTCCAGAGGAGCATCAACATCTACTGTGGTGAGAGATTAACTCTGGACAACACAGGACATTCATTGTGAGTGCATTTCTTTCTGCTACCCAATACACAAATATAGAGGATGACATAGCTCTGAGTTATTGGCAGTTAGGCTGTAAAATTTACTCTCTTCTTAATTACAGATTTCTAAATTAGTTTGTTAAACTGTATAACAATTTCCTCAACAATCCTTACAGCAACATATCCTTTCCATTTTAATATTGCAAAACAGTAGACAATGGTGCTGTTGTTTTTTTTAAGTTCACTGGGACTCCAATCAAAATTTATCAAATTTGTTTATCAAAATTTCAGAATAAGAACATTTTTATTTATTTTTTACAAAGATTTTAAACTACCCTTCTTCAATGCGACATCAGAGTGGTAAGCAATAAGAGATCATAAAAAAATTAAAGAAAAGTTTCTTTTAAAAAAAAGTTTATTTTGCTACAAAGTTTATCCATTTCATTTTCCATTTGAACATGGTGCAGTGATGTTACTTAATGACTTTAGAAGACTTTATTTTCTTTATGTCAGAACTTCGAAGTATGAGAGTGCCGTTTTTAAAAGTTCCAACCTGCCCCGTTGGTAACATACTCTGCTTTTTCTTCTTTTTCGATTTTCTGCTTTTAAAAGAAAAGTATCATCAGATGCTAACGAAAATACTAACCATTTTTAGGTTTCAGAATAAATGTTTTAAGATAGGTATACTTTAAATCCAAATACAACAATGTAGCTAAAATTACTACCTGTTTAGGATGTGAAAAGATTGGCAAAAAACACACTATCAGAGTTTTATAGTGAAGAGATCACAGTAGTGTGTTCAAAACAAAACCAAACCTGTTTTGTATTCTTCTCTTCTTAAAGAAAAAAATTGAGTTCAGGATCCAAAGATTCCTGTAATTAGTTCTACATGTCCCATGTTACAGCTCTCTATGTAACATGGAAATTCACTTTTGAAACTAAAAGGACTAAAAGCAGATTGTGAAATGGCATAGAAGGCTGCAGTTCCAAGAAACAGTCAATGACCCATTTTGCACACAATATTAATCCATAGTTCAGGGCATGGTGCATAAGAAGCAAAGAGCACCAGGCTTACATGCTCCCCCTCTCCTAAAGTTGCCAAGCGGAGGACAGTGGAAGTATGTTGTTCCACTTGTTATCTAACTACAGTTTCCTGTTATGTCCAGACTTGTGAAACGCTGGTTAGCTTAAACTGTGGTTTATTAGCAAGGATCATAAACAATGGTTTGAGCCTGGTCTGACAGAACCAATTTTCATTTAAACCAGGGTTTGGGGGCCTCTAGCCAGGGGCTGAATGTGGCCCTTGAAGCCTCTCTGTATGGCCCTCAGGACCATCCTCAGGTCATGTTCCCTCCCCAGCCACACTCCCGCTTGTTCCTAAACACCCTCCTTGAGTATTTTTGCCTGCTTAGAACGTGTCCTTGAACTTGGGCAATGCCCATTGCCTCCCTGGATTGAGGACAGAGAGGGATGAGTTGAGTGCATATAGAAATTACTCTAGTGTACAAAGGTGAATTGACACTCTTTGTTTCATCTACTTTTACTTCTGGGCCCACTCGCCACTGATATGTGGTCCCCAGCAAGCTGCCCAGAAGGGTATGCAACCCTGAGGCATGAAAAGGCATAATGAAGAACACCGGTTAATTTAAAAGCATATCTTTCTTATGACCTTGCAGCTACAGGGGGCAGAGCAAAAGAGGGGCAGGGATATATGTGAATCCAAGATTCACCAGGGTGCATTTCCTTAGCATTTAGTTATGAATTAGCATTATGTGCAAAAGAAGTCATTCCTCCGGGGCAAGCCTAGGCCCTTGCACACGCCTTGAGCATTTTTATGGTTCCTAGCCTGACATTTGGTTACTGTGTCTTCATTAGCAAAGCTGTAAACAGATCCAGGTTTTTTTTACTACTCATTGATGTAGATCCGTAAATACCGTCTCACCTTTCTTCGGGCCCTTTTTTCTTCTGCCTCTTGAGAGAATTAGGTTTATTTTCCTGTTAATGAAAAGCAGTAAGTATACATTAGCAGCTAGCCAATAGTCTCTGGAGTCAATCAAACATGGCTCCCAAATGCAACGAGTGTTGATTAGAACAGCCACTATGCCAGGGACATGACATTGTTATTATCCAACTGTGGGCACTGGTGTGGCTTCATCAGAAACCCCCACACTAGATTTTCCAGTGTTCATCCTTGCGGAAACCTGAACTTTTATCCAGCAAGTGGCTGGTGGACTTTGCATTTTGTTTTCATAGGAAACATTTGACACAAACCGTCATGTTTTCTTCCTTCTTTGCTGCTTTCAGTTCTTTGATTTTCTGCTGCAGAATCTTGTAGTTCAAATACTGCTTTTTAGGAGGCTGCAACAATTTCAAAAACGACTCATTTCACTAACATGCAAATAAATACAAAAGGTAAAGGCAGTCTGAAGCAGAAACTTAACAGACGGTGCAACCTTCTCCAAAGGAGGATTCTTGGCTTCTTTAAATATTAAAAACATCTGAATTTGATTATTTACTTTGGGAGTGCCATTAAAACAGGCCCCCTAGACTAACACAAGTATGACTTTTTGGGATGTGCGGATTGGCTTGGGTTCCAGCCTTCTGACTCGTATCACTTAAACTTTTTAAAAAAATGAACTGGGGACTGTTTTGCCAGAAATGCAACCAAGAACCCCCACCCACTATTTTCCCAGTCAGAAGCAAATGCATTGCCGGTATTGCAAGCTCAACACAACCAGAGCTGAGTTTTAACCAGGGACTGTAAAGGACTGAACTCTAGAATAAAAACTGATTCTAGAGTTCAGCCCTTTACAACCCTGGTTCAAACTCAGCTCTGGGTGTGTTGAGCTTGCAATACCGGAATAATTTTTTATTCTAGAGTTCTTGCCTAACAGCAGTAGAGGTGATGTGAGGAGTGGTTTCCAGCAGAAAACAGAGAGCCCTACCATTTCCCCCTTGCCTGCAGGCTCAGTGACTGGAAGGAAAACTGGAGCAGGGGTGGCAGGTAATGGCTGAAGGTAGTGGCAGGCAGAGGAAAAGTTCAATACTCACTCTCCTGCTCTCGCCTCCTCTGGAAAATCCCTAATGCTACTACTTTCCAGCTGTTTGGCAGTGATCTCTTGGGTGTGCAACTGCCATGCCAAGTTCTATCCAGAGTCTTGTGGTGGGAAGAATTATGTCCTCTTTTTATAGCTCAGCAGAGAAGGAAACACAATACCTTTGCTCCCAACATGATTGCACGTTCTTGTTCCATAACTCGCTGCTCTTTTTTCTCAAATCCGGTGATTCCAAACCGGTGCACTTCCAAACGGGCCTAGCACATTACAAAATTGGTTAACAGCATCTTCAAAAGAACTAAAAGTGCATGATTAGCGTGATGGAATCGTGTTTTCAGAGGAACAGTATAGGATACCAACATGTGGCAAAACCAAAACACAGTATGAGGAGAATGAGGCATTTGATGGAATTATCCACCATCCGCTTCTATGGGCATTTCTCCCTCTGGGGTCTGCAAGAGCAATTTTTCATCACAAACATCTCTTGATCTCAAGTATAACCAAAGATGGAAGACAACTTGCTACCAGTATCAAATAAATTGCATTTGGCTGCAAATCTATGCCCACTTATTTGGGAATGGGCCTACTGAACATAGCTCAGCCTAATTCTGTATCCCCCACTCCCAGAGCACATTTTCATGGATTTTCTTTTTCAGAGTTCTGTGCATGCCCTTTCCAAATCCCACACAAATCCCCTAGAATCCTAAAAGAAAATTGCAAGATTAGTTTGGGCAACACAGGGAACCTTATTACCTGTAGAAGGAACTCCCATTTATGTGTGCCCTGTTTCATTTTGGAGGGTCAATAGATTTTCTTTTTGACATAGAGACTGTCACTATAGCATTCTGACAACCCAGGATCCCTACAGGTATACAACCACCTTTTTCTAGCAACCATCAAAATACTGTGCACGTTGAACACTGGTAGAGCAATCATTTAGGGATAAAGCATTTCATAATTCAATACCCAATACAGATTTATCTGCAGTCTCTTTGAGACATCAGCCATCTGCATGCATTGAAACAGAAAAACAATAAAGACTTACTTTTTCCAAGTTAAATTCTTGGTCAGCTGCATGGTTTTCTTGAACAGTCAATTCTGCCTATTAAAGAAAAATACAAAACAGCATTTTGAAACAAAGTGCATTTTGCCACACAACTAGATTATGGCAGCGGTTGCAGTCACATGATTCCAGGGTTATGGCATAAAAGCGGAAACTTTTATTTTGGACAGCTTTTGATTAAGAGCTATAATACAGCTCTTACTAAAAGAGAACAACTGATTCTTTATTTAAGCAAACATATTAAGTCTTTAATCCTACAGATAATTTCTTGGAACTAAACTGAGTTGAGCTCAGTGGGACTTACTTTTGAGAAGACATGTAGGATTGTGCTGCAGATCTAAAATAGCATATGCATTTCCAGCACATTGTTTTGCATGCTGCTGGCACAGCTCCAACAAAAGAAAAAGAAAATCTATAACTTTTACTTCACCCAATATATAAAGTTTAACACAAAATGTCACTTAAAATTTGCTTGAATTACGTCCTTTGTTTGATATCTGTAACCTTGACAAACAAGTGAGATTTTAAAAAGTTAACTTAGTATACTGAAACATGAAGACTCTGAAAAGTGCCTCTCTGCCCACTGTACTCTAAATATCCCTTGATCACGCCTACAAAAGCTTACATATTTTGCATATGGCATTTTTAAGATGAGGGCCAAAAAGGTTAACATGTTAACAGAAATTCAGTTTGAACAGTACAGTGAGAATAAAGGAAAACAACTAAAAGGAGAACATACATGAAAGTAAAACATGAAGTGTATATTGAGGGTGGAAGAACAACACCACTATTACCACACGATGTTTAGTCATCAAAGACATTGTACAAGGCTCAATCCAGATGCCAACCATTCCATATTAATCATGTCAGTGCCTAAAGAGAATCTAAAGTTCCCTGTAGTGCAAGAATTGTGGTCAGACCTTTTATCACCCCTTATCAAAAAGTAGAACAGTGCCATGGAGGGCATGGCTGTTAACTAAGATGTATAAGCAGGAAAGGAATACAGATATTTGCCTGGTTTGGACATAAAATAATGGGACAACTCGCTTCCTGGTTCCTCCGAGAAGATCAAAAGTTTCCACTTCCAATTTAAGTTAAATACCATTTGGCATGTTGTTCAAACTAAAGGACTGTGTAATTCAGAGCCACCATCATTATTTCCTACTCTGTGGGTCTCATTTTCCGGGCTACAAACAGCAAAATGTTTGCCCTCCCAGGATGTTCTGTTTGTATGCCTTACACTGGAAGAAATCTAGTCTCTGTTCGTTGTGGGTGGAAGTATTTAACCTTATCAACAAGATAGACCAAACACACCCACACATCCCCAAAAGGAATGAAAAGATCACATAGCACCTTTGTAATAGTCTTGGGCTCCATGATCACTGCAGATGGTGACAGCAGTCATGAAATTAAAAGACGCCTACTTCTTGGGAGAAGGGCAATGACAGGCCTAGACAGCATCTTGAGAAGTAGAGACGTCACCTTGCCAATAAAGGTCTGTATAGTTAAAGCTATGGTTTTCCCAGTGGTGATGTATGGAAGTGAGAGCTGGACCATAAAGAAGGCTGATCGCTGAAGAATTGTGCTGGAGGAGACTCTTGAGAGTCTGCAAGAAGATCAAACCTCTCCATTCTGAAGGAAATCAGCCCTGAGTGCTCACTGGAAGGACAGATCGTGAAGCTGAGGCTCCAATACTTTGGCCACCTCATGTGAAGAGAAGACTCCCTGGAAAAGACCCTGATGTTGGGAAAGATGGAGGGCACAAGGAGAAGGGGGCGACAGAGGATGAGATGGTTGGATAGTGTTCTCGCAGCTACCAGCATGAGTTTGACCAAAGTGCGGGAGGCAGTGGAAGGCAGGAGTGCCTAGCGTGCTCTGGTCCATGGGGTCACGAAGAGTCGTACACGACTAAATGACTAAACAACAACAACAATAGTCTTCCGCAATTCCATGTCTCAACCAGTGCCATGTGGTTTCAGGGAAGCCCTCTGCCCATTTTTTACTCACATTGCATTGGGAGTCAGTTCTATTCAAAAATGCTGTTGTTATGTCTACAGATATGTTCTGTCTGTTTCATGCAAGAAAGGAGAGCAGAAGGTGTTTTGCCTTTTCTCATAATAGTCACTTCACTCAATTCCCTCAATGTCTCCACAAACAGCATCAGTGGTTACAGTTTACAAACTTTAACTGTTTAAGCATTTTCCCCCAGTCAAAACCTGACCTGAGATCTTTTTTTTTACCATGGCTATTATTTTCGACAAAACATAAAAGCCTGGTTGCTGGGGTTGCTAAGATCTCAACTGCATCTGCAAATGTTTTCAAATAACCTGCACCCTCACATCAGGAGGTGGCCAGACATAATGGCAACTCTTGTTAAAAGACCTTTGGATGCTCATCAAATAGGACTTGTAACCACTGCAAAGTGTTACAGCCCTATATTTTTTAGGTCAGAGAACACCTTGCTTCATTTGCTTTGGTTAGAGTACCTTCACTGCAAGATCAGCAGGGGATGAATCAATTTTATGTAACATATTTCCAGCGGATGTCTACCTGAGCCCAGGTTTACAGCTGCTAGAAAGCAATTAAGAGGCATTCTGGTGGGATATTGGTAGACATTTCATTCACTCTGTTCGGAATTTGAGGGTAGTATTTACTGTGTAAAATCTATTTTTAATAAATTGCAAAAATAAATAGATTGCAAAAATAAGAATTCTTGCTGCAATTTCCCATCACATTTTTTGAACCTAGAATTTGTTCAGATTAAGGGAGAGATAAATTAAAAACCCCTAACCCAATAACCAGAGTCCTAATCAATTTCTTCTGTCAAATGAGCACACTTTTATGAATTCAGTCTAGTTTAGAGATTATATGTGCTTGTGGGAGGTGCATGAATGCTGTTTGCCCAGAGACAGAGAAGTGAAGTTACAACTTGAACGACAGCCATGTAATGATAACTTGAATGATAGCTTGTTTATTTATGCACCAGATCAATACAATACAGCATTTTGGCCTAGGGTCTAATTTAAATATCTGCCGTGCCTCAGACTGCTGGCAAGTCATGGTCTCATGGCCTCAGTAGGTCATCTGTAAAATGGGAATAAAGGTAATATATCTTTCAAGGCTTTTATGATATTAAATAAAACATGCTACCTTCTCATAGCCTTAGGAAGTAGACAGACAATGAATGAATATAATGAAAGCATCACTGGGCTCTCTCATCAATATGCCCTGTTAGCAATGACGTGGGTCAGGATACATGGTTCACAGATAGAGACATTACCAAATATATACTCTATTAATTTTCAAACATGTAAAGAGATTCTGCAAAACTGTGTCAAAACTGGCACAATTATTTTTCTTTTTAGAAGACAATAGTCATCATGCACACAGATGCTTTCAGGAGTTCATCTGCTGTTCTAATTTAATTACAATGCTCATTCTATCTTTTACAAAGCTCCTTGCAACATTCACATGACGTAAACCAGTACTGCAAGAGCCCTAAGCACTTGTCTATAGAATCTGTCTATACACCCAAAAACTGATGATAAAATTCTGGGAATGAAACCATGCAGCTTAGACTTAATTACTACACAATGCTTGTGTTTGGCAATCCAGCACCCATCATGACATCTTGTTGAACCACCAATCAGAAGCCAGTTTCAGTAGGAGGCTACTGTACCAGCAGCGTGAGATACAAGAAAGAAGTGGAGTGGAACTGGAATGTCGAATGCAAACATTGCTAAAAATGGGTCAGAATCTAGCATAGGACCACAGAAGTCTTGAGTGTGGGTAACACTGTAAAATAAGATAGTACTTTATTGCATGAAGAATTAGCACAGAAGTAGATAAACCAAAATCCTGACACAGCAAAAAAAAACCCCAAAACCTTTACAGCTGATATAAACCTAAAAATTCCACTGTAGCAAGGAAATAAATTATCTGACTTTTAGAAGACATCTGTTTGATGTCGTATTGTGTTTTAATTTGTTGGAAGCTGCCCAAAGTGGCTGGAGGAACCCAGTCAGATGGACAGCATATACAATTGTAAATTGTTATTATCCTCTTAAAAAAAAGAAAAGACCTGGGGAGTGTCTTATATTACCATTAAACATATAATTCCAGAACATTATATAAAGGCTACTGTTATACCAACCGAGTTTTTTAACCCAGATTTCATACTTTTAAAAGCCATCCTTCTAAAGAAATAAGATTAGGAGCAGAATATCATTTCAGAGGCCATAAAGAGATTCATAACCGATTCCACTATCTTATTTATCCACAGGATTTTACAAATATACTAATAAAACATACACGAGTTCTGCCAGTACTTATACCTGTTATTTCGCCTTTATTCTATAAAACAAGTACCCTTGAGGTTTCAAATTTTGTCACAATTCCAAAATATACACATAAAAGCAAACCATGTAGATTTACAGTCTTATCTACAGCTTATGCTAGAGTACTTTCAGTTCTGTTTGGCTGCAATCCTGAGCCCATTTATTATGAAATGTGTCCCACTAAACACAGTGGCCTTGCTCCTTTTCAGAGACTTATGCCTGCTCATACAGCTGCTTTGCCCCTCCCTTCACAGTGCAAGCAGTCAAACCAGGAGGCGTCTGATTAACCAAAGGTTCTCAGGGAACCAATAGTTACTGTATTGGCTTCGGAACAAGCCAGATGATAAAACTATGGTTTACAGTTGTCTTAATATCTTTGATTGTTCCAAAGCTGCAAAACACAGCTCCCTGGTTCAGACAAAACAGAACAATGTGGTTAATTAGAGGCTTCTTGGTTTGACTAGTTGTATGAACGAGAAACAATGGAACTGCATGCATGGGCAAAAGGTTTAAGCTGAGATATGTTTGTCCAAATGTTTCCAGTAAGTCTTATTTACTAAGTGAACATGCTTAGAGCAACTTGTTTAGAGTTCTGTAGACGGAAACAGGCTTGTAAACAGCCACTCATTTAGTAAACTGGAGTGAATAAGAACCTGTAGCTGGTCTGATCTGAAATCTGGTTAACTTTACCTTAGAACCACCATCTTCAGCAATTTCAGGTTTAGCTTTCTTCTTTCTAGGTCGACCATGAAATGTCACAACTTCAATCTCTGATGTGTTTCCCAACCGAGCAGATTTAAATGTATCAGCATCAGGGGAACTGGATTTGGGGATAGTGCTTTTCTGATGAATACAGTCATAAGCCAGTTCATCTTTCAGACTCTCAAAGAAACTGGAAGCACTGTTCTTCTTACCAAAAGGTACTGCACCAGATTCAGGAATCATGCTTTTATTTTCCACTTGAGTTTTGCTGACCGCCAATGTTAACTTCTCATTTGAATTTCTCTTTTTGCTCTTTTTCTTTCCACCCCCATCCGGTAATGATTCACCTGTGGTTTAAAAGTGAACAATGGTTAGCAGAGGCATTGGAACGATTTTGGATACCACATCATTTTTTAAATATAAAATGAATGTTTACTATTTAGAGAGATCACATCCACAAACCATGTAGGAAACACACACAAAATCTCTCCCGCTTTAATTTAAAAAAAGTTTTAGTTTTAAGTGCAGGGAATCTATAAGTGGATGGGGCCCTGGAGGAAAATATGAAAAGACCATTTATTTTGGAACCTATAAAATCAGGGAGTGACCTGTAACCATAGGACAACAATGAATATAGATTGTGGTTAAGGAAGAGAGACCTTCACCACCACCCTGTGTTCTGACATTGTGACACTGAACTAAAAAGCCTCAGAGAGGTTCCTGAGGTGGCAATTTTGATTACTTTCCTGCACCAGTTTTGATCCACTCTGGCCTGCTGGATTTGGAGTTGCAAACATCTTTGCTGAACTAGTTTCTGCTTTACTACTTTATTGTTTTAACAATTCTAGTAGCAACCAATTAGTTTAAGCCGTATCATAAGCTGCCTGCTTTCTAAAAGAAGTTCTAACGTTCCATTGAAGCAGCATGCCTTTGCAAAAGTGCTGAAGAAGACTCAGCTGTTTTCCAAAAGTAAAACCAAAGAGCATAAGAATGACTCTGCTGGATCTGGCCAATGGCCCAAATAGTCCAGCATTCTGTTCTCACAGTGGCCAACCAGATTCTCATGGGAAGCACACAAACAACTCCTATTTAGAAGCATACCGCCTTTCACAGTGGAGATTAAAAGCTAATCCTCCATGAATTTGCCTAATAGCAGGGATGGCAAAATGGAACAAACCCCAGCCAAGCACCGCACGTGATTCCCTAGACTGGGTCCACAATTACACCATACGCTTAAAGCACCATGCATGAGACCACTTTCAAGTCATTGCTTCCCCTCAACAATCCTGGGAGGTGTAGTTTGTGAAGGGTGCTGAGAAGGGTCAGGAAGCCCCAGAGGTACAATTCTCATAGTAGTTTAACACTTAGTCCCTCGTCTTCCTAGGGAGCTCGGAGAGAGGGGAGTAGGGAGCTCGGAGAGAGGTGAGTAGGGGGCTCGGAGAGAGGGGAGTCCTAACAACTCTCAGCACCCTTAAAACTACAGCTCCCAAAATCCTTGCGGGTGGGAAGCCAGGACCACTGCTCCAAAGGCATGGTGAGCATGTGGCCCGGGAACCGCTGCACGGGAATTTTGTAACGTCTGAAAGCAGCATGTGCCGAAGAAACGAGAGCAGCCAGAGTCTAAGAGAGACGCTTGCAATAAATTTCCGGGGGTGAGAAGGGCAGGTGAGCCTGGAGCAACTTGCAAAGCGCCAACTCCCCGCACGCGGCCATTCACGCACCGAAGTCGTACAAGGAGGTCAAGACGGCGTCGAGCAGGCAGCTGGCCGAGGCGGAGCCCTTCTCCTCCACGTCGTCCTCCCCCGGATTCAGCTCGCACCCAGCCGCCGGGGTCGCCGCCATGCTCGAGTCCTCCTCCTCCTCCTCGCCGGCTCACTTAATCCATCCGCAACGCGCCGTAGGAGTAGGTTTGTCCTCGCTCGGCCACCACCCCAGCAAGATGGCGGCGCCCACAGAGCACTTCCGCCCATCCCCTCTCTCCTTACTCCCTCCTCCTGAAGTCCGCGCTGGAAGAGCCGCCGGGCAGGGAGGCGAGGAGGACGGGCGCAGGGGCGGGTTCATGGGCTCTGCCGGCCCCCGGAGGAGGGAGCCAGCTGGGAAGGAGAGGGCTTAGCCAGGCAACGGCTGCCGGCAAGAGAAGCTGGCCATGGCGGCTGCAGTCGGTGGCGCCGTCCGGCGAGGGACCCCCATGTACTCGGTAAGTGCCTCCTGTCCCCTCAGCTCCTCCGTGGCTGCTGCTCCGTGGCTGGGGAGGGTGGGGCGGCATTGTGTGCTGGGAAGCCCCATGGGAAAAGGAGAGCGGCCGGGCCCTGCTTCCTCGTCAGGGCTGGGAGGGAGGCGCGGCCGCCCCTCGCTGACCTCTCCGCGTGAGTCTCTTGGTTGTGGGCAGAAGGTCCGCGCGATGACAGGCAGGTTGCAGTTCGTCAGGGTGCGTGCTCTTTCAGTGCTGGGACACGGGGAAAGGAAGACGGGGAACTGCACCTGCTGCATTGCTGCCTACCTGACAGCTGTTCGGGGGCCACCGCTCCACGCCATAAACAGCAGGCAGCTCTCACGTGGAGCCCGCCTGCTCATGTGCCAGACATGCTTACTGGGCTGTCACAACACAGAAGTGCAGGGTCTTTTGTGCATGGGCGCTGATATCCCGAAAGAAAGAATCGTTGTCCGTTTAGACAAGAGACATTAATATGTTGAAGCCTTTTTGGCATGGTCGCTTGAAGATAGGCTCTGTGTGTGGCAGGGCTGTGAGTATGGTTACTAGGGTAAATAAGGGTTTTTAACTTGGGAGGAAGCTCCACTGAACTGTCACTTTGGCTGTCGCCCCACCGCCTTCCCTCATCTACTGTAAAGCCTGTAAGCCTCTTTTCCTTCGCCAAGAGCAGGGAATAAACCTGAGCTATGTGGACACAACTGATTTGAGCAATCTCAGGCAGCAGGGATTGCACAGGAATGGGGATCTAGGCTGCTTCTTTAATCATAAGGGTTTTTTTACTGCGTCAAAAGAAGGTGGACAGTACTGTCTTGAAAGGGAAGTGTGTGCATTTTCTTCCTACAGTCCCTATCCTGCTGCAGAACATAAACCAGTGCTGCAGGTATTGCTGAATTTTGCGGTAGTATGTTTCACTCAGTTTTGTTACACTTGAACTTGTATGTACTCTTGCAACAGTCCTTCAAATAGCTGGCTTATCAAGATGCTAAAAATTCCCCTTCCCTTGAAATGTAGGAGGAGATACCTGTACAGACCAGTGCTTATAATTGGTAGAAATCCTAACATGTAATGTAGTACTGCCAACCACATCTCAGAAGCAGTGTTTGAAACTCCCATTGTTCTAGGTGCCTTTTGTGACAGGGAATTTCATTTACGTGAGCAGTTTCTGAGCTCTGGGCGCAGTACTACACCTACGATTTCAGATTAAAACTGCAGAGTGGACGGAAAGGAGGGCTTTTTTCTGCCTCCCCACTTCCAGCTACTGTATGAAGACTGGGAAAGAGACCCTCTTAAGAATATTGGGGGGGGGGAGGCAGGGGAAGGACTAGACCATGTGAAAATATTTTAGCTGCAGTTTATTCATTTTCAGCTTTGTATTTTTGTTATAAAAAAGTGCACCTAGACATTCTGTTGTTGCGCCCATAACCTAGGTTTAAGGTGCCATTTAGCTCCTAGCTTTCATATCTGAGTTTCAAACACTGCTCAGAACCAATTGAGAATAGGGAAGGATGCATTCTCATGAGAATAGTTTGTCCGTTTGGTAACAGATAAATCTGTAGTAACCAAAGAAACTTGCACTCCTTACAGCTAGTTCTGTATCTTTGGATTTTTTAATTGCAAACTCCACTTATTTATAATTCCTTGTTCTCAGTGCTCTGTCAAAGAAAATTCCCACAAAAAAGAAGCTGAGTGGGGTGGTATTTGTGACTACTGCCATCCTGGAATAGGGAGCTTAATGTCAAAGGCTTAAACTACAGCAAGCCAGGAAAGTTGTTAATGTAGTACCTCTGTACTGCCTTGCCTTAGTCCTGTCTTTATGTTAATGGCAGTATGGTGGTGCTTTAATGGATCCAGTCATCTAGGCTGGCTTTTCGCAAATCCATTTCTTTCAGATTGGATTGGGATGTGCGCACAAATTTATTTATTCCTGCATTGCAGTGGTTTGGACTAGATGACCCAACTCTACAATTCTATGATTCTATGCTGGAGCCTTTTTTCATCGAATAAGCAAATCAGTAGGGATTTTCTATAGCAGTAGCAAGTTTTGCCTCCAGTATGTCTCTTGTGCAGTGTTGTTCTTGTCTGAAACAGGAAGACTGACAGAGCAATCCTATTTAGGTCTACTCAGACTGAGTTCAGTAGGACTTGTTCCCATGGAAGCTTGTAGAAGATTGCAATCTTAGTCCTCTGCCACGCCTTCCTAACCATGTGCCCCAAGTGCTAGTGTAAGAATTCCTACAGATGCAGAACAGAGCCATACACCTATGTTGGGTATACTTCAGTTCATCAACACAGAACTGAAGATACTGGGGGCTCAACAATGTGAGCAGCACTTGTGAGTACGTATGCATCTCATGCTGGGTTGAAGAAGCCACTATTGGATAATGTATATATGGACACATTTGAAGCATCCTTATATAGTCACACCACTGATGCATCTAGCCTGGTACTATCGATTCTGCCTGGTTGTCCAAGGTTTTAGGCAAGGATCTTCTCCCAGCTCTGCTGTCTGGGACCCTCTTAACTGGGAATGCCACTGTTTGCACTTAGGGATCTTCTCTATCCAGTATGTGCACTCTCCCACTGAGCTACTGTGCCTTCCCAAGGGATGCAGGTTAATCTGTAAATCTTCTTTCATTGACACACACAACAATTTCAAATGCACAGTTCTCCTGTTTGTAGAAATTACTGCATTTGTTTTTTTAGTACACTTGTGGCAGTGAGGTCACTGGCAGTTATTGGCTGAATTGGTGTGGACATTCCAACTTGTGAATGTTCCAAACTGCCCATGGGACAATGCTGCCTCAACGCTTTCAGGGTGGAGAAAAACTCTGAAGAAACTCCACTTAAGGTCAGTAAGGGCTGTATGCTATGGTGGGGAGGGAGACGGAATACCAAATGAACATGGAACAAAACTGATGGACAGATAAAGAGGTACTCAAGGAAACAATTGACAATGGAGAGATGGAATTGAGGGAGAAAATAGGACAGAGGCAATGCATAACATTGAGGGAGCTAGAAGCCAAAAGATTTGTGTATGCTATTGACAAGAAGGAAGTGGATATGCAAAGGATGATTTGGAGAGCTTGGGGACTGTGGGTAGCACTGGGGTGCTAAGACTATAGTTAGATTCTGATGCTCTTTTAATATTTGTATAAAAGGGGAGTGTTGCCAATTGTTCCTTCTATTTTCATGGCGGCATTTGTTACCAGATGACAACCCTTATGGACAATAAAGACCATGTGAAGAACTGAATTTGCCAAACTAATTTAAACCAGCCAGCCAGCTCCTTGATTGTAAAACTCAGCTATTAAGTCTTGTGGCTCATTTGTGTAGGTTGAACTCTAATTAAATAAAAGCAAATATTACAAAATGGTTTCATGATAGCAGAGATAAGGGATTTCATGAAAGTAAAGTTACTGGATTTCATAACAGCAGAGATAAAGGATTTCATGATAGCAGAGATGTTGCTAATTGTACATTTTACTGTCATGACACCATTTTCTCTGACAAACCTCAGAAAGCTATTTAGTCCTATACACAGTTATGAGGGAATAAGTCCTATTGACTTTATAAGGACTTAACTTCAGAGTAGATATGCATGAGATTGCACTGTGCATGGATTAAGTTACTGTCTGATTCTTCATTCATTATGTTCCCAGCAGAAAAACCTCACATCAAAGAAAAAAGATGATTTTGAAGATATCTTGGAAGAGAGGCGGCAATCCAGTGACCTCAGATACGCAATGAAATGCTACACACCTGTAGTTTATAAAGAACTTTCTCCCTGTAAGCCAAGTGCCATTAAAACTATTGTTCTGCAATCTGAACAAGTTCAATATGTCATCAAACACGTGAGTAAAAAATTGTTCTTACTTCAGAAGTTAATGTACCGTATTTTTCGCACCATAGGACGCACTTTTTCCCCTCCAAAAATGAAGGGGAAATGTGTGTGCGTCCTATGGTGCGAATGCAGGCTTTCGCTGAAGCCTGGAGAGCGAGAGGCATCGGTGCGCACCGACCCCTCTCGCTCTCCAGGCTTCAGGAAGCTATCCGCAAGCCTTGCAAGCCCGGCGGGAGTTCCCGCGGGCTCACAAGGCTTGCGGGCAGCAGCCTGCAGCCCTGGCGAGTGTCCGCAAGCCTTGTGCGCCCGGCGGGAGCGCGCGAGGCTTGGCGCGGCAACCTGTCACCAGAAGCACGGGGAGCCCTCCGGAGGGCTCTCCGTGCTTCGGGCGAGTGTCTGCAAGCCTTGCGCGCCCGGCGGGAGGTCCCGACGGGCGCGCGAGGCTTGGGGCGGCAGCCTGCAGCCCGAAGCACGGGGAGCCCTCCGGAGGGCTCTCCGTGCTTCGGGCGAGTGTTCGCAAGCCTTGCGCGCCCGGCGGGAGGTCCCGCCGAGCGTGTGAGGCTTGGGGCGGCAGCCTGTCACCCGAAGCACGGGGAGCCCCCCGGAGGGCTCCCCGTGCTTCGGGCGAGTGTCTGCAAGCCTTGCGCGCCCGGCGGGAGGTCCCGCCAAGCGTGTGAGGCTTGGGGCGGCAGCCTGTCGCCCGAAGCACGGGGAACCCTCCGGAGGGCTCTCCGTGCTTCGGGCGAGTGTCTGCAAGCCTTGCGCGCCCGGCGGGAGGTCCCGACGGGCGCGCGAGGCTTGGGGCGGCAGCCTGTCACCTGAAGCACGGGGAGCCCTCCGGAAGGCTCTCCGTGCTTCGGGCGAGTGTTTGCAAGCCTTGCGCGCCCGGCGGGAGCTCCCGCCGGGCGCGCAAGGCTTGGGGCGGCAGCCTGCAGCCCGAAGCATGCGGAGCCCTCCGGAGGGTGCCCCGTGCTTCGGGCAGGTGTGCGCAAGGCTTGGGGCGGCAGCCGCGGCTGGGGGGGGAATAATTTTTTTTATTCATTTCCCCCCCCAAAAAAAGAGGTGCGTCCTATGGGCCGGTGCGCCCTATAGAACGAAAAATACGGTATTTGTAGGTCTTCTTTGAGCAGCACCCTTGTTTACTGCCAGGTTTTTTTCTACTCATGAGGCTATTGCTTTGATTTTCTCAGGGTAGAATTTTGTTTCTTTTCTTTCCCTTGTAGTAGAAATTCCTCAAATTGCATAATCATCTATACTGTTTTCTGTGTCTTGCTCAGGTGGAGGTGGTCTTTTCAGCTGAGAGAGTTTTATTGGATCGGCCTTTGCATGATTTGTGTAATTCATATGTGCTTTGAAATGGAGTGTTTCAGGGATTTATAACTTTATCAACAGGTGGGGCTTTCCCCATAACTGTATCTCCATAAAAGAAAAGGATTACCCTATTTTATTTGTGCTAGTCACACAGCTGTTAAATCCCCAAGGCATAATTTCCTTTGCACCTGCACTTGTAGTTCTTGCTGCAAGAGAGTAAACCTCTTCAACAATTCTTACTTGCCACATACAAAGCAACTATAGGCCACAAACAATCTTCAAAATGTCAGAGACATTTGGTTTTTATTGACTACTGCTCTTCATCTTTCGCATAGCTATCGAAAGAGACAGGTGAATCACCTGACATCATACAAGAAGAAGCAGCAGAAATTCTGGACGAGATGGCGCATAGCATGCATATGGGTGCTATACGGTTTTTTGCTTTCACACTGAGCAAAATATTTAAATCCCTTTTCAAGAGCATCTGTGTGAATGAAGATGGCATGCAGAAAGTAAGTATGTGTATGAAGGCATATGGAAACACCATCACAATCAGAATGAATCTGTGGCCATGTTGACTGTAGTAACCACATTATAGTGTGACAGTTTGACATACTGATTGTCCCTGAGGTGGCCTTTTCAGAACCCTTGGGTTGTACCCATAACTAAAGAATTACCATGTTCATGGCCTTGTGTAAGTGGACCAAAAAGCCTATCAAGGCCAGCTTCCTGTTCTCACAGTGGTCAACCAGATGCCTATGAAAAGCCCACACTAGGGACATGTCTGCTGCAATGCTCCCCAGCAGCTGGTGGTATTCAGAAGCTTACTGCCTCCAACCCTAGAGGTGGCACATAGCTATCCGAGCTAATAGCCACTGGGAACCTTGTTCTCCTTGGATCCAAACTCTTTACCTTAAGATGTATAAAAAATGACTAAGGAAAATTGTTCTTTATTTGTAGAAGCGCCTTTTCATTTTTTCTCTCGTATCAGCTTTTGATATGCAACTATCAACAAGCATGAGTTTGTACGAATTTTCATGCCAATGTTAATGTGGGGTTGGAATCAATGGCCCAATAACTCTACAAGTCAACAGGTTGTTTTTCGAATCTGCGCAGCGAAGTGAGCTCCCGTTGCTCTGTCCCAGCTCCTGCCAACCTAGCAGTTCGAAAGCATACCAGCGCAAGTAGATAAATAGATACTGCTGCAGCAGGAAGGTGAACGGCGTTTCCATGTGCTCTGGCACTTGTCACGGTGTTCCATGCGCCAGAAGCAGTTTAGGCATGCTGCTCACATGATCCGGAAAGCTGTCTGTGGACAAACACTGGCTCCCTTGGACTGAAAAGCGAGATGAGTGCTGCACCCCATAGTCGAATTTGACTGGGCTTAACCATCCAGGGGTCCTTTACCTTCTTTTTTTAACTTTTTAATATAAAAAGATTGTGCTACTGCAGGCATGCCATCTTTTTATGCAATCCCAAGTGATCTGTGGGAGATACTTAGGACAGCAGCCTTACATAGAAGTAATTAGGTGAACCTTGTGTGGGCCAAGCTTATTTCATTCACACAACGACTGCATGCAACCCAGAGTAATTAAAATGCTGAAGTAGAACTTCTGAGGTCTGACTTCCCTGCTTCTGTTATGTTTAAGTCATCATAAAAGTTGATGCTTTAGTTTATTATTCAATCATCTTCTCTAAGGAAAAATCTGAAAGAGTTGCAGAGAATATTGTGGCCCTGTGCTGAAATTAAAGAAAAAGACAACTCAAGATTCCTTCATAGTGATAAATGGCATTTTGTTCTTCGTTAGTTACAACAGGCAATACAAGAGCATCCCGTTGTTCTGCTGCCCAGTCATCGCAGCTACATCGATTTTCTCTTACTATCTTATGTGCTGTACACCTATGACTTGGCTTTGCCTGTCATTGCTGCAGGAATAGGCAAGTATTTCCTTTTAAGCAAAACATTCTTAAAATAGCCAGAATTTTGTAATGGCGCAATCTGGATCGCCCAACGTGAGCTTGGATCAGACTGCTATAAATGTGTGTGTTGGTCGTCTTACTGTGCTTGCAATCTCCCATGGATTTGTACAGCAAGGAGGCTGCACAAGGTCAGGCCAAAAGGGAACTGATGAATGCAGGGATTCCTTGATCCCCCGGTAGGAGGGAAAATAGCCCGTCCCGAGGGAAATCGTAGTGGATTTTGTTCTTGAAAACCTGTGAATAATAATAATAATAATAATAATAATTTATTATTTGTACCCCGCCCATCTGGCTGGGTTTCCCCAGCCACTCTGGGCGGCTTCCACAAAGACCAAAAATACACTAAGATGTCACACATTAAAAACTTCCCTGAACAGGGCTGCCTTAAGATGTCTTCTGAATGTCAGGTAGTTGTTTATCTCTTTGACATCTGATGGGAAGGCATTCCACAGGGAGGGTGCCACTACCAAGAAGGCCCTCTGCCTGGTTCCCTGTAGCTTTGCTTCTCACAATGAGGGAACCGCCAGAAGGCCCTCAGCGCTGGACCTCAGCGTCCGGGCAGAACAATGGGGGTGGAGACGCTCCTTCAGGTATACTGGGCCGAGGCCATTTACGGCTTTAAAGGTCAACACCAACACTTTGAATTGTGCTCGGAAACGTACTGGGAGCCAATGAGATCACCAGTGTGAAGATAACCCTTTTGGATCTTCAAGATAGCTCTCTATTACAAGTAGGAGTGTTAATACACTTGAAGCTTAATTATAAGCATTTAAAACATAAGATGCAATTATGCATGTCATTTATCAAAGGCTTGTGTACATTGACACAACCAGCAGAAAACCAGGGTAGAATACCAAGGCTTCCATAACACAAACCCCTTACAAAGCAAGCCCATTGAATTCATTGGGTCATAGCCAGAGGAGTGCCAGCAGACCTGCAGTGGTGCAAAGGATGTGCACTGGCAGAACTTTTCTCTCCTCTGCTCCACCCACACCCAAACCCACCAACTCCAAAGCATCTTCCAATCCTCTGCAGCTGATTTTGGGGGCCCATAGGGGGCTACAGGCGAAGAGAGACGGGAAAGTTCCATTCCACTAGTGTATGTCCTTTGTACTAGCAGGGAGCCTTGGATATAGCCTAAGGTGTTTATTCTTATTCTATGACTTATTCTTATTCTATGACTTATCACCCTATGAACGTTATGTAATTTGCTGCCAAATTATATCCTCTAAATATATTTTTGAAATTTTGTTTCTGATACACTACCCACATAAGTGGTTGACTGAATCTCTGTGTGTTTTGCATTCTGCTTTCTGAATGGAGTACCACTTTGAAACACCAAATGATTTCGCTACTCTGTTTTGTGCCTCTGCTAGATTTCTTGGGAATGAAACTGGTTGGTGAGCTGCTACGAAAATCAGGTGCCTTTTTTATGCGACGTACATTTGGTGGTAACAAACTCTACTGGGCTGTGTTTGCTGAATATGTGAAAACTATGTTAAAGGTAAATAACTGCAATTTTATGTTGAGTTTTAATACTTGCTCAGGTTTACTTTATTTCTTTATTTGTGGTTGATGCCACATTTGGTTATACTTTGTTTGACCCAAGTAGCTTCTAAAATATTCATTTTTTAAAATAAAAAAAATAAACACCACTTAGATTACTTACTTAAAAATGAGTTAATAGATTTCCTTGTGTTTGCTAATGGTTACGTTTTTGTCGTTTTTGTCCTAAAGAATGGATATGCTCCCGTTGAATTTTATCTTGAGGGGACAAGAAGCCGCACAGCAAAGACTTTGACTCCAAAGTTTGGTATGTTGGTCATAGAATTCCAGCCTTTGTCACAGAACTAGACAATTTATGTTCAGAATTGAGCCATGTGTTCAGCACAAATGACATGCTATAACTTATCATGCTCTCTGTAAACAATCTTGATTTAATTTTTACATGAATATTATGCATTTATTTTCATACTAAATAACATAATTTTCTTCTTACAGGTCTCCTCAATATTGTGATGGATCCTTTCCTTAAAAGGGAAGTGTTTGACATTTACCTTGTCCCAATCAGTATCAGCTACGAGAGGGTATTGGAAGAATCCCTTTATGCCCGTGAACTTTTAGGAGTCCCTAAACCAAAGGAATCTACATCGGTAAGAAAGCAGGTTCAAATTATTGTAGCCCAATGGATGGAATCTTGGGCATTTATTCTGGGTTCATATCTTGCTTGGCCTTAAATTCACTGTGGCCTTGTTTGGTCATAATGCTACACAATGGTTGACAATTACAAGAACTGGTCTTGGGCTCATTTGTTACTCTCTCCGCCTTCAATGTGGCTACAAGAAGAAATTTGGAAACTTTTGCTTCTGTTTTAAACTAAACTTAGCCTGCCATGACATCCAGACCTGGACAAACAATGGTTAAGTATGGTTTGTTGAAACAAGCTAACTGCAAGCCATATGGTTACATCCATCATTCGTCATAATTGAAGTAAACCCATTTAAATCAATGAGATTGGTTGACTTAAAGCCCATTAATTTTAATGGGTCAACTCTGAGTTGGCTGCAACCTATATTTTATGAAGTTGCTTTATTTTAACAAACAATAGTTAAAATCTGGTAACTGTAAAAGAAGCAGCAACTTCTGGTGCTCTTTTTGCACCTGTGCTTGTAAGAGGTGGATGCATGCAAACCATGACTTAGTGTTGCATTTAAACATTGCCTGGCTGTCAAGGGCAATTTCCTACCTCAATCACAGTTTCCTTCCTATAGAAGAGAAAAAAATAGTCATGTGCCTCAAGGTTGTGAGGATGAATAGGCTAAGAATCCTAAGGTAATCATAAAAATTGCAAACTGATGCTGTAGAAGCTATGATAAAATAATAAATGTAGTATATCTGCATGTATCTTTGCTGTTGCACATGTCTCAAGTTTTATCCTTTGTAGGGACTCTTGAAAGCCAGGAAAATCCTGAGTGAAGATTTTGGAAGCATACACATATTCTTTGGACAGCCTGTATCACTCAGATCATTGGCAGCTGGGAGAATCGATACCTGTTCATTTAACTTGGTTCCAAGGTATTACAATGTATGATATATATATTTTAATAGCTTGTGGGGAAATTAGCATGAGTCTGTTTTTCACTGCAAAATTTAAAAGTGCTCATTAGCTGGGTAGTGACGCTACCCCTTTTATCACAATATTTAGTCATAATTTTACTGTATCAGACAAGTCTATTAGATCATTCATTGGTCCTACCTTCAGCATTGGTCAGATCTCAATATTTGAGGGGCATTACAGTGCGAATGCATCATGGGGATGCTGATCCCAAAATAAAGCATTCCTGAACTCATTTATTACTTCCTGTTGATGTAAATACTGTTTATTTTATTTTATTTTATTTATAAATTTTTATTCATATTTGCACATATATACAGGAAAAACATAAACAAAAAATCCACCACATACCTTATACAAATTATATCCACTTCACAAATCATAAATAAAATGCATAACTGAGTTAGTCTCAACTGAGCCTTGGACTTCCCTCCACTCCTTTGGTAAGTATTGAATAAATTATATAGTCACGTACTTTTTAACTCTTTTACATAGGCCTTTCCCGCTGTTAGAGTTATTTCAACCCCGCCAGTGTCACCTGAGATTTAGATTCCATATACATTAAATATTTCTTCCAATTATCATGAAATTTCTGTTCGTCTTGGTCCCTTAATCTTCCTGATATTCTATCAAGCTCAGCATAATTTATCATTTTAACCTGCCAATCACTTATGTTGGGTATTACTTCTAATTTCCAATTTTGTGCTAACATAATTCTTGCAGCTGTCGTAGCATATAGAAACAAGATCTTCTTTTTTAATTTCTTTACCGACCATTCCTAACAAAAAAGCTTCTGGCTTTTTGGGAAATGTATATTTCAAGATTTTTTAAAGTTCATTATACACCAATTCCCAAAAGCCTCTCACTTTGCAACACAACCACCACATATGGTAGAGGTCACCTTCTACCTCTCTACATTTCCAGCATCTTTTATCCTTCAACTTATAAATCTTCGCTAATTTCACTGGTGTGTGATACCACCTGTAGATAATTTTCCACAGGTTTTCCTTTAGTGCCGTGCATGTCGTAAATCTCATATTCTTGTTCCATAGTTCCAACCACCTCTCAAGGTCGATGTTATATCCAATGTCTATCGCCCACTTAGTCATGGCCTCCTTCACCTTCTCATCTTTTGTATACCACTCCAGCAAAATATCATACATCATTGACAGTGTTTTGTTCTTACCTTCTATAACTTCTACATTAAATTTGGATTTTTTATCTTCAAATCCTACTTTCTTTTTGTCTTCTTTTAGCAGGTCATTTACTTGGTGGTATTGCAACCACCCTGTAAATAAATTTTTGATCTCTTCATATGGTCTAAGTTTAATCCCTTGATCTGTCTTCCAAGTTAGTTCTTCATAGGTGGCATTCTTCCCTTCCATGTTTATTTTTTTTATAGTTAACACCTCTATTGGTGAAATCCACCAAGGTGTCTTCCTTTCCAATATATTTTTATTTCTTTCCCATACTTGGAATAGTGGTCCCCTAAAAATATGATTTAGAAAGCCTCTATGAACTTTCACCTTTTCGTACCACAGGTACGAGTGCCACCCGTACCTGTTATCGAAACCTTCCAATTCCAAGATGTCCCTATTTTCCAATCTTATCCAATCCTTCAGCCACAATAAACACGCCGCTTCATAATATAAACTTAGATCCGGTAGAGAGAATCCTCCTCTTTCTCTTTGGTCCACCAATATTTTCATTTTTATTCGTGGTCTTTTGCCTTGCCAGATGTATCTCGCTAAGGCTCTTTGCCACTCTTTACACTGCTTTAGACCTTTTAGTACCGGAATGGTTTGGAACAAAAATAACATTCTGGGGAGAACGTTCATTTTGATAACCGCTATCCTCCCCAGAAAAGATAACCTCAATCTCTCCCAGATTTCAAGATCTTTCTTAATATTCTTCCAAGTGACTTCATAATTATCCTTATATAGGTTAATATTTTTCGCTGATATCCACACTCCAAGGTATTTCACTTTCTTTGCTGTCATAATTCCCGTCTTTTGTTCTAGTTCTACAATATCTTCCTTAGTTAGATTTTTAGTCAACATTTTAGTCTTATTTTTATTAATCTTGAGGCCTGACACCGCTCCAAACTCTTCAAATTTTTGCAAGGCTTCTTTCATACTATTTTTCGGGTCTTCTAGAGTTAATACAATATCATCCGCGAAAGCTTTTATCTTATGTTCTTTAGTCCCTACCTTAATCCCTTTCACTTCCGCTGCCTCTCTCAGTCTCTTAGTAAGTACTTCAAGTACTGTTATAAATAACAGAGGAGACAGGGGGCAGCCTTGTCTAGTCCCTTTAGATATGTCAAAAAATTCTGATGTCGAGTTATTTATTATTAGCTTAGCTTTTTGTTCATTATAGATAGCTTCTATACCTTTTCTAAATCTTTCACCCAGCCCCATCGTTTTTAGATTTTCTGTCAGGAAGCACCAAGAAACGTTATCGAAGGCCTTTTCGGCATCAATGAAAATCAAAGCGGCTTGTTTGTCTATTCTGGTTTCCAAATATTCAATGATATCTATCACATTTCTTACGTTGTCCTTCAATTGTCTCCCTGGAAGGAAGCCCGTTTGATCTTTATGGATTCTGTTATTTAATACTTTTTTTAATCTTTCTGCCATTACATCCGCAAACAGTTTATAGTCGTTATTTAATAACGAAATCGGCCTATAGTTTTTCACCTCTAAGGCATCCACATCTTTTTTAGGAATTAATGTAATATAGGCTTCCTTCCAGGTGTTCGGGGTCTTCCCTTCTTTTAAAGTATTGTTCATCACTTCACATAGGGTTGGGCTTATTTGATCACTTAATACTTTATAATATTTGGCTGACAGACCATCTGGCCCCGGCGCTTTACCAATTTTCATCTTTGATATTGCCTTCTCTCCTCCTCTGTAATCAACTGATTTAGTAATTCTTTTTCTTCGGTTGATATCTGTTGTAAATGATGTTCTTTCAGATAGCGTTCTATATCATAGCCTGTCTCCTTACCTCTTTTATATAAATCCTTATAGTATTTCTGAAACAACCTTTTTATTTCATTTGGGTCTTCCACTATCTTGTCTCCATCCCTTATCCTACAGATCATATTTTGCTTTTTCCTTTCTCTTAGTTGCCAGGCCAAATATTTCCCTATTTTATTAGCAGATTCAAAACTCTTCTGTTTCAACATTTTAACTTTCCACTCAATCTCCTGGTTTACTATCATAGAAAATTGGGCTTGTAATAACTTTATATTTTGTTTTATAGTCTCATCACCTGGCTTAATAGTTAATTGTCTTTCATTCTCCATTAACTGTACTAAAATCTCCTCCTTCTTTTTCTCTTTTTCTTTTCTTTGATGGCTGTTTTTCTGAATTAGAAAGCCCCTCATGACGGCTTTCCCTGCGTCCCAAACCGTTTCTAAAGCTGTCCCTTTATTTAAATTCTACTTGAAGTACTCTTCAATTGTTTCTTTTGCCTTAATCACTATCTTTTGATCATTAAATAGAGATTGTAAATACTGTTTAATGAGCATACTTCACTTTGTTGATATGAACTTTAAAATATTGTTACTTGAATTTTAGATATGAAAGTAAGCACCCCCAGGTGGTGTTGCTGCTGCTGCTGTTATTATTATTATTCACCCACCATTTGGGACCCGTAGGCACATTTGGAGTTTTGAGAGAGTGGCATATGGGCACTACCCTTTTGAGTTGTTTCTCTTCTTCCAAACCCCAGGTTACTTCCTTTCTAGAGGAAGTGTGCATTTATGTGTGTGTGGGGGGGGTGCATGTGGGTGCGTGTGGGTGCGTGTACACACACACACACGCTCTCACACACACATGCTCTCACTGTGTTTTTTTCTATGAGGTTCAGGTACAAGTTGGGTCTAGTTGAATGAATACAGGTCCTCTTGAATAAAATAAAAATAAAAATGTGTAGACTTCACTATCAAAAACACAGATCCAGTTTTTCCCAGTATCAGGAAAACAAGGCAGAGATACTCAGGAACCTTCATTACTTTTGCATTACAGTGGTACCTCAGGTTAACTACTTAATTCGTTCCGGAGGTCCGTTCTTAACCTGAAACACCACTTTAGCTAATGGGGCCTCCTGCTGCCGCCGTGCCGCCAGAGCACGATTTCTGTTCTCATCCTGAAGCAAAGTTCTTAACCCGAGGTACTATTTCTGGGTTAGCGGAGTCTGTAACCTGAAGCGTATGTAACCTGAAGCGTATGTAACCCGAGGTACCACTGTACTTTTGCATAGGATGACAACAACACTGTGGATGCAGTTGTGACCTATGATTTGATAGTGTTTTTGAGGAAATCCCTTATAAAATTACATGGAGCCATAAGGATCCATGCCTTGCATCCATGTTTTTGCACTATGACAACACTGAAAAAAAGCACTGGACTTTTAAATTGTATGGTTCAGTCAATGGCAGACAGGTGTGATCAGTAATATTGCTTGCTGGTGGGGGCGGGGATTCCATGCAAAAATAAATGCAATTTCACAGGTCCCTCACTCAGTGGCACTCAGAGGTCCTGTGGGATGGATGGAATATCCTTTGCAAAAAGAAATTTCGCAAAAGCAAACTGAATCTATATGGGAATACAAGACTTTGAATGCCTTTGCTCACTACACTTTTCCTTTTAGGCATATTCCACAAAAGCCATCTGAGGAAATCCAGGAATTTGCCTGTGATGTAGCCTACAAAATGGAACTCCTACAAATAGAAAACATGGTTCTGAGCCCATGGATATTAGTTGCTGCTGTCCTACTCCAGAATTTACCAGCTGTAGATTTTCAGCTTCTTGTTGAAAAGACACTTTGGCTAAAAGGTTTAACTCAGACATTTGGAGGATTCCTTGATTGGCCCGGTATGCAATGAACATTGTACACACATTTCCTTTTCTGAGAACAATGTAGCTTATGTTACTTTTTATGTGTTTGGGAACAGTGGGAGACTAGAATTTTCCTTTTAGGACTTTAAAACCAGTCTGATTCCCGCACCCCCCACCCCTAAATACATGAATGTTACTACAGCATATGATTACTGTCCTTCCTCATTATAAAAAAGATTTAAAAATTGCAGGAAAGGTTACTTATATTTGCGGTCACCATCTCAATTATAAAAGAGAACAAGACATGCTAGAAAGCAAGGTTTTTAAAAACAAAACAAAACCATCAACACAAAATGCACACACAACAACTATGAGGCAAGGTTAAGCAAGAGCCCTCCCACTAGGGCCCCACCCGACTGTGCTGATTTTGTGTTGTTTGAGCCTTGAGGCTGGCATGGGATGCAATCTAACTGAGTTTTGTATGGCAGACATACAATACCAGTGTCTTGCCATGACTGCTCAAGGAGCCACGTGGTTCAGGGCAGGAGAGATGATTCCACAAGGAAATGCAAATATGAAAAATACCTGAGCTTTGAAGCCAGCATAATTTTGAGCTGGAATACGAGGTTCTTGTAGTTTGCCTGCCTCCATAAGTCATTTATTAATTGGTCGCTATAAATAAGGTTCACAAAGGCTGAAAGTATACAATTGATGCTCTTACCTTGTGGTAACAGGGGTCTTCTCTTTCTCCCACTTTCACATTTCCATCTTTCACCTGATCATAAGTCTGTGGTTCTCTTAATTTTGAAGAAGCTCTGGTTGCTTTTACTACTTTGCAGTGCAGTGGAATATGAAGGGTACTTAACTTTGTGTCATCTGAAAATAGGATAATTTTCCACTTTCCTGTTCGAGGAAGGCAGATAATAATTGCATGCCTTTTTAAAGTTGCCAGTTTAGAAATCTCTTTGTCCTTACCAGCTTCCACCCTCTTCCAAATTCTGCCTCCAGTCAGAATGGTTACCTGCTGGCTCTCTCATCTGCCTGTTTTCCCAACCTTTCTCAAACTTACCAAGTTGTAGGGTGAGGTTGCGGAAGGGGAACAATAGCCAAAGACCACTTCACAGCTGTTCCATCATTACCAGTGTGAATTCTGTGGACTGCAGTTGTTTGTTCTTCCTAAGTCATTGAACAGAGTCCCCATTGGCAATGGAGGATCTAAAGATGTTCTGAAGCCTTCACCTTAGAGAACTGGAAACTTAGGAAATTTTTTGGCAAGACACTCCAGATGCTTGTTTTTTCTCCTTCTCCACCTCCCCATCCCAGCAACTTAGTAAAATTGCGAGTGCGTGGGAAGTAGGGCTAGTGATAGTGGGACCTAGGAAGGTAGGAACATAAGGAAGTGTTGTGGTTCAGTGGCAAGGCATCTGCTTTTCATGCAAAAGGTGTCAGGTTCAACCCCTGAAATCTCCAGGTAAGAGTGGGAATGTCACCTGTCTGGAAATGCTGGATAGCTGCTGCCATTCACTGTAAGTCATGCTGAGCTCAATGGACCAGTGACCTGGCTCAGCTTCCTATGTTGCTCAGTGGAGGAACTCCCCTAGACCAGCTCTTCTGAGCCTTTGGGAAGAATTGTCAGAAAATGCTTGGGCAACTGCTTCTGAGGATTCTCCAAAAAAAAAGGCTAAGATAGGCACAGCCTGCTCTGAATGAGACAGGCGCATTTTGCCCACCACTAGCTGAAACAATTCAGTTTTCCTGCCTCTTTCCTTGGTATTTTTCTTGAAAAATTCAAAGCTAAAATGGTGTCAGTTTTGGCATTTATTCCCAATTTGTCTTTTCCTAGATAATCTGTGTGCTAACAAAGCGGTGCGATCCAGTCTTGCTCTACACTCCAACATTGTGAGCCTTGTCAACGGGCAAGTGGTTCTCAATGACAAAGATATGGAAGCTGGCGCTATGGAAGAACTTGTCTTTAAGCAAGCGCTCGCCGTCCTCATGTGCGGGTCCTACAGGAATCAGCTGCTCAATGTCTTTGTGCGACCAGCCCTTGTAGCACTCGCGTTGCAAATGACACACTGTTCTAGAAAAGGTAAATTCATTGTCTAATATAGCAAATCTGTAAAGCCACAAATCTCTTCCTATAATGCAGTTATGTCATTTGCTAAACAGGCTTGTGGTGAGATTTTTGTTATAGCAGCTTCACTTCCTGTGACCTGACTAACTTGGTCATGCTTCAGATCATCCTTAATTTAACAGCTATGACGTGTGCCAGTGAACTGTCATTATCTGGTGAGCTAATTCTCCAGTAGCTGTTGATTGAAGGGGATGGTGCATGCCCTGACAACTTCCATTGCATAATTTAGTGTTAAGGTTAACCGCAATCCATCAACAATTCTGGGTTGTGAAATCCCCTGTCATTTCAGTAGACTTTGCGCAGAAGTAGCTTCTGATGATGGCACCTACCATTTCCAAGTGACTCTGCCATTCTTGTGTACATGTTCAGTTTTTATGCCATCGTTTAACATACATTATTATCTTAAAAAATGAGCACCTTGCAGACATCCTCTTTTAATAGTGAAACACTTTGAAAAAAGGGTTTATTCATGGGCAGTTGCATTTTGTTTTCCAGAGGAAGTCTATAGCAATTTTGCTTTCTGGCGTGATGTCTTCTCTGACGAGTTTATATTCTTTCCTGGAATACCCCTGAAGGTAAAGTATTGTGTGCGGTCCTGGTAGCTTAATATCTACAGGAGTTTCTCATGACTTCACTAAATAGTGAAGCCTAATGTGAATAGAGAGAGGGATCTTGAAGCTGTTATGATCTGCTGTTGGTAGTATTTCTGGCTGTAATTTTGAGTGAGTTTTCAATATGCTAGTCCCTCTTTTCCTTGAAGCAACATGGCTAAAACCCACTCCCATCAGTCCCATCTAGCATCACCAGTAGGCCAGGGATGATGCGAGTTGGAGTCTAACATCATTTGGAGGACCACAGGTTCCTCATCCCTGTTCTATTCCTTCTCATAAAATGACATCTATAATGTTTTAAGATGTTATGACTTCCTTTGCTGTAAAACCAAAGCTATGTAATGTCATCTTGTAGCCTCATTCTAGATGTCGCAACCTAATTTTTACACATACACCTGAAAGAGCTTGACAACTAACAGTCTGAAACTTTAACGGTCTGAAACTTAAAATAGCCCTAGCCAGTACAACAAGTAGGCATGGATGATGAGAGATGTAGTCCAATCTGGAGGATCACAGGTTCCCCATCCCTGCCATACAGATGTGTCTTATTCCTTACTTGGGGTGGTTTTCCCTCTCCCACCCCTTGTTTTCGGCTGCTTTTATCTTTACATTTATGTTCTGTCCCAACCATTCTGGTTATGCTAGAAGTGCATGCACAATTATTTTCTTCCTTCTTTTTAGTTTTTAACAGGGAAGTCTGTTCCGCCCAAACTTTCTCTGATCTATCTTCCATGTGCCGTTCTTAATACGGCCATAATTACATACTAGTCTGTTGTTCAGTTTGCTCTTGTGTAATCCCAATAATGAATTGTTTTCCCTGCCTCTTGAAAGGTCAGGTCTTCAACTGCACTTCATGCACTCTCACTACAAAAACTCAGGAATGCTTGGCCATCTAAGAGTACAGAGTGTTCGGTTCTAAGATGTTCAAGGAGCATCTCTTTGAATTACAAATCCCAGCCTCTTAATCTTGATGTAGTGTGCAAAGTGCTCAAACAAGCAGGAGTATTTGCAGTTGTTGCGCAATGCAAACTGAGAATTAGCTTCTGCTGCTGGCTGGGAACAGCTGTTCCGTTGGGACTAACTTGGTGCTAAAAAATCCAGGGTTATAATACAGGCAACATGGATTGCCTGATTATAATTACTGTTAAGCAGATTGAATTGTTTAAATTAAAGCAGTTTGGAGCAAAGATTTAAATGAAATTTCCCATTCTGAAATTCATACATATATATTTAACAAGCATGCACTCTAACTAATTTCTCCAACAGTTAAAGTTTGGTTTGTGATTAGTGTTATTATGTAACCTAGAGGCATAATTCAAAACTTTTGGTTGTGCATCCCATGTGCTGTTGTTTGCAGAATTTTGTCTGCTTACAGACAAGACAGTGACAAAATATGTGGCCTCAGCTTTTGTACGCCAGAGTACAGTACACAGATATTATTTTCTTCAGATAGCAGGTTGTACAATACATGCATATGCTTGCTCTACTGGAGGGCCTGCAGGAAATTTTATAGGCCCAGTTACAGAGTGTGTATGCCTTGGCTGTCTTGTCTTGAAAAACTGGTTTTGATTTGTGTAACCAGACTCCACTGTATGCAATTAACTTTATCACGCATCAGATTATTTTTATAGAATAAAACTATATTACTGTTTTGATATCGCAAAGGAGTCAGCTGCCATAAAATGTTAAAAACCATCTGTCTTTGCTGTGACCATAGTAACTGAAATACCTTTTCATTGAGATACCATTTAGGTATAATTTGAAAGTTAGAAACAGACTTGAGATACGTTAGACCTGTTTACTGGAGAAATACAGGTGTTGAATATCTGTAACTGTCTGCATGGCATTAAACCCATTGAAAAAACATAACCAATTTTGTTTAATCCCCAGGATTTTGAAGAAGGTTGTTTCTTGCTTACAAAATGTGACGCAGTTCAAGTCACGTCCCAGCAAGTTTTCATTACTGAGAAAGGAAACAATATAATCTCTTTCTTGACAGCAATGTTCAAGCCTTTTGTGGAAGGTTACCAGGTACAAAATCAACTGCAATGTTATTTTCACCAGTCTGTCTTCTATTCCTTTTGTGGGGAGTGACTTATTTATTAATATTTTGATGCTGGGGCCCACAGAGAAGGGCCTTTGGTAGGATAAAAAAGATAAATATATAAAGCAGAAAATGAGAAGGGCCTATGGTGAAAATCTTAACATGTGGGTGTTTATATAGAAGCAAGTGGCCTACACGCACCCTAAGCATTCTAAGAAAACAGGTTAAAACCTGTAGCACAGATTTTACTAGAAGTCAAACAAACACATGTCCTCTCCCACTTAGGTTTGTATCTCTTTATCAAGCTGACATTTAAAATTTAACTGGGTGGTGTCATTTATTAAAGGAAACAAAAATTGAATAAGCAAGTTGAAACTGGTATTACCTGCGGAATGAAGCCCTGCTGTACAGCGCTTACAGCTCTGCTCCCCCTGCCCTCGTGTGGGTTCCCATATATTTATTTCACAAGAACTATTGTGGTGTTCTGACAGCATCATCTCCCCCCCACCCAAATGCCATATGACAAAATTGCTTTGAAACCCAAAGTGGCTTTCAAAAACAGAGCTATGGCATGAGGAACTTAGCATTCAATGGGGGGGGGGGCGGCGGGGGGAAATCCAGTCCGGCTGCCCCTTGGAAGTAGCTCTTTAGAAAGCAGATCAACTCTTTAAAATGCTATGAAGTATTTTTCAACTCAGAATGTTACATTTTTATTACAAGTTTAGTTTTCCAATGACTATTCATGCAAGAGTGATGATCCTTTTGTTAATGTGCTTCTTAACCAAAGACGTTAATGGGTTTCTCTCCACTAGATAATCTGCAAGTACCTTTTAAAGGAATCGAATGAGACCTTTATGGAGAAGCAGTTTATATTTGGAGTCCGAAGCTTTGCTTCTGAGCTTCTCGAGGCAGGTGTGTGTTTTGTCTTTGGATGATGCAATTCTTTACTTAGCACTTGGGGTAAAAGAACTGAAGCTTTAATTGTTCCCCTTTCTCCTGTTTAGGAAGCACACAGTGTTACGATGTCCTGTCCTCAGACATGCAGAAAAATGCTTTGGCAGCTCTCGTGCGACAAGGCGTTGCATCAAAAACGAAAACGTGAGTACAAATTTTCTGAGAAGAAAGTTGGGGTATAAAGTCTCTTGCAAATTATACAGAGATTGCACAACTAAGCAGTGCCAGAAATTCAGCAAGGAGGGTTGCCAGTCTAATCTCAGTCAGGAGGGGCTTCTGTAGGCTTGGACTCACAACAGTGAATGTATTAATTATACGGCTCAGTTCTTTCCTTTTCTCCCCAGGAGTGATGGATTCTCTTACATTGTAAGGAAAGAAGCTCTAAGTAAAACTGCAGGAATGTTTGGTAAGTGTCCATTGGTAATGGAGAGTACTATGAAATCTGACGGAGATTTTTTGCCAAAGACTTTGCATGTGTCTTCTCCTCTTTTTGTTATTTCCCAAGTCAACAGTAGCTGAACAGTTTGTAAACTTCATGCAAGAGTAGGAGCTGTTTTTCAAATGTAAAATGTAGCATGCTGAAAACTGGGCCCTTGCAATATTGTCTTGACAGAGTCTCACTTTGTCAAGATCATCTCTGACCCGCAATAGTTCATCAGAAATACAGACTGAGTGAATCATGTATGGTCTCCAAAATGTTAACACTCTCCATGGCAGCTTTTACAGCCAAATAGGAGGTTTTTTATTATATTTCAGCTGATTGCCTCCTGGCTTAACCTTTTCAGGAGTATATGTCTGATATTCTTTAGTTTACCTTTACATTTTAAAAGTGATGGAAGTAATGATGGCAAAGACTTAGCATTACATTAGTGGATTTAGCATGAGGTGTAGCAGCTGACTGCAAGTAGTTTTTGCTTGAACATGCCCTGCCTGCCCAGTTCAATAATGGAGGCTCCTTTGCTTTTCCCAGTCCAAAACAGAGCTTCCTTCTAAGCTCCGATTCTGAGAGGTAGTTTTGTAACAAGTATTTTCCCTGCATAACTTTTTGTTTTCTTTAACAGCTTTTGTAAAGGAATGGTAGAGTGTTTCTCTCTCAGAACTAATGCACTCTGTATTCCTGTTACAGAATCTAGGATACCTGTAAGCAAACCGATGGCTGCAAGACTTTAATTTGAGCTGCTTGAGTGGCTTGCCTTATGCACACTAAAACTGTGAACGGCTGGAAGTAAGGCAGATTATGAACAGGATGCTAACTGAAGACTTAGGATACACTTCCCACCTTGAAATGTTACTACTGCTACATAATTGTGGGAGAAAACTCCTGACGTCCAGAATATTTCCATTGCCACTCAGAGAACTTTGTCAGCATTGATGATTAACATTCTTTTTTAATAAACGTGACTCCTTCCTTCACCCAGTTAGCATTTAACAGAATCACACTGTTAACGTCTGAAATGTTTGCCATAAGGAAATTGTTGCTTTTATATAATTATTTTGTTGTTGTGAAGAAATGTGATTGAACAACTAAGGACATAGCATTAAAAGCAATATTTAAGGAAAAGCATCATTGGCTGTTGTTGTACATAGGAAGAGATTATTTCATTCCTTTCAAGGATGTAATTCTCACAAAATGTCAATGCTGTAACTGTTTTTTCAGGTTTTGCAACTTTTAAGCATTAAAAACTAAGAACAGAATACTTTGCTGCTTTCAACTGTTGCACATTTGATGACTTCAGTGTAATGTGCATTGCGCTGTTTTTCTTCTCTTGCTGTAAGGTTTTATAAAAGCATATTGTCACTTACGCTTTTATTCATGTATGAATGGTATATACATCTATATATCTGAGTATGTGCCTGTGTGTTACCAAATATAACAGGGTTTCCTACTGCAGCCTTTGCAACCTGGTGCCTTCCAGATGTTCTGGGCTACAGTTGTGTTGGCTGAGACTACTGGGGGTTGGTGTATGGATGTAACTTCTCCACTGGAAAGCTTAAATAAGGGAAGGACCTGAACTTTGTCTGGTTGTGGGGAGAAGACATGAGTATGCAGTCCTATACATACTAGGTATATTTCATAAATTGGGCAAACTCATTGTGTGCTTATTGGAAATAATGTGAGTTGCTGATAATGGCTGATTTTTAGCCTTTGCTCTCATCAACAATACTATCTGTTTATACAGTGTATGCTTGTCAGGAGTGGGAGGGAGCAATATAAAAGAAAGCGAACATTTTGTCCCATTACCAAAATAATTTCTGATTTTAAAAATGGGGATGGGGAGAGAAGATAAAAGGGACTTGTCTTTGTGCTGGTTTGGATGGCTATATGTTGAAAAGAATTGAAAATAAAATTGGAAACAGTGCCAGTCCCACAAGAGAAGTAAGTGGAAGGTATTCATAGTTACTGAATTTCATGCTCTTGTGATAATGCAAACTGTTCCTTAATGTACAATGACCATAAGTATTAACCTAGTATCCAGTGCATCAGTACGAACTTGAAACACCATTCTGTTCTTGCAGGGAAGTGATCAGTACACCCCCCCCCCAAGGTGATCAATCCCCCTTCTCTAAGAAGCATGACCCAGCTGCAGTATAATATGTGATACTGCATGAGTTAAGACTAGCATTTGCCCCAGTATCTCTATTTATCTTTCTCTTTAATGCAGCTAATTCATATGACCAAAAACGAATCCTCACCTCCCAAATCTAATAGACACAACAGTGACTGTAACTGGCACCTTAATAATGTGGTCATCTGAACATACTTTGGGTTGGTCATATCTAGAAGAAGACATAGTTCCTGTACCTGGATAACTATGGAAAAGGAGATTCTATTAATTGCAGCTTTTCTTCATTACAAGCTCCACTTGCCCATATCCTCTCTTCACAATTATTTAAAGGTACCTGCCTCTGCTTGTTAGGCAAATTTGCTTTTGCATAAAGCTGGTGAAAAGGAAGCTGTGTAAAACCTGGTGGCCCACTTGTCCCTATCCAGTTCTAGGGTTTATCCCAGGTCTCACCCCTACCCGGCTAGGTCACACTGCCCATGCTCTGCACCCTCCTTGAAAGCTTTTATCTGGCTGAAGTGTGTCTTTGACCAACGGCAATGCTTCTTGCTTTCCCGGATGGAGTATGCTGTGTGTATCATCTGCAACACAACCCACCCGACAAACTTGCGTCCATAGCTTCATGTTGGCTCAGGCTGCCCACACGCCTTGCTTTTTGCCTTGCCCACAACTGGCATGTGGCTCTCAGAAAGTTGCCCATGAGGCCCTTGAGGTTGGGGGTTGGGAGAGTTCCCTGACATTAAAAAACACAACCCGATTCAGTATTAGGATTCGGAGTAAAAATCAGGCCAGCCCAGAGCCAGCTCGTGTTTGTTCTGGATCTGGAAGGGGGCAGGAATTCGGTTCGATTATACTCCAGCTAGGATTCTGACCCCTTTAATTCCAGCCGGTGGGGATTGAAGCCACCTCACTTCTTTGTCACCACCAGAGGGTCTTGTGAATCTGGTCCAATTGGGAAGAAAACCACCCCGCTGCCCGCCACTTTAAACAAGGACTGTCCTGCGGGGAGGGAGGCGCCGTTTTGGAAAGAACCGTCTCCAGCCCAACCCCCGCAGGTGCCTCTGCTCTCCAAAGGAGGCGCTGTTGTTTCCCCTCGCCAGGCGGACTCCATTGCCGCTGGCTTCCACCGCCTCGGCCGGGAAGGAGACATCATGGCCTCGCGGCGAGTCAAGCTGGGCTTCGCGGAGGAGGCGGCGGCCTGGCGGCTGCGCAGCGAGCAGTTCCCTTGCAAAGTGGGCGGCAGGCCGGCGTGGCTGGGCGAGGCGGGCTTGCCGGGCCCTGCCGAGCTGCAGTGCGGCGCGTGCGGGGAGCCGCGTGCCTTCCTGCTGCAGCTCTACGCGCCTCGGCCAGGCCGGCCCGACGCCTTCCACAGGAGCCTCTTCCTCTTCGGCTGCCGCCGGCCCGCCTGCTACCGCCTCGCCGGCCCCTCCCCGGGCTGCTTGAGAGGTGAGGGGCGCGGGCAGAGAAGGGCCTCGTGTCGTCTGAAGGGCCCTCGGTCGGGTCTGCTGTGGGCGTAAAGGCATGCATGAGGCAGATGCTGGAAGTCCTAAGTCCCCTCCCCTTAAACCCAGCGGTGCAAGTTAGGACTGCAGCTGAAGCCCTCAAGGCCCGACTGGGGAACCTGCGGTTGTCAGCAGCCCCGGCCAGCATGGCCAATGGTTAGGGGTGATAGGAGTTATTGGATGGACCGGCTGATTCCCTGGGCTCTTTGTTGTTTGTGCCTATTAAAATTTGGGCCCTTCCATTGAGGAAGACGGAATGTTGCCCTAGCCCAGTGGTTCCCAACCTTTTTTGGGCCATGCCTCACCTAAGCATCTCTGAAATCCTGATGCACCCGCCCCTCCGCGACATATAATTCTTATTATTCAAAACGTGAACTCCTGTTCACGTGGAGGAAGCCTAAAAGGCCATTCACTGTTAATAACTAATTCTCGAATTGCCCCCCTTAAAAATAAAATTGCCCCCCCATGGGGCGTGTGCCCCACATTGGGAACTACGGCCCTAGCCGAAGGCAAGTCACTGGCCCATCTAGCTTGTATCATATACAGGTGATGGCAGTGACTCCCCTGGGTTTCAGACAGGGGTCTTCTTCCCTACCTTTATGATGGCGATCGAACATGGGGGAAGCAGATACTGTACAGCCCATTTCAAATAAAAATGCAGCTTTCTTTGCCCAGCTCCCTGCTGCTGAGCTCCCTGTGTAGGAGTTTGCTTACATTTGCTTATTCAAGGCATCTTCAGTCCTACCACTTGTCACGATACAGATATGTGGTAACGTCTGCATTGGCTCACATCCTGTGCACCCTGATTCATATTTGTCAGGTGTATCCTTACAGGTTTGCTTCTGCCTTGCAGCACATCTGGTAAAGAGGTGGGATGTAAATATTTCCACTAAATAAACGCAAATGTATCTTAGGTACACAGCTAAAAATCTAGTTTTATTTATTTCTACTATTTATAGACTGCTATTCACCACAGATGTTCACAAGGCAGTCTACACAACAGTCAATAAAACAATCCATCGATCAAAATAAATCAGTGTTTAAAACAAAGAAAAAAGCACAGGTAAAGTTCAATAAATAGGCATAATACAACTTACTTAAATAGAATGCTGTGAAGGAGTTCTAAAACTGGAAGTCCAAAAGTAATAAACAAAGCCAGCTCATAACTTTATAATAGAATTTGAAAATGGGGGGGGGGGGAGAGACTTGTCAGTGGCTTCAATCTTGTGCTCAGGAACATGTCATGTTGGCCCCACTAAAATCCGTAGTATCTTTGTGTGAGTAACCAACTGCAAGATTACAGCATAGAAATGATGAACGGATACAGTGTATGTCATTTGGTAGAGTTTTCTTAAAAATAAAGGGAGTCAGGCAATCTTTTTTTTCACCAACAACCCATGTCAGCAGTTAAATATCATATGGGAATGTTTCTTACCTTTCCTTAAAGTGCTGCCCTTGTAGATGCATTAGAGAGCATCTCAGAGCACCATAAATCGCCATGTTTGAATTAAATGTCAAAATAAAAAAACTGGTGAAGTGGAGCTAAGGAAAGGGAGGTATTTTCTGGTACTTCTTGGCTGGCTTTGATATTGACAAGAACAGCCCTTTTAAAATGCGAGACAACCAAGCAACCTCTGAGATCCTAAACTGACAATGTTTGCCTTGCTCTTGATACTTTCATGGCATAACTGGTCTGTTGAACAGAGCAATTAAAGCATCAAAAACGGATTTAAGAAAACATTAGCAGTGTGAGTCTCACCTCAGATGGTGGCTAGAGATTTTTCAGGTACTAACTGAAATGTGTGGTACTATTCAACTAGAATTGGAGCGTGTGTAGTTTGACACTGCTGAGAAGTGAATTTTCTCTCAGATTATATACATGCCGTGCATGCTGTTATACCACACTCAAATGCTGCCAATATTACAAAATTAGTGGATCTCTCTCTCCCTTAAGGAGCTTTGGATCCTTTGGAATAAGAGGTCTCTCCTCCGGTAAAGATTAAGGAGAAGTGTAGCAACTTGTATAGTTTCTGACATAGCCAGGTCAGAGAGAGCAAACAAAAAATATATATCCATACTGTTGCTTTCAGATAGTTAATAATTTTTTTCTATTTTCAAGTTTTTAGGAATCAATTACCAAGGAAGAATGACACCTACTCTTATGATCCACCACAGGAAGAGCCACCCCATGAAGAGCCAATTTGTGCAAATCTACAGCTAAAATGTGGGACGAAGCTGTGCCGAGTCTGTGGGTGTTTAGGAAGCAAAACATGCTCCAAATGCCACAAGGCTCATTACTGTAGCAAGGACCATCAAGTTAAGGACTGGAAAGCAGGGCATAAGCTTTCATGCTTGCAGTCTGGTAAGCAATTTGAAACTCTAGAAATTTGCATTGATTTAGAGGAGGGTCTCCATTAGTTGAAGATTGGCTTTGATTACTTCAGAATTAAGCAGTCCAAGAAGAATTGTTATAATTGGGGAGAGTGGGCGGCGGGGGGGTGTGCAATCACAATGTTTCAGGGTAGGGGGAGGTGTGGTATGGGAGGTGGGGCAGGCTGGGGAAGGGGCCCACAGCCCACACAGTTAGTGTCTGTGCTGTGTGCCAGCCCGTCCTCCAACCTGAGGCTTTGCAGTCATCCTGTTAGCCAGCCCTTCGGTCCACGGCTGCTGCCCTGAATGCCAGGTTAGCTCTGAGGAAGACCTCCCTCATCTTATTCTGGATGAAGAGGCTGATCTGGTCTATATTACTGATACCTCGGTGGCTGAGCAAGGTGTGGTTGGTCTTACCCAGCTGTGTCCACCTGAGTATTTGGAGCAGCATCAGGGCAGACCTGAGGGTCAGGGAGGGGGTATTGTTGTGATCTAGCTCTTTCCAGGCTCTCTGTCCATTTGGGGGCAGGAGAACTAGAGGGCACGTTCTTGGCATTGGGCAATTGGGACAGATTTGGCATTCTGCTGGTTTACCGTCCACCTAGCTCCACAGCAGTCTGCCTGCCTAAGCTGACAGAGCTAGTCTCAGGTGGTGTTGAAGGCTTACAGACTGCTGGTTTGGGGGGATTTCAACATCCATGATGAGGTGAATGGCTCTACGGTGGCTCAGGGCTTCATAGCGGCCATGGAGCTGTTCCAGTATGTTATTGGCCCAACGCATGTGGCAGGTCACGCTCGGGACCTTGTGAAGAGGGTTAGCTGAAAGTGGAGGATATTGGCATCAGTCTCTGGTCATGGTCCAATCTTTTCCTGTTGAGATTTAGGCTTTTAGCATCTTTTTTCTCTCTGCAGAGGCAGGGTCTCTATTAGGATTGTCTGCCCTTGGCGGCTGATGAATCCAATGGATTTCTAAAACTGCTCTAGGAATTTTTATGGCTGATATAACTGGCGCTCATATCAAAGCCCTGGCCAGCCTCTGGAATATCCTAATGGCCATTGACATGATTGCCCTTCAGCACCCTCTCCCACTTTGTGGAGCCCATTTGGCTTCCTGGTACAGTGGAACCTTGGGTTTCGAATGCCCCTCGGAAGTTGAACGGCTTCCAAGGCACGTTTCTCCATTTTCTCAATGGAATTTACTGACCGCCCATTGCACCTTGGTTGTCAAACGTTTTGGAAGTCGAACGGTCTTATTACGTTTGACAACCGAGGTACCATTGTATATACTCCATAGCTTAGGATGAGGAAGCAAGCTGGGAGACAGCTCAAATGCAAGTGGAGGAAAACTCCCGTCAAATGCAATCAAACACTAGTGAGGCCTCATCATCAAGCCTACCAAATGGCAGTGAAGGCAGCAAAGAAGGTATACTTTGCTGCCTCCATTGCATCCTCATTGTGTCATCCAACACAGCTTTCCTGGGTAGTGCAAGGCCTTTTACAGTCTGGCCTGAAGGTGGTGACACAGTAGTCATTGTTGTTGTTATTCACCTACGAATTCTAAAACATCATATCCTCTATTATATTCAGAAGTTTTTGCCAAAATAGTTTTTACATATTTTCTGGCATTGCTGCAAAGTCCACTTTTGGTCTGTGACATCTCCAGCAGCACAAGTTTCTTTTTTAAGCAAAGTTGCAGTGCCTCAGTTTCTTTAAAATCCTGTTTGTCTCTGTGAGTAGAATGACATAAAAACTCTACAGTAATGCTAGAGGTGTTACTGTTGAATTTTGGGACATTTCTGCTTCTAGAGACAAGCAGGGTTTTTAAAGAAATCGAAAAATGGAGACACTGCAGCTTTGTATAAAAAAATGGTGCCTTCTGCTCTGGCTTTATTCTGCTGGCCATTTCATTCTATATTTGTCTTTGCTAGTTTTAAAGTTTGCCCCCACCCCCAAGAAATCATTTGAAAATAGACTGATATACAAAATAGAATAGGGAAGAATGATCAAAATAATTTTGGGTTATTGTTTTGAAGGTGAGCTGGATGTTGCTATTCCAGATCATAAATTTCTTTTCCCCGAGTATGAAATTGTGATAGAGCCTGAAGAAACTGACTCCTCCAATGTCAGTGAAACAGAAGAGGAAGATCAGGACAAAAAAGAATTGACACCTGTCGCCAATACAGGTAAGTAGTATGAATAAATTTCCTTGCTGCAAGACCTATTTTTAAATTATACTACAGTTGTACCTTGGAAGCCGGACGGAATCTGTTCTGGAAGTCCGTTCGACTTCCAAAGCGTTTGAAAAACAAAACGCGGCTTCTGATTGGCTGCAGGAAGCTCTAGTCATCAGGAAACGTTTGACAAACAAAGGAATGCATAGTATAAAAGTAACACAGATTAACAATAAACAAAAAGTACATAAACTTGAAAAAGATTACATGCATAATCTCCCTGGCAAGACACAGCCTTTTCTTTTAAAAACATTTCACAAAAAGGAATATTTTAAACAAGTTACACTATGAAAATCAGACTCTTCATCTTAACATACTTTGTTCTAATTTCTCATGCAAACCTTCTGAAGATTTTACTTTTGCTTATTAAAACTATAGTATTGCTGATTTTAACACTATAAAATTTTAATCTGTTTGGGTTTTAGATGAAGCACCAGATTCTCTAGATGAGACTTCATTGGAAGCAATGGCAAAACACGAAACCCAAGATGACAAGATTTTTCAGACGTTTAAAGAGAAAATTTCTTCGGAACCAGAACAGGTTTTGAAATGCATTTTTCTGTGGCTCCCTCTATTTTTTAAATATGAGTTCAATAGTAATGCCTGTTTGTCATTTGTTACTTAGCCTAGAATCCTGTCAGTATTGCTTAATTTTCTAACCACTAGGTCTTCATGCCACTAAAGTACTAAAATATGTGGTGAAGATCAGAAATCTGGCCCAAATGAAATCTTAGAAGTAATAGGGGAATTAGGTAGTGGCACCGCTTAGGGTGGCTACCTAAGAGAAATGGTAATATTGTTTTACATTAAAAAAACACACTTAAATGATAAAATTGGCAGAAGTGGAGAGCTTGCCCATGAGCTGGGCATGAGAATAGCTCTCTCCTGCTGTTATATACAGTGGAACCTTGGTTTGCATACGTTTTGGATTACAAACATGTCAAACCCAGAAGTGTGTGTCCCAGTTTACAACCTTTTTTTGGATTCCACCCATTTTTTTTGGATTATGAACAAATTTTTTTTTGGAGGCCCCATTGGCGAAAGCGCGCCTTGGGTTACAACCTGTTTTGGTTTTACAAACGGGCGTCCAGAACAGATTATGGTACCACTGTATAGCATATCCAACTAGTTCTTTTTTAGTTAAATTATGTGCTGTGTGATGAAGTACTTCTGTTTGTGTCCCACCATTCAGCTTCATTGAATGAAGTTCTAGTATCACGAGAGATGGAGAAAGATGTCTTGATCCAGTTCTTTCACACTATGCATGTTTTACACCATATCATGTTCCCTCGCCCTACTCATTTTTTTCTAATTTAAAAAGAGCCAACTCTGTAACTTTTCCTTATAGTGGAACTGCTACAGTTCTCTGACCATTTTTGGTTACTCCTACATTTATTAATAATCATCATCTTACATTTCTCCTTTTTCTTCCTGACAGAGGCATACGTGTGCCTCCCAATCTCTTTCTGAGATGCAACAAACAGAACTGTATGGTTCTCAAAATGTGGTTGCAGCCAGATTTCTATAAAGGCATTGTGATATTAGATTTGTTTTCAGAATTCTTTCCTAAGGCTCCCTACCGTGGTATTTGCCTTTTTTTAACAGCTGCCACACACATTTTTATTGAGCTACCTACCATGACGCCTTTCCTGCTCAGTCACTGTCAGCTCACAACACATCATCAGTGTAAAGTAAGGATTTTTTTGCTCTAGTGTTCATCATTGTACACCAAACCGCATTTGCCACTTTATTTCCCATTCATCTGGTTTGGAGATCCTTTTCAAGCTGTTCAATCCCTTTTTGTTTTTACCACCCGGAATAATTTGGTCAGCAAGCATAGCCACTTCACTGCCCCTGAAAAATTATGAACAGGCACAGGTTCCAACTTTGATCCTTCTGGCGGTTCCCTGACTCCAAGAAGCAAAGTTACAGGGAACCAGGCAGAGGACCTTCTTGGTAGTGGCACCCGCCCTGTGGAATGCCCTCCCATCAGATGTCAAGGAAATAAGCAACTATCTTACTTTTAAAAGACATCTGAAGGCAGCCCTGTTTTTAATGTCTGATGTTTTAATGTATTTTTAATCTTTTATTGGAAGCCGTCCAGAGTGGCTGGGGAAACCCAGCCAGTATTATTATTATTATTATTATTGGGACCTCACTTCTTACATCCCTTTATTGTGCAACCTGTTGCTTATTCCTTCTGCTACCCTTTCTTTAACTTTTTATTGATCCAGAGAAGGATCTGTCCTGTTATCCCATGGCTGCTAAGGGATGTCATTTAGAACCTTTGACTAGAAACCATTCAGACCTTGTGGTTTTTAATTTCTTGAGAAGGAAGTCTTGGAAGTTCACCTCTTGTCACTAGTTGCCTCTGTCCCAAGTCTTCCACAGTGAAGACACATTAATTAACTTTTCAGCAATCTCCTTAAAACCCTTGTTATTATTGGTTCAATTGCCTCCATAGCTGGTTGCCTGTATTTGACATATTTATACTTTAATCAGTGGTTTCAGCGGTATGCTTCCTTTTCATCTCTTACTGTTTTGTAAGGATGTTCTTATTTGAGTAAGACTTCCATTTTCTGAAGTCTCTGATTCTTAGCATCCTGAAATAAAGCAAGGATTGGTTCTAGAGGTTGTAGAGCAAACAAGCTAACATGATTGCCATGGAAGCACAAGGTTTGAGTGGGGTGACCAGCAGCACAGCATTCTTCCACAGAAGGGATGACATATATATTTCATTTTCGTTCATAACCTTTTGCCCCAGTTCAGAGAAGTTAAATTGCACTTACTGGCATTGATATTAATGGAGCTTTAATTCAGGTTTCATTAATTTTAAAGGGACTGAAGTCTTGGGGCCTTTCCATGTAATTTAAAACTCCATCTGTGATCTCTCTTAATCTCAGATTATCAGATACTGTAGAGATGGAGAAGGCCCACTCTGGATTTCCGCAGAAAACATTCCTCAGGAGACGGACATCCCCAACTGTTTATGTGGCAGTAAAAGAGTGTTTGAATTCCAGGTATGGAAATCTGGTTAAATTGTGTGTAATAAGTAAGTGTGTATTATATATATATATATATATATATATATATATATATATATATGCATATATATATATATGCATATATATATATATATGCATGCATGCATGCATGCAGCAGAGGAGAATTTTAGGAATGAATTCTTAGTTCTACTTAAATTTTCTTTCAATTCTTGCCAAGGTAACCTGAATTGTGGGAAGTCAGGAGTTTAATGATACACATTTTTGGAACTATAGTCTACTTAAATTAAAAACGGGTTGTTGACTAGAACGTAAAGGTAAAGGGACCCCTGACCATTAGGTCCAGTCGTGGCCGACTCTGGGGTTGCGGCGCTTATCTTGCTTTATTGGCAAGTGCTAAATAAACTTTTTAGGACAGGTAATTGCTGCAAATTTTCTACAGATTTTTCTGAAGTATTTGAATGGTGCTGTTTATCTCTTTCCCCCCACCCCAACTAATCCTGTTGCTTTTACGGGGGCTGGAAGCTAAGATTTGAAGACTATAAAGAATTGATCACTGTGCCTTCTAAACTATGTAGTACAGCAAAAGTACTATGTAGCTTAAAAGGTAACTTAACATTTCTGTTGTGTTTTGTTTAAGATTATGCCGCAACTTCTGAATCACCTAAAAGTTGACAGCCTTGGAGAAAGCATCGACTGGGGAACACTAGCGATTTATACGTGTGCCGACAGCTGTAATAGAGGCAACCACTATACCGAAGAATTCGTCTGGAAGCAGGATATTTCTAGCACTATTTAATATCTACAAAATTTAAATGGCAGGACATTTAACTCCGCATCATTAAAATATCTCACTTCATAACTAATCCCGTAATTGTGTTTATTACCCTTGGGACATCTACACAAAACATGGATAAAACAAAAGAAGCAAGCGCTTATCCAGTGATGAGATGATAGCAGTTGCCCTTTTGTTTTAATAAAACCATTAGCTAAGGTAGCTTTATTATATTGTAGTGAAACTTTGCCATGCCTGCAGCTAGGTAAGATTTTTCAGACAGTTGTCTTATTTTTATACCTTTAATTTTAGAGCTAGATTTCTCCAAAGCATCCCCCTATTCTCAGTAAAAGAACAAACTTCCCTCCGCCATGGAGGTAACTGGGTGCTCCATATGACCAGGTGTTTAAATGGTGCTATCCATTTGAAATTGTTCTTATCCCTATAGGGCTGCAAGCCTGCTCCACCACTACATGAATTGACCACCAGTTCCAGAAAATGTGTGAACTAAGCTATAGCTTATATGCTAAACTTTTTTTTAGCATATAAACTTTGCGTTTTGTTTTTAAGGGGCGGGATCAGGGCTGCCTGGGAGTGGGGCCCCAGCCAACACGATGGCTGGGACAAGTTCCACAGGGGGGGAAGCACTGGGACATCCGATCTCGGTGATCATGGGCAGGAGGCGGAGTTACGCTAAGACCAGATCATGTCATTACCGAGGAGGCAGGTTTAGTCGTTGTCTGAAGACTATCCCTGCCTCCGGGTCTGGCCTTGACCGGATGGATACTGGAATCAACAGGGGAAACCTACATGACCTGAAGGTGTTGCTGTGTAATGCCAGGTCAATGATGAATAAAACCACTGCCATCCACGACCTGATTGTGGATGGAGGATTTGACCTGGCATGTGTGACGGAGACCTGGTTGGAGGAAGCAGATGGGCCTGTCCTTGCCGCTGCTTGCCCACCAGGTTTCTCTTACACACAGCAACCCAGGTCATGTGGGCGGGGAGGGGGGGTTGCAGTGATTTTTAGGAAGTCACTAGCTTGCACCAGGCGTCCTACTGGGAAGATCCAGTTTTCTGAGTGCATGTTCTGGAAGTTGGGCAATAGGGGCAGTACAGGATTCCTTTTGGTGTACCGACCTCCCCGCTGCACCAAGGATTCCCTGTCTGAGCTGCTTCAGGTCGTGGCGGATTTTCTCCTGGAGACACCTAGTTTGGTTGTCCTAGGGGATTTTAACATCCATGCCGACACGACCTTACAAGGGGCCGCTCGGGACTTCGTGGAAAGCATGGCCTCCATGGGGCTGTCCCTGAATAAGTTTGGCCCAACTCATAGTCATGGACATGCCTTAGACCTGGTGTTCACCTCTAGTGACGTGGGTGATCTGACACTAAGTAAAAGTGAAACAAAAGAAGTGCCATGGTCAGATCACTTCCTGGTGCAACTGGACTTCTCCGCGACCCTTCCCCTCTGCAGGGAGGTGGGACCAATTCGGATGGTCCGCCCCCGCCACTTAATGGATCCAGATGGTTTCCAGAGAGTGGTAGGGGATGCTTTATCCCATGTTGATGGCCTTTCAGCTGATTCCCTGGTGGCCCGCTGGAATGCGGAGTTAACCAGGGCTATCGACTGTCTGGCTCCGAAGCGCCCTCTCCGATTGCATGGAGCCCGGACAGCCCCGTGGTTTTCTTCGGAGCTGAGGGCGATGAAACAATCGCTGAGACGGCTAGAGCGTCGGTGGCAAAAAACTCACTCCGAATCTGACCGGACACAGGTTAGAGCTCAACTTCGAGCCTACCAAGTGGCGATAGCGACGGCGAAGAAGACTTTCTTCACCGCCTCTATTGCATCTGCAGAAAATAGTAGCAGGAGACTCTTTCAGGTGGTTCGCAATTTAACGGAACCACCTTTACCACCGGGGCCTTGTAAAGACCCCAAGATCTCCTGCAACGATTTTGCAAAGTTTTTTGCAGATAAAATCACTCATATTCGGAAGGAGCTAGACACCACCGTGGGAGCAGGGCTGGGGCGGGAGAGTGCTAGAGCTCTGTCTGGTCAAGTTGCATGGAATCAATTTCAATCCGTTACCCCCGAGGATGTGGACAGGCTGCTTGGATGCGTGAAACCAACCACCTGTCTCCTTGATCCTTGCCCATCCTGGCTAATAAAAGCAAGCCGGGAAGGGCTGGGCGATGGGCTCTGCGGGGTGGTGAATGCTTCCCTCTGTGAGGGAACATTCCCAGATCCGCTGAAAGAAGCGGTCATTAAACCGCTTCTTAAAAAACCATCTTTAGACCCGGCCAGTATGGCCAACTATCGCCCAGTCTCAAATCTTCCATTCTTGGGCAAGGTGATTGAGCGCGTGGTTGCTGAACAACTCCAGGCACGCCTGGAGGATGCGGACCATTTGGATCCCTTCCAATCAGGATTCAGGCCTCATCATGGGACTGAAACTGCCTTGGTCGCGCTGGTTGATGATCTCCGGCGAGCTAGGGACAAAGGTGAGAGTTGTTTCCTGGTTCTGCTGGATCTCTCAGCGGCCTTTGATACAATCGACCATAACATCCTTCTGGACCGTCTAGAGGGGCTGGGAGCTGGGGGCACTGTTATGCAGTGGTTTCGCTCCTTCCTCCTGGGCCGTGTTCAGAAAGTGGTGGTGGGGGATGAGTGTTCAGACCCCTGGGCCCTCACTTGCGGGGTGCCTCAGGGTTCCGTCCTCTCCCCCATGCTTTTTAACATCTATATGAAGCCACTGGGAGAGATCATCAGGGGGTTTGGACTGGGTGTCCATCAATATGCAGATGATACCCAGCTCTACCTCTCTTTCAAATCAGAACCAGTGAAGGCGGTGAAGGTCCTGTGTGAGTGCCTGGAGGCAGTTGGAGGATGGATGGCGGCTAATGGATTGAGGTTGAATCCTGACAAGACAGAAGTACTGTTTTTGGGGGACGGGGCGGGCTGGTGTGGAGGACTCCCTGGTCCTGAATGGGGTAACTGTGCCCCTGAAGGACCAGGTGCGCAGCCTGGGAGTCATTTTGGACTCACAGCTGTCCATGGAGGCGCAGGTCAATTCTGTGTCCAGGGCAGCTGTCTACCAACTCCACCTGGTACGCAGGCTGAGACCCTACCTGCCCGCGGACTGTCTCGCCAGAGTGGTGCATGCTCTGGTTATCTCCCGCTTGGACTACTGCAATGCGCTCTACGTGGGGCTACCTTTGAAGGTGACTCGGAAACTACAACTAATCCAGAATGCGGCAGCTAGACTGGTGACTGGGGGCGGCCGCCGAGACCATATAACACCGGTCTTGAAAGACCTACATTGGCTCCCAGTACGTTTCCGAGCACAATTCAAAGTGCTGGTGTTGACCTTTAAAGCCCTAAACGGCCTCGGCCCAGTATACCTGAAGGAGCGTCTCCACCCCCATCGTTCTGCCCGGATGCTGAGGTCCAGCGCCGAGGGCCTTCTGGCGGTTCCCTCATTGCGAGAAGCAAAGCTACAGGGAACCAGGCAGAGGGCCTTCTCGGTAGTGGCGCCTGCCCTGTGGAACGCCCTCCCATCAGATGTCAAAGCGATAAATAACTACCTGACATTCAGAAGGCATCTTAAGGCAGCCCTGTTCAGGGAAGTTTTTAATCTGTGATATTTTAGTGTATTTTTGGTTTCTATGGAAGCCGCCCAGAGTGGCTGGGGAAACCCAGCCAGATGGGCGGGGTACAAATAATAAATTATTATTATTATTATTATTATTTTAAAGATACTTAAGAAACACACAGAAAGTAATTTAAAAGGCAAAACACATTGCTTTAATACTGGATTGTTAAGAAATCTTATAAAAACCAATTCAATACACTGAAAGCTACAAGCATGCATTTAGCACATTAAAACAGCAGCAGAAGCCAATCAGGTTAATCGCAGGCTTTTACTCTTCAAATTCTTTCCCCAATTTTCAAAAGCAGCATGTATTATACATTTAGAACTCAAAAAATTGCTTCCCAAATAGAGGAATATATATATACAACCATCAGTTTTCATTAGCAACTTTCTGTCCTGCTGAATACTGAAAACAGGGAATGTGAAATGTGGTCTAAAAATGTAGAATCAAAGTTTCTGATTATAAAATTCATGGTTGAAAGAATACTGTAAGAAAACTGTTAAATGTTGAGTAACACGGTTTAACCAATTTGCCAGCGTAAGGTTTCCGATTTTTTAAAAAATAGATGTTAAAACTGTTTAAAAGCTAGAAATATAAATAAGTTGAGTTGTTTTTCCAAGGAGAGCCGAGTGAAGCAACTCACGGTAACTAGACGTAACACAAACACCCTCCCCATGGAGATCTGGTAATTAGGCACTAACTGGGAAAATGTTCCAAGGCCTGATGCTGCAGTCTGTAAGTCTCCTTTTACTGCTGTGCCATAATCAGTAACTTTAAAAATGTTCCCCAACCTCTTGGATGAGCACGAGGAACTGTTACGTTGTCTTTCTGAATCCTTTTAAAATAGGATATATATTTTCAAATGCTTCGTAGATTTCAGCTCTGACTTTTGCACCTAGAAGGCAAAGCAATAGTTATACAATCACATTTTTTTTAAAAAAACTACAATGTACCCCCCCTTTTTTTTGCAGAGCATGAGGTGGGGTCTCTGGTTTATTCATTTCCTGTAATGTGGACAGGAAAAAGGAGGAAGTGCATGGCTCAAATATTTTATTTGTGCAGTTGGTCCATAGTTGTAGACTCTTAGAAGAATTCATCGACAGAAGTTGTAGCACATTTGCAATACCAAAACACCAACACTTCAAAAAATGACTAAGCCAACATTAAAATAATTTGGATTTTCATGAAATCATTACTATTAGGCACCCCTGTTGGCACTACAATTTAACTCAATGCAGAAATGTCATATGTAACTTACCTGTTAAAACTACCTTCCCAGAAACAAATATAAGCAGAACAATTCTTGGCTTGATCATTCTGTAAATTAAACCAGGAAACAATTCTGGCTCATAACTGGAAGAAAAGAATAAACAGGTAAAATCTTTAAATGAAACTTAAGCTAGTGTGGGTTGATTGAGATGTCTGTAAGTGAAAGTCATTTTGTTTCTCTTGCCACAAGTTAATTTTTGTTATTACTAAATCTTGTGGCTGATATACCAAAGCAGACATTTCCAGCAAAATATATGACATATTTTGTATAAGAATGACAAAATATGGCTTAAGCTAACTGTTGAACCATCTCCTGTTTCAAGCTCTTTATGGGGAGCTGACATTTAAAAAGGTTTTCATACAGATTTCTTTGGCTACTCAGCTAGCAATGTACACCATTAGTCCCCAAGACTTCATGAGACCAGTCTATTCCCCCCCCCTTTTTGAGAGACACTTGTCTGTAAACGACCAGCTTATTTAAAATACGGCTATATATAATAAAATCATTACATCATAAAATATTAGCAAATGGAAGAAGTCTCAAGTGTTGTAATTCTTGTCTACAAAACTTTATAGATACAGGGTTGGATCTGAGAAAAGTGTGCGGTAGGACACTGACAGAAGTTGACTCAGTGCTTCTCCCAGGGGTCAGGGGACTCTGCTGAATAGGAAATCTCCAAAAACTGGATACATGCACCTTTTGCAAATGTGAGCAGTGCTCACTGAAAGTGCCTCTGCTCGATATCTGTGGATGCCTGTCCTTCATGGAGAAGGTTTTTGGTGAGAGGTGTGGGGAAATTAACCAGCCTTCTGCTATGCACTTTTACCTGGATCCAACCCACAGAATGTCCTAAATTGGCTACAGCTTGACAAGCAATCCTTCTCATTTGCATACACCTAATTCAGGATACTATGGAAGATCCAAAGCAATGATTAAACATACTAACAAAAAAAATTAAAATGGCGGAGATAATAACAAGAGAATATGTTGCCGTATCCACTTGTATTTTGTGACAGGTTTTATTCACCACTTGGGTACAATAACCTTTTACCTACCTGCTAAACTGTTGATGCGTAAGTACCAATCCTTCGAGCCTGATGGGGAATTTCACATCACAGCTGCCCACCATATTCTGAATCTTAAAATCCAAGAATTTGGCTGGAAAGCCTAATTTCTGCACAACTCTGGCATACTTCCTGGCAGCTAACCTGGACTGCTCCTCACTGGGGAAAAAGAAGTCACTGTAATTTTACCAAGTATTATTTACCAAGTAAATAAGAACAAAATGTTGTATATGGTGCATGTGTGTGCAGTAAATGTGCTTGGGGAGCTGGACTGTCAACCCCCAAGTGAAATGAGAATAAAACTATACTGGGCATTGAGATTAATGGGCAGATACTCCATGGACTCACATACCTCTTCGCCCCTGTACACACCATTTTCCCAGAACTGAATATGAGGGCAGTGGTACGTGGCTCTCTTATTCTCATGATTACAGCAGCAAAACGCTGAAATACAAAAAAAAGGTGGTTACTACAAGAATCCCAAGAAACATTAGTAAGTAATTTTTGAAGCTGCAACAACCTCTATACTACTCATCTTTATAATTTTGCAAGCATTTTTAATCATCTACTTCAGGAATAAGAGTGTGGACCTCACATTCCAAAAGGGATTATTTATCTTGCTGTAGAAACAGCCCTCATTTCTACTTTAAGATATATAAGCCACATTTTGCAGCCCAAATTCAGGAGGCTTGTTAAAAATATTGCAAGGAGTATTTCAAGCTCACTCTGCTACAAATTGTTTTAAGTGTTTCATTATATAACATTTTTATTGTAGCAGGTTCTTTGTCCTTAGATTCAACACTAAAAAAAAGTTTTCTTCAACAAAGTATCATTTTTTACTATATAGAGACTCTAATCTCCAAATGTGAGGAACAGTTATCTAGCAGAACAGAAGTGCCAGTCTCATCCATTTGTGCCTCTCCCTCCAGTAAATAGGATGCAGAGGAAGTTGGGTTTCCCCAACAATTCTTTAGAGGTGCAGAACTCCCCTGGACAGTTGAAAGACTGCATTCTCCACTACTAATCCTTTAAAATGAACTGGTAAACACTAGGAAAAATACTCCCCATCACCATACAATACCTCACAACTTCATGGACCTTTTCCTTTTTTATTTAACCCCAGGCTCTGTTGACTTGTTTCAAACTAACCATAGTCAATATTAATGACAGCTTGTCAGTTCAGAAAGCACAAACTGAATAAGCAAAAATGGGAAGGAAAGATTCTCCACTCCTTGCAGTCATCCCAGGAGAAAGAAACGGAAGAGAATTATGTGAGCTCAAGCCTCACTTCTCACACACTAAACTGATTTCACATACCATCTGAATATGGACAACTCAAAATATTACTTTTGCCAAGGAGCTTTTGGAGAGGTGAAAACTGTCACTCCCCTTTTAGAAATACCCTTGCAAGTGATTTTTGCATCCTTTCTACCAATTCTGCTAGATTTTTTAAAGAGTAAAGATAGGAAATTGCCAAACTCGATCCAACAGGTGAATTATTTGTTCTAGTGGAACTACCTATGTCCAACTACTGACATATGATGTCAGGTGTGGGGCAGGTGGACTTAGTTTGGGGAAACAGCCCCACAGACCAATTTGGGACCTGTAGACTGGGGGCTCCCCAGCCATGAGAAAGCTAAAGGGGATTCATGCTGGACCCATGGACAATCAGCAACAAAAGCATCAGGTAATGGCTATGGACTCTCCATTATATCTTACCTTGGGGTTGTATTCAGCATTTCGAGCACGAAGGGCAATGGTTTTGAGGTCCAGTTTGCAACCAAGATTCACTGTAGACACAATATTCCTAAATACAATTCAAAGACACGTCAGGCAAGCTAGATTTTTTTCAAAATTTTGAATGTATCCCCTACCATGCAATTGCATTTAAGCAAGTAGTAACTAGAATACCAGGACACAACTCAGCCTTATAAGATTTACAACTTTGACTCGTGAGCTACTGTCTCATGCCAGTTTTCATGTAAACACACCCTACTGATTTATATGGTTACAGTTATTATGAATATATATTTTCAAGATTTGTCTGTCTGTCTGTCTCTCTCTCTCTCACACACACACACACACAAACTCAATCTCCAACAAAGGAAAGTCTACAACACCCCAATGCACTATTCCATTTTCCCACAGCTACCAGGAAGTTTTTCTTAATGTTTAAACAACATTCCTTTTCCTTTTTTCATAGGTGAACCCATTGATTTGGGTCCTACCCTCTGGAACAACAGAAAATACATTTGGTCCATCAGAGCTGTGACAAATATTTGAAGGGTGCTATCGTATTGTCCCTGAACACAACAAAGAATTAAACTATCATAAAACTACAGGAGCCCACTCAGTCCCACATTGATGTGCATTAACAGTTTATGGTCAACATATTAGGGGCACCTCCTGCCTTATAGCCTATCCTGTTGTCTAAGAACAATCAAACAATTGAGAGCGCTCATGAACTCCCCATCTGTGAACCAGTTCAGAGCACAGGCATGCAGAGGAACTCTATAGCTGTCACATTCCTAAGAAGTTCCACATTCCAAAACATGAGCTAAAGCCTGAGCATCTTTTGCAAATGTTGTGAGGCTTATCTGAGATGTCCAAATAAGGGATATGTCAACTATTCAGAGGTTTTTAGTTAAGTCGCTGCCATTAAAAGGTACTTTATTATTGCTGCTTAACACTAGTTGCTTGGCCCTAGTCAATCAAAAAAGATAGATTTGCTAGCCAAGATCAGAAGGTTACAGGAGCTTACAGTCACTATTTAAAAATATTGCAGGGTCACGGGAGGTAGAAGAGAAGACTACACACTCACTGTAGCTGTGGTACAATTCCAGAGCTTTCAGAGGCAGGTGTTGCAGGAGTTATTGGGGTCATGGGGGTCATCGGAGAGGGGTAGAGAGGTGTGGTTCCAGGTAAAGGGGCTGTAGTAAGTGTCTGTGAGTGGAAGAGCTGAGGTGTTTGACCAGATGCACCCTGTGTGGATTGTGATGTGGACTGCTGTGCTGCTGCTTGCTGCTGCTGCCTCTGTTGCTCTTCCAGAATAGATAAGCTGTTGGTGCTTTGAACAGGTTGGGGTGTGAGCCCCGTGCCATAGGGCATCATGGGACTAAATATAGGGATGCCGGGAGTCATCGCACCCTAAAAAAAGAGAAGAGAATTAGAGAATGCTACTGACCACAGATGTTTTTGAACCATCAAGAAGAGGATTAAGTATTAGTGAAGTTGCTTTAAAAACAGCCAATTCTATTTTCATACCAATGGTGCAATCCAATGCATACTAACCTGGGAGTAAGACCCACTGGACACAATGTGCTTTACCTTTGAATAAACATGCACAGGATTGCACTGAAACAGTAGCTAGGATCCTCCAGAATGAGTATATTACCATGTGTATTCTCCAAGGCATTGTTATCACCTTATTTTACTTGGACTCTTATAATAGGGCTGAAATTGACATTCAGTTACTATAATAAAGGAAAGGGGGGGGTAGATCAAAACTGGATTTCTCTCAAATATGCTTTCATTAGAAGGCTTCCGGCGATCGTGGGAGTGAAAGCAAGCGGGATTCCTCAGTGCTGAGAGAATCCAGCTTTTGAGGGGGAAAGGGAGTGCTGCAAGAGCACCGCTGCCCCCCAAACACCCTTGAAAGGATATTCAAGGGGCAGGGTCCTGGCACGGTCCATGAGCTTATCCTCCGGCTGCCAAGTAACCTCTTTTTTGGAGGCGACGAGAGCGGCAGGGTAGAGAAGCGGACAGCGGGAAGCCATTTCTATCCCTCAAGAGCGAAACTCCGAGCTTGCACACAGAAGCGATCAGCTCTCAAACATTAAGAAACCGAATTGGGACTTTTTAAAATACAAATTTATGGATTAGAGCCAACTCGAAGTGGGTAAGGTGGAAAAAAGGAGGTCAGCCTTGTCTGGAATTTAAACTACACACAAGAACCATCTTCAGAGCGGAACAAAAACGTAAGTCAATGCAAACGGATTAAACTGATAATTTATTTGACTGCCTTCTAAAGGACTATAAGGAGTATAAGGACTATAAAGATAGAGAAAAGGGGGAGAGTCGTTTGGAAAGCAAAATTAATAGTCTTATCACTGAGTCGGTGGGAAACGTCGGGGGAGAAGACTCCGAGAGCTTTCTACTTTCGTTTTTAAAAAGATCTGTGCAATTAGCAGCGACGGACTTTAAACCTACTGACTTTTTAATTCTAGCCTGTGAAGTATTGAATAATGAAGTTAAACATTTATCTATGATGTATAAATTATTATTAGAATGGCATTTGAAGGATGAAGAGGTTAAATCAGTTATGATTCAATGGGCCAAAGACTTTGGATATAACATTCAATTTGATGATTGGATAAAATTGTGGAAGGAAGGGATGAGATTTACGGCATGTATCACAATTAAAGACAATGTTATGAAAATGATATATCGATGGTATATAACACCAGTTAAATTAAGTAAGATGTATAAGGTGAGTAATAAATGTTGGAAATGTAAGGAGAAAGAAGGGACATTTTATCATATGTGGTGGGAATGTAAAAAAATGAAGTGCTTCTGGGAAATGATATATAATGAGATAAAGAAAATACTGAAATATACATTTATTAAAAAACCAGAAGCATTTCTATTGGGAATATTAGGTGGTGAAATAAAAAGAAACGATCAGAAAGTATTTCTGTATGCAGTAACAGCAGCCAGAACTCTTTTGGCCCAGAAATGGAAACAAGAAGAAATGCCTACGATTGAAGAATGGAGATCGAAATTAATGGATTGTGCGGAACTGGACAAATTGACAGAGAGGATTTGCAACCAAGGAGACCAAAGATTCACTGAGGACTGGAGTAAATTTACAGAATATATTAAAAATATTTGTGATAATGATATAACGTTTGTAAGTTTTCAAGAAGCTCTGTAAGATTTGGTAGAAATATTGTTTAAACAACATGGTAAGATAAGATATATATAGTGCAATATAAATTAAGAAATGTGAAGATTTGTGATAATTACGGAAAATTATCAGACATGTTGATGGAAGTCTAAAAGAAAAAAAGATGTGTGATGAGTTTTTGATGTTTAATAATGTTATAAATTTGTTTTTATTGGAAAATTAATAAAAATCATATAAAAAAACAAATATGCTTTCATTAGCACTAGGATACTTTTAAATCAGTGCTTCTCTTTGGCTGAGGAACTTTCCCTTAAAATTAAAGGCATGCAGTGCTCTTATATCCTTAATGGTTGATTTTCAGAACCTGTAAAAGTAATAACTACCTACTCAAAGGAGCGCTTCCCTTTCATTTCAGCATTCCTTCCCTGAGGCTGGTAGTTCTGTGTCTTTGCATCAGGGATGACGGACACTACATTCCTATGCATGTTTACCCAGAAGAAAGCCCAATTGTGTTCAGTGAGGCTTGCTCCTAAGTAAGTGTCCCAAATATTTCTGCCCGAATTATCCAAATACAATGTAGAGAGGTGTCTGAGTTGCCCACCACTAGAGAATGCCAACCAGAAAGCAAAATAAAATCAAGGGAAGAACAGAGCAGTAAAAACATGAAGCAATGAAGCCCCTGCTGGACAGCTGCTTTGGGTTCAGAACATGCAGTTGGGCAGGAGTCACCTACTCAGTGCCATCAGCAGAAGCCCTGCACAAGAACTTCTGCTTGCATCATGGCACTCCCCCGCCACCTCCCCTTGTGCCCCAACATTGGCTCTGGGGAGGTTGAGAGAGAGAGAGGTGGGATCATTCTGTCTAGCAAGCTGAAATACTTTTGCAGGTGGAACAACTGGAAGAGTGCAATGCTGAATTGCACCTATTATTTCAAAATGTATCCCTCAAGGCACACTAGTATACCCCATGCCTGGGACACAGTTTGGGAATTACTAGTTGAAGCTAATTAAAATAAATTCAGTTGTACATGTCATACTCTTTTTAAAAAGATCAGCAAATTCCAAGTATGCAGAACAGTTCTTTTTAAGCAATCCTGCAGTGTTTTGCAACTTTCCCTTCTCTCAACTTTCACCACAGGGATGTCTGAAGGACCATCTTGCCCTGAGGGGAGAAGAAGCGGTAACAGTTTTTTCTAAACAAGTTGTCCCATCCATTCTATTGCAGCTTCTTTTTTAAGAAGGGGATGCTTATTGTTGTAATAATCTTATGTGAAGTCCACCTGAAAAACGGTATATAAATACTCTAAATAAATAAACAAACTATTGTTTGCTTATTGTTCCCTTCAATCAAATTGCATTATGACAAAATTACAAAACAACAGAAGGGGGGCAGAGTTCGGAATTTCCAGAATACAAATAACCATCTAGACACTCATTGTTCACTTTAACTGAGATATTTTGAAAAAGGATTCAAGTCTAAACCATAATTATAAATTGAGACTATATTTTGAAATTAAATGAAATAAGAGTCTCCTCCCCCCCCCCTCTCTCTCTCACACACACACCTTTCAGGCCAAGGGTACATCAAAGACACAAAATGCTGGACATTGAGTTTGAGTAGTTAGGAAGTCAGTATGGAGGAGTCTGTGTCTGTAATGCTTCACCCACTTGAAAGTAAACAAGAATGAAGCAAGAAGGGAAGTGCCTCCAATATTTTCAGCTCTTGCCAAGGAACTGGCTTCCAGAGAGTCAAAAAAACAGAGAGGGTCCAAGAAAAGCATTCTTGGCTACCATTGGAGGAGGCTGTAGTAAGTTTGTGGCAGGGACTGCTCCATCAGCAAGCATGCCGCCACTTAGGGCAATGGCTGTAATAAGGGCCAGTGGTATTTCTTGCCTCCTTTGCCAACTACCCTTTCACTGAGGCCACTGAAGAGGCAGAGCAAAAGGTAGGGCCAGAGCATGTTCTGGCCTTTGGTGAGAAGGGAGAGGTAAAACCACCCTGTAATCTTGGCAGGCAGGCAGGCAGGCATAGATAGATAGATAGATAGATAGATAGATAGATAGATAAGATAGATAGATAGGATGTGATTCAAAAGAGTTTGAAGCAAGCCCACTGAGAAAAAAGATAATGAGAGGAGGAAGATCTAGTGCCTACAACATTGCATCACTTTTCACTGGGTAAATAATTTTGAAATCTGTGTTTCCTAATAAGCTGCAAAATTCGCACATCTTTACCTGAGGGGATGCTAAACCCTGGGCGTAGGGTGGTAAACTGTTGTTTTGATCCATGGCAGCAGTCCGGTGTCCAGTCAAGTGACAAGTATTTACAGAAACCCCGTCCAGAAAAGCAGTTTCACACCATCTGCCTTGAGAGTCACTTCCTAAAGCATCCCAACAAGGTATGCAGCCTGTCTTGACATATTTGAAAGGACTTCAGCTTCCAAGTGTCTAAGAGGAGGATCATAAGTCTGAAAGAGAGAAACAAGTTTAATGAAATGCATGCCTTGCAGTAAAATTAAGAAACACACAACACTGCTGTATTTTATAGTCACAAAATGTATTTCTGTTGTCCAAACAATGCTGTCAAGTGTGCTTCTTCCAGTATTATATGCATGGGCCTGCTTGCAGAATAGCTTTTGGGTGCCAGTTCTAAGAATCTGCAATGACAAATCCCTTTCAGATCTCCCACATACTGAATAAATTGGTTTTTGAAGTAAGCAAAAAGCATAAGCCAACCAGACAGATGAGATCTGTGATGACAATTACCTTTGAAGCAGGACAAAGGAGAATACACGATCAGTTTAGCTACCCAACCCAAATAGCTCAGTTTGGAAGAAAAGTAACGATACCTAAAAAGAAATCAAGTACTTACAACTTGGTTTCTTCTTTGACCCAGTAATACTGCAACTTAAAATTTCTATTCTGTTCATACCTGAACTTTTAAAGAATGTTAAGTAATAAGCAAACTGAGGTTATTATTTTATTACTTTGTATACCCCATAGACGGTGAGCTTCAGCTGAGACAGAGTGTTATTCCCAAGGTCTTTCGATGACATTCATTATCTGAGAAAAGATTTGGAGGTCCAAACTCAACATACTAGCCACTGCACCAGCCTGGCCAGGACAAGCAAAAAGCCAAAATCAGGAGTGCAACAAGTAAATAATAAGTATCAGATTACATAAACATTTTTCACACTGAAAATAGAAATAAATAGCTAACTTGAGAGGAGGGTGGGTTGATGTGACCCCTGAAGTGCCTGCATCCCCCTGCTCTGCCTTGCAGTCCCTTGATACAGGATGCTTCTCCTGAATGTTTGCCTTGGAGAGCTCAAGGTCATCCTTCAAAGAGCATTCCTCTAAAAGGAGCATGACAGTGACCTTTTACATCAAGAGATCCTTTTTGGAATAAAGCTTGAAACTGATTATTATATCCCTTGGCTGAATAGTAGGCAGCAGTTAGAAAAGGATCTGAAATGTTTTCCTTGAAACTTGAATTTGCTTTATACTGGATTGCTTTAGTTGATGCTTTAATGTGTTATCAACCTGTTTGAGATTTTTTCTTTAAAATATAAAGTGGCATAGAAATGGAATTATTATTATTAATAATAAGTCTCATTCTAAAAAAACTATGGTGCCTAGATATTCCGTGGTGGCAACCACAACATAGGTTTAAGGTGTCATTTCTAATGCTGGTTGTCTAACCAGAAAAAATATTGGGGTTGTGTTGCACAGCTCAATGAAACCAACTCAGGGCATGTCAGGAAAGAAAAAGGCAAAAATCCATGCTATGGGTTATTTGGAAATGAACATAAAATAAGACATCAAGAATTGTGAGGAAACATAATAATAAAATGTCTAGCTGTATCACTGAGTGTGAAACTATTTTGAGAAGTCACGTGCATGCACCTGTATTGAGAGAACATTATCCCTTAATAATTGTTTATTGATGACTGCTTATGGCCAAAGGCTGGCAAACTCCAAAAACGCCTACATGGAAAGAATAGATCAAAACTGCACAATAAAACTGAGTGAGTTTAAGAGAGCAAAAATGCAATTCTAAGGTTGTTTACTATGAAATAAGTCCAATGATTTCAATAAAACCTACTCCCTACTAAAGGAAAGTAGAAATATGTTGGCTTTAACATTAATTGCAAACATGCCCTGGATTATGGAGAAAGCTAGAGAGTTCCAGAAAGACATCTACTTCTGCTTCATTGACTATGCAAAAGCCTTTGACTGTGTTGACCACAGCAAACTATGGCAAGTTCTTAAAGAAATGGGAGTGCCTGATCACCTCATCTGTCTCCTGAGAAATCTCTATGTGGGACAAGAAGCTACAGTTAGAACTGGATATGGAACAACTGATTGGTTCAAAATTGGGAAAGGAGTACGACAAGGCTATATATTGTCTCCCTGCTTATTTAACTTATATGCAGAATTCATCATGCGAAAGGCTGGACTGGATGAATCCCTAGCTGGAATTAAGATTGCTGGAAGAAATATCTACAACCTCAGATATGCAGATAACACAACTTTGATGGCAGAAAGTGAGGAGGAATTAAAGAACCTTTTAATGAAGGTGAAAGAGGAGAGCGCAAAATATGGTTTGAAGCTCAACATCAAAAAAACGAAGATCATGGCCACTGGGCCCATCACCTCATGGCAAATAGAAGGGGAAGAAATGGAGACAGTGAGAGATTTTACTTTCTTGGGCTCCATGATCACTGCAGATGGTAACAGCAGCCAAGAAATTTAAAGATGCCTGCTTCTTGGGAGAAAAGCGATGGCAAACCTAGACAGCATCTTAAAAAGCAGAGACATCACCTTGCCAACAAAGGTTTGTATAGTTAAAGCTATGGTTTTCCCAGTAGTGGTGTATGGAAGTGAGAGCTGGACCATAAAGAAGGCTGGTCGCCAAAGAATTGATGCTTTTGAATTATGGTGCTGGAGGAAACTCTTGAGAGTCCCATGGACTGCAAGAAGATCAGACCTATCTATTTTTAAGGAAATCAGCCCTGAGTGCTCACTAGAAGGACAGATCGTGAAGCTGAGGCTCCAATACTTTGGCCACCTCATGAGAAGAGAAGACACCCTGGAAAAGACCCTGATGTTGGGAAAGATGGAGGGCACAAGGAGAAGGGGATGACAGAGGATGAGATGGTTGGATAGTGTTCGCGAAGCTACCAGCATGAGTTTGGCCAAACTGCGGGAGGCAGTGGAAGACAGAAGTGTCTGGCGTGCTCTGGTCCATGGGGTCACGAAGAGTCAGACACGACTAAACGACTATACAACAAATGTACTTTAAATTGAATTAAGAAATAACGTATGTTCCGTGTATGCATATTAAATGTGAGTTAAAAAACTGTCAATATTATAATTTATGGGTACAAGTATATGGCTGCATATATTCACTTGAACTACTGTGTAGGTTTCTGATTGTCCCATCTTGGGAAGAAATTGTATAACTGTAAAAGGTACAGCACAATACACGTTTATAAAGGTATGCATAGTGTGGACAAAATGAAAGAGTATTTCATTTCGTTCACCTAACACTTGGGTTTGGGACACCCTTAAAAAAACTGATTGGAAGAAGATTCAGTGAAATGAGAAACTAGTACTGTACTTCAATGAAATTCACTGCTACAACTCAGCATTAACTCAGCTTGCTTTAAAGAAGGATTCAACTACCAGTAGTTTATGAGGGACAAGTCTATCAATGGCTATCAGCCAATCATTTCTATGTGGATCATACAGGCTGAGAGGCAGCCTGCCTCCCAATAACAGTGGCCTGGAAGAAGAGACAACATGCCTACATGCCCTCCATCAGCCTTCCCAAAAGCATCTGGCTGGTGACTGGATAAAATAAGCTGCTGTACACAGATCTTTGATTCCAGCATGGCTGCTCTTAGATTATGAACACCACGAGAACATCACTATCTAGTATAGTGGTTTCCATTCCGTGCTTCCCCACCCCAGCCAATGGGCTACTTGAAAATTATTTATGGCCTTTGCAGATCACTTAATGATTTTTTTGCTTGCTGTAGCAACTGGAATGTGTGGTACTATGCATTTTGTGTGTGTGTGTTTTAATTTATTCCCCCTTGCTTGTATTTTATTGCAATTTGAACTCCACAGAATTCAAGTTGTAATACAATCTAATATAATATAAGAAATAAAGGCAGCAAAATAAAAATAAAAATCAGTATGAGTAATTAATGCAGACATGTCGTAGACCACTGGTGGTCCACTGACCGCAATCTGGAAACCCCTGGTCTAGTAGCATCATTTGTCAACATCCCAGGAAATGATTGTTTCATCCAGAAACCAACAGCTTAAAGGCCTACTAAAAAACAACCCAGAAACATTGTGAAGCACCTCCATACATCAATACTTTGAATAAGCTATTTTACAGAATGGACTATATTGCTTCAGTAATGAAGCTATACAAACCTTGCTTCCTCAAGGAGTGTTTTATAGAAGTACTCACTGAAGGCTGCCATCCAAACAGCACTATTTTTATTCCACTGACACAGAACTACACCAGGGATTAGAATACTTTTGCCAAATGCCACAAATATATCGGTGTCAAAGCAGGATAATCTTTCCAGCTGCAGATACACCTACAGTTATTGTTATACTGCTACATAATAAGTGTGGGTAGCATTTAACACGTCAAGACTGAAAGAATTAGGCGAGTGTAAAGGAGTGCAATCATTGCATATTACAGCTGTTTGCAAATTGATTTTGTCATCGTCTATTTATAACTTTCATCAAATACAAAAAACATTCAACATACATTAACAGTGCACACACACAATACTGACATCTAAGCAGAAATAAAAACATGTATAAACTCTTATAAAATGAGCATAGTCAATCACCACTCCTTGTGGTCTACAGCTCCCTCTATTCATATGTTTAGAGAAAGTTATGTTTGTATAGGAATATATGTGAAAGAGCTGGAGAAATAGTTCAAGATAGTTAAGTACCCACTGCAGGTTTCACAATTAAATATCTTTCTAAAGAGACTGACATCAACCACCCAATAGATGAGTTTCACTGATATCTATTACACACTACAACAGTTCAAATGGCACTTAACTGCCATTAAGTTTAGAATTATAACCTAAGCAACAACTGCCTAGCAATCTCTGTGGCGCAATGGATCAGTGCATCTGACTGGCACTGCAGGGAGTTGGACCAGATGATCCTCGGTGTCCCTTCCAACCCTACAATTCTATGATTCCGTGATCTTGAGCCCACGGAAATGTAACCTGTTTCAATTAAGTATGTTAAACTATGGCATTTTGGACTCATTGCTACTAGTTAAAGAGTAATGCAGCAAACTACCGTACATTTCACTGGCCCTTCCTTGCGAAACATTTTTAGGATGGCAAAGAACCAGGACAGCTTCCTAAATTGCACAGAATCATCGAGTGCTTCTCGGAATCGTGTGTGCCAAAACGACTTGCAGAAAAACGTGCAGAGAACCAGAAAGGTGATTATTCTCCTCTCTCCCTCTGAGCACCTCCTACAACGGTGCAAGAGCCCCATTCAGCGGAGTGGGACTTGCTTCCAAGCAGAGAGCATGCACAGAATCGGGAGGAGCTGCAGGAGGAGCACATGTGGCCGAGAAGAAGCAACCTACCTTAGGGCCACTAGCTAGGATCCTCCTCATTAGTTCCCATGGACTGGGAAACCGCACGGGCAGCAGAAACCGCAGCCAGCGGAGGCGGGAGACCGGCGACATGGCCATCCCGCAGCCGCCGGGAAAGAGGTGTCGAGAAGGGCGCCCCTCCCCGCCGGCCGCGTTTCCGCTGGAGGGAAAAGCGGGAGCGAGGCAGGCGGGCGGGAGGCTACCGGGCCCAACTCGCGGCCCACAGACCCGCCAAACCCTCGTCCTGACGTTACGGGTTCGAAGGGCGGGAAGGGGGAGCGGGAAGGAGAAAGCCCTGCCTGCCGCCCGTAGCGGTACGAACAGTCGTAGCGGCGCCGCCTCCTCCAACCCCCTCAGCCCAGAGACTCTGGGCTCCTTCCCAGGGCTGCCCTTCCCCTCGAGGGCGACACTGGCGGACCGGCAACTTACCGCTCCAGAAGTTCTCCCGAGCCGAGCTGTGCCCCTTCGCTCGCTTCATCGAGCGGCGCGCCTCTTTCGCGTCATCCGAAGCAGCCGCTGCGCCGCTCGGCGGTTACCTCGGGCGCCAGCTTTCTTGAGGGCGGCAGCGGCCAGGAGGCGGGGTGGGGAGAAAAATGAGCGGAAGGAATGCGCAGGCGCGTTCGAAAGAATCCGAGCGCGGCTGGCGGGCCCCAAAGAGGAAAGGGGCATAAAGGGGAGGAGGGGTGAGCATGAGCATCGGGATGCCAAGCGCAGCTCCTCTCTAGGAGGCATCGGCGCTCAAAGCCGCCTGCTACTCGCCTAGGCAAATGGATCAGAGCACCGCAGGGATAAGAAGGGATTCCAAGCAAAGCGAAGGTGCTCCTGACCCCCCTTACGCTGGCCTCCAACCCTCAGCGCAGTGCTGTGTCTGACTCCCGTGTTCCCGTTTGACTGCAAGTCTTTTTTTCTGCCTCGACCTTTACGGCAGAAGCAGACGCCCCCCCCCCCACGAAACAGGGGAAAGCGAAAACAAGATGTTGCTGCACTTTTCAACTGCCATCACTCCTGAACATTGGCCAGGCTGGCTGGCTGGCGCGGATGGGAGTCGGGCTCCCCAGCGCCGCCGCCGCCTCAGCCTCTATCTCCCCGGGAAGCGCGCTTGGGTCTGAAGCTTGAAATGAATCCCCACTCCTTCGTCTCCGTTGCCCCCTTGTGAGTCCTAGCAGCCTCCCGCCTGCAGGTGGAGCTGCGACGCGCAGGTGCCAACGCCGGAAGTCGTCGAGGATCCCGCCCAGAGAGGGCTTGGGAAACCGGTTCCCTTCCGGAGACGCCATTTTGCCGTGAGACAGCAGCAGCAGCAGCAGCAGCAGCAGTCCGGGAAGCGGCGGGGTTTCTGAAGCTAACGATGCTGTCGACAGCAGGCTACGCCGAGCCCGCGCTTGGCCTGGGTTGTGAGGCGAAGCAGGGCTCTGCCGTGCAACACCGCTTCTCCCCTTACACCTTCAATGGCGGGTGAGTATCTGGCAGCCGCTTCCTGACCTCTCCTTTTGTATTCGGCTGCTCGGTCCGGGCTGCCCAAATTACGGCGGTTTTTGCTTGGCGCACGCGATCAGCCCTACTTCCTAGTGTTTGGCTTTTATGTCTTCGAGACGTGCTTGTTTTATTACAATCCGACCCCACCTTATGGCATAGCTACGTTTCCCTTTTTTTAAGGGAAATTCCCTTATTCCGAATAGGATTCCTCGCAAGAAAAGGGAAAAGTTGACAGCTATGCCTTATGGCCGTAGAAAGTCCCCCCCCTCAAGGCGGCTTCGAAGTTTAAAACACTAGGACAGCTTTAAAGATGAATGCAATCACCAAGAGCATCAAATCGCTGCCCTCCTGTGAGAGCCCACAGTTATCACGGCCTCCATATGCTCACCTGAAGGTCTCGACAGAGTCGGTGTGCTTTTCCAGATCAAAACTTGTACAAAATAGTTTTAATCCCACCCTCCCAATCTACCCAGCCTTTTTATCATGGATTTTCAGGTTTTCCCGTTGGTGAGGGTGGCTACTCCTTGATTCCCTCAGTTGTATTTCATCTCTTAACCTTACGTATATCCGATTTTCTTTTTATTTTAATTCAGAGTGCTGTCAGTATTTTTTCAGTTGTACAAGTGCACTAAGGAAAAACAATAACCAAGGGGTGTTTTGGGGGGCGGGGAGACTCTGTTAGTCTGGCATCCTGTTTTTGAGCAAAATTGCTGAGATCTGGCTGCTATGTCAGTGAAACTCTAGTTTTGAGTGCTTACAAAGAATGCACAACCACGTATGTGCAGGCTGTTTTTGGATCCGGGCAGGAGTGTGGCGAGCTTGCACGCACTCCACTAACATGCACAAATGACCCAGAATGCAACCCCTGTTCAAATCAGGGGTTGCCTGTATCTGATTCTCTGGTATAAACGTGGATCGATAACTGAGGGTAGAATGACAAGAGTCAATAAATGACAGGATTACACTCCTGCTGAAAGAGTGGGTACCTTATTTGGGGAATTCCTGAATCCATTGCTGTCCCTTGAGGCTCAGGTAGTCTTGGTGACACAGAGTGCTTCCATCAGCTTCATCTGATGGCTCAGCTGTGCTCCTATCTGCACAGAGATAGCCTAACGTCTGTTGTGTATGCTCTGGTAATCTGCAGGTTGCATTACTGCAATGCATTATGTGATTATGTCTTCAAATACTTGTTAGATGTGATTTTTATTGGAACAATCACAACTCCAAAGCAAAATCTGTAATACTGTACTTGGAGGATTTCTAGTTTTTGTGTTGCCGAGCTGAATTGTTTGCTAAATCCCAAGTACCCAGAAACATTTGTTCCTTTTTTTGTCTTAAAGGACCATATTGGCAATTGCTGGTGAAGACTTTTCTATTGTTGCCTCAGACACCCGGCTGAGTGAAGACTATGCAATTCATAGCCGGGACAGTCCAAAATGCTACAAACTGTAAGTTTAACTTGATAGAACCTAAAATTGTAATTTTCCTTAGTCATCAAGAGCATCATATCTTCGTTGCAGCTAACTTAATTCTTTATAATTTTGCTTTTTGAAACAGGACTTCACTGAAGCCTGGTGTTTCCATAAGCTTCATTTGATTTCTTATAAACTCAAGTATTTCAAACTTTTAGCTAGAAGGATGATAACTAACTGACTAACTAACTTGGCTGTATCTTACATAATATGCCATCTGGTAAAACGGTGAAATTCTCTGGCTGTGTTCCTCCATCCTTCATGGCAAGCAGCTTTTGAAAATGAAAGAGCGGTTTAAAAGCACATTGCAGTGTGCCTGCTATTCAAGTACACAAAAAGTTGTGTTAGGTCATGCTTTTGAGTACACGTGGGCTGCAAACCTGAACACGCTCACTGTGGAGTAAGCCCCATTGAACATGGCAGTATTTACTTCTGAGTAAAATATTGTGCTGCTGTAGTAGCTCTTGGAACATTGGTAGGCCCAGCCTTTTCTAAATAAGTAGTTTTAGTTTCACTATCTAACATGTTTCACTAACATGTCAGTGTCTTCTCTTGGGTAATATTCTTTAAAGTGAAATAGGAAAAAAACCCAGTTACATGGTTATGCACGTCATGGACATTTCAGACTACAAAACAAAAATGTTTTCTATAATATTGCTTCAGAATTTTCCAGGGCAAAGGAAATAAATTTGCTAGGTATGAGTAGTACCACAAACCACTCATTTTTGCATAACTCATTTCATTTGATGCATGAAATATATAGCCTTTTAGCTTTCTTAATAGACATGTCTCATAGGTTCCAACTGGGGGTGCATTCTTAGCATATTAGGATATACTCCTAGGTAAGTGGGTATAGAATTGTAGACTTAGTTTTACTGTTTTAGACAGGCATACTGTGTATCCACTTACTTGGGAGTGAGCCCCATTGAACATAGTAGGACTTCTGCATAGGGTTGTGTTGCTAGCTTTATAGTAGAATAGTTCTTAAATGGTGGTCTAGATATAAACATTTGACTTGTAACCTTCTATTGACATCAGTTGGTCTTTTGTGATGATGGTACTTGTTAATACTGTCTCCATAGCTTTCTCTGTAAATGGCAGGGTTTGTGCAAATTACTATATGCTATATAATATGCTATGTGGAGTCTTGGGGCTGGTCCAGCTGTGCATTACTGCCACTTTTCCTTTATGTGATTCTGTGGTGTCTTTGAGAACCTGTGATCTGGTGGAGAATATATCAAGTGAACCAAAGTATACTCAGGCACCAGTACATGGAGTTAAAAACATAAGCAAAGCTTTGCAAAATCAGACCCAAAGGTTCATGTGTTCCCAGATGCTTCTGAGAAGCCAACAAGTCTCCAGCAGCTGGTATTTGGTGGCATGTGGCCTGTGAAGACGTAAGTTGTACTTTGCCTTCACAGCTAGTACATCACCATCACGTCTTACAAGAATGCATTCCATATAATTGCTCCAGTTGTGTGTAGCACTGTATTCAAATTGCATGGGCCCATGTGATAGTGAGCACAGTTGCTTATCATCATGTTGAATAGAAAAAGTATCAATGCACAACTGAATCAGTCCTGGTTCTGCATGTTAAGCAGTAAAGTTGTAATTCGTACAACACCGTTTTATGAAAATTTGAATGAGAGGAATTCTTTGATGTTTTTGTTTACAGTTAATGTGTCACAGTTGACAACTAAAGATACTTCAACAAAAAATCTTATCTGAGAGTATTCATCATGTCAAGATTACTTAAAATCATATTAATGTTGCATTTGTACAGGACAGATACAACGGTCATTGGTTGCAGTGGATTTCACGGAGACTGCCTTACACTTACTAAAATTATTGAAGCAAGGCTAAAGGTAAATTATATTTATTTATATATGTTTGTAAATGGAGGTGGTCAAACGCTAATAAAAAAATGCGAAGAAAATATTTTTAAGCCTAGAAATTCCTATGGCATAGTGGTGAATCAAATATAATTTCTCTGCACAACAGCTGTAGCATTGTGGATTAGAAAGTAAATTTGCGTTTTTGTTGTTTTTTAACCTCAGGGGTGTGTATAAAACTTAGGTGGCTGTTTCAGTGTACAGTTACAACATTGGGTGATGCCAGATGTTTTAAGGAACTCCTTTACCCTTTAATGATAACTAGTTTTTCTTGCCTGTTGGTAGAGTAGTATGTGGTAGTCTGAATCTGACCATCTTGCCTGTTTTGCAGCTCATTTCAGGGAAACATTCAGTATGAACTTCCACCTTCTTTCTGTTATAACAATTTTGCCATTTGATTCCAGATGTACAAACATTCCAATAACAAGACCATGAGTGCTGGAGCTATTGCAGCCATGCTTTCTACAATCCTGTATTCTCGAAGATTCTTCCCTTACTATGTTTACAACATAATTGGTGGATTAGATGAAGAAGGTAAAGTCTAATTTGAATTCCTAGTAAATATAAGTCTCTCTTGCAGCATTCAAAATTCGCTAGGCGCCAAATGTATTTTGTACCTGGCTATCATGCTTGTGACAAAGTGAAGATGCCTGGGTGCCAGGATGGCGCCTGATGTCTCCACCATTTGGAGGTGCATGCCTGGAGATCCTGGGATCTTGACTGTTTTCACACACTAGCAACACATCCTGTAGAATTACAGTAGTGCCTCGGGTTAAGTACTTAATTTGTTCCGGAGGTCCGTACTTAACCTGAAACTGTTCTTAACCTGAAGCACCACTTTAGCTAATGGGGCCTCCTGCTGCTGCTGCGCCGCCACCAAGGGATTTCTGTTCTCATCCTGAAGCAAAGTTCTTAACCCGAGGTACTATTTCTGGGTTAGCGGAGTCTGTAACCTGAAGCGTATGTAACCCGAGGTACCACTGTATAGCCATGAAATTTTATCTGTGCAATCAGAACAAATTTCAGGAACCATGACATTCATGTCCATGAAGCCCCAAGCCTTCTACTGCTCTGCAACAGTCTGGAGTAGCCACTCCTCCATTCAAACAGACCATACATTGGCTAAGCAGAGAACGGCTTGGCATAATGTATGAACCAGGCCATTGATTTAAAATGATTCACACAAACCATGAACTGTAAACTAAGGTTTGTTCTTGGTTTACAGTTCATGGTTTACCACAAACCATAAGCACAGCTTGAGACTTAATGCTAAGACAAATCATAGCTCAGCCCTAGGTAGCATGGTGGCAGCAGGGCCAGGGATGGAGCACTGCAACTGCAGTTTTTGTTGCAGGAACCCACACAATGTTCATTCATGGCAAGTTGTGGTTTGCCTTAGAGTTGCATGTGAAATGGGCCAATACCTGTTGGATTTTTGGAATTCATTCTTTTGGGTTGTGTTTCGAGTTCATTCTTTTGGATTGTGTGGTTAATTTTGTTATGCTTTGGTAGCTATATAATTTCTCACCCACTTTTATTTAAGGTGACAGTTCATTACTCTTTCTGTCAAATCCACATCATCTGGTTCCAAACTGAAGTGGCTGCTGTTGCCTTTTTTGTGTGTGTCTGCTCCAGCTATTAGACCTTATTCATGGTTGCTGCTTGTGATTCTAATGTCAGCTTCTTTTTCTTCTTAAGGAAAGGGTGCAGTGTACAGCTTTGATCCGGTAGGCTCCTACCAGAGAGATACTTTCAAAGCTGGTGGATCAGCTAGTGCCATGCTGCAGCCTCTGCTGGACAACCAGGTAAGATTTCAGACATGACTCTCTGGTTAGCGGTTACATTGACATAGAAGTACAGTGGAACCTTGGTTCTCGAACTTAATCCGTTCTGGAAGTCCATTTGACTCCCAAAACCATTCGAAAACCAAGGCGTGGCTTCCAATTGGCTGCAGGAGCTTCCTGCACTGAAGCAGAAGCCATGTCGAATGTTCGGCTTCCGAAAAATGTTTGAAAACCAGAACACTTACTTCCAGGTTTTCGGCGTTCAGGAGCCGATTTTTTCGCCAACTAAGCTGTTCAAGAACCAAGGTTTGATTGTAGTTGAATTGTTTCTGAAGCACTTAATGTTTCTTCTGTGCTTCTGATGGCCTCCATATTTGACATACAGTAGTTTTCATCTAATAGAAAATTAAGAGTAAGAAACAGACAAGCTTTTATCAACTAATTTTCCATACACAAGAACAAACTTGTAAATGGCTACCTTCTTGGCAGCCTGGAACAATTAGGATTTGCTTCCAGAACCCCAGACATCATAGCTTTAGACAAGTTTGGTGGTTCTTTCCTCTTAGCCTACTGATGACTAATGTAGATATTATGTGAGCAGGTGGGCTGATAAGCATCTCTGGGGACTTTGTTTGCTCGGTTGGGAGTTCCTGAAAGTGTTGTCATTCTATAAAGCAGTGCTGCTCTGGCTGACCAAGCATGGATCATGCCACAGGCATTAGAAGGTCACTTAAATAAAAAGGAAACAATTTCTACTGGTCCTTTGTGCTTGTTTCAGTTTCTTTTTTATTAATTCCAATAGGATGACTATTTTATTTGCCATAACTGCATTCAGATAATGCTTGCATCCATCACTTACCTTGAACATGTGAAACTGCTGTCATCTCATCAGTTGTCCGTAACTTTGATGTCATGGCATTTATGAATAGTTGATTTCCAGCAATTGCAGCCAAAGTGAATTTGCGAATTTGGCCTTTAATTTATTCCCTTATTCTGCCCCCGCCTCCAAATGAATGTAGTGATTATTTACCAAATGACTTCCTTACACGTTATTTTGATTTAATTTTTTTTAGTGGCCAAACCTGTAGTGGCCTGTAACAAAGTAGCCCTCATCTTAATTGTCAAATGAAAGTCAGAACAGAAAGGTTAATTAAAATGTCTTTCTTTTTGAAAGGTTGGTCTGAAGAACTTGCAGAATGTGGAGCATGTGTCTTTGTCTCTGGAGAAGGCTTTGCAGTTAGTCAAGGATGTCTTTATTTCTGCTGCAGAAAGAGATGTATACACTGGGGATGCACTAAAAATCTGCATTATCACAAAAGATGGAATTAAAGAAGAAATGACTCCATTGCGAAGAGACTAAATCAGTGCACTGTACATTTAAATAATTTTGGTGTGCAACCTTAATTTTTGTGCAGGCTATATACTGCTGGTATGATATTTGATGTAATAAAAAAGAAACCAAAGCTGTCTTTCATCATTTATATTTCATTGTTTGCAGCATAAGTGGGATTTGAGTCACATGAGGCCAGTCAAGGAAAAACATGCTCAGTTATTCAAATGTAAGTTGCAGTCTGGTAAATGGTAGAAGAGAATAACTTATGATCATTATGTCAGCGCAGTCTACTACACAACCACTTAAATTTATCTTAATTCTTTGGACTTGCACAAACACATGATACAAATTTATACCTTAAATTAAGATGGTGACAGCTGTTATTGGACAAATTCTCATTATTTTGGGTGAGTAAGGTAGCCAGCCTTCTGTCCCTTCTGTTTCTCTGAATCGTGGTGCAGAGGGCCCAATGAAGGCATGGTGTTAAATGTGTATTTGCATTTAATGTAGGGTGTTTTTTTAAAAACTGCAAAGAATATCAGGTACATGGGAAGGGGCTAATAGTTTTTGGCACTAACGGGAATTTTCTCCGAAATGCAAGTATCTTCTTTAGGGGAGAGATTTTCCTCAGGATCACAGCATGGAAGGAGAGAAAAATTCTGATAATTATTACTCCTGATGTTCTGTGGTGGTGGTGGTTGTTTTTTTAAAAACTCTTTAAAAAGTGGTTTGGCCCAGATAGTAAGTATGTTTAAGGTCTCTGCATACTTAATTATATATTTAGCTCGCTACAGATTATCCACATGCTTTACTTGAGTTTATCCTAGAGTGGAGAAGTAAATTTGGCACTAGCATTTTGGTGAAAGTACTTTGCTAGTCAGATACTCATTCCTGATTGTTGAAGCTACAGAAGTTCAGCACATGTAGTAATTCCAATTTTGCCCATCACAGAAAACCATGGTTAATGATTTGCTGTAAACAAGTCAATGATGAACACTTTGCTCCTTCCTCTCTGCTAGTGCATAAAACAAACCATGATCACTGGCTTTAGTGTATGTCTGAACTCGGGATCGTGATTAATTTTGTTCCAAATAAAACATCTGTAAAGAAGATTTGTGGCTTACTGATCAAAGTTGGTTTGAATGAAACAAACTGATCCCTGATTCAGCCTTGATGTTAAGTCAGGGATTATGCTTTGTTTTTCCTCTGTTAATTATGGGGAGCAAAGTGGGTGAGATTGGTGCATATATAGTAAACGATTTACCATGGTTTACTGTATGTGGGAACAAGGCCTATGATTCACTCCATCTTTTTTTCTACAGCACTATGCTCTAAAGTAGCAATTTGTTAAAGCAAATTTTCTTCCTTGTTTGAGAACATTATGCCTATCTTGTAAGCTATGGCAGAACGTGTGTTTATAGGACGCTATTCAACGGTGTCACTCAGATGATGATCTGTAGAATGGGAACTGAAGCGATATCCAGTGATCTCTGCAACATATTTAGGGAGATATGGAAGTTGCAAAGGGTGGGGAGGGAATTTCCAAAAATTGTCTCAGTTGTTTTGGTAAGCCAAATTTCCATTAGCCTAGTGACCCTGTTGAACACAACCTGAATATATTCTTTACAAAATGAAATGCACATCAGCTGCCTTTAATAGGTGAAAAAAGATCTGCATTTGTACCTTATTTTTTGACACTACATTCCCATCGTGCTTATTCGAAAATGTAGAAAAAGGTGCCCAAACTCATAAAGTGATTGATGCTATCATAGTAATGGAAATTGGGATAAAGTCCTGTCCTAACGTTAACAAAGATTAAATTGAAACTTGGTAGTTTTAGTCTATTTTTTAAAAAATAACTTGGGAGGTCATATTTTATGCCTCTGCAGGTTCCTTGTCCCCTCTTTTTTCACTTTGTGGCCCAGAGTAAAGTATACTCATTTCTGTGTACCAGTTGGCAAATTATTAATATAAGTAATATTGTGTATAGGCATCAAACATCCGTAGTTTGATATATTGACTGCAGATGTTCACTCTGATTACAGGTTATGAATGAGAAACTCTGACTAATATTCTTTGTGCGGGAGGGTATGAATTAATTGTAAAGTTTTTTCCTGCAGTAGAGTTGGCCACCACGAGGTGGCATTACTGTTCCTTTGAAGTGAATTAAGATTTCCCTGGTTAGGAGAAACAGCAGATCATCTGTGTTTGGATAGAACAAATGGCTGGCAAGTTAAAATACAAAATGTTACTCTTAATATGGAATTGTTCCTAACAGTTTTCGAAGCAAGACTGCTTATATAAGAATTGCTATATGAAATCATTTACCCTAAACCATCTAGGAAGTTTAACTTCATTTAATACGGAAAGCATTTGACCTTCAATTCCTGGCTTCTGCTCAGCAATTTCATCTTATAACAGAAGTTCAGAGATGGGAATGTGGCAAAGTCAAAGCATTAACCAAGATAAAATAGTTCAGTGTTGAGGAAGAGTGCAACCTTGAGCATGCAAATAAAGAATAGAACTGGAGACCTGTAGCATCCTTTACTTCACCTTAAGCTGCCTGATAAACTCAAATTACTAAGCACACACACACACACACCATCCCTAGTTCAAGTGCTTGAATTAACTTGGTTTTTCCATTGTCTGAGAAATTCCCACCTGCCCAGTATTGCTATGCAACCCAAGACTTGCATTTCTAAAGACCAAGCATCTGCAGAGGGATGAAATATAGTCTGGAGCAAAGTGTTACTGGATTTGACTAGGCTATGCTGAATTGATCAGTTTGCTGGTAAATACAGGGAAGAGGCAAAGGACTACACTGTCCCAGAAACTGTAGGGAAACTATTGCTTCCAGTTTATGCTGGACTACAGCTCTGACTTGGCCATGCTAGCTGGGGCAAGAAAGTAAAAGTTGGAAAAGCTAATATTCTTGTTTTTCACCTAGAATTCAGAGTCATGTGATTGCATCAGTCCACAAGCCAGCTTATTATTCAACCTGCAACCCCAACCACAAAGGTGTCAGAACATAATAGAGTGACAACACAAGAACTGGGGGTGGAGCTAGGAATATTATGGCACATCACATTGCAGATTTTCCACTCAAAGCTGCATTTTCAATAGAAAAAAGGCCCCTTTTCACAGCCTGCTAGCACGTTCCACAATCAACAGCCCAGAAGTATGCAATTGGCTTGTCTGCTCTGATGTCATGGAAAGCTGAGGTCTTCCTTAGAGAGCTGAGTGCTGATTGAAACTCGGTATACATTTGAGCAGATGTGGTTCTAGTGGTTCAAGTCTTATGCCAAAAGTAGAGCCATTCAGATCCTCACTTAACTATGAAACCAACCTTGGTTCTGTCACTATCAGCTGAACCTGCTTTACTGGGTTGTGAGGATAAACCAGGAAGGGAATGAATTTTTGTTAACTTGTATAAAGATTGCATAGGGAGCATGAATGTGGAATTGCTGCCTTGCAAATGCAAATCAACATCCATTTCAGAGGCTTTCAATACAAGCAGACATGATATTTGCTTCTTAAGATCTATGTAAGTCCTACAAGTTTCATCCAATATTTACATGAATATATTATTGGTCATGCTAAGGCAAAGCAGCTTATCAAATACCTTGAAGCAATTACAAAGTAATTGTGCCTGATTTTGTTTTACCAGTGCAACAGACTATGTCCCATGTCCCATACGATATAGCAAGAAGATCGAAAGCAGTCGTGCTGCTGTCATAACACCTTGTACAGAAATAGCTCCAGCACCTTGGCAATACTGCTCCTCAAACAAACCTAGGTCATTATGATTGTCAAACAGACCTAATAGCGTCCGTATAGCTTACAGTTAATCATTCAGCCCATTCTGTGTAAACACCAAGGCCAACTCATCACAGTTATAAAACAAGGGACTGAAAATCCTGCTTTTTAATGGGATAATGAGTTTATTCTGAGTTAATGGATCATCTTCCTAAGTGGGCCATCTGGTACATCAGTCAAGCCATTCTCTTCCTTGATCATATCATCCCAATCCCCAATGTCCCCAATACTGGGAAGAGTCCCATTTATTAAATTCAGCGTGTATTTTAGTATGCAGAAGTTCCACTGAAAGCTATGAGACTTGCAGGCATTGTTAAACCGTGTCCTGATTGTCTGTTTTTAATCAATATTTTGCATTCAATGCAAACCAGAACTTTTCAGTCTTTTTGTAGGCTTCAGCTGTAACAACCGGGATGTGACTAGGAGTGAAATATTATCTCAACAGATGATATGAGCTATGTCCTTCCTTGAGGCTCAAGCATTCCACTGACAGGGTGCCCAGAAACAGCCACCAAGGTCTTTCCACAATTTAAGCCTTTATTGGCAGTTCTGTAAGACCTCCATGTATACATGAAAAGAAGGGAGATATGAACACTATTATTTATCCCTAATTGAAAGCCCACAGTCACCACAAAAGTGGGGTTATGTAGCACTAGTAACCACCGCAGAATCTGATCTGAAAAGAATCCAGGACAATGAACGTATTAGCTTGCACCTTTCATTGTTCAGCTCACTTCAGGGTTTTGTGGTTGAGCTACTTGCACACCCCAGTGTGGTTTCCTAGTTCAGGTGAGAGGATTTCCTGTCAGCCAGAAGGTGGAGCCCTCTCCCTCTCTGTTTCAGCCCAGCTAGCTGTTGTTCTTTAACCATGCCATAATGCCTTCTAACAACACATGCACCGTTACTGGGGCAAGGAAGATGCATGGACACCATGAGCCACTTTACCCAAAAACCCTTGGGCTCTATGGATGGAAGCCAGCACAATTCTGAACTGTCCTCAACTAAGCTCAGACCCCAGCCCAACCCAAATCAACTCCCCACCCCCCGGTTGCATATAGAATAAGGTTACCAGATATTTTTTTAATGAATCCGGGGGCACTCTTCAACTTCAATGGATTTTGTATGGGGGCTGATTTGTAAATCCGGGAACTGTCCCTGGGAAATGGGGACATTTGGTAACCTTAATGTAGAAACCTTGTGCTCCATTAACTTTGGTGCAGATTTCTGTATTTTGATTTGAAAGAAAACCTAAAATTTCTACTTAAAAGCAGAGTTAAAAGTTGAGCAACTTAGCCAAAAATCCACAGGTGGTTTACAGAAGTTGTAAAACTGAAACACAATACATATAATAAAATAATATAAATTATAATCAGAATACTTATTATTGCTACTTTAATTCATTACTTGCCTTCTTTCACCTGAAGGTCCCAGGGGTTATGGAAGATCTAAGTGGATCCCCAGCCGCTGCATTTTGGACCAATTGTAGTTCCTGAGTTGTCTTCAAGGGCAGCCCCACATAGAACACATTGCAATAATCCAGTCTGGAAATTAGAATGGGATGAAGCAGCCAAGTTATTTAAAACAGCAGTTAAGCCACGGAACTGGTTAATGCTCTCAAGCATCCAAACAGTGATTTCAAAGTGTTATTTTTAGTGACGTCAGTCCACTTACATGTTTGGCTGCCCATTTTAGAGCAGAATCTGAAGTTATTTTGGACAGGAGCAAACATCAGGGGGCAGCATTGAGTTGCTATTACTGGCTTCGGGGGGGGGGGATGCTTTGGGCCGAAGACACAGAGAGATTTAACCAACCTGAGCAGCTTTTATTCAGTTTCAGTTCCTGTTCTGCTCCACACTGATATTCACCCATCCAAATAGCATGGGAAATCTTGAAAGATAATTTTGAGATCTAACGTGAAAAGGGCCTTTGCTGCTGAGGCTTCAGTTTCAACTATGGTGCTAGCCAAACTGTGGGTGAGGTCAGAATAGAGATTTATTAGATTTCAAATAAACAGTGAACATTTGTTATCAACAAAAAGGAGAGAATTGTTTCCTATTTGAAAGTAAAAATTATATTCTAATGTCAAATTACCTATTCCAGATACATTTTTCACCATATACAGGTAATATAGTCACCTGATCTAAGCTGGCTTTCAGTAAAGAATACATAATGAAACAGATCCCGTTTGAAAATGAATAATTTCAGTGGATGAATTTCCAGTTTTTACTTTGAAATCACCAGAATGAAATTTTCAGCCTGAATTATTGCACCAGTATGAATGCATATCACTGAGAAGCTGTCAACTTTCAAAATGAATGAACTTTTGTATTTAATATGAATTCATTTGGGGAAACATAATTTAGGCCTATTTATTATATGCTCAAGGAAAATAAACTAACAAGGCAGCTATTATATCCTTACTTTTCCAGCACTCTCTGGTGTTGCGACATTAGATTAACGGGTTATTGCCTACTTAATAAACTAATAGGCTATGTGCTCATTTGCTTTCTACTGGCAAACTATGCTGTGTTAATATTTGACCAGTGGTATACAGAAATAAAAGAGGTGAACTTCCAGGTTGCTGGCAGTGAGAGGGAGGTGGTGAGTTTCATATGACTTGTGACACTCGTGCGTGAAATTTTGGGGTCACCTAGTGATATTTAACTGCTCAGAACCTAGTCTTTGTGGATGTGGTGGAGAAGCACACTACACTTCCAGAAGGGCTCAAAAAGGAAATTTAGTGCTTCTTGAATCCTTGACACTGGATGAGAGAATTTCTGGATTTCATCATGAGAAATAATGAACTTCCTATGATTTACTTTAAAAGAAGTATTAAATCAGCAAAAGCATGACCACAATCAAATCATTTAAAATCATTTCTGCTTAAGATTTAACTATTGTTACAATTTAAAAAGTTTAAAAGACCCATAAAGGCACATCAGCAAGGAAAATCTAATGGAAGGAAATATGGGAACTAGGGGCAGGTGAATCACTCTGTTTCTGGTCTGTTTCATTGTCCCATAAGATCCACAAGTCTATTTAGGCCCAGTTCCTTGTTGCTCTGTGAATATTTCTTAAAATTACTTTTATTCAAATCCTTGAAAAATGCATTTCCATTTCAAAATATTTCAAGGTATTCCAACACATTTCACAAATATGTGTTGGAATTTGCAAAGCTCGAATTCCTCAAGCATCCTTTACAAAATCCATAAATGCTATTAAAATGAATGAGAACCGCACAAGAGCACAGTTGTCATTATTTTATTTGTGTAGCTTGGACTGTTTTATACTTGTTTCAAATGTTCATTTTTTGTAAGTTACTTTGAGTTTCATTATGGGGGCAGGGGTAATTCAACAAATAAATATAAGGAAGAAGAAGAAGAAATTTCAATAGGGCTTGTGCATAACTCCCCCCCCCCCAATTGTCACTTGTGTATTTAATCTATACATCAAATTTTGTTCTTTATTTGAACTGTTTTGTTGGTTTTTCACTGTATGCATCAGTCTAGTTACCTTCAGACAAACAAATCGGCCTTACAATGAAGCAGACCACTGCCCCATCTTTACCCACTAACTAACATCTACTCCATCTAACAACAGCTCTCAGGGAGAGGCTTTCCCCATCCCTCCCAACTGGAGGGATCCATTAACTGGAAGTGCCTGGAATTAAACCTGGGATGAAACCATGGCCCCTCTGCAACTCAGCCAAGATTCAACTAACAACTATCTGCTTGGGTCCTGAAATAATTTAACTTCAGGAGGTGCACAGAAGAAAAGCTTCCTGTCCCCTCTGCAAACATCTGCACCCTTTAAAAATAATACCATTTCTCTCCTACCTTCTTTCTCTACGTATTTCTCAACTTAAAGTAGTAATAGAATATGGCTGTGACCTCACTGCTGTGACCTCACTGCTGTTGTGTTGTGTTGCAATCCAGATGTGTGGATTCACCCTACAGAAACCTACACCATGATCATTGTGGGCTTTAAAGGTTACATGGAACTGCACAAACAGAATTCCACACACCCCTTTCTGCTCCCAGCCCATTAAAACCTGACCAGTTTTGCTCTATATTATCTCTGAGAATAAGCTGTCTTTCCACGTGGTGGGTTTCCCATGTAACTTGATATCATGCACATGCCAACAACCAAAGCTATTATCATACCTTTCATGCAGGGGGTATTTCTGTTCATATTAGATTTCAGGAAAGCCGGCCTTCCTCACAAATCTCATGTTTTCCCCTCCCTCTCTAAAGTTTTGCTGGAGGTAGCATTTTAACTACAGCATAATGAAGTGTGACATTAAGCAGATAGTTAATCCCATCCCTTAAGCAGATGTGGTAACAAACATGTCAGCGGCTGAAGGTGTTTATTTGCTAGCAGGACAGAAGCAGGGCCCGCAATCTCATTAGTGCCACATTTACTACCACAGCCAAATGGACACTGAGACCGTTTGACAGTTTTAACAGCTGCTCTAGATTGAAAGATGTCCCGGGTCTCTCCCTTCACACTGCACTTAGAGGCTGTTTGACTTCACCAGAATTAGGCGGAATGTATTTTTAAAGGGATATTTTTCAGGGCAGTGCCCTTCCTATTAAAAGGGACACAGTACTTGTTTGGTATTGCCACACAACATTAAAATGAGATTTGTTGCTTGTGCAACTCACATAATCTGGCTGGATAGGTCATGGGCGTATGTGTTAAAAACTGGCTTCACTCAGGGTCAAAAGGGTGAATATCCCCATAAATGATTTTTATACATCTGTTTTAGAGAATGAAATAGCAAGAGTTTTCACAAAAATGTACTGCTTGTTGGGACTTTAATAGACTTGATCACCCAGGATGGCCAATACATTCATAACAATCATGTCATCATCCCCACAGCTGTCCAATCCTGCTGCTGTGGCAAAATACTGCCCTCTACAAAATGTTGGATCATGCCGTTATGTTCATCACTTGATGACAGTAAGATCAGATGATGGCTTGCATGTATGAATCGACCATTGCAAGCCTAACATCGCAGACGGAACTTTCACATCACTCCGCATTCAATTCAAATGAAATTTCTTCTCAACAGTCTGTTCAAGCATTCTACAGAGTGTCAGTAGGTGCTGCGTAATTCAGCACTGAGGAGTATATGCATGTGTGAAGAAGCCCCGAGACATCAGGACAAATATATATTTGATGAAAGGCAGCAGCAATGGGTAATCTCTAGATCTACAAATGTTGGATTCCAGCACCCTTAAGACCTGACCATTGGCCATATTGGCTTGGGCCAATGGCAATTTGGGAATTTGGTTCATACAACATCTGCATGGGGACACTGGTTCCCCATCCATGGTCCTGAGGCTGGCAAGAAAAATTCATTCAGTAAATTAATATGCTGCCTTTCATCATAAATGGCCTCAGGTTGGTCTGCATACATAAACCTTAAAATTGTAAAACACAGTGTAACAAGTTAAGACTAGAACAAAACAGCAGAACAATATTGATTAATCTCTCCCAAATGTCTTGGTGAAGAGTTATTAGTCAGCTAGTGTCAAAACACCAACCAAATTTCTACCTCTGCGGGTGAAATATGTGGGATGTATCATCAGTGAAGCAGTCAAATACAACATTTCCTGTTGCCTAGAGTGGACACGCAGGAGAACGTTGCTCCAGACAAGGAGGACTTCCTGTCACACCTGATATAGAGCATCCTCCCCCTGTGTATGATCAGGTAGATGGGCGTGACCCTAGCAGACCCTACAAAAGGGCTAGCCATGCAGCCATATTCCTCTTTTGCCATCTTTCTCTCTTCTGGCTCTTAGGCAGCACATGGCTCATCCTTACAGAGGAAGGAAGCCACAAGGTAGAAAGTCTGAGGCCTAGCTTAGACTTCTTTTCTCTACAAATGTAACTGTAACCACAAGAAAAGCCTGTCTTCAGAGCACTGCATGTAAATAAACTTTACTCTTACTTTCAAACAAGACTGTCTTGTTATTATTATTTTTAAGAGGGAAATAAAAAGGAACAAGCCAGATTGGCCAAGCCAGACTGGATTGCTTAACTTAAATTCTAACGAATCCATCAACTTGCTTCCAGCAATCTGCTACTTGTTCACTAGCATGAGTGAGGAGGGATAATATTTAATCAATATATCCTCTCCTACTTTCCTCAACTTTCCCACAAAATGAAGCCTTCTATTGACTATCAGTTTCCATGTGGATCTTCTCCATAATCCAGTTATTATCACAAATGACTTGTTTCCTCATTGGCTCAGAAAATCTGCTTCCTCCATGCCCCAGGCCACCAGAGTGGAACCCTCTGATGAAGCAAAACCACAATAACGGAGGGAAAGCTGTATAAAAGAACCAAAACATTCACCTGAACACGAGGCTCAGTCAACTACAGAATAGAATGCGCGAGATCAGAATCACAGCTTTGTGGCGCAGCAGCACATATCTGAGTGGCAACTCTATAAAAGCCATTAGTATCAAGACAGCATATACTAGTGCAACTTGCCTGGAGTTATAGTAGCTGATAGCTGATTGGATCTAATTAATTTGATGGATACTCTGGAGCTTACATAACTTGTGTCTGATATCCTTGGAGTCTCTGATTAACTCTTCGCTTTACAGGTTCCGTAGCCAGGAGATGCTCCCATGAGCCTTGCCACTTCAACCTGTGGCCTCCATTGCCTGACAGGTTGGCTTAAACATGGGGTAAATCATTAAAAATATGAGACAAAAATTGTGTCAAAATTGAGCATAGAGTGTTAGCAAGGAAATCAGATGTGGAAAACTCAGCTGTATCTCCTGAAAACTGGAGGCTGCTTCTTTCATGTCCTTGAAACAACAGGTGTCAGCTGGGGGATTGTCCACGTTTGAGCATTATTTAGCTGTTAATCCACTTTCCCCACCATTCAGATGAGACCATAGAAGTCCACACCTGCATTTATTTGTATGAGAAACAAGTTTAGCCTTTCCCAGAAAGCATCCCCTTATGTGTTTGCTAAAGCTACGCTCCTCCACTCAGCATTGCACCAGAAATAGTTATGAACAAGGCTGGAAAAAGAAATGAAATCACCGAGGAATTAGTGGGCGTGGAAAGTGCAGTAGCAGAAAGTGACGATCACTCTACCCACCCAAAGACACTGAAGCAAGTCATCTGCAACCCTGAGTGGAGCAGTTGGCAGCCCAGTATCCCCCAATTTATTGAGATTGGCGTTGTTTGAGGGTAGACATCGTGTGGACTACGCAAGCAGCTGCAAACACACAGTAAAATCTGGTGCAGACAAGCTATAGGACAGCAAGCAACAAAATGCAGCGCTGTTTAAAGAAACAAACAAAGAAATGAATGGGATTCAGACACCACCAGCCTAGAATGTGTGCGACTGTGCTCAGAATTATACCTTTGATCCATTCATCCATCCATTATTCAGATCCAGTGAAGACAGGCTTAGAGAGGAACCGCAAGGCCTCTTCTGGCCCCAGAGCTTTCCATCCCATTTGAAATGACATGTCATGACGCATCAATACACATCATCACATCTGCCCGCTTGACAGAATTTGCTCCGCCACCGCCCGCGCCCACTGCCATTTAAAGTTGCACAGTAGGAAGACCTGCTTTCCTCTGGAGCTTCGCAACGGGAGGTCTCCCAAATTGTGTGTCAGTCTGTGTATGTCAGGGAGAGTGGGAAAACGGGGAGGGGGAAAGAGAGAGAGAGGTCTCAGGCCCAGAAGCCTGTCCTGGGCCGAGTGGTGGCAATAAGCAGCACGGGGATATTCAGAAATCAATAAGCTGACTGATCACAGGGCCTGGCGACTCTTCGGAGGAGCCGTTCCATGCACACGCTCAGGGGCCGAACATCTGTCAGGCAAACAAAAAGCAAACCAAGCAGAACAAAGGAGAGGATTATTTTCACTCAAGTTCTTCTTCAGTCTCAGCAGGCAATGTTCAAGCCGTTCTAGCATTCAAACTCTGAGGCCTTATGGAGTCCGGGCTGTCCGGGAAATGCCAAATGCTGTTACCAAAAGACAAAAGAGGGGAGTGAGGCGGGCGATGGAGGGGAGGAGGAGGAGATGCAGAATGTCTCCAAAACACAACCGCAGCACAGAAGGATCAAAACTGGCGGAGTGGAACATGGCAGCCACACGCAAATGGCGTATCTAAGTTTTGTGTTCCTAAAGGGGAAAACTTTATCGTGTTTGTATTTGTGCCTAAAAGAAAAACCGGAGGAAATTTTTAATAGTGGAGAGCTGCTTTCCATCCAAGAGTTCCACTTTGAATGGGTCATTTTCCAAGAATATGAGATTCCCCCCAGAACTGTTTTAAATTAGTGTTCACCCATTCCATTTACTGATTTAAACACATGGCTTAATAAGTTATAATTTTCCTGAGTCATTTTTTACACACACACACACACACACACACACACACGTGTCCCACCCCCCCCCAAAGAAAAACCCTGGATATTATTTTTTCCTCCATATTCCTGGTACTAAGATAAATAGAAACAAGGCTATTTTTACACAATAAGCTTCTTGTTAATACCAACATTTGAGGCTTTCAGTGCAGAAACAAGGCACAGATTATGACATCTTACTGCCCCTTTCTGTTATGTAGTACAAACTCTACTTCTTCACATCCCACCTTGGACACAGTTGGTAAGATCAGAAATTCAGGTATGTGGGGGTGCTGTGTACAAACAACCCTTTATATACTGTACAAAAACTAGAGGAAAATGGCACGCTGCAACCAGTTGCCCCCTGACGATGCATGGCGGAATAGTTGCAAAAGCGTAGTTTTTGCCAACATGAGCCCTTCCAGATGTTTTGGACATTTGTGTTGGTTGGGGCTGATTCAAGTTGTACTCCAAAACAACTTCAGGATGGAGGATGGTATAGCAGCACCCACAGACCTACACAATTCCACTGCATGCATGCAGGGAAAGTGTTAATCTGTTTTATGCGCATGCAACCCAATATAGAATCCTGCTGTTTATGGAAAACTGGAGTGGCCTCTGTGGAAGAGGAAAGCAGATCCACTTGCCTTTGGCTTCAGATGTGCATGAAGCAGCATATGCATAATCGAGCACGTTTCAAGTGCGCTGCCCATCTCTATCCTGTCATCTGCATATACATATTTGTTTCTGCACTCAAATGTGAATGATGATTTCCTTCCCTTTGTGCTTTTGATTTTTTTGCTACTGTGACACCTCGATTCTTCATTTCACAGAGTCATCACCACTGAAGTTCTTTGTCTTTATGAAGTGCCAGATACACAATTACCGCAAGCTGAGATTTCTAGTGGACCCGAACTATGGAAATGGAAATATTATCCTCCTCTGGAAAATGCTATTAGCAAAAAGATTATTCTGCCTTCTTAGTTACTTCGTCTCTTCCACAGTAGTACTCTCTTCTGCCTTGCCACTTAGTGGAAGGAAAACCATTTATAAACCACATGCATCTCTCTCTCTCTCTCTCTCTCTCTCTCTCTCTCTGTGTGTGTGTGTGTGTGTGTGTATTCCAATCCACTCTTCGTCACAATGCTCATCAAGTGACATTCCTGCACTCACCAGCTTTCAGCCTAATACTAATGAGAGAGTGACAGGCAGACTTCTGCAGCACTTCAGCTTTGGCAGTGCCTGATTTTTGAATTTTTGACAGGTTTAATTATGGCTGCACACATACCAGAAATGTAAAGTGCATTAAATCACACCCCTACACAACACCATAGCCTGGGAACTGGAGGCTGTGTACACACTCTACCAGATGTCAGGAGTTTTTGGCCCTCCAGATGTGGCTGAACTACAAACCCCATTGTCTGTGGCCATTTGTCATACTTGCTGGGGCTGATAGGAGTTGTAGTTCAGCAACATCTGGAAAGCCAAAGGTTCGTGACACCTGCACTATACATTTAAAGCACATTTGAAGCACTCTTTCCCTCAAGCACTGTAGTTTACCCCTCACAGAGTTACAATTCCCAGTAACGCTATAGCACCCAGAATTTTTCCAGAGGGAAATAATGTGCTCTCTGTGTGTTTTAAAGGTAGAGTGTGTGTAGTGTGCAGTTTGTTAGGGCTGCTGGGAATTGTAGCACTGTTAGAGGTGGACAATTCCCAAGATTATTTGGGGGTGCTTTAGATGTATAGGTTTGTACACAGCCGACAGCTGATTCCTGTGCTACGTACATTGCAAACTCACCTCAATTTCAAAAGGTGTTTGCCATGTGACATGGGATACTGCCGTTCATGAAACATAAGCCTGGCATCCTTTGAGGAACCTGGAGCTACTTCTTTGGGTCCTACTCAGGTTGTCTAATCTGTTTGTTGTTGTTTTTACTAAAATGGCAGGTGCCACTCTAGTCTCAGGATCATCCTTTAGGTTTATAGGTGTCGTGGCCCTGCAGCTGGTCATCTTGTTTATGAGTCTATGAGAGCTGGCAATTGGTTCTTGGTTATCCATTTTCTCCCAAGCTGCTTTTCTTTAGGTGTGACTGATGGAGACCCGAGTACAGTTCAAGTCTGAATTATAATCCGATTATGCCGCAAAAGCCACCAGAGCAGGAGGGGAGAGAGAAGAAAAGGATAAGTTTGTTGGCGCGCGAGAAAACCTCTGTTTCATGAATCGGTGGGAGAAACCTTTTTCAGAAAACGCCAATGCTCACTCTGTGGGCGAGGTCAGCTCACCAGCGAGAGGCGGAGGAGAGAACAAACAGTCCCAGACTGTGAGAAACACTCAAGAGATCAATCTAAATCAATTAGAAGACGACAGACGGGCAAATCTGAATTGTGCTGCGATAGCAAATATAATAACTTCCCCCTGCAAGTTAGGAAGTGGCTTTTGGGGAAGCCAGGTCTGGAAACGAGAAAGGGTTTTCGTCTTCTTTTATCATTATTATTATTAAATCAGCTCAATAGGGCAGGGGAAGCAGAGGGGCCTGCTGAAGTGGAAGCAATTTCTCTTAAGTGTATTTCATGGTAGTGTGGTGCTGAAAGGCAAAAAAGGGTGAAGGAATTGGGAACAGCTGGTAGATGGCAACCCTGTGCCAACAAAGGGGGGAAATGTGGGGGGCGGCGAGTGAGGAGGAGGCTGGTATAAAAGGAAAGTGGTAAAAACTGATGACTCCTAACAATCTCTCTCTCTCTCTCCCTCGGCAGCTATGGGGCAGTATTGTCAGACTCCAGCTTCCCAGGGATTCTCACAGCAAGGGGAACCATTGTCCTCTGTTGGGGGGTGGGGGCCACATACAAAGATGGCATGCTGGGCTGGGAATAACTGCAGTTCTTCCCTCCCCCCCCCAGCTCTTTCTCTATTAAAAGCCAATGGAATGTCGTCATTGCCGATGCACAATGTCTTGTACAGAACGCGGCCCAGACTTCAAGTGGCCGACTATGGGCTCCTGTATACATTTGCTTATTGGTATATATATATTTGCTTCCATATATATTTGCTTCCTGGAGACGCTTCCTACAAAATGTAGCCCTTAACCTTTTCAGAAAAGCATTAGAGTAGCCTGCTGGATCAGGCCAGAGGCCCACCTAGTCCAACATCCTGTTCTCACAGCGGCCAACCAGATGCCTGTGGGAAACCCGTGAGCAGGATTCAAGGACAATAACATTCCCTCCTCCTGCGGTTCCCAGTGACTGGTATTCCAACATTGAAGCAATTATCGCCTTCCAAAGCAACTACTCTATTCCGAACTTAAGAATGGAAAGCGTAATGCTGGAGGTCCACAAAAGAGGTTTAAAGACTCTCTCAAGGCAAAGCTAAAAAATGTAGTATAAACACCGACAACTGGGAAACACTGGCCTGCGAGTGCTCCAACTGGAGAACAGCGTTTGCCAAAGATGTCATGGACTTTGAAGATGCTCAAGCTCAGGACGAAAGGGAGAAACGTGCCAAGAGGAAGGCACGTTTGGCAAACCTTGATCAACTTCCGCCAAGAAATATATGTCCCCGCTGTGGAAGGATTTGTGGATCCAGAATTGACCTCGACAGTCACTTATGGACTCACTGTTAAGACTGTGTTCATGGAAGATAATCTTACTCGGCTACAAGTGATCGCCAAAGAAGAGAGAGATAGAAGAAGCCTCCAACATTGACGCAATTCCTTCAGTGGAGTGATGTCTTTGACTGAGACTTAACATCTTTCAGTTCCTTTCAATCACCCTTTCATATTTTGACTGAATGGTTCCTGTTATCCAAACATGGCAGCTTCATCAAACACGATGTAGCCAAGGCACCTTATTTCAGATTTGCCGGTTCCTTAAATGTTGTAAAGTTGGCTCCACAGCCCAAGACATCTCTCACTCACTCACTCTGTGTTTCTGACTCCGTCTCTCACATAGACACACTCCACAGTCATATTCTTTTTATGCAGGATTAATTAAACCAGAACAACAGTTGCATGCTCATTCCTTAACGCGAGGACTCAAGCCCCCTGGAAACACAGGGATAGCATAAGGTGTGTGGATATAGCCTGTGCTTTTGGAAAGAGAGAGATCAGCCAAACAAGCAGGAGCCCCCCAAATGCTTGCCTTAAGTGGTCCTGCGGACATGCTCTGGAGTAATTTTCCCCACTCACTTCACAGTGCAGTGAAAACTGATCTGTGTGATAGAACAATCAGATAACAACTTTGCTGCACAGGCAGCTGTAATGTGAACTAAGCTGTTTGATGAGGGCCAGCATTAGGTCACATGAATTGATTATATGTCTATCCTTTAAATAAACATTAAGGCTGCTATCCTAAGAGCATGTCTGTAAAAGTCTATAAAGCATCTGTGAGAAGTTTAACCTACAGCAATTGGACCTACGGCTGTAGCAGAGTGTAACAAAGCCATCCCTCCCCCTTACATGATACCTCCAAACATAGGACTGCAAAAAGCACCCTAGACCATTATGTACCATATAATGAATGGAGAAGGCGAACTACAATTCACCCAAAATACTTCTGTCACACCTTGGAATCTTAGGGCTCCTCCACACTTCCATTTTCCCCAAGGAAAACCTACCCTTTACTGCTGCATCAGAACAAACAGCAACCGGGTTTTCTGTGGGTTGCCTTTTGTTCCAATTCAGCAGTAAAAAGCAGGTTTTCTGGAGGAAAGATGTGGGGCAAATGAGAAACCTTTCAGACCCATGTGTAGGAAGCATGCGAAAAGTGGAAAACCTCTGAGACCTGTGCTTTCTAGGTATGGGCCAAGCAGGAACCCTTAAACATGCAATGTAATATTGCTACAGATAAATTTGCATGAGGTTCCATTGACTAGCCAAGATCACCAATTGAGAGTCAACTAACGTACTAAGAGATTTATATGATGCAAATACCTTCTTCTTTTGGTTTCTAACCATTTTGCGAGTGATACTATGGAGCCAAAGTGGAAAGAAATCCAACAGCATCTCCTCTGCCACCCCAACCCCCTTCAGGTAATTCAGCTCCTGGGCCATATCCATGTCCCACATGGGTGCTAAATCCCATCAGTATCTGAGTCAAAGAGGTATGAGGGGGGGGGGGTAGAGGCAGATCTTTTGATCTCCAAAGACTCTTTCATGGGTCATTTGAAAGGTGATGATTGTAGGTGAAGATTCCTAGTTCATCATCAGCAGTGTGTTGATGGCCTTCAGATAGTCTGGGAACATAATAGAGGGAAAATATTTACGAAACAAAAGCCAGCACAGCATTACCATTGCTAATGGGCTTTGGAACATCCGTTTAAACAGTATAGAAACACTATCTGTTTGGAGGGGGAATACCCTCTGTGCTCCTTAAAGAGGCAGAAGGATAGCAATATTTGCTTCTCTATAACAGTATTATTGAAACAGATTCTGGAAAGTGTTGAGCAAAACACCCTGCTTAGAAATGCATCTTCTATTTTGCTAAAGGTCCAGTCCTCTGGGAAGTTGTCTTGTACGCCTCTCATTCACTTCAAAGGGCTCACCCAGAGAGAGGTATCTATTATCATAGTAAAAATGGGCCACGCATATCAGACTTAGGAGCACAAAGCAAAAAACATCACCAAAAATCATTATATAGGTTCCCAAGAGGTAGCATTTGTTTGTTTTCTTTTTAAATGCAGGACTTGTGCTTTGGAACCAGCTCATGCTTTTACCATCACCCGACTGAACATGATGCAGGAGATCAATAATCAGGATCTCCCATGGGTTTTATTTTAACTTCAAAGCCACCATGCTGAGGAAGATTTTTTTTCTTAACCCTTCCTTCCCATGCCATGTCTCTGATCTAAATTGCCTGCTCCTTTCCAAGCGTGGGATTGAGGCACCTGAGGGACCACATAACTCTGCATGAACCTGCCTGTTTAATGAGAGGCACTTATCCAAGTGACCCCACCTGTGCAGAGATGGTGGGCAGCAAACCAAAGCAGGACCTTTTATGTTGTGGCACCCTGATGATGGATTTTTCCCCCTTCAAGAGGCTCACCTGGTGCCTCTGGTGAGGTTTTGGTGCCAATAAATGTTCTTATTTTCCAGTGCCCTTTAAGTAGGGAGGGGTTGGTTTTTTGTGGGGGGTACTTTCCTTTGCTATGGGGACGCGGGTGGCACTGTGGTCTAAACCACGGAGCCTAGGGCTTGCCAATCGGAAGGTTGGTGGTTTGAATCCCCGTGACGGAGTGAGCTCCTGTTGCTCGGTCTCTGCTCCTGCCAACCTAGCAGTTCGAAAGCACGTCAAAGTGCAAGTAGATAAATAGGTACTGCTCCAGCAGGAAGGTAAACGGCGTTTCTGTGTGCTGCTCTGGTTTCGCCAGAAGCGGCTTAGTCATGCTGGCCACATGACCCGGAAAAACTGTCTGTGGACAAATGTTGGCTCCCTCGGCTAGTAAAGCGAGATGAGCGCTGCAACCCCAGAGTCGTTCGCGACTGAACTTAACTGTCAGGGGTCCTTTACCTTTTTTTTTACTTTCCTTTGCTACTTCAGTTTTTAAAGGTTTGTTTTTATTTGTATTTTGTTACATCATGCTGAGAGGAGGCCTACTGAAATCAATAGAATAGGTTACTTAAGGCCTGTTGGTTTCAGGGAGTCTACTTTGGATTAATTTAGGATAGCACCCTAACTGTTTCATTGTGTCTCATTTAATTTAAATGGGACCTAGCAAAACACATACTGTACTGAGCTTGCCGATCAAAACAGATGTGATTTTGAAGTGTTTTAACTCTGACTGAATCACGCCTTCAATATTTAACATTCATTTTCTATAAATATAGATTACAATAATATCTTCTTTTAGTCTCTCTCTGTGGCTGTATGTGTGTGCATGTAAGCGTTGGCCAGAATTTTAAAATCTCCTAATCTTCCGATTGCCTGCTTGGTATTGCTTTCCTGCCCTCAGCCGGTAGAATGTTCCCCGCCCTTCAGCCACACATACTGCAATTCCCTGATATCCGATGAAATTATCAAAATTACACAGATTAAGCTGCTGAACAGCAGTTCTCTGGCTTTTCATTACAGTCCGCCATTTGGTATGTGGGATTTGTATATATTTAACAGTTTTATGCTTAACTGTTCTTTAAGAGGCTTATGGGAAAATTCACTGACTAATGTAGTCCTGTCATTCAAGTCAACAGAACGAAAGCAGCAGCATGTGGTCACTGTTATTGCCCCCTAAAAAGCTAAATGCCTCCAATCAGTGCTGCCCCTTAGGCTAAGGAATGAGGGAGAGAGTGATGATGGCATCATTATTTTCAGGGACTTATTACAAAGCCAACATTTTGGCTGCAGTTATTACTACTACTACTAGGTAAGGTAAAGGTAATGGACCCCTGGACGGTTAAATCCAGTCAAAGGCGATTATGGGGTGTGGTGCTCATCTCGCTTTCAGGCCGAGGGAGCCGGCATTGTCCACAGACAGCTTTCTGGGTCATGTGGCCAGCATGACTAAACCACTTCTGGTGCAACGGAACACTGTGATGGAAACCAGAGTGCACAGAAACGCCTTGTAGCTTCCCACCAGAGTGGTACCTATTTATCTACTTGCACTGGTGTGCTTTTGAACTGCTAGGTTGGCAGGAGCTGGGACAGAACAACAGCAGCTCACCCTGTCGTATTACTACTATTAGGCTCTGGCTCTCCCATGGTATGTTTGCCTGCTCCCCCCCCCCCCCAGTTGTGTTCAGAAGAGTCTAAAGACTTAGAATCACAGAACTGTAAATTTGGGAGGGACTATAAGGGCCATCTAATCTCAGGTCACATTGAAGGAATGGGTTGGGAGGGGGGTGTAATGGAGAATGGTCGCCTTACAATCTTCTCTTTCCACCACTTTCCAAGACCAATCTTAATATTGACAGTGATATTTCCTTCCTTCCACAACAAGAAACTGCCCAAACTGCACCTCCTCTCCTAAAACCCTTCAAGAAAAAAAGCTGCTCTAGAAGACAAGTGAGATGGCACTAGTCTTGCTTCCCATAATATTGCTTACTTCTCTGTTTCAAGTTATCTTTCAAGCTGAACCTTTAAGTACTATTTTCCTTCTGTTTTTTTAAATGCAATTTTCTACTTCGGCTTTTCAATCTTAGGCACCCATTTTGCTGGCTCCTTCTCTGTCAAGTGTGGGAAAAAATCCTCTTTGCCTGGGTACAACTTGCATTGTAAAAGTAATTCAATTTTACACCATAGCAATGACATGATCAAGGGAGCTCATAGCAGGCTTTGTGGCCAAAAGCATTTAACAAGGATGTGAAAAGTTCTCAGAGTACCTCCAGGAGAGGCCAACTATGACAATAGAGCAGATCCCTAAGAGAAGCAAAGGACTGGTTTATAGGCGTGGATTAAAATCATTATTTGTTGCTGCTGCTGTTGCTTATGAAGAACATGTCTAACCTGCTCTGATCTCACCAAGATTGTTAGATTGATGAATTAGCAAAACAGTGCTCCATACAGTATGCAGGGTGCAGCCTCCTGCACATCCAGTTGGGGGCAACCAAGAACAGCTACAACCCTGAGCGCAAAGTATACAAACAACTGTACAGATTACTAGGCTGTACACATCATGCTGTCAGCTGCATGCATTGACCAGAATCAGAAGCACTAAAATGGTTAAGAGGTGCCTAGACGTACTTTGGGGCTATACCATAATCTCAGTGAAATCCAAAGAAATAGAACTGGGTTTGGGGAGATGAACAGCATCATCCTAAACCTAAGCCTCAGGGTTAAGAAAACAGAAAAACAGTGGCCAATCTGTCTGGCAAGTATGCCACAAATCAACTACCAAGTGTGAAAAAGTACCATCCTAATGTGTGCAACAGTGAACACGCAGATACCTGGTTCAGAGTGATTTTACTCTAGACACTACACAGCATTGGAAAGGGCAAGCAGTGATGTAGATCTGACTTCCTGCCATAGCCAGGATCAAGTATGCTTCCTTTTTAAGTGTGTCACCTTTTCTGCTGCCTTTTCTGCTTGTGGCATATAGGTCTCCTATTGGCCATCTACAGACTTCCTTGTGTGAGCAATCTGTAGCTGTAGTGATCACTCTTTGCCCTCCAGGAGCCATATTACATTGGCCTCCCATGTGTGTTAAGGTGCATCTTGCCCTGCCCACTTTAGCTTCCCTGTCCTATGCACTTCCAGTCCCAGTGGGCACAACGGACAGGGCCGGATCTAGGTTTGATGAGGCCCTAAGCTACTGAAGGTAATGGGGCCCTTTATATGTCCAGCTGTCCTTTGTCAACAACAAATTCTCCTGTTTTTGTGTTGAATATATGCTATATGGTAATTTATGGACCTAATAAGTATCTAAAGCCATTTGCACATAACAAATAGGAGCCTACACAACACAAAACATGGTTGCTGTATGTAGGTTTTATTTGTTTTTTATCTTATATTTTGGAAACGTACATCCAGGTTTTTTCCCCTTTAATTTTTTTGGGGGCCCCCAAGAGAGTTGTTTAGCTTATATGTAAATCTGGCACTGACGATGGATTACACCTCTGCTCAGAGATCTGCACTGGCTGCTGATTTTTATACTGAGCCATTATTAAAGGTGTTACTACTACAATATAAAGTCCTTAGCAGCTTGGGACCTGTTTACCTGAGGGACTGCTTTGGTTCATACGTGTCTTCGATCTGCAGAACAAGCCCTTTCAGAGTGGCAGCACCTGCACTCTGAAATTCCGTACCCATCGACACTCCAAACTGTTTTTGGTGCCTGCTAAAACCATTTTTGTTTAGGCAAGCTTACTCACAGCCTGTGTAAAGCTAACATGTATTCTAATATGTCATTTTACTTTATAACGTATATTTATTCAGTTGTAGCCCTGGAGAGCTGGAATGCTCCTTTTTTTAAAAAATGTGCTCCACTTTGGGAACACTGATTGAAAAGCAATATTAACACATCTTAAACAAATCCTTACAACAGGGGTGAATGGACATACAGCATTCTCGCAGGGTGTAATCTTTCAGGGCAGCATTCTGGTGGTGGGCAGGGTCAGAGCCTAACATAAGAGTCAACCCTCCTTGCCACCCAGATAAAAGTAGAAGTAGACTAAGGGTTGCCTGAGGCCTCTGTTTGGCTCCAGGGACACAGGTTGCTCTCCCCTACCTTACAACAATAGTGTAAGGTGCATTGTTGTTATGCTCATCATTCAGATCTTCTCATAAGGCTGAGAGTTAATGGCTCACAAATTCAGCCTCCCATGAATGGCCATCTTGCACACACCAGCTCTGGCCAGTCTTTAATATCAGAGAAGAACGAGCAAGGAGAGAGATCAGAGGGCTCTGCCATGTGAAGTTGCTTGGGGGTCCCTTCAAACATTTCTCTCACCTTCCCCTCATTAATAAAGGGACGACAATGGAAGCTTTTAACAGGCATCTTTTGCAGTATTCTTTTCTCTGTGTGCATGACCCCCCTCCCCAATCCCCTTTGGTTTTTCCAGAGCGCTGTGAATAGTGAAGTGTCACCAGACTCTCACCTAAAGGCTTTGCAGGTGACAGGTTGCTGCTTGTTCACACTGAAGCGACAACAGCCCCACAGCAGGGAGCAGAGCCTCTTTAGAAAGTCATGATAAAGTTATAATGGGCCGGACACCTCTTCTCTGCTTGCCACCCTCCCTCTAATTTTACTCAAGGAAGGACAAATGAACCTGTGTTAGCTTTACTGCAGGCTGGGAGAGATGAAGCCGCCCTTGTAACGCCACCAAGAGGAGGGTTTTTTTTTTTACTAAATTTAGCTTTACTCTGTTTCACACTTTCATTTTCAGCAGCACCACATTATGCAGTGTTTTAGGGCCAGTTGTCTATCATTATCCTCCAAGATAAGCTCTTTCATACTCCAGTGTAGAAGACATTATGGACATTATGTACTTTGTGGTTTTATATTCTGATTTTATTCTATGAGTATATGGCGGTACATAAATTCTAATGATGTTGACGACGACGACATCACCATCTGTGAAGACCTTACCATGGAAGGCTGTAGGGCATTTGCTCTTGGCCTCAAGGCCCAGGAAAAAAAAGAGCCATTTCCCAGCTCACGGAAACACCCTTGAGGAAGAGTGTCAGGAGTGGATGGTATGATGATCACCTAACCTCAAGTCAGGTGCACCATTGATGCAGGTAGAGGGGGAAGGGCCAGGCCAGGTGGTGGTAAGGTTGGAGCTCCTACCCCTCACCACTGTCTGATGCAAACAGCACAGTAGTCAAGTTAAAAGTACCTCAATTCCATTCATATACAGTGCTACCTCAGGTTACAAACACTTTGGGTTACAGACTCCACTAACCCAGAAGTAGTACCTCGGGTTAAGAACTTTACCTCAGGATGAGAACAGAAATTGTGCGCTAGTGGCGCGGCGGCAACAGGAGGCCCCATTAGCTAAAGTGGTACCTCAGGTTAAGAACGGTTTCAGGTTAAGAACGGACCTCCAGAACGAATTAAGTTTGTAACCAGAGGTACCACTGTACCTGGTAATGAGGAGACTGAGAAGAGATGTGTTAGCCATCTTCAAATATCTAAAGGGCTGTCACATGAAAGATGAAGCAAGATTGTTTTCTCCTGCACCAGAGGGTAGGACTCTTAACAATGGATTCAAGTTATCAGAAAGGAAATGCTGACTAAACATCAGGAAGAATTTTCTGACAGTAAGAGCTGTTTGAGAGTCCACCCAAAGGTGGTGGACTCTCCTTCATTTGAGGTATTTAAGCAGAGCCTGGATGGCCATCTGAAATGGATACTTTAGCTGAGACTCCTCCACTGCAGGGCTTGGACTGGGTGACCCTCAGTGACCCCTCCAACTCTCCAATATCAATCTCCTATTATCATAATTCCAAATTCTACTTCTGGATTGTAAGGAGATTGGCGAACCATTTTCATGTGGAGAGCTACCAATCCAAATGTATCTATAATTTTCACAATCCCATTTCCCCCCCTTATAGTGCTTATAATTCTTGTAGTTTGTCTTGTAGTGGGAAGTAAGTCCCACTATGTTTGCTGGGGCTTACTTGCAGGTAGGTGTTGGCAGGATTGCAACCTTCATTACCTGTTGATAAGGCAAGGCCTCAGACGTTCAACAGAGATCTCAGTAGAGTAGATCTGAGGGAAGGTGGCCTTTAAGGTATTCAAACTTGATTTAGGGCTTTAAAACAAAACCCAGAACTTTGAACTGAGACCAGAGATGGATAGCATGTGGGCAGCCAGTGCAAATCATGCAAAATACAAATGACATGCTCTACTCATCCCGTGCAAAGCAGCAACCTGTAACCAGCATTTTATAACTGCTGGTGTTTCCAAGAGCAGTTCTAATTCCTCATGGTAAAAGTATTTCTCACTTTATCCTCTGCTTCCCACTCATTTTTTCTGTTCCACTTGCCATTTTTTAGGCCTAGGCTGTGACAAGTCTTGGCTAGGCGGCCATGCTACTATTAGATTATTTGGAAGTGTGACATCCAGAACTCCGCCCCCAATTTTGCATTTGCTCTTTCCACTTCTAATAATCTACTTGCCATGTGTGTGACAGGAGAGAGGAGAAGCATTTCAAAGCCCTGGAAGTTCCCCCCTCCATTGAAGGGATCTCGAGGAGAGAGAAAAGCCATCAGCACAAGAATGTTACCCTAACACCTTCAACAATGGTGGTCGGCACCACAGATTTTAGTTGGGGGCTGAGGACTTGCCTGCCTTTTTGTGCTTTTTATTTTAACTCCTCCAAGTGTGAAAGCAGGGCAGCAGACAACATTTACAACCTAAGTTTCATCTCCTGATTTGAACCCAGAAAGATGTACCCAAAGTAGCGGAAGAAGGCAATGAAGCTATTTATGTTGGCTGTGAGCAAGTGGCAGGGACATATTTTAACAGTGCTGGGGTCATATATTTCAAATCCTTGTGTTGATTACATTTGCACCCTATGATTCCTTAAAGGAGCTCAAAACAGCACTTTAGACTTGTCTAATCCTACCGTTAGAACTTTATAGCTTAGAACCATGGTGACTTGTACATGAGCTTCCCACATCTAACTATCATACCATCCTGGGTTTCTGCGCTCTGGCTATGCTTCAACTCATGATGGAAGTGCACTCAAATTATCTTCTAGTTGCATTCTGAAGTGCTACAGTCCCATGCTTTTTCTAAACATAGAGACTAGCCCATACTTATGGGAACAAAAACTAAAAGCCGCAATTTAAATCCTAAACTAGGTAGAACAACTCAAACAGCACAGCTGGGCAGGGAGAACCAGAGGGTGGTGTTTAAAGCAGAATCTCTTGCACACAGAACCAAAAATGAATCTAAACACACACACACACACACACACACACGTAGCAAAAGTATCTCAGAAGACAGGATAATAGTAAGATAGGCCTTGCCCAGCCTCGGTGGGCAATACTGAAGTGCTTGAACTGGGGTGTGTTGAAACTCCTGGGTTATGTACTCTTTGCTTAGCTCCGATGATATACCGGTAAACTTCAAAAGTACAGAATACAGCTGCCTGATTATTGGCAGGAGGAAGCCGCCACCACCACCTTTTTCCAGTTTTCAAATAACTTAATAGGTCAATAATTATATAAGAGGCTGGTTTTCCCCCCATGTTAACCCCCCATCCCCAATAAAAATCAGTCCAGCCTGCACCAAGCATAATTCTGCATGGATGTCCAACTGTAATAATAATAATAATTTATGATTTATACCCCGCCCATCTGGCTGGGCTTCCCCAGTCACTCTGGGTGGCTTCCAAAAAAATATTAAAATACTGTAATACTGTAATTTCTCAGGAGCATGGTCTTCACTGAGGTGGCTCTCAAAATGCTCTCCGTAGGGCTTTTCCTTTCTTTCTCTTATTTCATTTTGGAAACAACTTTAAACTTCATAATTGTCAAGCTTTGAGAGCTGGTTGTGGTTTGTTTCAGTTGTGTGCACAGGTATATGTGTTTTAAGCTGCTTTTAGGTTTTCAGTTATGTTTTTCGTTGTTTTATTCTACAAACAGCATTGATAACTCTCGTTGAAAGATGATTCACAAAGGTTGCCAATAAATATAATAACATAAATGACCCTTCCATATACCTTTTTCTAGGAGTCTCCACAGTTGTCGTCAGAAAGGACATTACCTATTCATGAAGAGGCCTGAGATTTCCATTTAAAACACGGCTTCCCCATTGCACATGCTATTAAAAATAGCAGTATGGGGCGAAGTTGAAAGAATGGCGCATTTGATGATTTCACAAAAATGACCCTCCAAAGCCAACATGGTAGACGGTTCACTCAGCTGGCTGCTTGTCAGTGTGAAGAACTCTGCAATTACATTTTCTAATGCCATGTAAATTAGGCCGTCGTGTTGCGATACATCAATTAAGCTCTTTGAATAAATTAATCAGGAAAATTCTATGAGGATGTTTCTTTGCTTTGGGATTAGGGGGGAAAAAACCCAAAACAAAGCAAAACAACCACAACCCAGCCTCTTTTTGGGAGTCTATTTTGTGGCTTGTTTTTCTCTGGAGCTAATTCGTGGGTTGAAAATCTTCCATGCATATACATTGTCACATGTAAATAAGGAATCAAAAGCTTCACCATTTTGTTTGAAAGGCCTCAAAACACTTCTCATAATTTGACTTAATAGACTTCAGCAATGTGCCAGCAAAACAAAGTGCCATGTGCATATTGGGACCAGGCAGCAGTTTGCAGCTGACTGGCTATTGCTTTCATTATTTCTACTGATTACATATTCATCCCGCCTCGCGGAGCAGCTTTGCCGCCGATTCCAGTGAAAACTATTTGCACTGTGCCAAGTAGAACGGCTCTTCTGCTGCCTTCAGATCCCAGACTTAAGCATGAATGTAGGACCATACTGAGACACAGAATAAAAATGGGCAGTCACCCCCCCTCCCACCCCAAAGTGTATCGGAGCTGAACGGGCTTAACGTATGTCATGTTATGAGATTAACTCAATAGGAGACAGGCAGATCTAGACCTGCTACCTTAACACTGAATATCAAATATGGAACCAAAAATGACAGTGGGCCACTTGCTATTAAGTCCTTTTGCTGTTTGCATTACACCCTTTCTCAATGACACGCTCTCCTTCCCTGCAAACGTCATGTCATTTTATGAATCAGAGGAATCAGTGATAGAACAATGTGCTCACTGGCTATCAAAGGATATTAATGTGCTCTATCTATGGTTATAAGTAATGTTGCCTATATGGTACCCTCAAGGATCAGAAGCAACACACCTCTGGATTCCAGTTACTGAAGCAGAACAGATGTCTCTTGCCCTCATGTCTTACTTGTTGGTCAACATGATGTTGGGCTAGACAGACCTTTGGTCTGATCCAGGAAGGTTTCTACGTTCTTAGCATATACACTTTGTATGCAGAAGATCCCAAGATGGATCCCCGACTACTCCAGTTAAAAAGATCAAGTCACAACTTTGGCGGATAAGGCATTGGGCTGGATCCTTAGTCATTCGGATACCCCATTAAAGGGGTCGAGGAGGGGGTGACTGTCTGGGAGTCCGATAGACCAAAATACCCAAGGGGTCATGGCACCTGATCCATGCCAGGGGTGACTCCCCAGCACAGGGTTGACCCGCTGGGTTCCTCTCAGCCAGCATGCGGGCTGCTTGATGCCAGATACAATCTCAATGCCTTAGCCAAACCTACTCTTTCCTGGCCTAATTCAACCCAACAAGAGTCTCCTGTGTTCATTTCCTCAGTCTTCCCCACACCAATTGCAGACATCATGGCAGCAAAGACAATTCTGCTGCTATCATCTAAAGTAGACCTTGAAGTTCTGGGAGTTGCTGACAGTCAGTGTAGAGAAGACAATACTGAGCTACATGGACAAATGGCCTGGCTTGGCCTGTGCACACTCCAGAGCATTAGTACGCATATGGGCCCAGATCCAATGTTTCCGTGTGCCCTTCTGCCCACATTTGTCCACACACGGCACTTTCAGCTTAACTCGGTCTCAATGTTCCCCATCTACACTGGTGGGTGGTGTGCCATGGAATGTATCTGTACAGTTTGTTGTCGATTCCTCTCTTCAGTTGGCTGAGGTCCACTGTGGGCAGGAATTTTTTATCTGTGCGTGCAACCATTAAAAAAAATAAAAATACAAGATATAGCAGACTTGCACAAAGCATAGGTAACTTTTTTATTTAAAAAATGTGTGTGACACACCCACCAGCAGCCCTTCAAGGAGTTCCTCTGCAATGGATACAGAGTGTGTGGTATAGTAGATTCCACCCAGCCAAACATCACAACACACCTTTTTAAAACAAATGCCTATCTACAATTGATGTGATTTGATGTTGGGTTCCCCGCCCCCTCCACATTGCTGCATTATCTGTCGATTGAGAAAATCTAAATTAAGGGAGCAAGAGTGTGAGCTGCCACTTGGGTGAAGACTACATTGAGCGGACGATGTAACCAACATGCACATGGGGCACATCAAATCCTATTTAAACCGCTTGTGTGTACACAGCCTTTGTGTAAGGCAGCTTCCTATGTTCCTAAGCAATCAATTTAATTTTGAAAAGTGTCCCTGTTAAAATATAAGTGCTTTTTTGTGATACTGGGCAAATGCGTTCAAGAAACAAAACCTGCCGATCACCGTTAGCAAAACAGGCTCACTGTATTATTCCCTGTTTATGTTGTTCCCTAATAACACACCAGACGAAATAAAAATAGCTTCATAAACTGGACAATATTGGAGCCCACTGTTTAGAGATTAAACATGGATAGCTCCAGATGAGATTTCTTGTATGCAGCTTGTGACCTTGAACATGCGCATCTTCCGACTTCCGGTCAGCGCCAGCGACGAATGGCGGATTCCCTCTGAGCTCCGGAGGGAATCGGCTCCACGGGACAGGGTCTTGCCACTCCGGCGAAGCGGGGACCTGAAGAAATCGCAGGCAGTGAAGCCTGGGAACTTGGAGGCTCAGCGGGCTCCATTTGCGCCCCCCCCCACTGCGAAGGAGCCTTTTTAAAGGCTGCGGAGCGGAACGGGGGTGAGCGGCGCGGAGCTGAGAGCCGTCTACCACTTCCGTGGAGTGAAGCCGCATGGCCATCGTCGGAGAGCGCTGATTTCTTCCTGGCAATTGGACTCTAAAGCAACTACTCGTGAGTAGGATTAAGTCAATTAATTCAAGGAAATTTTTTTTAAAAAATTCGGCACCGAAACGGGAAAGGTAAAAACAGGAAGTCTACCTTTCCGGCTTGTAAGCAGATCAAAGCAAAGAGACTCTAAAGCTGTAACTTTGAAAGACGTCTTTTTAAAGGTCTAAAATCCAGCACCAAAAAAGCGACCCCCCCTGCCTGCAGGAGCAGAGGGGAGAAATTTGAGAGGTATTTACCTGCAAGGAAGGAGGGAAGTAAAGTTACATCTGCTGCCTCTGAAATCTGGGAACGGACTGCCTATGATAGGGAAAGCCTAATTGGGAAGAATTGCCAGCACGTTAAAGGTAAAGATTTTTGATACAACTCTGTGAAAGATACAGTGTTTCTGGAACTGCTTTTGACTAAAAAGTAACTTTTAAGGACACTGAATTTGTGGCTTTTAAGGGTACTGGGGACCTATAAGGACCATATTTGTTTTAAAAGTTGCAAAGTGAAGTTGGAAGTGTGTCCCCCTAGAGGAGACTATGTTGCAACAACAACTAAGCCATTAAGTAACCAAGCTTGGAAAATTCCTCTTCAAAACAAATCTACCAGGCGTGAGACTGACCTTGGGTTTTGCATGAGAGTGTTATGGCAAATGAGAAAGGGAAGATAGAGCTGGCACAGGAAAAAACTACCAGGTCCGGTAGACAATACAAGACTGATATTACACATCAGAGAAGGGCTTCAACATCCGGAGCAGCAGGCACAGTAGGAACTGCTGCTTCGCAAGCAAAACCAAAAGCTATGTCATCTGAAGATTTATTGGCTCAGGCACTCGGCAAAATTAATGCATCTTTGGAAAACTTAGCCAAACAGGTTGCAGAGACAAATAAACAAGTAGCTGAGGCCTCAGCAAAAATTGACTTGAACACTACAAGTATTAATGAACTGGGAAAGAAGGTGAATTCTAACACACAGTCCATTGAAAAACTATTGGAGGAATCGGCCTCGACTCGAAAGATAGCAGAGGAAGCTAAGGAAATTGCAACCGCTGCTCAAGAGAAGATACCACCGGTATATAAGAAACTAGAGGATCACGACCTAACATTGTCTATGATTGAATTACAAGGAAAGGAGAGAAATTTAAGAATCAGAGCAGTACCTGAAAGCGAGAAAGACAACCTGGCAGACTTCCTTACAAAGGAATTTACACATTTTTGGCAACAGGAAGAAGGAAGGAAGAAGGGGGAAGGAAGAATTCAAGATAGTGAGTGCATGGTAAAAGACAAAGAAAGAACAAAGCAAGAGACTGTTTGATTACCTTAAGAACAAAAGAAGAAAGAGACAAAATCTTGAATTTGCACTATCAAAGAACTCTGGAAATTGAAGATTCATTTGTGGAGATCTTTAAGGATATACCCAAATATATTTTGGATGTAAGGGCCTACTACAGAGATCTTGTTGTTCTATTGAGAAGAAACAGAATACTCTTCAGGTGGGAATTCCCCCAAGGTCTATCCTTCAAATACAAAGGAAGAAAAATAAGAATAAGGACAGTGAATGATAAAGACAAGTTCTTGAAAGACCACGAGGAGGATCTACAGAAGGAAGTGGAATCTGGTGAGGAGCCAATTGCATCAGGAAAAGGAATTTTAGATATAGCAAACTTATCATTTGGACTCCTTGGCCCAGGGAAAGACACACCACCGACAGAAGAAGAACAACAACTTGGTGCAGTTGGAGGGAAAACTAAGTAACTCACCATGGCTCTGCAACTTCTAAGTTGGAATTGTAATGGACTTAACTCCCCTCGAAAGAGAAAAGGTGTTTTTCATATATTAAGGAAAGAACAATTGGACTTGATTTGTTTACAGGAAACACATGTAATGAGGCTACACAGGAAAATACTTATTAATAAGAGATTGGGACAAGAATTTATTTCGTCTGATAAGGTCAAAAAGAGAGGAGTGGTGATATATGCAAAGGAGAAATTTTCACCGAAATTAATTTTTAAAGATGAACAAGGAAGATATTTGGCAATCGAAATTCAATTTCAAGGAGAGAAATTTCTGATTGTAGGGGTGTATGCACCGAACGAGGGGAAATCTGAATTTTTTAAGAAGTTGCATGAGACTCTTTTGGACTATATGGACTATAATATAATATTGATGGGGGATATGAATGGAGTTGTATCTACAAACATGGACAAGGCACAAAAACAGGTAGTCACCAAAGATGGTAGACTACCAAAAACTTTCTTTGAATTGACTGACAATATGGACTTGATTGACATTTGGAGAACTAAGAACCCCCTGGGGAGAGAGGGAACTTTATTCTCTGAAGCTAAGATGACATGGACTAGAATTGACCAAATTTGGATTACTAGAGGAATGGCACCAAAGATAAAGAAAGTGGAAACCTGCCCTAAAACTTGCTCAGACCATAATGCTGTAAAGATGGAGATGAAGCAAACAACATCCGGCTCCTTTAGATGGAGGATGAATGACACCCTATTTAGAGATGAAGAAGTATACAAAAAGGCCCAAAAAACTTTGAGGGACTATTTTGAAATAAATATGACTACTAATGTTGAAAAAAGAGTAATCTGGGATGCAAGTAAAGCTGTGATGAGAGGGTTCTTGATACAAGAGAACGCAATAAAAAAGAGAAGTCGAAATGAGAAAAAAGATAAAATTTTGGAGAAAATAAAAGAAGGGGAGAAAAAACTGAGAGTAAAGCCAAAGTCGCAGGAGATTTTGAGAGAAATAAAATTATATCAAGTACAATATATGGAATTGATGAATCAGGAAATAGAATGGAAAATTAAACAAATGAGACAGAAGACATTTGAATCAGCGAATAAATGTGGGAAACTACTGGCTTGGCAATTGAAAAAAAGACAAAAACTAAATACCATCACAAATTTGGAAGTAGAAGGAAAAGATATACACAATCCAACTGAGATTAGAAATTGCTTCCAGAAATACTTCAAACAATTATATGCACAAGGGCCACAGAATGAAATGGACATTGAACGCTTTTTGAAAACAAATGGATTACAAAAAATTTCACAAGAAAGCAAACTAATGTTGAATTGCAAAATATCTGACCAGGAGATAGAAGGTGCCATTCAAAATATGCAATTAGGCAAGTCTCCAGGACCGGATGGGCTGACTTCCAGATATTACAGATCTTTGAAAGAGTGGTTATTACAACCTTTGAAGGAAGTCTGTAATGAAATTTTGGAAGGGAAAAGAGCACCAGAATCGTGGAAAGAGGCGTATATTACACTTATACCGAAAACGGAAACTGAAAAGACACAACTTAAGAACTACCGTCCCATATCCTTATTAAATGTGGATTACAAAATTTTTGCTGATATTTTGGCTAAGAGACTGAAAAAAGTATTGATCGAGGAGATTCATAAGGACCAAGCGGGCTTTCTACCGGGAAGACATCTATCTGATAATTTGAGGAACATAATTGACATTTTGGAAAAGCTAGAAGTGAATATAAACACTAAAGCAGTTCTGATATTTGTGGATGCGGAGAAAGCTTTTGACAATATCTCTTGGAGTTTTATGAAAAAGAACCTACAGGGTATGGGGGTCGGCCAAGGCTTTGAGAATGGTATAGGTGCAATATATTCTGAACAAAATGCTAAATTAATTGTAAATAACGTGGTTACGGAACAATTTAAGATAGAAAAAGGGACACGACAAGGGTGCCCAATTTCCCCATTGCTTTTTATATTGGTCCTGGAGGTCCTGCTGAACATGATTAGAAGGGACCGGTTGGTTAAAGGTATACAGGTCGGAGCTAAACAGTATAAACTGAGAGCATTTGCAGATGACCTAGTTTTGACGTTACAAGAGCCAGAATCTAGTACTAAAAGAGTTTTAGAACTAATTCAAGAATTTGGTCAGGTGGCAGGATTCAAATTGAACAAGTCAAAAACTAAGGTTTTAGAGAAAAATTTAACATTGACTGAAAGAGAGAAGTTTCAGAGTGAAACAGGTTTAACTGTTGTTAAGAAAGTGAAATATCTGGGGATTAACATGACAGCTAAAAATGGGAATTTGTTTAAAGACAACTATGAAAAATGTTGGATGGAAGTGAAAAAAGATTTAGAAATTTGGTCAAATCTGAAGCTTTCCTTGTTGGGTCGAATTGCAGCTATAAAGATGAATGTATTGCCTAGAATGTTGTTTTTGTTTCAAACATTGCAAATTGTGGACAAGATGGACTGTTTCAAGAAGTGGCAGAAAGACATTTCTAAATTTGTCTGGCAGGGCAAGAAGCCCAGAATAAAATTTAAGATATTAACTGATGCAAAGGAAAGGGGTGGATTTGCCCTGCCAGACTTTAAACTTTACTATGAATCAGCAGCGTTCTGCTGGTTGAAAGACTGGCTGCTTCTTGAGAACACAGACATTTTGGATTTAGAAGGTTTCAACAATATTTTTGGGTGGCATGCATATTTGTAGTATGACAAGGTTAAAGCACATAAAGCATTTAAAAACCATGTTGTTAGGAAAGCATTGTTTAATGTTTGGATTAGATATAAAGATTTATTGGAAAATAAAACCCCAAGGTGGTTGTCACCAATGGAAGCGAAAGCTCAGAAAAAGCTCAATATGGAGGCCAGATGGCCGAAGTATTGGGAAATTTTGGAACAAGAAGGAGATAGACTGAAACTGCAGAGTTTAGAGAAACTAAAAAACAAAGTGCAAGACTGGCTTCATTATTATCAGATAATGGAGGCTTACAATTCGGGGGGGTCAATTTCGTCCAGGGGGTCCGGCACACTTCCTCAGCGCAGCTCTGCTCTTCCCCCCTGGAACCTTTGACTCCAGCAGAGTAAACACAGCAGAAGCAGAAGCAGGAACGTTCTGTCGTGTGGTGGCAATAACTCAGGCTGACTCGCAGCAGTGTCCTTATCTTAAAGTCTTTATTGCTGTACAGATCAACACATCGTAAATCTTCCCGGTGAGACGCAACTCATGTTGCTCCTTTCTCCATGGAGCATAACACGCAGACTGAAAGCACACACAGAAATCCACGCCCCTTCCGTGTTCTCTGCCCGCCCTCAGAATGTGAGGCGTCATCACTCAGAACTCTTAACCCTGTAAGTTCTGAGCCCCCTCAACAAAGAAAGTTGGCTTCCAGGTGGAAAAATCTAAATTGGAAACAGAACTGTTAGAACCCAAAACTAAGATTTTGTCAAAAATGTATAACTTGCTGCTGAAATGGAACACTCAGGATGAGACTGTCAAATCAGCTATGATTAAATGGGCACAAGATGTTGGACATAACATTATGTTTGCTGGCTGGGAACAGTTGTGGACCACTGGGATGAAATTTACGGCATGTAATGCCTTAAGAGAAAATATTATGAAAATGATATATAGGTGGTACATGACCCCAGTCAAGCTTGCAAAAATTTACCATTTGCCCGATAATAAATGTTGGAAATGTAAAGAAAATGAAGGTACATTTTTTCACCTTTGGTGGACGTGCCCTAAGATTAAGGCTTTCTGGGAAATGATATATAACGAATTGAAAAAGGTATTTAAATATACCTTCTTGAAGAAACCAGAGGCCTTTCTCTTGGGTATGGTCGGCCAGTTGGTGTCAAAAAAGGATAGAACAACAGCAGCAAGAATACTTATTGCAAAGTACTGGAAGATGCAAGATTTACCCACTCTGGAAGAATGGCAGATGAAGATGATTGACTGCATGGGATTGGCAGAAATGACTGGCAGAATCCGTGACCAGGGAGAAGAGTCGGCGGAAGAAGATTGGAAGAAATTCAAGGACTATTTACAGAAATATTGTAAAATTAATGAATCTTGAATGATGTCGGATAGAAATTAAGGGTTTTTTTTAGCTGTAATGCTTTGAGATAAGGATTTGCTGAATAAATAATTTGAATTGGACTACAAGAAGGGGAGGTATGAGGAGGTCAGGGAAATATGTCATTGAAAACTAAGTATTGTGAACTATATGTGTTTTTAAACTTTTTTGCTTTTTGTTTGTATAAAAATTGGAAATTTTAATAAATATCTTAAAAAAAAAAAGAACATGCACATCTTCCTCCCTCTATATCAGACCTGTCCACCAAGGTTAGTGGGAAGCGACAGAGCACTGCAGTGCGTATTTGCATCAGCTGCGCATGTGGATCTCAACCACAGAACCAAGGTCTTTATACTTGGAGTATTGTCAGTGCACTCCGACCACAATGGAACATAGTCAATCTTTGGTGGCGAAATCACTACAAAGATTAATTGCCAAGAAACCTCTAACACATGAGACGTTTCCCCCGGTATTGTGCCTCTATACCACATTCTGGCAAAATAATAAGCATGAAGATTCAGAAACAATGCATGCTTTGGAGGAAAGGGTGGTGGCAGCAAAAGGGAGGTTGGTAAATATTGCAGACCAATTATTCAAATACCTCATTCACAGTTCCTTATTAAAGCCAGACTAAATTAGCAGGTCACCTCCCTACTCAAGTCATGTCTGTTTACTCTCAGTAATGACAAAACGTAGACAACTGTCTGCTACGGCCGTAGCAACGTTGGCACACGCATCCCAGACAAGCAGAATGTTGTGGGAAACAGAGATGGAAGCATCTTGATATACGAGAAACAATTGTCATGGGAATTGTTGTTTCTCAATGCAACAGCTATAATAAATAGTTGCCATATGCTAAGCACAGATGCCTCTTTGAAAAGCATCTCGGTGACAGCACAGCCCATGTTCTCGGGCGTTTGGGGCCTTTTATCAAGGGGTTGGCTCATTGCAATATGAGCTAGCACTCCCCCAAGGAAAGGTATCTTGCGCTCTTTAAAAAGGCTTCCGCTACAGAAGAGTCCGCAACAGCTTTGTGCTATAACATTCTGTGGGTTTTGTGAGGGAATTTGAAACCCAAATTCTTTGGCGTGGTAAGGGAGTTGAGAAAACTGTTCTCGGATTTCCAACTGTTTCTTAGGATATTCTGAGAGACTGGTAGGGGGGGCAACAGCTCTCACCTGCACACTAAAAAAAAAAGAAAGCAAACTACCTGGTGGTGCCAACACATTTCTGGAAACTTGCAGTCTCTTTGAGAACATGGAGGATAGACTATGGTAGGGGCAGCAGGGAGAGGTGGTGGTGGAGAAATAAAGTTTATCTGAGGAACACCCAATGCCACGGCATTTTTGAAGCTAAGAGGATGCAGAGGTTTGTAGCAGAGCACTTGCTTTCCACACAGAAGGGTCCAATCCCCAGCACCTCAAGTTAAATGCAAAGCTAGGACAGGCTTTGCTGCAGACCTTGGTGAGCACCTGTCAATCAGCACAGACAATACTGGGCTAGGAAACCGGCCAGCCCAATAATCTGTCTCAGTATAAATCAACGTATCTATGTCCATTTGATCCGTGAGGATATGGCAGTGAGCCCCTGAATAATACATTCTGAGTTTCCCTAAAGGAAAAGTGGGTCAGAAGCATAGTAGATAATAGTATCATAAGTAGTGATTAAAGAAATGTAGGGATGGGGAAAAATGTTTCTGGTAGCCCAGTCCTATGGGTTGTAAGAGATACAGAAGTAAATGCACTTGTACCTTGGAAGTCAAACGGAATCAATTCTGGAAGTCTATTCAACTTCCAAAGTGTTTGAAAACCAAAGCGCGGATTCTGATCAGAAGCCGTGGAAGCCCCGTTGGACGTTCGGCTTCCAAAAGAACGTTCAAAAACAGTCACTTCTGGGTTTCGATTGTTTGGAAGCCAAAACGTTTGAGAACTAGGCTGTTCGAAAACCAAGGTACAGGGCTATGGGTCGTGGTGAAGGTGCATGAGACCAACATCCTCTCTTACTCTGAACTTCAGGTGAAAGCACTGGGCCTAAGGTTTTCAAACTTTTCTGTCTTCAGCAAACCATCTTCACCAGAAGTTGTCCGCTGTGGGGTTCAGTTGTCTGTGAGAAAGCTCTGTGGCATGCTGCATTCATGAGCCATGAGACAAGCTCCAGAACACAACACCATTCCATGGCTGTGTAGTGTGAGGGAAGATCAGCTGAGAAGGACACACTCTTGCTTGCCCACCATTACTGACCTTTTGGTTGAGGCAGCCCCTGAAAGTCTTCCAATGAACCACACCAGAACAGTTTTAAAACCACTGTGCAATCATGATCCTTCTACAGCAAACAGCAATGCCAAGTGACAGGCTTACCTTTCTTTGGAGAAGGCCTGAAGCTGAACCTCAGCAACAATTCCTTAACCACGAAGACAGAGCGCCATGGGGCAACTCTGTGCATTGCTGCTCCCATGTAATCAAAGGCATTTCTGGCAAATAGGGTAAGGAGCTACATCTAAATCTACAGGACTCGGCAGCCGTTGGGCATAACTGCTATCCATTAGGGAAATGACGAGGAAGCTCTCAAGATCCCTCTAGACACAGGCTGGCAAGGCAATGCCATATACACTTAAGAAGATGCTATCAGCGCTTCATCCAGTAGCATCATAAATAAACCAATCGTTGCACACTTAGCTTGTTGTCCCTTGCTTGTTTTAGGGTTGGAGACAGGTAGATGGAGAGATAGACAGACACCTCCCCCGCTATTCTGGAAGATGCAGGGTGAAGGAAGAACTTCTCCAACACTGGCCCCTCAAGCTACATGACAACATTCTGGAGAATGTTCTGGAGAACTCAGAAGCTTGTCACACTGTTGTGCCATTTTGGCAGGCCTGGTCCCAACAATAAAGGAATTTGAAGGAGTTTTTTTCCCTCATGGGTCAACACACTACCTTTGCTTTTTAGGAGAGAGTTATCAGAGGAAGCTTTCCTGCCCTTCTGTTACGTTCTGCAGCTAAAACATCAAAAACGAAAGTGCAGAAGTTGAACATGTGCTGGATGTGATGAAAGAAGTAAAGGAATGTAAAATGCATGGGAATGTAAATAGCTAAGAGCTCAAATTGGGAGTTAGGCCAAACAGTTAGAGCTCACCTAACACTTCCACTGCTGTGAAAAGTACCATAAAGGTCTTTAATAACAAATGGCCAAGAACTTTGCTTCACACTTCTCTTTCCAAGGCTGCGTTAGAGGTATAGCCCACACTAGAATAACAAAGATCCTGCAGCTTAAATCAAGTCAGGACCACTAAGGGAGAAATTAATTAGATTTCTGCCAGAAGTCTTTTTTTTTTCCGGTGTAGAAAATGACTGTACATTGTGTGCACCGATGTATGTATGTGTAATATCAAGCACACAGCCATATAAATTTGCAGCCGAGGGCTCTCAGTCATGCAGCTAAACACTTTGTTTGCATTGTTCCAGGTAAGTCTGGAATAATTTACTGCTGATGGAGTTCACATCAGGATAATGGCAAAGCATCTGTGCAGGAGATGAGTTATGAATAGAGGTCCCCCCCTCCCCCTGCTTCTCTTTGGAATTGACCAGATGGCACTGAATGCAGATAGGGACTTTTTTTTTTTAAGTCTCTCACAGAGGCTCCATCTACTCTTATTCTCACCCTGATCAAGTTTAAAATCTAAAATCTAAGGATCACCCAACCCTCCGGATGTTTTATCAGAAGCTATTTTGCCTCATTTGTTAGTTGTTGTGCAGATATATGCAATTAAAAAGCTGATAACCTGACTTGCAAATACTTCCACTAATGTCTGTGGCATGCTCATGAAAAAGGAACTGCAGGATCAAAGTTGTCAGCTATGTCTATTATCAATATGTCATTATATCAGAATTAATATTTTAATATGCACCTTATTATTTCATGTTCATGTCCAATCTGGGAGGCAGAGTGAGTCTTCAAACCTTAGGAGCCAAGTTCTCAGCTTTTTTTAAGGCAGTACAGATTTACATCAGTAAATCTGGAGCAATCACTTCTAGTGATGAATATGTGATCTTTGGGCACTGGCTACATATGAGTTAGTTGGTATAGCAACCAGAAGGGGGAAAAGATGCTTGTGACTTAGGCTTTCCACTGGTGGCTATGGAAGACAGTGATGCACATTCATTTGAGGTCCTGCTTCTAATAATAATAAAAATAATAATAATTTATATCCTGCTTAATGCCTGAACCAGCTTCTATGTTACAAAATATAAAAGTCAAATACACAAAGCCAATTAAAATCCATTATTAAAAGACGCAATAAAACAGTGTCACAAAAGTAACACAACGCTTCTGGCGAACCAGAGCAGCGCACGGAAACGCCGTTTACCTTCCCGCCGGAGCGGTACCTATTTATCTACTTGCACTGGCATGCTTTTGAACTGCTAGGTTGGCAGGAGCAGGGACCAAGCAACGGGAGCTCACTGTTCGAACCATTTGCACCATTAGAACCGCCGACCTTCTGATCGACAAGCTTGTAACTCCATAAAAAAAGAAATGATTCATCCGGCATGACTTGCTTATGAAAATCCATGCTGGATCTTAATAATCACAGTATCCTTTTCTAAGTGCTCACAGACTTCATTATATGCCTCCAGTCTGCAGGGACCTCACCCGTTCTCCAATAATTCTCATAGATTATAGGCATAGGCTCTGAAATTACACCTGCAAACTCCTTTGTTTTGTTTTATTTTAAATTTATTTTTATTAAAGATTTTATTGGTTTAAAAAAAAAACAAAAGTAACACAACAGTAAAAACAGGAGCTCTGGGTCAAGGGGTCAGGAAAACTACTGTGTAAACAGGTGAGTCTTCAAGATCTGCAGGAATGTCAATGCAGATGAGGTCTCCTGAATTTCAACAGGGAGGGCATTGCATAAAGCTGGAGTAGGGAGAGGTCTCCCTCTCCCCAGCCCACCTCCATCTGCTGAATATGGAAGTATTTTTAAAAGCCCTAAAATGAGGCATCCTCAGGGCTGGATTTAGGTTTGATGAGGCCCTAAGCTACTGAAGTTAATGGAGCTCTTTATCATGTCCAGTTGTCCTTTGTCAACAACAAATTGTCGCTGTACCATGTAGCATACCATATATGCTATATGGTAATTTATGGGCCTAATAGATATCTAAAGCCATTTGCACATAACAAAATATGTATTTTATCAAAGTAATTGTTGAACTGAAATACAATTAAGAAGAAGTATATTAATAGTGAAATGCTTTTAAATTTTGGGGGGCCCCCAAGAGAGTGGGGCCCTAAGCTATAGCTTGTTTAGCTTATACGTAAATATGGCACAATCACTGCCAGCAATTTGCCTGCCCTCCTCACCATCCGCCCCAGCCATTGTGGGTGTCATAGCCCCATCCAAGTCCCGTTGGGCAAGCAGGAGTCCCTGATCTTGAATGGGGTAACTGTGCCCCTGAAGGAGCAGGTACATAGCCTGGGAGTCATTTTTGTCTCACTGGGGAAACCCAGTCAGATGGGTGACATAGAAATAATAAAATAATAATAATAATAATAATAATAATAATAATAATAATTCATTATTATTATTGCTCAGAAGTAAGATCCATTGGGTTTAATGGGACTTGCTTCCTGGTAAGGATGTTCAGAATTGCTGGTGACTATCTAATGTTTATTGGATGGATTTCCCTCAAATTGATTTTTGAACTTTGAATTTTGTTATTCATGCTTTTATACTCTATTTTATGCTACTTTTATGTTGTATTACAATTAAGTGTTTTAAATTTGTTGTTCACCGCCCTGAGCCCGGGTTTCTGAACCGGGAAGGGCGGGGTAAAAATATAATAATAATAATAATAATAATAATAATAATAATAATAATAATAATAATAATAATAATTCTGACCCTAAGTCCCACTGAATTTAACTGGGTTTATGCCCAGGTAGGTTTAGGATTACCTAAGACTGCAGCCTAGGAGTATGTTCATCAACATCAGGCTGCCATAACAAGAACATGAAAATGTTATGCAAAACCTTAATTACAGGACCAGACTAAACAATTTAGTTGTAACTTACTAGTTCACAATGTGTTTATGATGCAGTCATTGGAGTTTGAGCAATTTGTCTGCCACTCCTACATCAGGCAATACTGAGAAAATTTTTGTACTTGTAATGAATGCTAATGGACTCAATGATGTCAACAAATCCAAGATTTGCTCCCAAATGAATCCTTTTTAATGTATTCATTTTGACATTCATTAACCATCCATTAACAACACCCTATGGGTCATGTTCTGTAACAACAACAATAAAAACTAATATCCACATAAAAACAAACTTATTATAAACACTAATGAACACCCATTGATCTTTAGAAAGGCCTTTCAAGTAGTCTATTTATTGCATTTAAACACATTGCTCAGAAACAATGAACAAAAATGTGAATAAAAAGACTTCTGTTATATTTATAATCAACTTCATGACAGCTCTCCCAATGTACACTTGGTTTATAGTCAAATAAGGTGATCTCTCTGATCAGTGAACTGGGACCTTTGCCGTTATATCTAAGCCAGTGAGAAAGCATAGCTGCTACTAAATTAGAAATAAAAAGGAGATAGCAGGCAGGGTTGATTTCCAGATGATATGTGCTGCCTTCTAAATATGACCTGCAGCTGTAGTAACCGTTTTCTAAATACAGGCATGGCTTTCAGGCTTACTTGAGGTGCCTCTAGACTGTCACTATTTTACAAAAGGAATTCAACCTCACCCTGGAAATGTAGGTTTGTGCAATTAAAGTGGATTAAAGTGTTCTGTTGCCCTAGTATGATAGATCCACTTAAAACAAAGCAAACACAGACTTCTTTGCAGTTAGGAAAGTGATGGGGGAAATGAAAGTATAGGATGAATGAATGATTAACAGGAAGACATATTAACACCCTGCAAGCAGATCACAATGAATGCCCGTTGTCAGAGCTAAAAGGAGAAGGCCGGGGGGGCACATTTGCTCCTTACGCCTTGTCTAGGGGGTTCTGTTGAAGACAAACCATTGGTTGGAACAGGGTTTCCCAAACTTGGACTCCAGCTCTTTTAGGACAGGCATAGGCAAACTCGGCCCTCCAGATGTTTTGAGACTACAATTCCCATCATCCCTGACCAGTGGTCCTGAAAGCTAGGGTTGATGGGAGTTGTAGTCCAAAAACAGCTGGAGACCCAAGTTTGGGAAACCCTGGGTTAGGAAATGAACCACTTACTTCACAGTGGCCAGATATAACACAGTGCCCAATTCATTACCTTCACTCCAGTGGTAGGACTGCTATAACCTAATGTAAATGATCATGTGTTTGAACCTCCGTTGTGACTTCTGATCCTGTAGAAATGCCCATGCAATTGCCAACTTACATACTGCTTTAGCTGACCTGCCACAGGTGCCCAATCTTGCTTGGTTCCATACAAGATGAGTATTGGGAGCGTTTAGCCTAGTAGCAAATGGTTTCTCCTGAATGGGATGGGGTAGGGAGGAGGACTAGGAATAAAACTGAGCACCTTGTGTGTGAAAGCAGCAGGAAAAAGGAGCAAGCCATTCAAGAAGTGATTGCCGGGAGGGGGGAGCAAGGAGGAGAGCGAGGAGTATCAAGTGGTGGTGGCACGAAAGATCATCGGAGCAGATGAGGTCATGCAAAGGGCAGGAGTGCAGAAGGGAAAGGGGAAGAACTGTGAACCGAGCAGTGAGGAGCACCAGCAGAGAGTAAATGGAAAGTTATCGTCTAGCACAATCACCTGGGTCAATAAGCAAGGTTCATTAATCAGGACGTGCCCCCTCTTCTTTTTCGTGTTGTCGTATTGAAACAACAGAGGACTTGCATCCTATCTAATATTTGCTTGAAGCACCCAATTTTGGTGCCAATGAGAGCTCTAAAGATAAAGAAAGGGGTACTGTCTGTTCTTTAGACCATTCAAGTACAATGTACATAATGGGGGGTTGGTATGGTACGCTTGCAAAATAACAACAGCAGTAACAGAATTTAGGCTTCACTTCTAAACATATTTAATTAAGAGGTAATCCCTCCGAACACAGAGATGGGGAGATTTGGGGGTGCATCCAATGTTTATGCAACAGGACTTCTTTTCCCTCTCCTCCCTGAGCAGCAGCATTATTATTATTATTATTATTATTATTATTATTATTATTATTCTTATTCCCCAGCCACTCTGGGCGGCTTCCAACACACACAAAAATAGCTCTAAAATAGCTTAGAGCAGGCATAGCCAAACTTGGCCCTCCAGCTGCTTTGGGACTACAACTCCCATCTTCCCTAGCTAACAGGACCTGTGGTCAGAGATGATGGGAATTGTAGTCCCAAAACAGTTGGAGGGCCAAGTTTGGCCATGCCTGGCTTAGAGCATAGCTCTAAAATCTGTTCCGGTATTCCCCTAAACCTCCAGAACTGATTTTGAGGGTGCTTGGGTGGGGGAGGCTGGCAAGAGGGCCGCAGTGTTGGATACAGCTGTTACCCTTGATTTTAATCTTAAGTAACCTCTTGGCCCTAGTGGTACCTTTCTTGATCTCTGGCATGCATTCTAGCTGAGCATTTTTGAGAGATTTGCCCCTCTTGACTTTGCCTTTCAACTTCCCTTTTTATCAATCTCCTTATTTTGGAGAAGTTTCCTCTTTGGAAGTCAAATATATGGTACTTGTGTTGGATTTCCTTGGCAATTGCTTACTTAAAGATATGCCAAATCTGACAGCACTGTGGTCATTGTTCCCAGTCAGTTCAACACCACTTACATCTTCTTCCAGGTCCAGGGTGTGTACCCATCCAGCCAGTTCCATTCTAGGTCACAGTCCTTTAGAGTATTTAGAATTTTTGCCTCTTTGTCATACTGGAACATGGCCTTGGGTAGCCATAAGCAAGCTGTGATAGCTACTGTAGGTCTTGGTTTACCTAGGGTTACTATGAGAAAAATGAGAGAAGGCCTTTGTACATTAGGAAGTGTTGGAGTAGTGAAGCCAAAACATGGGACCTAGTTACTTTCTCAAAAGTCTGGTGAACAAAACAGATCCCACAAAGAATCACGTCTTTTGTAACTGTTTACTCCATATGTTAAACATGAAAAATATTGGTCAAGAACCAAAAAGACAACAACTGTACATTCAGGGTTCTCCCCAATGAACAAGTGATTGGCATTGTCAGCAATGATCACCTGTTCAGGGAGAAGGAAACAGGTGCCATCTGTTTTGTGATATATGTGGGGTGTTGGAAGGATCATGTGCCTTCCCCAAGGATATATATATTGCACAGCACCCTTTTATATGAGTAGTCTTGACTCCGAAAGGAGCATCACTCTGTGCTTAGAAACCACTTTCCATGGGCGGAAGGCCTTTGATGAACTGGAGGCCAGCGGGTATCTTTCCATTACAATGACTTTGGTGCTTCTTAGGTGATAACTGCAACTAGGAAAGCAAGAAATATAAACACCTTGCTTTTAAAAACCAGCTTAATGGCTCCAAGGTTTGCAGTGTACTTTACAAACATGTGCCTTAAATTCCTGCCCTAATAACTATTTTAACCTGGGATCTGGAAGAGGTGGCGGTGGACAGGCCGGGCAGTTGTAACGCACACCCTTCCCTTTCCTGCCATTCCTGAGCAGGGATAAAAGTGAAACCCGAGCAGAAAATGTTTGTGGTGCCACTAGCAATCAAGGGTTCCGTTGCCACAGTAACTGGAACACTTCATCAGCTCAGCTAACAGATGGCCAGTGAGCAACAGGCAGCATATGTTCCAATAAGCACTGACATCAGCACAGATGGAGGGTGGGCAGGAGGCTGGCCCTGTAACATAACCTGACATTTCCTTCTCACTTGGTGCTGCATTGTTATAGCTCACACAGGAAGATTAGCAGGGAAAAGTGAATAGCATTAGGGAATCTGCTCAAGAACCAATTATTAACACTTCAGTGCAGTTTTAGATTTTTACTTAACCAGAATGCAACATTGTTAACAACATTCAGCTGCACAAAAGGAAATGCAGTGGGTTTTAACGACAGGGGCTTTATTTTCATCACAGGCAGGTTTTCCCAAGAACACTAATTAACAGGGATTGCCAAGTCCTAGGTGTCCTGATCTTTCCAGTTTTATTGATCATTCTTAAAAAAATAAAAATAAACACAACCACAGCAACATTATTTGTATAAATATTTCGGTTTCCTAGATAAATATTAAAAACCAGCCACACTTCTGAAAACTAAGAGATGGGAAGATTTGTTTTGTGTTGATTGTTTGCTGTGACTTCCAGTTTCATCGTGGCATATATTAAAAATTCTTAATATAAAACTATCAAAATCATCATTTTAAGATGATTGCAACCAGAAATAACTTCAGGATTTCACCACCAGAACACCCACCTCCCGCACATAAATATACCTATAAATTTTACATTATGATTCTGTGTGGTGGGTTGTTTTTTTTAAAAAAGACTTATGTATGGGAGAAGAGGTGAACAATAAATTGTAAATAAAATTATAAAACCCCAAACTCACAACTACAGGGAAACTACAGGGAAAACACAACCAACCAACCACCCCAGACCACATATTCCTTGATACTGAAGGTCAGGGAAATCACAAATCAAGTAGCACAGACATTTTAGAAATGATATAACTTATATGTTCAACACTTTTCTAATACCAAAACATCATTGAATGTCAAAGGAGGTTGCCATCTAGACCAGCACTTCCCCTCTTCCTAAAAAAAACTGGAGTATGCTAATAAATGTTTGTAAAAAAGGATAACTGAAATATTCACACATAGCTTGCCCCTGATATGCTATAAAAGTATGTGGTGCCTTTCTCCCAATGATGCATGAGAGATTTTCACAGGCGCTTCTCTCATGCTAATGAGACTTGGATCTCCATCCATCTTCTGCATGTCAGTTGGAGAACAGACCTAAGGCACTTTCACACAGTCTAGTAATGGGCCAATGTGGGGCTGCCTTGGGGTGAATTCATTAATCCCTTGAGGACTAACATTGTAAGACAGTCGACAGATATGGGCAGACACTCTGCAAGCCAGGAGTGACTGCCCATACCTGTGTCCACCACACCATTCCTATCTTACTCTGCAGTTGCCAAATGAACACCAAACAGAATCGACAGCATTGGGCTGATACTGACAACCTGAAAGGGGGATTGTGAAGTGGTGGCTGTTTTAAGTGGAAATAAGTCTTCCTAAAATGAAAAAATATATTCCAAAGGCACAGAGAGGGACTAGGTAAAACAGGTAAAATGCTCCGCCAGAATCACCAGCCCATTTAAAGACAATACACTCAGGAGGGGAAGGGTAGCAGAAGCTCCCCATTGTCAGAAAGGGTTATGTGGCATTGGAGAAGCAAGTCAACATGGGCAGGAAAGATGGGCACTTAAGCATTGCCAGAAAAGAGGATATGCATTGTCCAAAAAGGGATGAGAGGCACAGGGTTGCATGCAGACTTCAGCTTGCGCAACAGGACTTTCCCCTTCCTCTCCCCATGTATCCTCCAGGCAAATTTAGAAATAATGCCTATCATTTGAACTGAAATACAATGCATCTTCTCAACACGGTGGGGGGAAGACTGTGACCAGGGGGTCTGGATGTTTTCTCAGTCTGCTGTCCTGGTGGTAACTGTGGATGGTCAACTTCAAGGTCCCTGTACTCATTGGTTTGTTTGTTATTTTTAAATCTGTAAATCAGGTTTGAACTGGGCCAACAGAGGACTCCTTCAACTGCAGTTCAATCCTCGGACAGCCCTTCAAGCAGAGGACTGTTCTCTGTAAGGCTAGGGATGTGGATAAGAGGCGAGTGTGCTGTATTTCATAAGAAACGACAGGATGAATATGGCTTGTGGCTAATGTTGGGGGGATGCTTCTTGCCAACGTTATGTACGTATTGGATACAGACTGGATGGGAGCGTGTACACAGCAATCATTTCCAGGGATTTCCTAAAAATTCTATGGAGCATTCAAATGCTATAAAAAATGGCACATCCCAGCTGGCTGGCTCATGGTCAGAACTGTGAACATCCCAAACTGGAGAACAACCTCTTGGGGGAATGTTGCTTCATTTGTGATACAACTGAGCATTACCCGCTGGATAAGTTTATATTCTGAACAATAAGGTAAAGGTAAAGGACCCCTGGACAGTTAAGTTCAGTCAAAGGTGACTATGGGGTGTGGTGCTCATCTAGCTTTCAGGCCGAGAAAGCTGGCGTTTGTCCACAGACAGCTTTCCAGGTCTTTATTGCTTTATTGATGCCTGGGGCAAAGTTGATGCCCTCATTTTGAACACAGAAGTCAATCCGACTAGTACGTAGCTGATTCTTCACTGGCAACAACACAGCAACCCTCCACTGCACCTCAGCGGGGCACAGGGCAGGCCAAATAGTACACACATCTCAGTCCTCCAAGAGAGGGGAATGGCTGGGAGCACCACTGACCCCATCTGCTGCCTGAGGAAGCCTACTTACCCAGCCCAATGATAGGGCCAGCCATTAAAACCCATCTTATTAGGATCAGCCTAACTGCAATCCTGTCCATAATTTCCTGAGTGTCAGCTTCACTGAACTATGTGGTGTTATTTTCTGACTGTATAGGTTTAACTGCGTAGGTAAAGCACACTGAGCTTTAACAAGGGATCTTCAGGCAGCTCAAATTCAAGATTGAATTTTAATCCAAAATGCAAATGAACGGGCAAAGAGTTGTTACTATTTAAACCCTATCAAAGAATGGGAAAGAAGTATCCAGCCTCTGCTTATTTTTGTCATTTTCTTCTCTAATCTGTCACAAACTTGAAAGGCTTATTTTTACCTCATTCACTTGCCAGAGCAAGGGGAATCATTAATTACTCTGGCGCGTCAGGCTGATGTGGAAGTGCCATTTGGGATGCCATTCCCTCACTGGTGGGAGTCCACATGGTTGCCATGGTCAATGGAGAGGTGGCTGGTGGCAAAGCTACATCCTGTGTGGGCTATTGTACTGTTGTTTGGTTCTCACCTTGGTGGCTAGGAGACCACAGGCTCCCAACTAAGTAAGCCATGCTGACATTAAGCCACTGCAAGCTAGCCATTGCCATAGCAGGCAAATTATATTGCCCTATTTATCGTCCCCAATGAATATATACAATTATCCTGCTTTTCTGATTAAAAGCACTTAACAATCAGATTTAAAGTACAAATAACACAATGCACATTGTACAAAGAGTATATTAAAATACAACCTGCCCTGGGCATAGTATTCTTAGGTATATATTTATTTAGGTGCTATAACCACTTTGACGTGGTTCTGATTTATTTTTTGTTTCGTCTATGTACATGTATGTGTGTGTGTGTGCGTATATTTGTGATTTGATCTCAATGCAAATATATTTTAATTATTTTGTTATCCGACTGTGCATTTCCGAATATATTTTCTCCTTTGTGCTACAGCTCCCCATCCCTTTTATGTACCTGCCATATCAGCTGACATTGCTGTGATACCCTGTCTATTTTGATGGACTTCTTTTGAACAGTTTTCCCCAAAGGAAAGAATAACACTGAATGCCAGACTTCTACTAGGCGAGGTCCAGGCATTTATTTTTTTTGAGATACCACTGGAGAACTGCTGGTGTAAAGCAGAGTACTTTACGTCTGGGCATTGTAAATAGCCGTTCTTAGATACTGCAAACATAACAGAACCAACTCTGGCCTTGCAGTGCAAAGTGCACATTTTCCTTTGCCTTGAAGCCTTTTATAAGCATTGCAGGTGCCTGGAAATAACAGGGGGAAACAGAGTCTCTCCACCCTCACTCCCCCTTTACTGTAGTTGTAGGGCTAAGAGACTGAATGCTTTGTAATGAAGGTATATTGTAACATTTCTCACCAGGTGGCACTTTGTTAGCAACAATTAGATCCTGATTGATCTTTGAAGGGCTAATTCTTACATGTTTTGCAAGGGTCCTAGAAGGAGCAAGTGTTGAGTGGGAGCACTTTAAGAGTATTAGTGGGGTGGGGGGGTGGGGAGAATAGAGCCTCAATACATTTGCAATACAATGACCGTGTCTCCTTTGCACCCCCTTAGCAAGCATTAGTTAGCACAGTAATTTGCTCTTACTCCTGTTATTATCCCCTCAGGAACTAATGGTCACTTTATTAATTAGTTGAAAATTGTATTCTAGGTCAAATGGCATCTTTGTTCCTCTATTGTTGCAAATTGCTACTGGTAGGCCCCGATAAGTGGAAGCCTTGCTGCAAAATGGGAATGATCCTTTGCTTTTCAAGATAAAGACCATGGGCCAGCTGCGCTTTCTAGGGCCACAGAAGGGGTTTCAAAATGTCTAAGCACAGTGTTTCCCAAGACTGGCTTTTAAGCAATCACAGATTTCTAATCATGGTCTGATCGTGTTATTGTATGTGTTGATTTTTCACAAAGCAAGTTGTCTCCAAATGCATTGCTTCTCTCAGCTCCTAGGTAACTGGGCCTGGGTTTTGAACGACGACAAAAAAAAATCACACGCTGCCCCAAGGCACTGACTTAAGTTCATGACTGGCGTTTTTACTTTTCAGTGTTCCTTCGTATCAACAATGAAACTAGCACACCTTATTTGACGTCCTAGCTTGTTCTTAATAAATCCCCAAGGTTGAGTAAGCTGTGCTATCACAGCTGTTTGGCTTTGTTTGAAAGCAGGCACATTGCAGTCATGCTTTAAGTTGCCCTGTGCTGCTAAGGGAGGAAGGGTGAGGTAAAAATGAATAAATTCCACTTGCAAATGGTGGCGGAACCATAATATCAGTTAAAATATTTAGGCCCACAGTAATGCCCTCTCAAGTAAAGGTAGGTAAAGGACCCCTGGATGGTTAAGTCCAGTCAAAGGCGACTATGGGGTTGCGGTGCTCATCTTGCTTTCAGGCCAAGGGAGCCAGCATTTGGCCACAGAAAGCTTTCTGGGTCATGTGGCCAGCATGACTAAACTGCTTCTGGCACAACAGAACACCATGGCGGAAACCAGAGCGCATGGAAACACGGTTTACCTTCCCGCCGGAGCGGTACCTATTTATCTACTTGCACTTTTACTTGCTTTTGAATTGCTAGGTTGGCAGGAGCTGGGACAGAGCAATGGGAGCTCACCCCGTCGCATGGATTCAAACCACCAACCTTCTGATCGGCAAGCCCAAGAGGCTCAGTTGTTTAGGCCACAGCGCCACCCGCATCCTCTCAAGTGCAGGTGAACCAGGACCACACTGTTGTTTTTTGTGAACCAGGGAGTTGAACATACAGATCTGAAAGGATTTCCCCAAGTCTTGGGGTATGCTCACATATAATTGGGGAAATCATATCACTATCAGTGCATTTGTATGCTGTTTTCCTGCAAGATTATGTCCAAAGCAATAAACAGAACATTTTTCTTCAAAAACAAAACAATGGCAAAGAGCCACAATGTCAATATGTAAAAACCTAAGTTTGAATTCACTTAATACACCTGATTAGTGGAAGGAAGGACTTCTGCTTGTGCAAGGGAGCTTTCCCTCTCCTTCCCCTGAAAATTGGATCTGCAGGGTCGGAAGAACAACAGAGGATTGTTCTATCTGCAAGCTGAAATGCTTGTGCAAACTGTGTGGGATATTTAATTGCAGTCAAACCAACAATTTCCGTTTTGCCAGATAGGCACATGAAGGGACAGGGGCTCAAAGAGCTTTCCTGTAAACTCGTTAGAGAGAACTCTGTAAGACCCCTCCTCTCTGTGCCCAGATGGCAAGAAGGCGTAGCCATTTATGCTCCTCCTTGCCAGGACACCCTCTCGCTCTGCTCATCTCCACCATGCCTACAATGTGAGATCATTGCAAGTCTGAGCTCCAGTTCAGGCTCCATTTTTAACCTAGACTTAAGTACGTCTTAGTAACTCAATTACCATGTTAAGCCTGCCTGAATGAAGCAGCTGTGTCTGTTACTCTTCAAGACGTATTCTGAGTAACTGTTATTTTTACCTTTTACAAGACTGTGTGTGATCACAGTGTATTGAACGAAGTTATATGGTATCTTGGGAACCACTATGAAGTATATCACCCTATAATAATAATAAAAAGTGATTTTGGAGGATAACATAAATTACAATTATGGAAAGAACAACAAGCCTTCAACAGTTATCATTTATTTGCATGCCACCTTTCCATAGTTATAACAGGCTCAAAGCAGCTTACAACATGAAATGAATTACAAAATGCCTCAAAAACTGGTAAACTCCGAGAGCACATCGGCCAACAATTGACTAAGAAGAAGAAGAAGAAGAAGAAGAAGAAGAAGAGTTTAATCACTGTAAAACAATTAAACTTCTCTCATGGAATGTAACAGGGTGGATGAACAAGATCCAAGACAGTGATTTCTGTTCCTATCTACAAACACATGACATCATCTTTCTTCAAGAAACCTGGGCTAAAGAGGGCACTATGGTTGAATTACAGGGTTTTACAAGTTACACCCAACCAGCCCTTAAAACTGCAAAGTATGGAAGGCCTAGTGGGGGGCTGGCGGTGCTGGTGTCAAACTCTCTTAATGTATCAATTCAACAGTGTCCCTCGTTGACCACCCCTAATTTTTTTAGTGTTGTCCCTTTCTGATAGTCTCCTGAGAAATACTTATTGCATCTGTGTGTATATACCTCCAGTAAAGTCTTGTGGGGAACTGAGATCATATTGGGATGAACTTGACCAACTACTCAAAAGTATAGACTCTCTGTCACCTAACCCTCGGTTTGTCTTGGGAGGTGACTTCAATGCCCGGATCGGCCTTGTTTCCCCACAAAATACAATATTATCTAGTCTAAACTTGGAGGACGAACCTGAAATCTGTCAGAGGGCAGCAATGGACACCACCTCTAATCGCGCTGGGAAACATCTTTGTGAACTTATAATAAAGCATAACCTTTTGTTATGCAATGGGCACGGTCAAGGGGATCAAGAGGGTTATTTTACTTTTATCTCCCCCAGAGGATTTACTAGCACCATAGATTATATCCTAACATCTAATAATGTGCCAGTTAACTGAGATACCTTCAGGATAATTCCCAGAGCTGAAAGTCACCACTTTCCACTTGAGTTATCTCTGACATCATTCTTTTCTCCTGCCTTTCCTAAATTATTGGATGAAACAGAATATCTGATGCTTGGAAATAGAAGGTTAAAATGGAATGCACAGGTCCAAGAAAAAATAATTCAGATCCAGGATTCCCATGAATTTGCTTTATTAAAGGGGGAAATGTTGTTAGAAACAGGAAACGTAATTGGACTCTATGAGAACATAATCAACCGAATTACAAAATTACAAAAAAACTAAAACTAAATTTAAGTCATAAACAATAAATGAAAATATCTCAATAAGGATACAATAAACCTGAAAAATCCCCACATAATTCATAATACAACAAAAATCCCCAACAAAAGCTTCCCACCTCCTGGTCCCTGGTCCCTCCTGAGCAGCGGGTCTTGTAAGATGGCCTCTGGCTCCTTCTGCAGTAGCAGCAGCTTTTGAAGCAAGAGTCAGTCTGGGCCCCACCCTCCCAGGCCAGGTGGAAATAGGCCAGCAAAGCAGGGAGTGGATATTGTGGGTCTCACAGCAAAGATGGCCCATACATATATGAAGATGTATGGATTCTTTTTGGGGGGAGAGGGGGGATTCCCTTGTCCCACTGCAGCCCATCCCCTACATCATATGCTTTTCTGAGGTTCCTAACTCTCAGCAGGAAGCTATAGAGGATGAAAGGATGGGAGGTGGGGAGTTCTATTTACAGAACAGAAATTAGGGTCCAAGCCATGGTACATTTTGTCAAAAGCAACCTTGAACCCAAAATTGAAAGAAAATTAAGAGGGAGAGAAACAAAAGCCTCAATGATCAACAAAGAAATAGTATATCGATCCTAAAAATTGTGAAGGTTACTTAAAAATAAGAAGAACCAGGAAGTCTAGTAATAATAAGATGTCATTGATACACACAGCAAATAACACAAATTAAACATCATGTACTTGGAAGGCATATACCATGGAAATGCAGGCTTAATGCAAGAACGTCACAAATAATAAAACTATAGGTGAGACAGAGAGATGATAAGAAAGGGAATTGATGAACAATTAAGCCATAGGGTAAGGTAATGTGGATTACAAAATGATATTCAAATCCTCATTTAAGTCCATCCTAGATGAGCAAAATTTTAAGATATAAATGAACATGAAATCTACTTAGCATATAAATACAGCCAGCAGTAACTCTAATCATAAACTTCTTGAGCAAAATGATTTTTTATGAGATAAGCCAGTGCGCTCCATAATTACCTTGTTTTCAGTCTACAATTTGGTTCAACAGAAGTTTGGTTTTTATGTGCACTTTTTTTTTAAGAGCCTGCTTTTGCGTGAAGATTGTGTGACAGGGACCATATATCAAGCTTAAATTCAGGAGACAGGGTACAATCCACAATGAAGTGCTATCTGAATTGGAATTTTGCAAAAGTATAGCCATGATTATGCCAGAAGAAAACTAACAATAGTCAAACACTGCATCATTTTGACCACTGGACATGCATTCAAGATGCTTTCTGTGTACGTGAAAGTATGTATACAGTGGTGCTTCAGGTTACATACACTTCAGGTTACAGACTTCGCTAACCCAGAAATATTGCTTCAGGTTAAGAACTTTGCTTCAGGATGAGAACAGAAATCTTGCTCCGGCAGCGCGGCAGCAGTGGGAGGCCCCATTAGCTAAAGTGATGCTTCAGGTTAAGAACAGTTTCAGGTTAAGTATGGACCTTTGGAACGAATTAAGTACTTAACCCGAGGTACCACTGTATATTGTGTGCCTATTTACAAATGGCTGAGCTATTCCTGAAACTCCTAGTGAAAAGAAATGGAGATATTACTACTAAAAGATCAATTGTGTATGACTGTTTGTTGGAAGGAAGCACTGATTAGGAAATAGAAGCAGAAGAAAATACCTATTTCAGTTCCCCCAGGGTATGAAAGGACTTATCTTAAACCTTTATATGAGTCACCAGGTGCCATGCAAATTTTGGTGTGTCTTCTACAATTGGGAAAATGAACCAGAGCTAAAAAATTATCTCGCTTTGTATGAACCTTCTATGAGAGCTATTTGAAACGCCACATTTTGAATATATATTTTAACAAAGAGATCCCTAGTGATGTGATAAACTCTGGTTCATCCATACATTTTCTGCTGGCAAGATGTGCTGCTGTAATGTTAGCTATCACCTTTGTCCCACAAGGGATTGAATTAGGCTCTCTGTGCTGAAATAACTTCCAGGATACTCACTGCTGATCTCAGAGGTTTAAAAATGAGATGGCAATCTCTCTGCCTGCTGTAGCAGGGGAGCTGGCCAAAGAGAATGGATCCAAGCAATGAGCATCATCCAAAACTGGCTGGAGTTAAGGGGCCAGCCACTCTCTCACCTTGTTAGCCTGCTAACTAAATAGTATTCTACATTATTTTCTCTGCTTTTCACACCTACATATTTATAAGCACAATACTATGATGATATAGCATTGGGTTAATTTTATTTGGGAAAGCTGCATTACACACTCATCACTGCCCTTTTCTTTATTAAATGCAAACATAGTACACTCACCAAAATATAGCAAATATATAATCTTTATCTCTCCTAAAAAAGGTAAAGGGACCCCTGACCATTAGGTCCAGTCGTGGCCGACTCTGGGGTTGCGGAGCTCATCTCGCTTTACTGGCCGAGGGAGCCGGCATACAGCTTCTGGGTCATGTGGCCAGCATGACTAAGCCGCTTCTGACGAACCAGAGCAGCACACGGAAACACCGTTCACCTTCCCGCCGGAGCGGTACCTATTTATCTACTTGCACTTTGACGTGCTTTCGAACTGCTAGGTTGGCAGGAGCAGGGACCGAGCAACGGGAGCTCACCCCATCACGGGGATTCGAACCACTGACCTTCTGATCAGCAAGTCCTAGGCTCTGTGGTTTAACCCACAGCGCCACCCGTGCCCCTTTATCTCTCCTAGTTTCTCCAGAATTAAATTTCTCCCATAATCAGATTTCAAGTGTGTTTATGTTAGAATATTAAAATTCAATTCACTCTGATGCTTCAATTATGTCTTACATATGCTGTGAACTGCTTTGGGAACTCTGCTTGAAAAATAGGATGCAGTTCTATCAAAGAGATATACCAATATACATTGTGGGTACCAAAAACTGACTGCTAATAAGATCATTATTTTTTATTGGCACAAAAGCACCCATATCAGTAAGAGCTGGAAACATCAAAGATTGCCCACACCCCATTTTGAAGATTTTCCCTTTCACTATAATAAGTTTTGCTGTGTTTTAAGCATAGCTCTTCAGGTCAAGGCAAGCTACATTACACAGCTCATTTTTTAAAAGCTAGAATGTGCTTAATTGCTCTTCCAGCAATATAAATCAGTCAGTTGGTTTTAATGATTAATAATGATTAATTTTCCATACATTATCAGACCTCCTTTTCCTCTCTCACTCTTCCTCCCTCCAGTTCCACCCAGGAGGAGAATCATCTGGGGCCATCTAAAAACACAAACAAACAGTCATGGAGCTAAAGTAAGCAACTGCTCTATATATTCACAGAAAAAAGAACATTTGCCATGTTTGTGTGGCAATACAAAATGAAATGAAACTTTTGTTTGGAACTACATAGGTAAGCCCCTCCTGATCTTTATAACTCTCTAGCTGATAACAGACAAGTGTAGGTGAATGTTGATTTGCTGTGATAATTATTTTTAATTCTGTCTATGCAACAGTCGATTTTATACCTCAGACAAGGATCTCGGACCATGCACTACAAGAAGAACAACAAATATGTATGTGCTTTGGTGCTCTCAGCTCTTTAAAATAGACTACACCATGTTACGCAGCAAAAACAACAACAACAACCCTGAAAACCTGAGGGGCATTCCCTGTTGGTTATGGACAAATGTTATAAAACTATGATGCTCGTATTAATAGCTATTGTATTGATAGCTTGGTTTACAGACCATCTAGATGTAAAGTTGAACTGCCTCTGGGCTGCAATTCTGAAACCATTTATTAAGAGAATAGGAAGACATTGGGATAATGTGCTATGTATGTATGTATGTATGTATGTATGTATGTATGTATGTATGTATGTTGTGATACCACAGTTTTACATTATTTTAACTTTAATTATTTAACTATTTATTTGGGGGAGGATCAGGAGAAACATTGATAAAGAAAACTACAGCAATTGTATCAAGACCTCACCCATTGCCTCCAATGTCAACATCCACACTAGAAAATTTGGTCCTCATGTTTTGACAGCAGATGTCAAATATTCAAGAGGAAGTAGCCTTAAAGATAGTATGGCCAGTACTTTCAAATGTAGGCTATATAGGCCTCATAAACTGAAGTACAAAGGCTCCACCACTATCTTTTCCCTTGGAATGCCTGGCCTATCTTTGTTGCCACAGGGGGCAGAAAGCCAGGTGGTGGAACCCTTGGGGAGTAGGTACAGCTCTGGGGCTCAATATTACTTAGTCCTGGCTTTGTCTGGCTTTGTCTGACAGCTTTATTGAGGCAAAACTCTCATACTTGTTTTATACTAGGTACAAATTCAAATGTTTTAAAAAAAAGTAAATGGGGGCCAAAAAGAATTTTATTTTATTTTACAAATGCATCTAAAAATCTTTTAAAATAGCTTTGAAAACTTTTCATTAACTCACTTTCTATCTCTTTCCATTAATTACTATTGCAGCTATTTACTTAGAATCTTTGTCCCCTGGGAGGTTGGTGTCTTGGTCCATATCCTCGACCTGATGGAGGGAAAAAGATTATTTTTAATGCTCAAACAGCATCCCTGGTAACAGTTCAGAAATTATTTTATTCATTTTAGGATTTATTTGTTCAGTACACTTTTATCCCACCATTTAACTTGCAATCTACAGTTCAGTTGAAAGCTAAACCATCAGACAAACAAAGCAGATAAAAAAATCCCTAGATTCAACCTTAATGCCAAGCATAAAATATCCTTTTAAACTAGCACAACTCATAACAACCTAGCAATATAAACCAATAAGAAAACCCTGAGAAGGCCCAGGCAAATGGGGGAAATATCAACATAGTTGCCACCAGTAACATTTCCTGGAGAGGGCATTTCATGATGAGGGCACCGCTGCAGAGAACACCCTTTTTGTAGTACAGTGGAACCTCAGTTTTTGAACATAATCCATTCCAGAAGACCGTTCGACTTCCAAAACATTTGAAAACCAAAGCATGCATTTCCGGAAGAATTTACGTCTGGAAAACTCAATACGGAAGCAGTGTGGCACATCTGGTTTCCGAAAAGTGTTTGAAAACCAAAGCAGCTACTTCTGGGTTTTCGGTGTTCAAAAGCTGAAACGTTTGACTCCTGAGATGCTCGAAAACTGATGTTTCACTGTATTACCACCCAATATACCTCTTCTAATGGTAGGACTATGAAAAGGGATTCGTCCTCAGATTTAAGAGACCAGACAGGCTTAATTTATATCCCACCCAGGGTGACACAATGTTTTTGAACCTATATTTCTTATGTTCACACATAATTCTAAGCCAAGATGAGTGGTTTGTGCACACATCTTGAGCACTCCCCGTTTTGCTCCTACTTTCATGCAACTTGTGAACCACAAGCACCTTGACCCTATATTCCACTCCGTGGTTTCATGTAGATTTGTAAAGTCACAGGGGACATGACTGAACGCTGCGGGACCACGTAGGATACAGAATTATAATTGATGGGGAGAAGAGGTAGAATAAAAAGCTAGAAGAACATGGCTCTTTATTTACACCCTAATGGAGTTATGAATTATCTATCAACAATGGCTGTTGCAGGTAACTTTATAGACATCTGAGACCAACTTAAATGGAAGGATGCTTCAATTCACAGTCCATACTTAGCTTATTGCATGAAGCAGTTACTGCCTGCCACGGTATACTAACATAAATTTGAACTCAAATGTGCATTGCTTCAAAACTACCAGTGTATTCATGGAAAGCAGTAAGCGCTATGGAAACTGGATGTGTTTTCTTACTGAGTGTGAGATTAAACATTAGAAAATAGGCCCTGCTAAGGCAGCCCTTGAAGGTGTTTGGTTTGAATGGAGGAACTCACACTCTCCTCTCCTGGTGCCTGCCTTCTGTGAAGAAAGAGGTACGGCTTCTACTTTCTCAGAGGATGAAGTCCTATCTCTTTTAATTGAATGCCATGAAGGATTCAAGTCAAGAGGGACAATTCACTGTCCTATTAGGAAATCCAAATCACACTGCTTCCTTCCTTCCTCTCTGGCCAGTGGATGCTATGAGAAGGGGCACAACCTCTGAATTCTCAACTAGTTGTTTTTCTCTGTAATTTCTTCTGGGGGTGGGAGAAGAACAAATACCCAACACAGAACCATGTCATGGCTGGTGCCCATTGAGACTGCAGGGAGATCACCTGTAGGAGGAGCCAGAGCCAATGACAGACAAAGCCTACTAATTCTAGCTTTGTTCCCATCCTCCTCCCTGCTGAGTTCTGCAAGAGCAACACTGACACTATGGAGGAGGAAGCTGACGGGCCATGGGTTGGTTGTAGGCTGGGTGATGTTGGTGGAACAGCGACCATTTGCCCCAATGTACAGAACTCCAGAGAGAGTGCTCAGCCTCCTGTCTGCTCAGGCAACCTCAGATGTTGCAAGAGGATTGGCTATGCAGGCCTTTTTCACCCGAAGCTTTGAGAAGGCTTGGCCTGGTTCCATACTCTGTGCTGTCATAATCCTTCCAAATTACCCCAAAATCAGTCACATACAGAGATATAAGACTTTGTTAGAGAGGCAGTTGTTTAAAGTGGCAAATTAAACTTGCATTGTTTCAGCTGATAAATTAACAGGTGCTCTAAGCTTGATGTTTACAAGAGGACTAATATAGGGCTGCCAAATTGTGGTGGTGAGATGGAGGAAAATTACAGACAATTAAGTGTGATATTTTAATCACACTGAATACATCTCAGGCTTGAAAGAGGAAAACCCTTTATTGCAATTGTAAGCTCACTTTCAAGTATGTCCAAGACCCATTAAATAGAGATTCTGCACAAAAGCTCAATCATACTGAATTGGGTAACAAATTAGAATCTGAAACTGCAAGCGATTGACACAACATGCCACTGAAATTCCTTAAGAAACTGGAATAAAACAAACGACATAAAGCTTCTGCTGGAACAGGAAAAATTTGCGTGCATATGTGGGGCAGATTTAGAATATTGGAGGGAGATGCTTAATTTTGTTGTGATTATTGATGCAATAATCTATTTGTGACCTTATTATAAAATGTCACTGATGCATAATTAAGATGAGCTGGTTCCTCACCTATTCCTACATTTCACTGTATGAAGTCAGCTAACAGCTTGTCAGTGGTTAAGTTAAAGTCTTTTAATACATGCTTTTATATATCAAAATATTGATGCAGTGAAAGATTTTGCAAGTATGTAGTTGGATGCTAATCTATAAACTGCATTCTTTTTACCTGGAGGCTGGGATTCATATGAATGGCCAGGGGGCTGACGGTCTCTCCACCACAGAGAGTCACTGCCCTGATCACGATAAGGACGAGATGGAATTCTGTTTGGATTCCGAAAGTGAGTACCTCTTCCCCTTCCTGGTCTCTCTGGAAAGGAATTTATGACACTTGAAACTGCTAGCGCACTAACAAAATAAAATCCAGAGTTCTCACATTGAAAGCTAACTAACTGAAAGTTATAGCATATAAATTAATTTAAAGTTTCAGCTGATATAATTATTGATATTCTGCTTTAAGCAAAACTTGAAAATTACTAACTACTGCAATTTAAAAGCACAGAAGCAATGAACACGGTCCTTATTGTGGGCATACGTAGGACAGCTTCATATTTGGTGAGTTTTCTGTACAGATACGTATAGGAAACCATGCACACCTTCCAGGTATATTGCCATATATGTTTCTTTTCCCACACGAACTGTCCGTTAATGCAAACACACACACCTCAAAGTGGTTTGCAAAAAGAACTCACATGGCACCTACCTGTCACGAAGCTGTCCAGTCGCTGTCTGCTCTGAATTATCCTGCCTCTTGCTGAGCAAGTTTTGCAAATAAGGGACATCAGATCCTGAAACTTGGCAAGCCAAGATTCCTGCAGACAAGGAAATAACGAAAGCAATGGCAAACTCTCCCTCTCGTTTTCAGAGAAGTCACACTGAAATCCCCAGAACATTTATCTAGGCTATACTTTAGGGGCGCGGGTGGTGCTGTGGGTTAAACCACAAGGCCTAGGACTTGCTGATCAGAAGGTTGGCAGTTCGAATCCCCGCGACGGGGTGAGCGCCTGTTGCTCGGTCCCAAGCAGTTTGAAAGCACGTCAAAGTGCAAGTAGATAAATAGGTACCGCTCTGGCGGGAAGGTAAACGGCGTTTCCGTGCACTGCTCTGGTTTGCCAGAAGTGGCTTAGTCATGCTGGCCACATGACCCAGAAGCTGTACGCCGGCTCCCTCGGCCAATAAAGCGAGATGAGCGCCGCAACCCCAGAGTTGGCCACGACTGGACCTAATGGTCAGGGGTCCCTTTACCTTTACTTTATACTTTAGGGACTCAGTGCCAATACATCCTTTCACTTCTAGCTCAGCACTGTGTGCTTCCAGTCAGGTCAGTTATGTTGCAGAGCTGCTAGAGAGACTTGTGCAGTGTGATTTCAATGAGCACCTCCAGGTTCACCAAATAGTCTATGTATGACTTAAGGCCCTAATGGATGGGGAATCTCCTCCAGTCTCTGGATAATTGTCATCTGCCTGCAGAAGGATAGGTTTATCTTTCTCCCCAACCAGCACAGAAATGCTGTGAACTGCTAGCACAGGGCCCTGATCTGGATTTAAATCCTGACACTGGCTGTAAGGGACTTTGCTCTACTCTTCAGATGAAGAGCAGTATACAAATTTAATGAATTAATAATAATTAACATTACCCACCCTGCCTGGGAATGTGGCTCTCAGAATGGAAAAAGGCAAAGGAACTAGAAACAAGTAAGCTTTAGATTTTCAGCTCAAGACCAAAATAAAAAATGAAGAAGATGGTTGCGTTTATATTTTTATTCATTACATCAGCAACAGAAACAATTAGCAAGTGGGATCTCTCTTCAATTTGACAAGGTGGATTTCCACTGCTGGAAAAGCACAAAGGTTTGCAAAGGTGAAGTACTACCACTGAAAACCTTTTATTTTCCAAAGAAGACAGGGTTAGCTTTCCTAAAATAAAAATTAAACCCAAACAAAGCTTGCTTTTCTTTTAAATAAAACAACCCCCACCCCAAGCTTATGTACTTACATTGCCTTCCAAAAGATCATGTAAAGAGCATCCTCTGTGGGCTTGCAGGTATTTCGTGTGAAAGAGTTTTCCATCAAATACACTCCACGCCATTATGTCATCCGCTTTAAAGGGGAGGCCACAGGTATTATTGGCTTTAATCATCAAACCTAGGCCTCGTATGAAGAGAGAGCCAAGCTGGACACCTCTTGAATCAACCTGAGCAAGCTGTTAAAGCATTTAAAAGGGAAGAGAAAGGAGTTGTTGCCTGTGCTTACCATGATTCCGTTACAATAATATATCAATTAGCTATTGGGCTAAGCTCAAGGTGTAGCTCTACACAACTTATACCAGGCAAAGGCAAACTCAGCCCTCCAGATGTCTTGGGACTACAACTCCCATCATCCCTAGCTAACAGGACCAGTGGTCAGGGATGATGGGAATTGTAGTCCCAAAAACAGCTGGAAGGCCGAGTTTGCCTATGCCTGACTTATACCATCTTATCAGGAGGTCTGTTTCATGCAATGTAGGAATTGGGCCTTTAGTGTTGTGGTGCATACCCTTTGGAATATCTTCCCTTTAGACAGGTGCCATCTCTGAAGTCTTTTCTATGCCTACTGAAGGCTTCCCTCTTCCAAACAGCCTTTTAAGCCTCGTCTCCATCTTTATTAGAATTGTTTTTTAAATGTTTTAAATAAATTTTTTTTGCTTCCTATTTGCTACCCTTGTCTCCTTTAGGAGGAAGGGCAGTAAATACATACATAGGTACAGCAGAAGTACATTCCATAATTTTCCATTCCACTCTTTGCTTGTACCAGGGCCATATTTATGATGCAAGGGGGACAAATAAACCAGGAAGCTGCAATTACTACCCACGGCATCTGAACCCAGGATTGTTATTTGCTTCTCCCCAACAATGTAGAATTCAGAAGCCAACAACAAACCATAGCTTAGGAATGTCTTGCAATTCTGCTTTGTTAGGGGAAAACAAACCATGATCCCAGGTTCAGATGCCATGAGAAACCAAGCTTTCCTGGTTTCTGCCAGGGGAGGAATGAAGCATGCCACTCATCCCCAATGAAAGATGAAAAGCCACCAGCCTTGGCTTATTGTGACGTGCAAACAAGGCCGGTATCTCTAATTTTGACAGCAATGTTTAGTGGATGAGATGGGGATAAATGAAGCACTGACTGCATATGCCTCAAAACAGGAGCTGGAAGGAAGAATGGCTCCGAATTGTTGTCATGTGTCTTGTTGCCTTCCTCCGCCATACAGAAGATGCTGTGGCTACAACCAACCCCCCAATACAGGGAAAAATAAGAGACAAACCTATCTAATTCTTAGAAAAGTGAGGGAAAGTATTGTTGGAGTGCATCACACAAAATTAGAAGGCCACTGGACGCCCCCCCCCCCAAGTGACTGGATTTGGAGATGCGACAAGTAGTCAGACCTGCTTGTAGCTGGATATATTGTAGCTAGACATTTTGTGCTGGATATATTGGAGGGCACAGAGAGGATAAGCAAAACATTCAAATAATAAAATGCCAGATATATAAGCCTTTTGATGTTTTAAAGACAGGCAACTGGTTAAATCAACTTAGTAGTTATTAATTTTAACGTCCAACTGCTTTCGCACCAAGAACCCAGGAAGAGAAGGAGCCCATTTACTTCTTACTGAGCAACTGGGTGGAATAACGCCTGGATATTTTCTTTATCTCTCCACAAGCAAAGGCTAGGGGGGGTGGGAAGCATAGAATATCATGGGGGACTCACAGCTGCCTCCACCCCCATGGTTACGGGCCTGCTGTTAGTTTACCATCCCAGCAGTACCAAACATGTGCAACCCTGAGAATGCGCTCAGTGTGGGGCTGCCTGAATGGCAAGGAGGCTGTGCCAGCTGCAGCAGCCTCCCAGGAACACATAATGAGAAATCAAAGGACCGGGGGAAGGATGGTGGGGACGGTGGAGCAGGAGGGATCCTACTGCTACCTATATACAAGCTGCTTTTGCCTGAATGCTTTCCAGCAATGCCTAGCTGAGTCAAAGTCCTTTGCCCATGGCACGAGGAGAGCCAGGACACAGCCCCACCTGGCAGCTCTTGCTGTGAGGTGTGTGCATTTTGTCTTTGATGGATGACTTAATTACTGGTGATAGGCAGTCCCATTCATTTTAGGTGCCACTCCAGCAGTGTGGATCCTACTGAAGGGACGTTTCTGGTCCCCCCTTTTCTTTAATAATCGAGAGAACCCAACTGGGGAACTTGCTCCCGCCTCATACTCATAGCCTATTTGAGCTTACCATACGGTACTATCCATGCCTAGGCAAGCTTTCCATCATCGGTTTTTAAAAAATGTAATAGCACCTTTTTTTCTTCATACACATATACTTGCATAGACCAATGTGGTAACAGAACCCTAGCTTTAAATGCAAACAATCAACCTCCGGGCAAAGACACCAGCTTCTGTTTCTACTATACTTGTGGTGCCCTTCACAGCCACATGGGATTTTCCCACCCAGGGAGAAACATGTTATGGGCCCCATCATTGTCTTGCAGCCCCAAGTGCATGGAATGGCTTCACAGCTCCCATGCAGAAGTGGCTGAAGGATGCTTTCCTTGAAAGAGTAAAAAAGATCCATTGATTCCATGGTCCTGGGAAAAGGAAAACAATAATGGAGGAGGAGGAGGAGGAGCACTCATCTTTTCAAACATAGTTGCGTGTCTACAGAGCAGTTTGGTGGAAAATGTAGAAGGTGTTTAAGACTGTTATGCATGAGCTATGTGTAGATTAGGTTATTTTCAATGACTTTAAATGGTAATCTTAAACCTGTTAAAGATGTCTTTAAAAGAAAGTGCAGTAGATGCTTTAATTAAATGACTGACAGCTACAGCCAGATGGTTGTATGGATGTTAGTGTTTGTTAAGTAAAAATCTGTTGGCTTATTCCCAAATCAAGGATGAACCTCATTGGTGTGAACAGTGGCACATATCCACCTACCTCTGCCTGCAATGAGGGAAATGTTGACAAGGATTATGCCAATAAAGGCTGAATGAATGTTGACAGGGATAAATATAAGTGTCAGTAAATATAAGATATCAGTCAGATAAATCAATCCATGCAAATGAGCAGATCACATGATGGTAGAATGAACATTATAGAAGTGACCCTCCAGCTTGAATATCTAAGATTTCAGAACTGTGAGCATTACTAATGTTAGGCTGGTATGGTTGACAGAGTGACTTGGGCTAGTTCACCGTCTCTCAGCTTAACCCATTTTGTACAATTCTCGGGGGTGGGGGGCACATGCCATCTTGTGCACCTTGGAACAAGGGTAGGATATACCCCAAAGACTAGAGCTTAAGTTAAGTCCTTCCTGCTTAGTCAAGGCAGCAGCAAACACAATGCAGTTGAAAAGGAAGGTCTTACCAGCTAAGATATCTGTTGAAAGGACAAAACAAGAATAACCAGTTCTTAAATGTCCCTAATGCTTCACACAGTAAATATTTAACAGTAAACAGAACAGCAGTTTGGGGTTTATATATGCTCGGAAAAGTTTATTTACTGTGCTTCATTGGGAGATTTGTGTAAAGTGATACTTTGGTTGAACAAAACTGATATTTACTGTAAGCCAAGGCTCTGGAGTGAACCTAAACAAAGATTTCAATATCACTTTACATTTTTGTGTCCCATGAAAAGACCCTGAAAATCAAAAACACACCAAGAGACTCACAACAAACAGAGCCTTGTTTATTAATCGAAACCCAAATCAGTTAAATTCACTTCTAAAGCTCAAAGGGATTCATTTTGGGGCACCCTCCCCCCACAGAGCGGTTTCCTGCACTCCTGTTTTGACACTGGAGTAGTAAGTGCACTGCAGAGAACTGTGCAAGGGAAAAGGATGGATGGATTGTGCCACCTGCCGTGTGGACCAGCTGATGACCAGCACAAGCGGAAAACATCCTTCTCACATACACTGTGAGAATTAGATATGCAAAACCACAATGGCTATGCTTAGCTGCCACAGATGGAGGGAGCAATGCTTCCAAATACCAGTTTCTGGAAACTATGGGAGGGGAGAGTGCTCTTCTGCTCATTATCTGCTCCCTGGTTTCCCACAAACATCTGGTTGGCCATTGTGAAAGCAGGAGGCGGAGTTGATGGGTGATTGGCCTGATCTAGCAGGCTCTTTTCACGCTGTTATGGGCCATTCCCTTATACACACATACCCCACAAGCTAAGAGAGGTTGAGGCTAATAGACTGGGCTGTGTGGACAAGAAATCCCCGGTTGAAATCTCATCTCTGCTACGAGCTTTTACTAAGTGGCCTCAAGAAAGCCGCACACCCCTATCTGAAATATGGGACGGATAATGCTAACCTGGCTTTTTGCAGCGCATTCTGAAACGAAATGCTCTGAAAATGTCTAGAGTGCTAGACAACTGCTATTATTGCTGTTGCAAAGGGTGAAATCCTGCAAAGTCTGTTTTTGAAACTCAAAAGCAGCCATCTATTACCAAATTCCACTTCTGAGAAGACACACTTCTCCTACCAAACATGCATGCTGTTTACACTGATTGGATATGTACATAATTTGCATTTGAGTATGCACACTCAAGTACAAACAGGTAGCACGAAAAATGGCTTTCAGACTATGTGGCCTACATACATATATCTATGTCTATACCGATATCTAACATTACAGTTTTCATAATGTCACAATGAATATACATTGTAAAGTGGTTTTATTATAAACTGAAGGAGGCAGGCAGGTGTTTGCTGGTACAGAGTATGAGTGGTTAAAGTTAATGTATTAGTTCCAAAATGAACAAAATGATCAGCCCTGCAAGGAAAAGTACAAGCAAAATCTTTTCCATGTAAAACCATCTGGGTCTAAAATGAAAGAGAATACCTGTCCACATCACTTTAGATATCTATAAAACACTAATGCAAACTCTCAAAAATACCTTGAGCAAGTTGGCCATCTGCTCAGGTGCAACACACCTAGAAGGGTCACCCAATAAAGGAAATAATATTTTACACTTAACAATACCTTGCTCTTGACGGATGTGGTACTGTGTTTCCTGACAAACAAAGCATTAAAAAGAACAGGCATATATAATGCAGCATAAATCAAATTAAACAAGATAAGAACTAAGGCTAACAAGAAAGCAAATAATTGCAGTGTTGCAGATCTTGTTCCAAATACACCTTGAACTTTAGCTTTATTTTAGTGGCAGTACCTCTGCAAGGCCCTTTATTTCATACATGTGATTAGTTACTAATAGCTATCACAATAAAGTTCTTCAGAGTGTCACAGTTTTCTTTTACTTTGTATAGAGTCTATGAATGTGCTACAGATGCTTTCTGTGTAAAAGTTTTCAAATCAGGCTAGAATGTATGGGCTATGCAGGAAATCCTTATACAGTGGTCTCGCCATTAAACCATACACATGCAGCCATTCATGGCATGATTGCAATGTGCTTATGGATAGATTTAGAGCCAGGTGACCACCTGGGATATTGGGTGACAGGAAGGCCAGGCACAGTCTATCTACTCAACAAGTTATTCAGCAGCTGAAACAACTAATACAGAAAATTTATATGGCATGAACAAATACAGTTTTACAGGTCCTAGCTTGCATTTTCATTGACTTATACGATGTAGATAGTGGATCGGAGTTGTGAAATGGGCTAGATAAACAATAAGAAATAAGGTATTTAAATGGAGGGGGAAATCTGGGTGTGCTCCTTGCCTGGGGCACCATTTGTTTTGAGACCAGTCTTGTCCGTAGCACCTTAATTGAATGTCTGTTTGGGCCTGCTTTATGTTGTTGGCAAGTTTGTGCGGCGCGATAGCAACCTGAACCGTAACTTTCAAAGCGTCCACACAGGTCGCTCCTTCACTTTTGTTAATTTCACAAAGCTAAAATTAGAACTAAAAAGATACAATCTGCAAGTATGTGAGAAGGGGGAGTTTGTGAGCAATATCTTATCTTCACTGCAATATACTCTGCATTGGTGACCCTTTAAGTCACCGCACGCTAGTAAGTGAATCATGCTGTACTGGGGGACACTAAAATGTATTGCCATTTGCTGGGGGTTGAGAAGCCACAGTTAAATAATTTTCTCAAATTAATTGTAGCAGATAGAGACACAGAAACAAGCCACAAAATATGTGGGCTCCCACTGCTCTTCTCTTCAGCACTAAAAATAAGAGCTTCTGCTGGTAATATACAGTCAAGGCAGATGAGTGGAGAATGACAGGGTAAAGTCACCACAGAGATTCCTAAAGCCAAACCTTGACTTACTGGGACCACATGACTGTGTGGGCTTCCAGGGAAGAGCTTTTGGCTGCTTTACTCCTCTCTGGTCCTTTTTGCTGCCAGGCTGAGCCAGGCCAAGGTGACTGTCCAAACTGGGGACTTGTGGCTATGCTCCCTTGTCCCTAATCATGAGCTTGCGCAGTCTCCCTAAGCAAAGGTTCGGCTTAACGTGTCATGCAAAGCAGGCCTGTGTGACATTTTTGTAGGGCTGCAAGCTTTAATTGGTTTAACCAACAGATCAATGAACTAAATCTGGAACTGAACAAAATTAATCAGTGATGGGAAATTTTAATCACGTGTGGTGGGAGTTAAGTGTACACTAGTTCATTTTTGTGAAACAGGTTAGTTCTGGGATATCACAGCAACAGGGAATAAAGGTTAATATTTTAAAGATGGAATTTCTTTTTAAAAGGGGACTAGCCTTTGTTTATGAAACTGTAATATAATATGCTATTTTTTGTAACATGCTATTTTAAAAGCAGAAAGAATTCAAAATTCTTGAATCAGTTCTCAACACTGCTTTTTCTTCTTGGCATAGGGACTAGCTATCTGAATTTTCTGACACATCACAGACAAGTGTCTAGCTCAAACTAAGCATGTCCTGGAAAAAGTATGACGCACCTCTGCAGTGAGTCTCAGATCACCACAACTTGGTGGGTTCTTCATGTTAGTCAATATCTCAACAAGTCACTGGGAGCATGAAACTTAGCTTTCATATGGAGAAGAAGAGTTTGGATTTGATATCCCGCTTTATCACTATCCTATGGAGTCTCAAAACGGCTAACATTCTCCTTTCCCTTCCTCCCCCACAACAAACACTCTGTGAGGTGAGTGAGGCTGAGAGACTTCAAAGAAGTGTGACTAGCCCAAGGTCACCCAGCAGCTGCATGTGGAGGAGCGGAGACGCAAACCTGGTTCACCAGATTACGAGACTACCGCTCTTAACCACTACACCACACTGGTTTTTGTAGTCCTCTAATGGAATTGGGACACGGGTGGCACTGTGGTCTAAACCACAGAGCCTAGGGCTTGCCAATCAGAATGTCGGCGGTTCAAATCCCCGCGACGGGGTGAGCTCCCGTTGCTCAGTCCCTGCTCCTGCCAACCTAGCAGTTCGAAAGCAAACCAAAGTGCAAGTAGATAAATAGGTACCGCTCCGGCGGGAAGGTAAACGGTGTTTCCGTGCACTGCTTTGGTTCACCAGAAGCGGCTTAGTCATGCTGACCTGGAAGGTCACCTCTTAAACAGGACATGGCTTAGCTATAAGTTAACCAGGTAAACACATCTTCCTTCTTCATATGATCTTTTTAAGATTAGCCTGAAGAAATAATGCTTTTCAGAATTTCTTCAACCTAGCCATTACATACCAATCACACCAGAAGTTAGGATAATATTTAACAGGGAATGTTAACTCTCCTGCAGTTGCTTGTATCCTCCATCGGGGCTTTGTAGGGCAGCCTTCTGAAGCTCTCATTCCCCCTATTTTCGCCACTGGATTTGGCAAGGAGTAAACCTGAAATGGGCTCCACTCATTTGAATCACTGTGCAATCCAACAGGTAATTGTTCCAAGTCCCACTGAGCCAAATGGGACTCATTCTCGGAGTTTACACTCACTCATCTGGAAGTGAGCTATGCTGAACTCAATGGGACTTGTTTATCAATGGAAGTGCAGAGGTCTGCACAGTAAATTGTATACAGTTACACACCCAACTTACCTTCCTAATCATAATGGCTACAGTTGTAATTTGCTAATAATTTGTTCATAATGATCCCTTCTCTCTTTTTAAGGCAAAATAAATAAAACATAGGCTAGGACCTGAAAGGGATTCTTTCAGTGTGCTTAGGTTTAATACATATAGTCTGGTTTATTTAAAACAGCAATTCTTGCGTCACACCTGCTTCTGAAGCTTCTCTGGATTTTGAAAGTGTTTTGTTATACAGCAAGCAAGGAATAGGAAGGGAGGGTGCTGTTTGAAAAAACCTGCTAGTGTGCTCTTTCCTATGGTGGCTAACCAGATGCTATGGGAAGCCCATAAACAGACAAGAAGGCAATTGCCATCTTTCACAGTTGTTCCCAGTGACAGGTGAGGTTGTCTCTGATTCTGGATGTAGCATTCAAGCTACATCCATGACTAGTAGCCACTGATAACCTTATCCTCTATGAATTTGTCTAATTTCCTTTTGAAGTCACCTAAGTTGGTGATGATTATTTTATGGAAGCAAATGTCAGTTAGCTAATCACTGTGTGAAGAACTGCTTCTTTTTGTCTATCCCGAATCTCCCACCGTTGTTTCATTGGACGATCTCTGGTTTCAGAATTGTGAGGAAGAAAATATTATCTCCATGCACTTGTTACACCACTCTTTAGATCAAGAGCATAATATTTAAAAATACTGCTATTGCATTTGATTCTGTATTCACAGGGTTATTTTTGACAACTATGACCATTCTGAATAGCGCCTTATTAAAGCACGCCTAAACCTTAGTAAAATCAAGGAGGAATTGTGCACAGAGAACTGCTTCAGTCTCATAAATTTCTATGGGATTTAAGAGTGTCAACCATTTTTTATAGTTTAGGTTCACACTGCAAAATGTATTTAAAACTTTGAAGAATTCCATTTGAAGCTAGTGATCATTTTATGAGATACATTTATGAGTTTACTGCTTTGCTTTTCCTGAACCCATTTCGACTTCCTTTTTTTTTTTTTTACAAACAGGATAAAGCTTGTGTGTATTTCATGGGGAGAACAACCATTTTGACATTTACTATCAATAATGCAGCAGATTCCACAGCTTGGAATTGTTCAAATCGAAAGCATTACATTGACCAAAGTTGATGGGTGTCATTTGACTCATTTGCAGCAACAATTCTGTACATGCCTGTTCAGTCAAGGAACAATTGATTAGATTTATGTGTTCTGTGGCAAGTTTGTGGCATGACATAGGGACACATTTCTTCTTGGGGATATTTATGCCCCCTTTTTAATGTTTGCACTTACCATCATAACAACAGACAGTGCTTTTCCCCCCAGGGGGTACTCAAGGGCACGCAGTACTGGCACCTCTTTTTGTTGTTGTGAAAAAGTGAGAGACTTACTATAACAACTTCATGGTGAGTACTGGCACCTCTTTTTCTAGGGAGGGAAGCACTGACAACAGATTATATCCATCAAAACCCATTATAAAGTTACAAAGCACGGCATTAAGGCTGAGTCATGAATGATTCTGCACCATCCAGTAGCACATGAGGAAGATATTGCCGATTTTCCGAGTGAGATGGTGACCATTTTGAAATAGCCCACCATCACCAACCCACAGCTTTTGTGGGTGTGATAACATGTTGATTCTGAACCACAGGAGAAACATCTTCAAGAAGAGCCATACCCCAACACTGTACCACAAATTTCTCACCAAAAAATGCTCCCCTACTATCAGAAGTAAGTCCTATTGATTACAACCTAAGACGGAACGAAAGACTTACTGAGTTCTGGTACATATAGCCGTAGCTATTCTCTTTCTTTCTCCTTCTAGCTTACTAGCAAGGCAAAAGCAGAGTAGAGCTAAAGTAAATCCTATGGTCTGCAATACATTCTGACTTTTCTTTTTAATTGTAATAAAAGCTTGAAAAGAGAGAAGGGGAAAACAAATTTATTTATTTATTTATCATAAATAAAAAAAAAAGATTGTGAATACTTTTATCTCTTATTTAATATATGTTAGTAATTTCATATGGAATTTATTGAGCTACTTGCTACATAAATATTCATTTCTCTACTATTATTATTTATTTATTATTTATTAAATTTGAATACTTATCCACAAAATACATTATGCAATAAAAATAGACAATATCTTGTGTAGTTCCTTGCACTGAAAACAAAATTTTAAAATCATATTTCCAGCAGGGATATGATAAGTCTTGCACATGGACATCTTTGGGGGCCATCAGAACATACAAGAATATCCTAAAATTTGTATTTTTTTGGCCTAGAAGTGCCCACAGAAACATGCACGTGCACACACACAAACAAACAAAATAGTAAGCACCAAAGTGAGATTGTTCACATAATATTCTGCTCTAAGTGAGACAAGACATCAAACACTCATACAGCTAGGGAAAGTCATTCAGATATACGTTGCTTCAGATCCGTCCACAAATCTATTTAAAAGAACTCATAAACACATCTATAAAATATGTCAGCATTTCATGTTCATGGTCCATTTGCTTTATGTCTTTTATGGCATAAGGCTATGAAGCCAGGCCCTTCAAGATTCTAAAACAGAAAATCCTGTGCTCGTGTGTGATATTTTTCCACAAAGAGAAATATTTTCCCTTAGCTAGCAGCTACGCTGGTTTAATTATAGTGTTCGCTTTCTCTCCTACATTATGCAGATGTAATGCAAATTCTGCAGGGCATAAAAATACTTTGATGAATGCAGAAAACGTAAATGCCAAAAAAACCAAATTCTGTTTCTTTAGCTGGGGGGAACAAGGCAAGTACCATCAAGACACAGAAGGCAGGCGGAGCATGCATGGAATTCCAGTGTAAATGCGCCAGCCAACAATGGGAAATGGCACAGACACACGACCTGCATGTGGCTCATTTACCTTTTTATCAAGAGAGGGAGTATTTAAAATAGCCCTGTGTGTCTCTTCAAAGCAACCTTAAATTCCACAAGTTGAGGCTGTTCAGTAAAGAACCCCACCCATGTTTAAAACTTCCTTCCCCTGTATGCAGCATATGCCTGCAGCTGCTAAAGAGGCAGGGATAAAAACCACAGCTTGTTTACCATAAAACAAAGCCACGTGCCCTGGGTAAAATTTTAAATAACTATGGCACAGACTGCTTGAATTTCAAGCAACATCATATTCTATGCACACTCCTTGCAATTAAGTTGTTTTGTTTTTTTAACAGGAAGCTGATTTTTCATTTAAGTTTATACAACCAATATATTAAGTATCGCAATGCTGATTCAGGAGTAGTCTATGGTCACTTGACTAGAAGTCTCTTGCTGCTTCCTTTATACACCAGGCTGCTTATTGAAAAAAGGAAGGTCCTGTCATTATTTACAGAGAGGGCAGTGGCATGGGGCTTTCCACCCGACTAGCGGAACAGAGAGCAATGTGTAACACTCTGTAGTTGCTAAGCAGAATTTCTATTCCTAAACTAAGGAGGGCGAGGGAAGAGCTTGTGACTCTCCTTAAAACTATGTCAACTCACTGAGAACTATAGAGATACATTCCAAAATCCATATTATCTATAACTTTTATTGGGCTAATCAAAACATCACAAAATAGCATGCAAGCTCCTGGAATCTTTCTTATGGGTCAACATGGGTAACTTTTCTTTTTATGGAGATACAGGCTTCATGGCTAAATTAAGAACTGAGTGTTCAAATCCAAGCCTGTACTCTCTCTACAGGATTGTCCTTCTTTTCCTACTTTGAACACTAAAGGCAAAGGCTTCAATGTAATTTCATTATTTATTCTTAATATTTTTATTCCCGCTTTCTGTAAACCACAAGGGCAGTGTGCAACAGGTCAAAAACAATAAAAATAGCCTAAGAACATGGAACCAACAATAAAGCTGCCATTAAAACATTACAAGTAGTTACACTATTAAAAATTAAATGAAATTAAATTAAAAAGTTGGGCCATTTCAAATTGCAGAGTAGGGAAAGATTCTTGCTCCGAGACGAATGGAGCCTGAAAAATAATCAGTAACCACTAACTAGTGCTGAACTTTCAGTATCAGATTACTATGTTCCCGATACTGTGCAGCCTAACCACCTGAAGCTTCTGGAAGATCTCCAAGGGCAGCCCTGTATAGAACACACTAAAGTAGTCTAAATGTGATAGGTCTAAGGGATGAATGTAACTGTGCAAATACAACCCAGGAATCCAGGGATAGCACAGGATAAAGAAGCACCCCTGAGCTAGGAAGCTGATCTTTCAGGGCGAGTGCAATCGTTCCCAGAACAAATTGAATCCCAATTCCAAAGTCAGACTTTCTACTGACCAACAGTATGCCCAGCTTGTCTGGATTAAATCTCAGCTTGTTCATTCTCTTCCAGCTCACTAAGAGATCTAGGCAGGGCTCAAGGATACCAGAAACTTCTTTGGCCATAGATGGCAAGGAGCTATAAAGTGGAGTATCATCAGCGTATTGATGACAAGTTAATCCAAAACTCCCAAGTGGTTTTGTATAGGTATTAAATAACACTGGAAGCAAGGCAGAACCCTGAGAGAAACTGCATGCCAAGTACTGTAGCCCCATAACAGAACCATTTTAATACAGGCCCCAAGGCCCAATCCAGCTAGGAGATCCAGAAATTTACCATGGTGGATGGCATCAAAAGCCACCAAGAGGTCCAGGAGAACTAACTAAGAAGGATGCACCCCCCCCTCCAATTCCTATTTTAGGTTATCAGCCAAGGTGACCAAAGCAGTCTCAATCCCGTGTCCCAGTGATATGGTCTAGATAATCAGCATCATTTAGATCACTATACCATCGTTAAGAGGCTTATGAGGAGCTAGGCAAGCCAGGAAAATGAAGGGATCTGAATATTCCATGGCATCTCTCGTTTGACTGCAAGCAGAAGGAGGAGGCGTCAAGTTGATGGGGGGGGGAGTGCTTGAATGAGATCCTGGCTGAGCAGACGAGAGGCAATTATTTTGGGGTGGCAGTAAAGAGAAAAGCTGAAGGTTTAAATGTGGCAGGTCACATCGAATCTTTGGAATAGGGGCTTGGGCTTGAATCCTTGTCTATGTAACGAAAGAGTGCAAATAGACTAAGATAACTGAATGGCACCCTGCCCCTTAAATCTAATCTCCTCAATACCACTGAGTGAGAGTAAAGGTCAAAGAGAAAGCAATGTGCTGCTCATCTAGGGGTTACCACTGGTATTGCATTAGTAAATGAGTCATGTCTGTACCTGCAAGTGTGCAAGCTGAGCAGCTGACTTCCCCTCGAGGCACAGAGTTTGAGCTAGAAATGCGTTCAAGTCTTCCAAGGAGAGGCTGTCAACCTAGGGGGAAAAGCTTAGCTCAGAGCTATGTAAAAAGTACATACCTTCCCCCATTACCTAAATTCCTTGCTACAGGAATGCCAGTCTTGCACCATGGCCTCATTCAGCTGTAGTTCTTTGAAACACCATTTGCAATTTGCTTTCGCAACTTCAGCTCCTCTGCCCTACTTCCACCAACTTCACCACCCTGCGCTCAAGGATCAGTTTAAAGGTTCCCTCTCTCCCATCTTCTTTGATGGTTTTATAATGAACCACAGAGACATTCACACTTCCCATTGGCCTTCTGTAATGCTGAGCCTTTTCTCCTATTCCTACATTTGAGAAAAGACAGAATTTGCACTTACGTTGGGAAAACTTCCTTGGGTGCAATTAACAAACCACTTGCTGTGTCTTTACCAATTATAAAGCATGGAATCATAGAAGCATTGAACTGTAGAGTTGGAAAGGGCCCATAGGGTCATCTAGTCCAACCCCCTGCAAAGCAGGAATCACAGCTAAATCACCTCTTACAGGCTTTAAGGGGGTTTCTGAGTTTGACTTGAAGCTTTTTTTTGTGGTTTCTGGGAATTCGCAGACAGATGGCATGCTTATGGTATAATAATTTGCTTCAAGCATTTTAGGTGCAATCCATCAAATATTACTTTGGAACAACTGTACAACTACTATACAAAGGACTGCTTCTTTGCTCTGTTAATCAGTACAGTTATTTCATGCAATGCCGAACTGAAGCTTGAGGGGAAAGGGGTTTACCTTTTTCTTAATAACTTCCTTAATGTTTTGATTAAATTAATAGAAACATGGATAGAAAGCCGATGAAATTTAAGCAATCGGATCTGAGTGAGAGGGACAAAGGAAGGAACAAAAGCTCATGTGACAGCAATTTCCTTTAGTTGCCTCTTCGCTGCAGGCTACGGGGATTTATACCGTTGGGAAACTGCTTTGATGGATATCTGTGTCTATTTTAAAGTTAGTTTTGAATTATTACTAGAAAAACGACTTCTAAAGGCGAGTCAGGCCTTGTACGTAAGGACCCACCCTGAAAGATGGGAAGAATCAAGTGCCTCTGAGCATGTAAAGGGTACATTCTTTCCCCATTGAGTGATTACACACACAGAGCAATCAGTGATTAAGGAAAAGGATTTCCAAATAACAAAGTGTGCCTCCATTCGGAGAGCTCCTTGCATCTCTTTTCCTAGGAATTAAGTAGTGCTGTGCTGGACTTTCCCAGGAAGAATGGCAGAGAGCTTAAGAGCTCTTTTCGCGCCACGTCCACTTGGGGTTTCAAGCTTCATCCCACCTCTGAGCTTTCCCCTCCCCAGCCTGCATTCAACCACATATGGTTGAAATTGCGTAGGTTAAATGTGTGTAAGATGTGGGTTTACTGTACTTCAGTAATTTTCAAATAGCAGCCTCTGTTCACACTGCATGTCAAGCTGCTTTTGAAACCCAGGGAAGTTTAACCTTAAGTAGCTTTCTGGATTGTCATCACTATCTTCCAGAAAGACATAGAATTGCTCTTTTTTTGTTATGAAAGCTCAATCTATTTCCATGGCAGTTTGACCATTAGAATGACTTCCTAGAGAAGAACTTCATCGTCATCAGTTAAATCAATCCCGCAAAGTCCTGGGAACAGTCTCTCTCTCTCTCCTCCCCCCACAAATCAATCTCGCAACATACTTGTCCTAATCCATGGATAGCCAAAGCCTTGCAGTGTTGTGGACTACAATTTGCACCAGCCCCTACATGAATGGCCAGTGGTTAGCAATGTTGCGTATTGTGGTCCACACATCACGAGGATACCGTGTTGGCTACCCCTTTACTAACCCATATAGATCTGCTGCAGGCAGACGTAAGGAAAGTCACAAAAGTAGGATTTTCTTTACTTGTAGGAAGAGGTACAGTAACAAGCAGCAGACAACAGCAACAGAAGCTTCCAGAGCCTGGATCTCCTCTGCTATTTCTTGCAGTTGAAAGCATGCCAGAAATGTCCAATGGCGTAGCTTTTCAGTCTCTGGTCCACTGCTGAGCCACAGGGATCTCAAACTAGGAGTGCCACCTAGAAAAGAAAGCCACTATTTCAAACACTGTAGAAGAAAGCTGTAACTAAGTTTTAACAGGAATTACTCACCTTTTCGAGATTATTATTATAATTAGTTAAATTCCTTTATCCAAAGATCATAGCGTGGTTTACAATATAAAAACACAAAAATACGCACCATAAATAACAAACAAAAACAACGCTCCCCTCAGCTATAATGTAAAAATTAATGACTTATACCTAGAATCAAGATTTACGACACATAAAAGATATTGCCACTCTGACCCCGACAGCTGCCCTGGATCTCTGTAAGATTTCATAGAGGGGGAAATTGCATCTTAGTTGTACAGGATTACAGGGCTGAAAAATCTGTGCTATTTATACAATGGATTTGTTTGCACACGTGAAAAACTTCACTCAGCTGCAAGTTTAACAAAGATGCATGTTTAGCAACGATGATATGATCCTTTCACTTCCCTTTTCTTGAAAATGTTAGGCTCCAACAACCCAAGCACCAAACAGTACGCAAGCACTCCCAAAAGGACCCATTTAAATGTCTCCCCTCCCAGCATGTCACCTCTGTGTTTGGTGTGCTGCTGTTATTCAAACCATGCTGCAACCTGGAAGGCCTGTCTCTTGAAATGAAAACTCATTTGTGCATCATGTTAACAGTGAAGGACAACAGGGTTTATTATTTTATTCCCTGGCAAGAATGAAAGCATGTGAAGTCATAATGCATCCATGAACATATAAAGATGCGTGCATTACTTCTAGACTCCTTTTTATGCCACTTGTCTTATATCTTATTGCCAGTGACCAAAAACTTGATTGCTATTGCATTACTGTTCCTCAACTATCAAAGTGAGATATATAAAGTTTGAAATATAAATACAATGTTTAGAAAGCTGTATTTAGATAAATTCCTGCCATAAAACTATTTGCCCAGCCTTTCAGATAGACAAAGATGCCAGTTTTAAGATGAGTTAAGATGGTAACACATCTGCCTTTCCTTTTTATTTACAAACAGGAGTTGCATTCCTTTGGGTGAACCACTTGGCCACTATAAATGACTATAGTGTTGAGGTGTCAAACAGGGTGTGAAATAAATGTTTGTTTATTTGGCCAACAAAACTCACTAACCAAATGGTGCTTTTGCCCAGGGAGACAAAACAGAAAATAAATATTTTGTCCATCACCCTCATGTTGGTTTTCTTTCATATATTCTCAGTGTGAAATTCTGAAGAATGGCTTCTCAAATTTGAAGAAAATTGGTGCTTGAACAGTAGCACTGAATGCAATTTTCTAGAAGCGTTTCAATTGTCCACAAATTGAGTAGTCTGCTAGTTCAATATCCCATATATATATATATATATATATATATATATATATATATATATACACACATATATATATATACATATATATATATACATACTGCCATATTTCCAGGATACCCCAAAAATTGATGAGCTTTTTTAATAAAACCCCCAAGATTGTTGAGCTTTATTTAGGAAATCCTGTAAGCTGTTGACATTATTTTAGACAACCCCCCCCTTAGACTTGTATGAGAAAAATAATGAAAGTTCCATGAGTTCAATGGTTGTATTCTGCATAGCTTATCTGGATATTACTCAGACCAGGGAAAAACTGAAAAGAGCACCATAAAGACTCAGTGTGATAAACTTCCATTGAAATGAGTAAAGCCGGCAAAATCATTTAATGTTTTATAATACAATCCTAAGCATGTTTACTACAAACTCTTAATAAGCTCGGTGGAGCTTACTTCCTAGTGAATATGGTAAGAACTTACTTCCAATAAAACATACAAAGGATTTCCCTAAATATAAATAAAAGTTGATGTAAATATGCCTGTTCCCAGTAAAGCCCTAATACATCGTTTACAGTTCTGCAACAGTGATGTTCTCTAAACTTGCAACCCATTTCTCTTTATATGTGTGCAGAGAGCAGAATTCTTATGGGAGTCAAACACAGCTCTTCCCCTTCAGCTACCATGGGTTGGACCTCTAGATGAGTGGACTTCCAGTCCTCTATTGTGAAGATCTACAAAGGGTTCTTTACCAAGGAGAATGAATTGCAAGATATCTCAGAGCACACACATAATGTAGTGGCTTTCCCAACATGGCAACAGCATGAAGGGAGACGGTGCTCCAAAACATGTGTTTTATTCTCATGCGCAGGCAATGAGAAAGAGGGGAGGTGGGAGACAGCCTATAGACCACCACCCTGTCAACACAACTAATCCGTTTGAAGGTAGTCTAAGCACTCCTGCATCTCTCAGAAATACTATTCTTCAATCGTCCTTGACTAGGTTTTAACCTTCAAGTATAAGTTACCAACATCTACACAGATCCAAATGAAAACACACTTGAATCTTTTTGGAGAAAATTCACACATTTATAAAAGATGTGAAAAGGTAAACAGAATAAAAACTGTAAAATTACTCATTTCAATCATGCAAGATTTCATACCTATCTTTATTTTCCTTAAAAAAGAAATATAGATGAAATACACAGGTGCACATTTATATATGTTCCAAAAATACTCTTTGAACAAGTAAACAGAATGTGACATTTGTTTTTACGAGCCTGACTTTGCATTTCAGTCAATAACCTCCTACCAAAGCATTTTTAGATTTGAAAGTGACACACTGCCAACCTCCTTATTTGGTGAGCTACAGATTGATGCTGCAGATAAAACTGACATCAGAGAATTTAAGGCATACAAATATGGACAGCTGATTTTTTTTTAGAAAAACATTTGTTTTGGAACAGACCACTGAAAATAAACTTTGTAAGTTCTCCTTCCTTACTAGTCTGCACTGAAATCAAACAGCTTTTCATTACTGAATTGCTAGCAAATATGGTGCTATTACAAAGCCTTGCTTCCAGGACATTTTTGGCTGAAATTTCTCATACTTAAACTCAGCCCAAATAATTCTTTTTACAAGCGAGTTTAGAGAGTGATGGATTGATGTCACTGCCTCTGCCCAAGAAGGAAACTCCTCCATCTTATGAGATGCAAAATTCTGTCTCCCAACTCTATGTCTGTACTGCTGGCAAGCGAGAATAATGAGATGGAACCACTCTACACTTTCACCATGCCTGACCCCACTCAAAATTCAGTAGAGATACTTGATGACTGCACAGCTAACAGTACACACCTGAGGATCAGATGACACACAGGTTCTTCAGCATTTGTACCTATCTAACATGTAACTAACCCAACAACATACTAGTGCAGTGCAGAAACAGGCCCAGTTCTTCTGTCTCAGCCACATTATTCAGCTAGAGCAGAATTTGGCACTGGGGTGCATTCACATCCTGAGTATATTATTTTCCTAGTGGTTATTTTGCTTCTTTCTCATCTGCACAATGTAATCACTCCTCATATTTCCCTTCCCACCTCTTTGCAGGAATGCAATCAATGAATGAAGTATGGAGCTCACTCACTCTTGTTAAGAAAGTGCCTATGCTGTCTTTTTCTATATTCCTTAACGTAACATAGGAGGCTGTCTTATACCAAATCAATCATTCATTCGTTTTATTTGTATGCTGCTTTTCCACACACAAAAATCATGCTCAAAATGGGATGCAGCAAAGGAAAAATGATGCATTTCAACCATACACCACATAAGGAATAGCATATATAATAACATACTCCAAAACCACATTCTAATACTATAAATTTAATAATTTAAGAAGGCAACTTAACAACCTGCAGCATCCAACAGCAAAACTAACCATTGATCCATCTAGCTCAGTATTATCAATGCTGGCCGGTACTAGTTTTCCAGGGCCTTTCCCAGCCTGGAGATGTCAGGGATTGAACTTTCTGCAGACAAAGCATCTGCTCTACATTACAGTCCTTTCCCAATGACTTGGGGTGGTATTAAACAAAGTGTTACTCACAGTGGATTCTGTCTGGGTCTTTTTTCACATTTTCTCTGGAAATTGTGTTGGCTGCCAATTTTTAATTTTATTGCAGTGCTGTATTTCTGTATTTTAACCCGCTGAATTTTCATGGTTGATGTTTGTTGTTTTTAGATGCCGAAAGCCTCCCTGAGGACCTATCAAACCATTCTGGCAAGCTACATGTTTCTGAAATAAATGCATTTACGTAGGGTGGCTTTATCAAAGCCGTCTGGCTCTCTGAAACAAAATCATCTTAAATATCATTTAAATCCACACTGCACGATTTCTGTTCTCATCCTGAAGCAAAGTTCTTAACCCAAGGTACTATTTCTGGGTTAGCGGAGTCTGTAACCTGAAGCATCTGTAACCTGAAGCGTATGTAACCCGGGGTACCACTTTATTTGAGAGCAAAGTACTGTATTTTTCGCCCTATAAGACGCACTTTTTCCCCTCCAAAAATGAAGGGGAAATGTGTGTGCATCCTATGGGGCGAATGCAGGCATTCGCTGAAGCCTGGAGAGCGAGAGGGGCCGGTGTGCACTGACCCTTCTCGCTCTCCAGGCTTCAGGAAGCTATCCGTAAGCCTTGTGAGCGGCAGCCTGCAGCCCCGGGCTTCGGGCAGATATCGGGCAGCCCCACAAGCTCAGGGGACAGCGGGAAGGCGGAGCGCCGCCATCCCGCTATTCCCCGACCTGGTTTGGAGGCTGGCGGTGGGGAGAAGCAAGCTTCTCCCCACCGCCAGCCCCACAAGCTTGGGGGACAACGGGGCAAGCCGCTGCCCCATGGAGGCTAGAGAGGCTGTCCCTGAAGGCAGAAGAGGGAGACGGAGTGCTCCGTCTCCCTCTTCTAGCTTGGGGATGGCTGCGGGGGGGGGGGGGGGGATAATTTTTTCCCCCTTGCTTTCCCCCCCAAAAAACTAGGTGCGCCCTATGGGGTGAAAAATACGGTATTGTGTATTTAGTTATCAATTTGCAATACAAAATGAAATTTCATTTTACCTGGGAGTTCCTTGGGTTGTACTAAGTCCGGTTGTTTCAGAGAATTCCCAGCGTACACAAACCACTCCTTTACTACAGGGTAGGTTCCATTGACATCTAAGGAAAAAAGAATTGGATCAATGAACCAATAAGAGAACTGACATTTTCCAATTGGAAGCGTTTACTCTTTAAAGACACAAAAATACAGTGGTACCTTGGGTTAAGAACTTAATTCGTTCCGGAGGTCCGTTCTTAACCTGAAACTGTTCTTAACCTGAGGTACCACTTTAGCTAATGGGGCCTCCCGCTGTCGCCGCGCCACTGCCGTGCGATTTCTGTTCTCATCCTGAAGCAAAGTTCTTAACCCGAGGTACTATTTCTGGGTTAGCGGAGTCTGTAACCTGAAGCATATGTAACATGAAGCGTATGTAACACGAGGTACCACTGTATAGATAAAGGCTGCAATCCCATATCCAAGGAACCACTGTATTTAATACCCTAATTCTATACGTCGCATAGATGTGATACGACAAGACAGACAGCAGTAGGCACTGACTTACCTACCTCGGCAAGCCATGTAAGCTATCGTGACATTGTTAAATAGAAGTTGCAATCCCATGCTAGTTTACAACCATGTTTTGGATGTGGATGTTTGAACCAAGTTTCATAGTAGCTTTGAAGCCTTTAGGTTAGCATATCATTAAATTGCCCCAGTTCTGCTTTCCCTGCTTGCTCCCATATTTTGCATATCTTGTCAATTTGTCCGCAAACAAATGAAGTCTTCAAGACTCTCATATTTCTGCATGAGACAATTCTTTGCAGGGAAGTCCCTCTGATATAGCAAGGGTGGAGAACCTCTGGCCCAAAGACCAAACGTGGCCTTCCAGGCCTCTCCATTTGTCCCGCAAGCCCGTTTTCAGGAAGCCACAACCACCTGTCCCACACCCGGCATCACTATGTCAAATGATTGTCAGGTGGGTGGCCCTGCTCACCTGCCAACTTTGGCTTGGCAGGGGTGGAGGAGATAAAAGATCTGGCTCTCTGGCAAGGAAAGGTTCCTCACCCTGAGATACAGAACAACTGTCTAGCCTAGCAGGCCAACCACAGTGGTCAGGCAGATGCAACAATATACTGCACAGTCTGTATCTGTACTGGAACTATACTTCTCTGTTTTTATATTTGAAATTATTTATTTTTTACATATGGAATTGTTTAAGTTGCTATCTATATATTGTAAGCTTTAAGTAAAAATAAATGGTTTGAATATTCTAAATTCTGTTTCTGTGTTGACTGGCCAATGACCTTATAGTTCAGGCCTGAATAACTGATTTTTATTTTTATTTTCAAAGGAGGTAACACTTTGGGATCAATTCTCCAACCTAACTCACAATAGTTATTTCAACCCCTGAAGAAAGCATTGCATTTTTTTTCAAACAACACAAACTTTCTGTGGTGTTTTTTTTTTTAAAAAAAAAACCTACAAAGCTAGTCTAAACATAACCGTTTTGCTCTGCTTTCTGATCATTAACAGCTTTCATGACTGTTTTATTACCGCACTAGTGGGGGAACTAATCACCTTAAAAGGTTCAAAAATGCACCAACATGTAAGTACACCCTGTTCTTATTCTTATTATTTCTAATGGCCTTCTCCTTACTAATTGCATGTAGAATGCCTACAGCATCAAGGCCTAAATTTCATGCAGATGTGAGCCTCTCAAAAATGGATGTGGAGATTTCACATTTCAACAAAATATTTTGAGAAGCCTGTGAATAAAAATGTGACCCAGCTCACAATCTAGTGCCCTTCATAGGTTTTGGACTAGAACTCCTTTCAGCCCTACCCAGTAGGACCAGTTACATTGCATTGAAATTCCAGCACAGCGTTTACCTTTTGCAGACTCCAGCAGAAGAGAATAGATATGCTGACGGGCAGGGAGAAAGATAAATGCCTGTCCAGGAAGCTCTGTATCATCTTCATCTTCCAAAGTGTTGCTGCATTCATCCTCTCCGCTGCACATGAAAGCGTACGCACGACTTTCAGCTCTCACAAATTTTTCTTTAGCTATCTGTTCACAAGAGACCCAGATATATTATTTGCTTTCACTGCTGTCACTTGGTATTTGTGATTCTTTTCTGTTTTACAGCAGTAGGATGCCAAAGAAGATTTGGCACAAGAGAAGGGCAAATGAGCTCCTCTCCAAAAAACAAGTGTCTTGAGGTAATAAAGCAAACGATAATAATACAATATGCATGTATCACACACGTGTGCATAAGTCCAAGGTACAACAGGGCATTCATAACTATACAAAAAGAAACTTCAAGAGCTTAATTACCTGCAGGATCTCCTGATCTAAACACAGGGGCACTTCTTGTTTGACTGATGCCGCTGAGCAATGTGAGAAGTCACAAGGAAGCCATGGAGACTGCTGCCCAGGCAGGAGATAAGACTCTATCACACTGCAAAGTAGGGATTTGTCTGATTCCAAAGGCAACGTTTCTGCTAAAGCTATCAAACTACCATATGAACGTGAAATAGATGAAATATAGTTTGCCACGGCTAGAATCATGCTACTCCTTTTATTAGAGCCCTGGCTTTTTGCACAGTATGAAGCGAGGCATTGATTCCGAAAACGTTCCATAACCTTTTCTGGTACTATGTCTGTGCCAAGGATGCAGGCAAGAAGGGGGAGATCTGTTGGATGGAGGCCCAACCTGCTGCAGAGATTCTGCCTTGAGAACATCACTGTATCTAGCCTATGCAAGTGGAGCTCTTTGACGGAAAAATAGGGAGCAGTGTCAAAAATCAGATAGTCTGTGTCCTCTGCAAGAATCCCCATGCAGTTGTTATGCAGTGCATAAGACGCCACTTCATAGTCTGCCTCTCGCAGTGAACATATTGTCTCTTGACCAAGGGTCCTCAAGGCAGAGCGTGCAAAAGTAGCCAACCCAGATGGAATAAAGAACATTTCTCTCCCGGGCTGCTGCTTATAGGTCTTGATGAACCGAAAGATCTTGGCTATTTCTTTGCCATTATCCAATCTCCGCCTAACCCATTCACTTCGCTTTTTTGGCTCCACCAAACCATCAAAGTAAAACACAAGTTTGATACCAGCTGCTGTAAAGGTGTTTATGAAACGATCCAGTACAGAAAGATATTCGCGCCACTGGCCACCACAAACCCACAATTCTGCTGTGTACCACTTTCGAATACAACACATGGCATCTACCACAAGGACAGGAGTAGACCCAGGATACTTGCTGCGGTGCTCTTCTGCCACTACTTTCAGGTTTACCGCTGTACATGCACCCGGACAGTCATTAGTTACAAATGAATACAAGCCTTTAACGCCCATATTGCAGCGATACGTAAAGTTCAGTTTCTTCAAGAACCTAAAGAAACGAAACACATAAACAGTAAGACAAATCATTCTGGGAACAATTTCAATAAGGAAGGCTACCGTAAGAGGGGTGCAAGAAACGCCACACAAATCCACAGAACTATAAAAGAGATCCATCGGCAAAAGGGTTGCTCTTCCACGGCATGCAGTGGATGCAATGCATCTGGATCCCTGAGAGAAGGGACTGAAACAAACTTTCATCGATAACAATTGGGGTCCAAAGAACCATCCAACTTTTTCCACATATCCAAAGAAGGTTAAGACTTGTGTTTCCCAAATGGCATCCTTAACTTTTGAAAGTGGAAGCTTTTGAAACTGGTCGGACTTTTGAAAGCAATTTGGTGATTTGGCATGGAGGATTCGCATGGCAAAAGTAGCTCTCTGGATCTTGGCCCATGTCTTTATTGTATCTCTGTCTCGGTTTCTTTCTCCCCATTGTACCCTTGCCACCAGCTGAAGGTAGAAAACCATCCTTCAGCTATAAGACCTAGCTTCCCACCCCACCTTTTAACATTTGACATGTAAGCTAAATCTGGTGCGCACACAGCCTTTTTCATGGGTGCAGCCAGGATTTATGTTGGGGGGCAGGCTTTATGATAGGGTGACAGAACCTCAGTTAGTTACATTCTTTTGATTTACTTGATTTGGCGGGGGGGTAGCTGCCCATGGCCTTTTTGGGTTGTACCCCATGATGGCATTAAGCAAGCAGTGCTTCCACTCACAAAAAACCGGACAACTGATTTTCACTGACACTTCCTACACACTGCGCCTTTTAAATAGTCAGATAGATGTTTAAATAAATTAAATTACATGATTAAATTCATGGGCTCACAATAAGATGATATAAGTACTGTAATTGTATAAATACCAGAGGTACAGTCTCCGATCATTCAGTTAATGCAAGGAAAGAACTGTTTCCAAAATGCATATGGGAAATCAGAAAAGACAAATTTGAACTAGCCATGATATAAAAAGAACCTCCCTTTAAAAATGAACTTTTATCTGCAATCCTACCCATACTTACTAAGGAATAATCCTAACTGAGCTCAATGAGACTTACCTCTGAGCTGTGCTTTTTTTCTAAAAAAATGTTTAGGGGTACTCTCATATTCCTACTCATATTGAAATACTGCCCCTCAATGAGGCCAAACTTAGATTCACAAATATTTAGGGGTATGCGTACCCCTGCGTACCCCCAGAAAAAAGCACTGCCTCTGAGTAGTATGCTCAGGATTGCACAGTTAATAATGCAAGACTTTCTTTTCCTTTTTTACATTACTGAAAAGAAATTTCCCTTCTTTCTAACACAAACAGTGAAGAAATACACTGCAAGTTTTAATTAGGCTGGTGTCTATCTTTCGCACGACTGATTTCTCACATTTTCAATTACAAAGCACCTACGAAGTGTTATATTCAGTACATGCTACTAAAATAAGGTGATTGCGGATTGCTAATTTTCCATTTTAAAAGCTGACAGTGGGTTTACTTTCTAACTTCATGGTTCAAAAATCCCAGCCCTTCATGTGCAATTTACAAGTTCTTTTTCATTGTAACACCAGAATATATTACTAAACCAGTGCAATGTCTACTCAGAATTAAGTCCCACTGAGTTCAATGGGACTTTCTCCCAGGCAAGAAGGTATAGGATTGCAGCCCAACACAATCTAAAACTAACATGAAATTACTTTTTCAGAGATGCTACTGAATGCCCTTCCTCGGGTGCACAGATTTATCTAACAGACACTGTAGCTTCTTTCCCAGATAAATGAACACTCCCTGACAATTCTAAGATTTGCTATAACAGGCTTAACTGAGGCCTGAAACCTTGTGCATCAAAGAGACTGGAAATTAAAAACGGGCATAATTAAACTCTTCACAGAGCCGTGTCCAATGTTTCAGCTCATCATCACTAAAATGTCTCAAATACCTACAGAAACTACTATAACTCCCAGTGACCTGAAACAGTGGGGGTGTGAGTGTCCTCCTCACCTGTCTCCCTTCCCTCAACCCAAATTTTCTCACACCCTCCCCTTTTTGGAGGATCCCAGGTAGGAAATAAAAATGCAGATTGAGGGAGAAGGCAATGAGAATGTCCTATGGACGATGGAGAATTAATGGAGGCAACAGGAAGCTTACTATCCACACCAGTGCCGGATTTACGTATAAGCTAAACAAGCTATAGCTTAGGGCCCCCTCTCTTGGGGGCCCCCAAAAAATTTAATGAAAAAAAAAAACCTGGATGTAAATTTCCAAAACATAAGATAAAAAACAAATAAAATAAAACCTACATACAGCAACAGTGTTTTGTGTTGTGTAGGCTCCTATGTAGTAGGCCCCGCCTGCTAGCCTGCTCCCTAAAATAAGGTTACCAGACGTCCCTGTTTCCTGGGGACAGTCCCCAGATTTACAAATTATTCCCCTGACAAAATCCATCTACACTGGTACCTCTAGCTGCAGACACAATCCGTTCCAGGGTGCCGTTCGCACCCCGAAAAATCCGCAACTAGAGCGGGGCTTCTGAGCAAGCGCGGAGCGCGATAGAGCGCTTCTGCGCATGTGCGAAGCGCACAAACGCTTCTGCACACACACGTGGCGAAACCCAGAAGTATACACTTCCGGGTTTGCCGCATTCGCAAGCTGAAAAGACGCAACATGAACCTAACGCAACACGAGGTATGACTGTATTTAGTAGGAAGTTGAAAAGTGTCCCTGGATTCATTGAAAAAAATCTGGTACCCTTACCCTAAAATATCACTGGTTTGCTCATTTCTATATATAGGGTGCCTACATTCTGCATGTACAAATGGCTTTAGATACCTTTCAGGTCCATAAAGTACCATATAGCATATACAGTATTCAACATAAAAAACAGTGGCAATTTGTTCTTGACAAAGGACAGCTGGACATATAAAGGGCCCAGTTACCTTCAGTAGCTTAGGGCCTCATCAAACCTAAATCCGGCCCTGATCCACATTAAGCAGTTATGGATGAGCTCTTGATGCTGCTACCTGTGAAAGCAGCCTATATTATGACAAACTGGCAGATAAGGAGGACTGGCACTGCCAAAGACCCCACTATGAATAGCCAGTCCCCTAAATGGAGGTAGCACCACCTCTGAACAGAATTCCTTGTCCGAGAGGCTCACCAGGCCACCTGACTGTACCCTTTCCTGGGCGCATACAGGCAACTACCTGCGTTGTGCCTTAAGGAGAGAAGCCACCCGCTCTTGCCCTCGCGCTGACAACGCCACTAACCCGCCTCCACAGCCGCCTCGGCTTCCTTTCGTACACCGACGCCAAGGGCCTACGGGCTGCACGCGTCTCTCGCAAAACTTCCGGTTCCCAGTGGCCTTTCTCAGAAGCCATATGCGGGGAGGAAAGACGTCGAAAATTAACGCAAAGCCTCACAAGGGGTAAGGCTCTCGGTGCTTTAGTTTAAAATAACTGGACCCTTTACGAGATGGAGGTACTGTATGATATACGCTGTGAAATAAAAGGGCGCTGGCGTTTTATTTCGGCCTCGGCGTGAGCGCTCCCCTCTTCTACGCCTCACAGAAATTCCGGAGAGAGAAGTAAATTGTGAGAAAGGTTTTGCCTACAGGATTTCAAAGTAATGTAACCTATACGCTCCCCTCTGATTCCCGTGCAGCTCATACGCCGCCCCAAAAACAGAGAAACCAACAACAAGCGATCCAGGGTTAAAATTCTATGGGGTGGAACAGGAACCCCATGTTGACATTCAGAAATGCGGGACAGCCAGGCATTCAACAGGTACACGCCCCCTCTGCCCCCAGCCATGCAAATTTAGGGGTGGGGTAGTATTTCTGCATCTTGTGCAGCCTTGGGAAGGATCACTTTGGACTATTGCATGGGTAGACAAACTAAGGCCCGGGGGCCGGGTCAGGCCCAATCGCCTTCTCAATCCGGCCCGCGGGCAGTCTGGGAATCAGCACGTTTTTACATGAGTAGAATGTGTGCTTTTATTTAAAATGCATCTCTGGGTTATTTGTGGGGCATAGGAATTTGTTCATTATTATTTTTTTCAAAATATAGTCTGCCCCTCCCCCAGGTCTGCGGAACAGCGGACTGGCCCCCTGCTGAAAAAGTTTGCTGACCCCTGGACTACTGCAATGCCCTCTACGTAGGTCCACATTTGAAGGTGACTCAGAAACTACAACTAATCCAGAATGCTGCAGACTGGGAGCGAATGCCAGGACCATATAACACCAGTCCTAAAGGATCTACCCTGGCTCCCAGTACGTTTCCAAGCAGAATTCAAAGTGTGGGTGCTGACCTGTAATGCCCTAAATAGCTTTGGCCCACCAAAACTGTTGAGCTTTTTTTGGGAACAAACCCAACAAGCCTAAGCAGACACTGAGGTCCAGCCCTGAGGGCCTTCTGGCGGTTCCCTCACTGTGAGATGTGAGTTTACAGGGAACCAGGCAGAGGGCCATCTCGGTAGTGGCACCCACCCATCAGATGTCAAGGAAATAAGCAACTATCTGACTTTTAGAAGACATCTGAAGGCAGCCCTGTCTAGGGAAGTTTTTAAATGTTTGATGTTTTATTGTGTTTTTAATATTCTGTTGAGATCCGCCCAGAGTGGCTGGGGCATCCTAGTCAGATGGGCAGCATATAAATATTATTACTATTATTATTATTATTATTATTATTATTATTATTATTATTATTACAAACCTTTCCCTGGTTCAAGCCCAACTCTGGATCTGTAATGGCAACACATTAGGCCAACACATTTCTGGTGATCCCTTGAACCCGCTGACAGGGCACAGCATCAAACACCCCACTCGTGTATTCCAAAGTAAGCACCACAGGGCTTGACAGGGCTGGGTTTACTCCCAGGTAAGCGTGCGGAGGATTACAACTACGCAGCCCGATCCTATGCATATATATACATGCAAGGAACATCTGCCAAGTTCAATTGAGCTTGTTCCCTGGAAAAGCATGTTTAACAGTCCATGTGAGCCGATTTGGTGTAGAGGTTAGACTGTTAATTAGGCATAGGACCTGGGAGAGCAGGATTCAAATCCCACCTCAGTCATGAAGCTTAGCAAGTGACTTTGGACCAGCCACTGCCTCTCGACCTAAACTACCTTGCAAGGATGCTGTGAAATGGGGGGGGGGGGGAGAGAAGAAGCATGCATGACTCATTATAGAGAATATAAGCATCACCGTATATAAATAGATGGATACTCAGAAGACTGCTGTGAGCAGACAAAGTGAGGCCCGCTACGTTGGATGGGGCTTACTCCCTAAGCAATTGCAGCAACAGGATCTGGCACTTCTGTCACTATTTAAGACCATCTCTGTGGGGTTAGACCAAAGGCTCCTCTGTTCTCACAGGGCTCAACAGGTTGCCCACAGGAAGCCCCCAAACAGGACCTGAGTGCAGCAAGGACATTCCCTCCCCACTTGGGAGTCTCATCAACCAGCATTTAGAGGCATACAGCCTCCTCCGACAGTGGACATGGAAAATAGCCGCCGTGGCTAGCGGCCACTGATTTGAACAGCATTTATAGAATCATAGACCTGTATAGTTGGAAGGGACCCTGTGGGTCATCTAGTCCAACCCCTTGCAATGGAGGAATCATGCCCAGAGCCATTCCAGAAGCTGAGAAGAGGAAGGAGCCCAAATCACGATTTATGCTTCAATTCTCGTTGCTAAAACAACTCTTAATTTCTCGGCTGCCTCCCTGCCCAGCTTCCTCCTCTCACCACTAGGCCGGCTGCCTTTTTTCCTACCTAAAACACCTCGAGTTCTATTCTGACAGGCAGCGAGGGAAGCAGTTTCACGAAGGGAAATACAAAATCACGCCCCCCCTTCCTTCCCGAGTAGAGTATAATTCTGCCAAAGCACTGGAACGGAAAAGCACCTCTCTCTCTCTTTGCCCCAAAGTTTTACTACAATCCCCGTTTACTTCCTTTGCTCGGAATGCAACGGCGTCTAATGGCAGCCTGAAGTGAGCGCTGCGTGGAGCGCTTTCATTAATGAGCTATCTCTTTGCGAAAACGCCGGCGCCGCTTGGGAAAATCGTGGAGAGAGAGAGCGCCGCGTACACCATCCCGCCCGCGAGCCCCTTAGGATTTCTGCGGCGTCCTTTTTTTCTTATCTCTATGGTTCTTCCCGGACCGAGAAAGTGCGGGAGTCGGCCACGTGACCTCCCGCGGCCGGAGTCTCTTCCTCGAAGTTGGCGCCGCCCTCGTCGTGGAATAGAGGCGGAGCCGAGGAAGCCTCGAAGCGTAGAATGAATGGCAGAGCTGGAAGGGAGGGACCCCGAGGGGTCATCTAGTCCAACCCCCTGCAATACAGGAATCTCAGCTAGATCATAGGATCATAGATGCAGACGAGGAGGAGAATGGCAAAGAGAACTTGCGCAGGACAGACTGGTAATACACGCAACTTTGAAGCCTCCTCCTTTTGCAGTGCCGCTTATTTATCATTTGCTGCCGCAGTAAGAGCACAAGGCCATCTCACGTGAGGCTTTCCGCGTGCGTATTGTTGGTTTCTCGTTTATTTCATGCAATTGACACTGAGGGGTCCTTGCATGTGCTCTGCTACAACTTATACTGCTACAACTTATACCGCCCCATAAATCTTTTTCATCTTCTATATGTTTCATACCCCTCTTAATTTCTCACTGCGGGTTTTCTCTCCAATTGAAATGAAAGAGAAATCTTCATATTTCTTCCATCCTTGATTAACCCTTGATTAAAACCAATATTGTCTACTGTTGTCATTCTTTAATACCAATTGTACCCTATAGTTAATGTTCGCAAATAATCAAGCTTCATGCTAATTTGCTTCTTTTTCTGTCGAAAGGCAAACTTTTTTATGTCTTCTTTCTGTCTGCTAATTGCTAAGGCAGGGGACAGTGGGGCAATACTATTAAAACTATAGGTGTCGCCTTAAATGTTCAATGAAATTGTTTTTAAAGATTTGTTTAAATGTCCCTCCCCTTTTCATCATCATCATCAACAACAATACTACCCTATTTTTGCTTCTGCGGCTTCTTTTTTTATTGGGAATCTTTTCTGTGTGTCTCTTTCTTGGAGTTGGGCTTTAAAAAGATGGTTTCCTAGCAGCAGAATGCAGAAGGCCCATTCATATTACAATGGGCAGAGAGGAAAGAAAGAGGCTGGTTTGTTTAAACTGCTTCTGTCTTCATTCACAGCCTGATATCCATGGGCATTGTGCCGGCTACAATGGAACTAAAGGACGTATTGTGGCCGAAAACAAATCAAAACAGAAGAAGCAATGATCAGAGAAAAGAGTCATGCAACAAAATTGTCCCCAAAATCGAAGTCTTACATCTGAGATTTATGTTACCTTTTTGCTGCTTGGCCTATTGACCAGTGTTTCGAATAACCACTAGAGTTTAATAAACAAAGCCTCACATGGGAACTTTCATGATCATTTGCAAAAGGCAGAAAAGATGCAGCCAGGGTAGTGGGGGTTTTTTTGTTCCTTTACCATTGTCGTCCTGGCCTTGCAAGAGTTTTGCATGGAAGAAGGGCACCGGTGGCTTTTCTTTAGCAGTGAGTCACATATGCTAAGTTTACAAAAAAAATAATAACTGGTTTGGGGCCTAAAAGATGCCCTCTTTCTCTCTCACGGACACACATATATGCACCATAAGTCTGGATGATGAGCTCCTCTCTGAAGTTCTCTGGTGATCACATGACCTACTTCAATCCGATAGGCAACAGGTGGAAGCTTGAATAACTTCACATATTTTTTTCCGGGGGGGAGGGAGGAGGGAAGGGGGCTCAATGGGGAGCCAATTGGAGGATTAGATCAGATGTTATTGCCAGTGGAAAAAATTAAACAGAGCAGTGCTCTGGGGAACACAGATTAATATATTTAGTGACTTTGCGTACACAAAGGCTTACCATTGTAACCACGTCTGAATGCCTGTGAATAGGATGGAACATATGCAGCCTGCCACCGCAGGTGCCCACATCTGTTATTCCCCAGGCAGATGCTCGCAGGGGGAAAAGGGGGAGCCCAGTTCAAAAGTAGGAGATCTGCCTCAACCCCAAACGCTTCTTTCACAACCACTTTCTGGAGAATACTTGCTTTAAGTAAAATGCGTGGGGGGTGGGGAGAGGTAAGAAGGAAGCGCTTAATAGGAAATAATATATTTGAAACAGAATAGAGCTGCACAAGAGACAGAAGGAAAAGAGACACGGCAGATAACAAGCAGCAAATACGTGGCTTTTTCTAATGCTGCATTCGCTTATTTTGCAAACAGTTCCACTGGGCTCTGCAGGACTTGCTTTCAAGCAAATCTATTTAGGATTGAAGTGTTTTGAACTGCCGATTAAATCCAAGGCCTTAAAAGAGCTGATACAAAATTTGAATGGTGGTTAACCATAGTAATACAGTAAACATACCATATTTTTCCGTGTATAAGACCAAGGGTTTTTTTACAAAAAAATTAGGTTGAAAATTGGGGATCGTCTTAAACACAGGTAGTGCTGAGGGTTGTTTTCTTAATTTGGAGTCCCCCAAAATAGGGGGTGTCTTATACATGGGGGCATCTTATACACTAAAAAATACGGCACTTTGGAATGCAATTGATAATTGGCGTTTCAAGGCAGATGTCTAGCTGGAAATGAGATGGAGACATTTTATTACTTAATAAAATATTCCTAGACATTTTACTTACTAAAAGATTTATGTACTGCTTTTGACATATGTACCAAAGTAGTGTACATAAACTACACTGAAGTGTTTTTTGTCAGCGACAAATGTTAATATTAAATCTTTAGATGGAATTATATGGCAAACAGAGCATGTAACCCCTGTCTCATTCATCCTTATTAGGGTGTCTGGGGTGTATTACTTTATGGTGTCAGGATTCAAGCCCCAACCTGCAACCTCTTACACAGATACAGGGGTAATAGTGGCAGTTACTTTTGAAAGAGAGGAACTCTGCACATGCTTGGAGGAATATTGCAGTGTTCTACGTACCAACAACAGGTCCCAGAGCCAAATTAAGGAACTTATGCCCCCATTATTTTAAAGTAAGCGTCACTGAATTCAAGTGAGGTTCACTTCCAGGTAATCAAGGATAGGAGCCAACTGCATTGTTTGTTTAGTTATTTATTTGAAATATTTAAACCTACCTAGTGACTGAAGTTCTCAAGGCTGTTTACAATGCATTCAAGAGACACTGAAACAGGCAGTCAGCATATTAAGAGTCCTGGGCACTGGACTGGCTCGTGCCTTGTTTGCTTCCAGGGAAAAGGCACATGTTGGGCAAAAATATTGCTGCTTAATAGCCTGGTTCTTTCCTTGAAAGTCCTGTTGGACAAACAGCCACTTCTGAGTCAACATGCATAGAGGATGTGGCTGAAGCACATAGTTGAAATGATGGAATTGGCTACTGCAAGTTGTAGTAATGACCTGCGGGGAAAGCACTGTTCCACTCCTTTTTCCCCTCTCCTCCCTCCCAGGCATTGGGCTGGCCACTATGAGAACAGAGTGCTGGACCCTTGAACTGCTCCAGCACGGCTCTTTTGATGTTCTTCTGTTCCACTGGTTATAATGGGACTTGCTTCTAAGCCAGTGGTTAAAATAACAGTCTTCCTTGCAGAGCATCAATTGCATCCCCCACCCCACTGTTCTGCGCCATGAAGGCCGCTGCAAAGAAACCATCTCTGTCCACCCATTAAGAGTCCTAAGCACGCAGCAGGCACTGTGTTCTCATTCCAGCCACCATGTACTGCTTTTCTGCATGGGTGTAAGGATCAGGCCCAACCTCACGTCACCACTTAACACAGCCCATGACATCACTCCATTCTCTCTAGGCAATGAATGGCTGGTCCTTTTGTTGTTCTAATCCTGTTCTCTTTGCCTTATGCAAAACTGGTTAGTTTTGTTTTGCATCCAGGGTGGAAAAGGGCAGTTCCAATATTGCCTTGCTCCACAGCCACAATAGCCAGCTTCACACCGTTTAAATGTGGCACCAAAGAGGAACGTTTAGTGGGAAACAGAAATACGTCAGGACAGCAAAAGGATTTAAGTGTTTGGAAACTTGTGCAGATCCGTTTCAGAGTAAATGAGACTAAAATTATTTGTTTCTGTTGGAGGGAGTTTTGCAAAATGGTTTTTTACTTTTACTTAGACTGATCCTAAGCATCTTGGAAGAGAATTGATCCTTGTTTCAACCACTTACTTTTGGGCTAGGGCCTTGTTGTGGGTACATTTTTACATGCCCATACTTAGAATATAATTTGTAATGCATATTCAATAAGGCGTCTTGAATAGTCTGCCTTTTAAAAAAAGGTAACACAAATGTAAAACCGACATGGTCTAGAATGTCTGTTCGTTGACAAACTTTTTTTCTGCCTTTTATCTCACTTTAACAATATTCACATGTGCCTGAGAGTAGCTTCAGGTGGGCTCAAAGGCACTTTGGTGTCAAGTGTGAAAATTCCTTTGGTATTTTTGCTTGAACAGACTAAAGGCATTTTCACACATGACACCCTAAAAATTGCTTTTGAGATCCTCTCACTATTTGTGTGCATATTGTTAATGCAGGACAGAAAGCAAAAGATGGACCATTTAAATTATATGTTGCCTTGTTGAAAAAACAATCAAAAATATATCTATATATATTTATATAATATGTGTTTGTGTGTGCCTATTTGTGTGTATATCATGTAGCCATTGTTGGTTTAACATTCACATTGCAAAGATGGGAAATGCAAAAAAAGTAACTTTTGTCCTTTCATATGACTTGCATGAAAGTACATGATTGCTTTCCAGGAATTAAACTCAGGATTGAATTTAGTAACTTTTTTTAAAAAATGGCTTATAAATTTCTTCCTATGTCCTTTGTTTATGTGTATTTCAAAGGGGTGGTAATCAAGACAATTGGCTGTGGATTACTTATCCTTTAATAACAGCCTCTTGTGGTTTTTCCCTTCCATAAGATGACAAGTATGTGAAAGGGGCCAAGGCTGAATATTTGACCATCCTGATCATGAATAGGAGAGGAGGTTAAGACAAGATGAACTGGAAGGTAACCAGTCCGCATTCTGTGACATTGAATATGCATCTTGGTTACTGCATGATAAGAAATCCAGAGAAAACGATACGGCGATACAACACCTGCCTCAAAGCCCCCCCTTTTCATTGTGACAGGTCAGAGGAAGGATTATTTATGACTACTTGGTGGTGCACAAAATGCACTCTGCACACACTAGGATTACAGTGGTACCTCAGGTTAAGTACTTAATTCGTTCCGGAGGTCCGTACTTAACCTGAAACTGTTCTTAACCTGAAGCAGCACTTTGGATAATGGGGCCTCCTGCTGCTGCCGTGCCGCCAGAGCACAATTTCTGTTCTCATTCTGAAGCAAAGATCATAACCTGAAGCACTATTTCTGGGTTAGCGGAGTCTGTAACCTGAAGCATATGTAACCTGAAGCGTATGTAACCCGAGGTACCACTGTACTTCCTCTCATATCAGAATACTGAGGCCTAACTTGAAGGACGGGTTCCACTAGCTAGAATCCAGACTTGTGTTCACACCTGCTTATTTCTCACTGAAACGTCAGGCCACGATTTGCACGTGGGAAAGTCGCTTTGCACGAAGTGGTGGACTGAGAGGACAGATGTTGTGTCTTGTCCCATGTCTTGTCCCAGAGCTGATCGCCTGCTTTTTGTTCTTTTAAAAGGACTCCACTAACTAAACTCAACCCTCCTTTCTGATGCGATAGCTTAGGATACTCAGGAGATACTTTAAGCTCAGGCGAATCCCGAAATAATAATAAAAGAAGCCACTCCCGGCCCCGCCTTCAATCTGAAATGGTACAGCTCAGAATCCTACCGCTGCCTAACGCGTGGGAGGGCGCCCATCCTGCCCTCCCGGCGCAGTTCTTCGTGACCCCATGGGCTCCGTTCATGCTTCCCCGGAGCGAAGGTTTCCTCTCCCCGCCCACGCGGGGGGGGGGAGAGAAGCGATGCGCGCGCATCCCGCGGGGATCCGCTCTAAACCTTTGGTCGTGTGGATGCTGTAATTCAGGGACGTCGTCCTAGACACGTGTCTCTCAATTTCTTTTGGCGACCCTGCGGGGAAATCTTACGTTGGGGAGCTATGGGCTCCCTCGTTCTCTCTCTAATCTCCTCGGCCCATCGCGGCTGGCTTTATTTGCACTAAGGCCCCGGCAGATGTTCCCTGGGCAGACATCGGCACGCGACTGACCTCAGCCCCTCGCAAGAATATTCAACCAATAATCCTTTCCAGTTCGAGGAGGGAGGCTAGGGAGAAGGGAGGCAGGGGAGAGGCAGCAAGAGGAGAGCACTGTCCCCTTGTCCCAGCAGATCTCTAGCAGCCAAAACGTCCACGATACCAAAGGGCGAGGGGGGTTGGCGGGGGGGAGAGAGAGGCAAAGAAAGAAATAATTCGGGTATAACCAAGCGGTAGAAACTGCCCCCCTTCCCCTCGAGTGAGCGTCCCGGTCGGTCTGGGAGGCCTTTCTCTCCCCCCCCCCACCTCATTTTCAATCAAGTCCAACCCCACATGTTGGGGCCACGATCAGATTTGCCCAGGGAAGGGGCTGGGAAGAGCAGCTGGCTGCAGCAATCTGATCGGAGAGACAAAGGAATGCCCCGTCGGTTCTGGGATCCCAGGTAAACATACACGCTTTGTGATGAAAATGAGAGCCGAGGAGAGGGCCGGAGCAGATGATTTGCGATTTGAAAAAGGAGGGGGGGGGAGAAGAGCGGAGGGGGAGGGGAGCCCCCGAGCTGCTGCTTATCTATCATCTGGCTTCTCTGTGTGCCAGCTGAGCCACGCGACTGGCCCTTTCTTATTCTAATCAGCACATGCCTTTGCAACTTTCGACAGACCTGCGGGAGAAACTTCTGAAGAATTAAGACTCCTCTCTTTTTAAAAAAGGAGGAGGAAAGGCATGTTCCCAACATGTATGTTTGAGCAATAGTTCGGCTGGAACTGCCAGACTTTGGACACCCCCCCCCAAGCCCCAAACAAGCCGTCTCTGGTTTCCACCCACTTCATTTTTGTGTTGTGGTGTGTGAAAGGCTGGGGTTGCAATGGCACAAGTCTCAGGAGAGCAGGAGAGGAATCCTTTCCCACATTAATTCTCCGTGGCCTGCACATGCTAAGCAGAAGGGGGAGAGGTGGGGGGAGCAGGGAGGGGGCACTGGAGCGATGAGTAAAAACTGTTCCACGTTAGAAAAGGAAAAGAGTTTGTCTGGGCGCAAGAAATGACATTATAATTATATAAGAGTGATGTAGCTGCGCAGCTCGATCCAATGGAAGGCCCGCATTGAATGTAATGCCCCCTCCCCGTCAAAATACGTGTAGGATCGCAGCCTGAACTCTGAGCGAGATTCGCTTCCCAGTAGGAAATAAGGTCGGGCTGCGCCGCGCGTTTTCTTCGCATCCAAATGGTGCGCCCTCCGTTTTACCAACTGGGGCAGGTGTTTGCACACACACAAAAACAACCCACAGCGAGAGCCGTACGAGCTTCCGGAGGGGTCGAGTCTCTTCTTCCAAATCACACCCCTGGTCCTACACAGCATTCCTGAAGTTCATTTGCTCCCGGATCAAGCAGGTGAAAAGACGCCAGAGCTGATGGTGTCCAGAATCCGTTTTAGTGACACGTCACTTTAGGTTGATCAAGAGTTCCCCTTTGTCCTGCAAACCTTCATTCAATCCGGATTATTTGGGCTACAATCCTATACACACCCCTGAATTCAAGGGGACTGACTTAACAGGGCCTCTAGGGAAGGCACTGCCACCCTATGATGCAGTTATGTAATTATATGCTCTGGATCTATAGGTTTTCATCTTAAAGAATGTCTATTGCTTTGCTTTTTTCAGAATAGGTAAATTAACCCTGATGAGGGGTGGGGTTCTTCCTGTCCATTCTGCTGTGCCCAGTGATTTCTGCTCCCAGAAATCTGCCTTGACTGCATCACTGAGGTGACCATTCACCACGGAGAAGTGGGCAGGGGGTTATTCCGCATTTGTGGAGTCGGAATAGGCTCGTGTGATATTTCAGGCGGCTAACGGTTCTTCCGTGAACTTCTAAGCCAAAGCGCCCGATTTTTAACCAGGTGGAGGGGAAGCCCACCTCTGCTAACATGGGGCATTGTGTGGGGCCTCGGGACTCTCGGTGGCTTTTTCTTACCACAGAAGCACGAGGCTGCCCCTCTGAATTGGCATGCTAGGCGTCTCCTCACCCCACCTGTGAGACAGGTGAGGTGGGGCGACGTCCCGGGGGCTGACCTAGAGCTTCCTCCACCGCCAGATCGGGTACCCACCACCAGGCGCGTCCCGCCCCTCCCTGCCACACCCGAACCCAAGTGCAAAGGCGTGGCAAGACCTCGCCTGCCCGTCTAAGGCGCAGCTGTGATGCATCTGGTGGCAGCAGCCTGGCATTTCCATCATTCAGTCTGCGCACCACTTATATTATTAGCATAGCCTATGGGTTGGTAGGAGGGAAGCAAATGCAGGCATGCAAAGCAAATGCATGCAAAGCAAAGAACAGAATCGTAGAGCTGGAAGGGACTCTGAGGATCATCTAGTCCAACCCCCTGCAGTGCAGGAATCATATACTCAGCTACTGAGCTAAGACCCTTCCCAATAATAGTAATCATAATAATTTTTTATTTGTACTCCGCCCATCTGGCTGGGCCTCCCCAGCCACTCTGGGCAGCCTCCAACAAAGATTTAAAATACATTAAAATGTCACACATTAAAAACTTCCCAATACGTGCTCTCTCTCTCTCTGGTAAGTTGTTTTGATTTCAGTGAGGTTTTCTTGTCCCCCGCACCACAATTTGAAGATACCAAACAAGGGGAGAGGCTATTTATTTATTGCATTAAATCCTACCATTCCTCCTGTGAGCTTCAACGCATATCTTCCGCACCTCAGTCTCATCCTTACAGCAACTTTGTGGGGGATGTCAGGCTGAGAGAGAACAACTAGCTCAGGGTCGCCCAATTAGTTTCACGGAGCAATAGGGATTTGAACCTGCATCTCCCTGGTGCTCACCTGACTAGGCCACCTGACTGTCGCTGCTGCTGCTGCAGAGAATCGACTAGCGTTATAATGAACCCCGATGCTGAGAGGGGAACGGGCAAGGATCCCCCTCACTCAGGTGACGTCGGCCTTTACCCTGAGTTTGCAACCCTGATATCTGGACCTGTTCTGGTTCCACAAGGTATCCTTCCGGTCTGCATCCCTTCTCCCCCGTCAGGAGGGGGGGGGGGCGGGATCCAGAACGGCTCGTTTCGTGCCTTTTTTACTCAAGCGGCACCGAGGGGAGACTGGCAGGTGACACTGAGCCACGACAGACATCACATCGCGCAGACAAACGTCTCGCTTGACGCGGAGCCAGACAGTGCAGGCATTCGGCAACCAAATTGCGCACATGTGCGAACTGGCCCCCTGACTATCGGATCGCTGGCCGGAGCCAGCCAGCTCGAGGGATTCACTGCCACAAGATGCGAAGGTGGTGGTCTCTAGCACCGACGTCCTGGAAACGGGGCGAGGCATTTGTGGGGGAGGGAAGGGCGCGACGGGGACCCTTGTTCTGCTCCAGCAGCCAGCAGGCCTGGGCTTCCATCGGAAGCCTTTTCTTCCCACCGGAGTCCCCCAAGCTGCTTAGGGTCCTGCCCTGGCAGAAGTTGCAAGGACCCACGGCGCTCTGCCCTCGGATCGCAATCTCTTTCGAGATCCTCCCGAGCCAAAACGAAAGTTTCCCTAAGAAAAGGAAAAGCAGAGAAGCTTCTTCGAGGGCAGGGAGCCGCAGCTTCCCACCCACGCATCCCACCCCCCTTCCACACACTTTATAATCCCCCCCTTTTTTTTTGCAGGGACAAATTCTCCTTGTCTCCCGCTAATGTCTCCTCCGCTGGCTAATGAGCCCGGCGTTGTACAGTAAATTTGCTGAGGAATCAAAAAGTATTTAAAAAGGGGTTGCGGCGCGGCCTTAATGAGGAAGGTAAGGATTTATGGCCTTTTCTGCTGCCGTCTTCCCAAGCGCCGCAAATAAAAACGACGGGGTGGGGGGGTGGGGGGGAATGAAGGATAAAGTCCATTCAACATACTTCTAACTTAAGCTGCCTTTGCTGGGTGGGGGGTGGGAGAGAGAGAGAGAGAGAGAAATCCTCCTTCGGGACTGGAAGTGTGAGAGAGGGGAGTATAGAGACACGCAGGAACTGGGAGTGAAAAAACGCCATTTGGTTCGGAGCAGATGGCTGGCTAGGGGGTTGATCGCGTCTAAAGGCGTGTCATCCCCCTTCAGCTCGAATCCCTGAGGGCTCCCCTTGTCTTCAAAATCAATGAAAATTAAAGCGCAGAGAAAGGATGAATGGTTAGACCTCGAGTCCCTCCTTTGTTCGGCCCAGCTACTGGTGGGCAGGAGTTAAACTACAACAGCCTCCTATAGAAACACTTAAGTTAAACAGTCTCCCCGTTAGCACAGCAGCATCTGAAAGAGAAAGGGGGGGGGAGGACACACAAGCAAGGAATCGGGGCGGGGGGGGGAGAGAGAGAGAGAGAAGGAGGAGGAGGAGGAGGGGAGAGTCAAGAAAAGGAACTTTCTGCTTGATTTCCCCGATACAGAATCGCGTGGCATAAATTAAGTTGGAAGAGAATAAGCGCTTTGGGCAGGATTCTGACGGATTTTACGACGCCTTTCAGTTCCGCTTTGCGGGCCTAATCGAGAAATCTGCGCCGCGTCAGTTTAACAAATCCTTGAGAGCGAAGGGAGGGTGGTTTAAAAGATTCGGAGAGACTTTGGGGGTTCTTTGGGGAAGGGTGGGGGAATCCAGGGGAAAGGGAAGGGTTTCAGCCCCTGCGCGTGTTTAACTTTTGATTCCCACTTCTTCCAAAACAGGAATGTAAATGAGCGAAATCCCCCCCTCCCCACTCGCCTTTCCAAGCTGAATCTACAGTGGATCCTAAATCTGCAAATCCAGCAAAGGGAGAATTCCATCACCCGCTCCTTCCCTCCCTCCTCCCTCCCTCACAACGTTGGCAAATGCCTTAGAAAAAACTATGGGGAGCTTCTCTTGCGCAAGACATGAATGGGAATGAGGCTTGAGAAGTCTTTTAAAAAAATAAATAGATTGCACTCCAGCCTGACTGATAGTTGGCAAGAGAATGCATTGGTTACGCAGCTCAAGCTGGTGGTGATATATACACACACACATTGTACTTCATCTCATTTGTGTTTCCCAAAGAAAGTGCAGTACAGAGGAATGGGGGAAGGCAGGGCATTGTGGAACAGCATCTTACTGTCCTCTTGTCCACACCTGTCCATTACTCTTGGTTGCTGTCCCAAGAGATAACTGCTGCAATGACTTCTGGAAATCTATAAGATTCCTGGAAGCAAAAAGCTACAGCATCATTACTGCAATTTTCTTCCAGTTTGTGGGACTGGGCCGAAGGAGAGAGGAGCTCTTGCATGCGCAAACCAACCAGATCCAGAATAAACAGTATAAAACCATAATGTGTGTGATGAATATACATCTGGAGAAAGATGCATCTAAATGTCACTCTGGATTTAAATGGGAGCATGCAGGTTTTTCAACCAATTGTTTCAAAATGATATGTCATCATCATCTCCCTCCTCCCCTTAAACTGCCCAGGTGTGCCAGTTCTAAACAGGTCATGGTGAAACAAAATCCACTGCAGTCAGTGAGATTGTTTCCACTAGTGTACTTAAGAATACATACACTGCAAAAAGAAAAGAAAAGGCCTTGTGTGTCTCCGTAGCTGAGGATTTGCTGCATGTGTCTGTGAAAACTCGCACACACCTTGTGTGACTTGTTCAATTATTTACTGCATTCAGGTTTCGTGCTCCAGCAGCTGTGCTTATGCTTCACACTAGTATTCCCTTTCATGTTAGTTCTCCGTTGGTTAGCTTGTCTTGTCTTGCGGGATACCTCAGCACCACCAGGTTCAAATTCCTGCTGAAATATAAAGATGGCCGAATAGCCTTGAGTCTGTTATGAGCTCAGTCTAACAAAGCGAGATGAGCGCCGCAACCCCAGAGTCTGACGGTCCCTTTACCTTTAACCTACCTCTCAAGGTTGTTGGGAAGGGGAAAGGAATCCCACCTAGGTCACCCTTAAGTCCCTTGGGGAAAGAGTGGGATAGAAATGTATCTGCTCACCAACCTCTCAGTCAACTTACCGGTAAATCTCCAACAAAACACATAATCTCCTTCTTGCCTGCCTTTGTGTCAGTATCCAATGTCAGCTTTGGATTGCTCTTCTTTTCCTGAAGCATATGAGGCAACCAGAATCCTGAGAGAAAGATGGAGAAAATACTCTTAAAGTATCTTTGCAAGGGGGACAATTATCCACTCACAGCTAGAACAATAATCAATGGCTTAAAATTCCAAGGAGATCAGCTGAATTGAACCTTAGGAAAAACCTGCCTAGGAAGAAGGAAGGAAGAATCTCTTGGAAGTGTATGAAAGGTGAATTCTCTCTCTGAGTTATCTCCCTCAATGACTTCTTGTGAATTTCCAGAAGGTACCTCTTGGAATGCTGCACTGGACGGCTGTTGTAGCAAGACAACATTGGCTGTAGCTCAGCTTCTGCTCTGCATACAGAAGGTCCCAGGTTCACTCGCTAGTATCTCCAGGTAGGATCTGGGAGGTCCCCTTTCTGAAACTTGCTGCTAGTCGGTGGAGAAAAGTTCTCCAGCAGGAATTCCTGACATGGCTGACTAAGCATGTTGAGGGTTTAAATAAAGGCAAAGTCAGCTTAGAGTAAGAGGTCTCCGCAAAGTTGCCTTATACCAAGTCTGGCCTGGTATCATCTTCTGGCAGGGCTGACAATGACCCTCAAGCAGGCCCATGCCAGCCTGGACACCTGAGACCAAAGCCAGGACCTTCTGCTTGCAAAGGATGTGCTCTGCCACTGAGCCAGGCTGCCTCTCTAATGTGTGAATCAATGCAAGAAAGGACCAAATCTGTTGCTACTTTGCAGGGAAGAACTGTGTGTTTAGGGGCGCCAATGTCTGTTGCAGAATCAATACTGGCCTACTATATTCAGTTGGAAGTCTCCAGGTTTAATGGCAACGTCAACGGCTTGGAATGACAGACTCATCTTCAATGCACATTCAGATAGTGATTTTCTTTTAATTGACCTTCACCAGTAACTTGAAGAAGTGTTTTAGATCGTGTGTGTCCCCCCCACTCCTTTCGTGCCCCCTCCCCCACTTCCCTCCATGGTAAAATAATTTCTGATCAAGACATCTGCTTCAATGAAAGTCACATTTCCTCCTGCAAAAACACGCTTCCAAAGTGGCCATAAAGAAGAATGAGCAAGCCATACCTACAGGGCACTCATTGTGGCCCAATACTCTCCCTTGCCCACCAGCTTAAGCAGCCCCCTGAAAAGCTCTGTTGCAATTCAAAGGACATTTACACAGACAGTTACACCTTGCATCCCAATGAAGCACACCAGGCTAGCCTTTGCTGTTTGCTTGTTTACAGAGGTGTTTTGTAACAAGGCCCAAACCAAGGAAGGCGGGGAGAGTGGAGTGGGGGGGGGGAGTCGCCTTCTCTGTCTCCTCGGGCCCCCTCCCTTTCCTCATCAAGTCGAAATTAGTCACCTTCAAACTTTGTGTGTTCAAATCCTACGCTTCTACCATCAGGAAGCAAGGGAGACTAATAAGACTTGCTCTATCAGCGGCGGCAGCAGCATCCCCCGTGTGTGTGTTAACCAACACAAAAGCTCCAGTGTCTGATGGATGTGTAAAAAATAATAATAAGGTGACGGTTGGCATAAAGTTTTTTTTTTTTTTAGGTAGGGAGGGGAAGGAAGGCTGGAAGGGATTTCTTTAAAAATGTGTGCACATTGTTGTAGAGGCAGTAGCGTGCGCCGAGGGGAGCTCTTTCTCTCGTTTGTATTGTGCAAGGAGCAGGTGCTGCCTACATTACCATACAGCTGAGAGCACAAAGGGCCAACTGATGCAGGCCTCACATAATAACAAACTGCCTTAATGACAGCCACGCGAACGACACACACCAAACTCACTTTTTTTCCTTCAAAAAAAATGAAAAACTAAGCTTCAAGGAGGAAAAAGGCAGAGAGACAGAGTGAAAGAGGAATGGCGATCATCTTCATCATCATCATCATCATCCTAGGGGAAGTGGAGCCGTTCCATGCAGTTCCCCAAGAATCCAGGGGAAGGGAGGAGGGGTGTGTGTTTCTTTTTGGGTCTTTAAAAAGCAGGACTGTTTACCCAGCCAAGCTCCCCCCCCCCCGCATCTCCCCCGCCTGGAACTTAACACATGGGCCTTTCCCGGATTGTTTGAGCATGAGAGTCTCGGGGGTGTGTGCCGCATAATGATCAGCAAAGGGAGCGCGCAGATTCCGAAGTGCTCTCGATACTTTGGGGAACTTAAACCCATCCAGGAGGTCCTGCCGCGTCCTCGAAATTTATTTCCCGCCGCCCCCGCCCCCCCCCCCGGTTTGCTCCCCCAAGAACACCTCTCACACAGGTAGCCACGTTGAAGGGAACTTTAAAAGAACACACCCCACAACTTTGCTCGCCGCGATTGTCTCGCTCTCTCTCCTCCCTCCTCCAGATGGTGGCATTTATAAACCCTCAAAAATATCACAGTGGCCCCACGTGCCAGGTTCAAGGTATTCGGTTTCAGCCGGGCGTAACGCTGATCTGGTTCCTTCCCTCGGTTGAAGGATATCCTTAGCGGCGGATAGATGTCGTTGCCAAGAATGTACTTTAAAAAACAAAACAAAAACGTGCCTGTTACATTTACACCTTATAAGACGTTCTGGGTCTCGGCTTGTTTTCCTGCGGGAGCCTGAGTTTCTCCTGCGCTTATAACGTTCAGACGTGAGTGGAAGAGGTCGGTCGTGTGTGTCTGGGTGTGACCGTCCCCTGAAAGCAGAAGGGAAAAGTGTGGAGGGGGGGGGAGAGAAGGTTGATTCTTGCAGCTTCCAAATTTGCAGGAATGTAAATGAACCCCCCCTCACTTTTTTGTGAGAGCCGCAGGGGAGGGGAAGAGGCGGAGGGTTGCCCATTTTACAGCTCACTGACCATTTGGCGATCCATTGAGAGGAGGGCTTGGAAAAGTGGTTCCTTTGTGGCCGCTCTCGCCAGATTGGGGGGCTGCTCATTTGCATCTCATTAGCTATGCAGGCGGCCGGCGAGATATAAGGCAGGCAGGCGCCCGACCGCAGGCAGATCCGTAGCGCTACAGAGCAAGCGAGCGAGCAAAAAAAAGGGGGGGACAAGAGAGGGGGGGAAAGCCGACAGCCTGCCAGATCCAAGGCGAAAGCAAAGATCACCCACACCTAGAACCACAGAGGGGAGACCCGGGAAGCGCGCACACTCTCACGCGGGCGCCGCCAGTCAGCTGCTCTCGCCTAGCTGCTGAAACGAGACAAGCCTCTTTTGCCTTGCTTTTTTCCGGGGGCTTGGATTCCTTCAAGAAAACGAAACAGACTGATCGCAGGTCTCTGCCAGAAAGTGGCGACCAGCAACCCGGGGGATTTGAAGGCGGCTGCTTGACAACCCACTGCAAAGCTTAAACACACGCCTGCCCAAACCACCGCCGCCGCCCCTTTAAAAAAAGAGAGGGAAAAAACCCCCCAGACCACCAGCCCAAAGCAAAACCCCTCTTGCCCTCTTCGCCTGAAGCCACCGGGAATTATCTCCTTCTCGTCCCCGGAGGGATTTCCAGATCGTTGATTATTTTAATCTGCTTTGGGGAGCCTTTTCTCCGCCTCTGGGAATTAAGTGGCTCTTCTCTTCCTTTGGTGGGAGAAGAGGAGCGAAGCGCAGCGAAGCCGCCCAGAACTGTCGCCGGGAAGAGGAAAAGCCGAGAGGAGGGTAAAAGTTGCGCCTCGAGCCTAATTCATCTTTAAAAACAATCGCCTCCCAAAGAGCTGTCAGTCATCCAAAGGGCGTATCGAAATCCGCATCGACGGGAAAAGAGCTAGAGACTTGAAACTCGCACATCTCCCTTCTAATTCCCCTCCGGCCGGGCTAGGGAGCGAGAGGTTTCTCGGGACCCATCTTCTTGTCAAGACGCCCCTGTTGTTTTGCGGTTGCCTTTTCCCCAAAGGACGGCAAGGAAAGAAGCCCCAATATCTCCCCTCGGGCAACTCACTCCCTCTCAGAATGGGAGGCCAGTCCACGCTGACTCTAGTGGTCTTTTGCGTGCTTCAGTTTCCCTGCCAGGTAAGCATCGGCTGTATATAATGCATGTTTGCGCGCGTACGGTCGTGTTGACAAACCTCTTGAAACCCGCAAGGCATCGTAGATAGGAAAAGTTGGCGCGTTGCACCTCTCCGGGAAACTTGAAGGGCTACCGAGGGCGGAGGGTGGTGGCGATCTGTAACCAAGCGTTGCCCTTCTCTCCCCCACCCCATGGGTTCCTGTCGCCCCCCTCCCTCGCTTTAGTGGAGAACCGTCTGCACGCACGCGCTCGCGTTCACACATACACGCGCGCGGCACAGAGAGAACGACAGTTCACCTCGGTGGCTTTGCTGGCGCCCCAGTATTAGCGGAACTCCGGTACTCGGGGCACGCGAACTCCGCCGCGCAGGTGCCCCCTGTCGGAACGTCGCGAGGTGCCATCAATGGGGAGCTTCGCCATTGACAATTCGGCGGCTGCGTTCGACGCGGCGGGGGGCCTGGCCATTGTGCTCTGCGGGAGGCGCGTTGCGCGAACGCAGCCGCTGTCCTCCCCCCCCCCCCGGCGCCGCCTTGCCTGGAATCAGCGCAGAACTTCCATTGATAAATTTGCTCCGCCCCCCTCTGGGCGCTCGCCTCCCAATCGCCAATTTGCGGCTCCATTTCCGAGGACCAAGAGCTCCCCCCGCGCGTCCCCCCCTAAGTTGCTAATGGTGGCTCCCGCTCCCGCTTCCTCCTGTAGGTCTGGAGCTCCGGCGTGTTCGAGTTGAAGCTGCAGGAGTTCGTCAACAAGAAGGGGCTTCTGGGCAACCGCAACTGCTGCCGGGAGGGTTTCGGCGGCGCCGTGCCCAGGGGCGGCGCGGCGCCTGGGCTGCAGCAGTGCGACTGCAAGACCTTCTTCCGCGTCTGCCTCAAGCACTACCAAGCCAGCGTGTCCCCGGAGCCGCCTTGCACCTACGGCAGCTCCATCACCCCGGTGCTGGGGGCCAACTCCTTCAGCGTGCCCGACAACGCTGCCAGCAGCGACCCCTCCTTCAGCAACCCCATCCGCTTCCCCTTCGGCTTCACCTGGCCGGTAAGTTCACCCGGGTCTCCGTTACGGGTAAAGAACAGGGAGGCTGCGGGGGGGGGGGGAGCAGCGCAAGCTAAGGAAAGGAGCCATCCCTTCCCTCTTTGGTCTCCCTGTTTACAAAACACTTTTAACTACGCCCCCCTAGTGTTGTTTGAACAAATACAGATTAGAATTGCCGTTCCCTGTGTGTAAGTGCACTTTCAGGATTCCAGATTAGGGAGCGCATGCTCATGGTCAGATAAGGCTGCTGCAGAAGACTGGGGGGAACTTGCTTTTTAACTAGGCGTTTTAACCTTTCCAGTGCTTGTCAAGACTAGGATGGGGTTAGGGAACTGGGGTGGGACTGTGGATTCAGAAGCAGGGATGGAATCGGGAAGAGAGCTTTGTGTGTGTGTCTTTGTATTTGTAGCCTTTGATGCAACAGCGCAGCTCAAAAGAGTGTCTGCTTCACAAATCCAGGCTTCTCCCCAGCTCCCCACGATATGCCCTTGCTCCTTGAGACCTTGCTTATGCTGCTGCCAAGCTAATGGCTGCTTGCCGCTGCCAAGGTTACTAGATGCTTTTTAATGCAAAGCGACCTCCTGACTTCAAGGCTGCACCCTTTTGGTCCAGAATCGGCACATTAGTGTCATAATGTATCTGCAACTCCCTGCTTTCCGAGGAGTGAAGCCAGATTAGTGCTCCAGAGAGAGCAGTTCTGACCTCGCAATAGTGTTGGCAGGGGCAGCTTGTGTCTCATTAGCGGCATCAGCCAGTCAGCTGGAGGGAGGGTGATAATAGGGGTGGCTGCACATACTTTATTGTGACTCCATTCCCCCTGCCTTTCCATTATGGAAATGGCTATGTCATTGTCATTTCTGCCCGGAATTCCCAAAGGCTTCATCTACCCCGCTATCTTCTCCTCCAGCCCATTACCTCTTAGGCAGTGTGCAGAGAAAAAGTGTGAAGGCTGACAGTGATGCCCCTTCTCTCGCTCCCTCCCCCACTTTCCCCTCTCTGCTCCTTTTTAACACCACATCCTGTGCGGAGCAGGCTGAAAAAACAGGCCAGGAAGCAACTTTTCAAAAAGCTCTGCCATTTCCTTGAGGAAAGTGAAAACAGGCTGGAGTCAGGGGATCAGAGAGTCACGCTGGCTGGGCACACATATTCCTGCCCCTCCTGTGACCATATTATTTCTGCTGACTGTAGACGTTTGCTCTCATTGTTTTCTCTGTGTTCTTTAAAAATCTTATTTTCCAGGGCACTTTCTCTCTCATCATTGAAGCGCTGCACACAGACTCCCCTGATGATCTCAACACAGGTAAATGGCTTTTTCCAAGTTCCACTCAGGACTGTTGCTTTATGGGTCCATGATATGCCTGCTTTTCCAGTTAGTGAACTTTTCCAGTCCCAATAGCAGCCACTTACTTCTAAGGAAGTCCCATTGGAGTCAGTGGGACAATTCCACCTGGATCAGTGGCAACCTATAGCTTTTCCATACCTGCTTTAAAAAGTCTCACCCCTCCCTGAACTACTCTAAATTTCCATTGCAATCTTAAGCTTTCAATTTATTTAACTGCATTCCTGTTCTCTCTCTCTCTGCTCCCCCACCCCCTGCCTTCTGTTTTGCAGAGAATCCAGAACGCCTCATTAGCCGCCTGGCTACGCAGAGACATTTGACTGTTGGCGAAGAATGGTCCCAGGACCTGCACAGCAGTGGCCGCACTGACCTCAAGTATTCGTACCGTTTTGTGTGTGATGAGCACTACTACGGAGAGGGCTGTTCTGTCTTCTGCCGCCCCAGGGATGATGCCTTTGGCCACTTCACTTGTGGAGAGCGTGGGGAGAAGGTCTGCAATCCTGGCTGGAAGGGGCAGTACTGCACTGACCGTGAGTGTCCTCAAGGAAATCCTCACTTGTCTTTCTAAAGTGCTTTGGTGCCACCAATTCTCTCTCTCTTCCTCGCTCGTGCATTGGTGCAAACACGTCCCATTCAGAAACGAGTGTGCTTGCTAGGGAGAATTTTAAAAAGCCACATACCAACAATGATATAATGAAATCCTGAATCTGTAGTCCTTAAGGAATAAGGATAAAATATAATATATTAGAATTACAAAAAAAAATGCTTTGTACACCAAACAGCAAATAATATTGGACACAGTTCTTTTGGGTGGCAATAGATAGATGAGCTCCTAGAGAAAGAAGAAGGTGCAAAGCATTAGGAGACTTCCTGTCAGCAAAGTTATGGACATGATGCAGCCAACACTTTGGATTTTCCATGACTTTTATTAGGAGAGTAAAACAGGTGCTTTGCTGTCCCACTGAAATCAGTGGAATTTGAAAGTGCTTGACACTGGCTGGATTGGATCCTTAGAAATTGCCACGAAAATCCAAAGGTGCAGAATTCAGGAACCTGACCTAAAATAAACACCACCTTCAGGGCAAATCAGCAAAATAATTATGGGAGCTATATAGAAGGTTTGGACAAATATTTAGAGCATTTTATTCCCACCCCACGCCTAGCAGATACAGAATTCCTAACTCCACCTTAACGGTAGGTGAACAGTGGCAACTAATGGGTCTGACTAACATAGTATTATGTTACCAGTTGGGCTAATAACATTATAGTACACATTAAAACATACACATTTCTATAAAATTCCTGCAGCCTGTCTTATCTATTGACTGTGAGCATCAAAACAACTGCATGTAGCTGAATTGGCAATTTTGCAGCAAGTGCTTTTCTGAACAAATACACCAATAAATGTGACATGCTGCCTTTTCCTACTGTAGGGTATTAGACTTACTATTAATTTTATGGCAGTGCCTGCAACACATTCTCGACTTTTAGTTCTTTTTCTTTCTTTAAACATTTTCCAAATTCCAAAAAAAATAAGAGCATCCACTAATGTAAACAGTAAACACATTCTATACATACAGTAGATTAGGCTGCAGTCCCAAACACATTTGCCAGAGAGTAAAGGACCATTGAACACAGAGACACTTCTGAGTAAATATGCATAGAATTGCTTGTAATGCACATTAAAATGCATACAGCTTCACCAAGTTCTTGCCCTGTGTGACATAACATGATTGTTAATCAATAGTGTCAAGTCTAATATAGCTAATCCCCTCTTAGATATTTAGCATGTAGATTGCATAGCAAACCTATGAACCAAATGTAGTCAAATAGTTTAATCACTATTTAGCAGCTCAATCAGTTTTTTCCCTTTTTTCAGCCACAACTTCTTGTTTTATTAGCATAGGGAGGACTATTATTGCATAAGAGATAAGGCTCATGGTTGCATTAAGTGCTAGAGTCAGTATGCTAAATTTGCATTGACATTTCCAACTCAGAATGCCAACATTCTCTAAGAGGGGTGGGGAACCTCTGCCTCCCCCCCCCAGCTTCAAACCAGAGGTCCTCAAACACCCGGAGGGTCCAAGGTTAGCCCCCCCCCGGCACTCTGATATATCACCCTCTGCCACCCAAGCTCCTCTGGGAGGAAGGGCAGATAGATAGATAGATAGATAGATAGATAGATAGATAGATGTACACAAAACAAAGATGAAAATCAAGGACACACATTGAAACATTCCTAAAAGTCATTCTGCTGATTGACAGCTGAATTTCTGCGCTTGGCACTTTAAAGTTGTTAAAGACTATCCCCCTCTTCCAAAGATCAGGCCAGCATAATTGTGGGAGGAGTAAAGAACAAACACACACAGAGAGAAATTCAAGGAAAGTGTTGAAGTTGGTTGACTTGAAGGTGCCAGAAAATGCAACCCCCACACTAAAGTCAGTGAGCATTCTTTCCTTGACTTCAGTGACATTTGAATTGCATCCCATATGGTTGTTTTTTAAAGGTCTTATTTAGTTTTTGAGTTCTTAGTTTCAGTTCTGGTAATGTCATTGATAGCAGCAATGATAGTGGAAGGAACATGGGTGTCCATAGGACCTTTTATTTGGGGGGGGTGTATTTTCCTGGGGTGGAGCACTAAAAGGCAGTGGGCAGGCTAAGTGCTCATCAAAAATGAGAAGTGTCTGCACATACTGTCTCCCTTCTTGAGATCTACAAATGTTATAACCTTTCTTTTAAATTTAAAAAAGGTGGGAATTGGGGGATTATAGTTCATTGGTGGTAGGAGGACTGTTCTCCCCTTGCCCTTCCATGGACCCCTACAGGAGTTTGGAGGCATGTGGCTACATTTTATAGCCTGGCAAGAGAAATTTGAATGTCCTTGTCCAGACCTAGTGAGCCAGGGATGCCAGTAACTCCAAAAAATGGTCTGGAGCTGTACCAAAACATCAACAAACCAGGATCTGAAAGTTGAACCCCACAAGCTCCACATGTTCCAATGGGTTTGGCACTCCACCATGCCACCTGAGAGAACTTCCAAAAGCAGATTGTGATATGGTATGGCTGTGTGCTATTCCAAAGAAAACAAAAGCTTACAAAGGCCACTGGGCATGCCCCAAGCCCTTGGGTGTGTCTAAAGTAGTACGTTGGATCCTTGCCATTGTGATAAGATGTGTCCAATGTAATTGCCGCTGTTTGTATGTGTGTGCTTTTTTTTTAAAAAAAGAAAACACTGTTGAATGGCTTGACACTGCCCAGGCTCAGTATCTGTGCAGAGAGGGTGGGCAGAATTCTGAGCCAATGCAGCAAACAGAGGGCTTGTGTTTCCCATCATAACACTTAGTCTTCTTGCCTCCTCCTTTCGCATTAGACGTGGAGGAGCGCAGAATAAAATGGCTTTAGGAAAATATTCCCTTTGACTCCTTAGTTGATGTTGCCTTCTGAAGCCCCTTTGTATTACTGGTGTACACTGACTGTGTCTCCCTCCTTCTTTTTCTTTTTAATAAGCTGAGTTTGAGGAGCGAGTTAGAATACATGCCACCTTTTTTTTTGACCAATGGGGGTGATGTCACCCTAGAAGCAGAGGAAATAAATAAACAAACTGCAGGCTTTCCTCATAGGCCTGCTTGCCCTCCCCACCCCCACTCCCGCTGCCCATTCAGTTCACTTTTTTTGAGACAATCTGATTATCGGCCCAGCTTTTCCTCGTCTTCTGTTTCTCCTTCTCCGGGGCTCGTCATTGTCTCTGGCTTGCTTTGTTGAATTAAAACTTGCAGTGCCTGCTTAATGAGTTCCATAACCAGGCAAAGTAATGAGCAGAAGTCTTCCCTCCTGCTGGCCTGCTTACTTCTTTGCCATTGCTGTGTGTGTGTGTGTGTGCTCCCTAGGCCTCTTCACTCCTGCCTTCCTTTCTGGGTGTGTGAAAGAACTTTGGACTTACTTATTTGAATAAGAAGAAAAATCACTGCGCGTGCCATAGATTAGATCTGGGCAGGGATAGGCTGTTTGGGAAGCACATCTTGGCCCTGATTGGCCGCAGGAGGTTGGGGGTATTGTTGCAGTGGGGCAGCTGCTGGGAGAGAATAGACAATAGAGCAGCTGTCCTGGCTGGCACCCTGCACACCAGCTGTCCACCCTTATCTGCTCTCTCTCTCACTCACACACATACACACACACACACTCTGAGGACAGCAAGAGGAGGAGCTGTGTGCATAGACTGGCGGGGTGGGGGGTGGAGAGAGAGGACTTCTGACCCTTGCCGGGAAGAAAAGGCGGATGGGAGCAATTGTGAGGTCTCTTTTGTCCATGGGCAACTGTATTAAGGGGAATGTTCATCCCTGGCGATAAGTAAAGGAACCAGTTATTAAGCAAGATCAATACGCCAGAGTTGAATTCAGCTGCTGTTACCAACTCAGCTCTAGTGAAAGGAGTTTGACTCACTCCACCCTTCCCCCCCAAAAGGCTTATCTGTACATTTCTGCTCCTTTGTGTTTTTCAGCAATTTGCTTGCCTGGATGTGATGAGCAGCATGGATTTTGCGACAAGCCTGGGGAATGCAAGTAAGTTTTCGGAGCTCTTCTTCCTCTGCCCCTCCCACCCCAGCCTTCCTGCCTGCAGACTCGATCTGAGAATCCCAAATAGATGACATGAAATGCCTTAGAAGTTTTGCCCGATGGTTGGGTGAGACGTCCCAATAATATGAAGTCAAAGTATTAATCCAGAAATTGAAACATTCCCCTCCCCCCAGAAGTCTCAGCTTACATCTCTGTCTTGTTCAGCTTTCGCTAGGAAATGAAGCTTTTGGATGAGGCTTACTTCCTAGCAGGAGTGCATAGGATTTCAGCCATAATGAGGTCAAATTCGATGACCTTATGAAGCCCTGGCAAAAATTACAATCGCTTAAATGATAGCTACAATAATGAGGCAGTGGAGTGTTGCAATTCCAGTAACCAAATCTAGTGGAGAGCTGGCGTGCTGTAGAATAGAAGATTGAGTGTTGTATTTAGGAAAAGACCTGGGTCTAAATTTCTTCTAAATTACGAAAATAGTTGGCCTTAGGAGATCTCTCAGGATACAGGGTTGGTGGGATCAAATGGGATCATCCCATGTATACTGCTCAGAACGTCTTGGAGGAAGGGCAGAAGTGTGATCAATAATAAACCAAGGCCACCATCTTAAGCACTTTACGCTCCGAAGTGAGTTCAAATCAAAGAGCTTCAATGGAATGGAAAATTCTGTATTCAGGCTGCGAAAGAAGCATCTATTAATAGTTTAGGAATATGGCTTCCTTGATTGTTAAGGAAGTTTTTCCCCCTGGGGTTTTCTGTTTTTGTTTTTAGCTTCAATGGGTTTGCAGTTTGTGGTAGGATTTCCTGTACTGATAGTCTGGTATTTTTGATTTTTTAAAATAGATGCCGAGTTGGTTGGCAGGGGCGTTACTGTGACGAGTGCATCCGGTACCCAGGTTGCCTTCATGGTACCTGTCAACAGCCGTGGCAGTGCAACTGTCAGGAAGGCTGGGGCGGTCTCTTTTGTAACCAGGGTAAGTTCTTGACCTTTCATAGTAACATGACTTGATCCTCCTTGAACTAAGACTGCAATCCTATGCATGCTTACCTGGGAATAACTTACAGTGGAGTTGCTTCTGGAAGCTGTGTAATGTCCTTGTGAAACCGTGTGTGTCCTTACAGACATGCCTCTTGTTTTAATCTTCTGTAGATCTCAATTACTGTACACACCACAAGCCTTGCAAGAATGGTGCCACTTGTACCAACACTGGCCAAGGGAGCTACACCTGTTCTTGCCGTCCTGGCTACACTGGAGCCAACTGTGAGATTGAAATCAATGAATGTGATGCCAATCCTTGCAAGAATGGAGGGAGCTGTACCGTAAGTTTCTAAAATGTTATTATTATTATTATTATTATTATTATTATTATTTTCAAAAAGTAGTGTTAAGAGATGCTTACGGTAATCTCAGTATGCAGTATAGGCTTCTAAACACCACACTCTTCTTTGCAACAGGATCTTGAGAACAGCTATTCTTGTACCTGTCCACCTGGCTTCTATGGTAAAAACTGTGAGTTGGGAGCAATGACTTGTGCTGATGGTCCGTGCTTCAATGGAGGGCGGTGCACAGACAACCCGGAAGGTGGATACAGCTGCCGTTGCCCAGTGGGTTACTCTGGATTTAACTGTGAAAAGAAAATTGACTATTGCAGCTCCAGTCCTTGTGCTAATGGTAAGCCAAACCAGTCTTTGCCCGATCCGTTCAAGATTAATGAGCATTTTGCCATGACCGTCAATGAAAAGTTGAATGAACTTCCCATTTAAGTTTTGTAACTTTCAGGGGAAGTGAATGAACTTCCTATTGAGGTTCACTTAAGGCCCCATAATGTGAATTCCCGTTTTAGCAGAGGAAGAGTAAGATCTAATCCAAGTCAAGTAGTGTCACGAGAGGTATATGCAGCTTATGCATGCTTATTCAGAAGGAAGGCCCAAATTGTTCAAGTGGGGCTTACTCTGAAGTGTGCCATGGCCTTGGGTTGGATTGTAAATAGGACCTGCAGCAAAATGGTGCTTTGCTCCCGCCCCCCACCCCCAGCGTATGGTTGTCCACCAGCCTGACTCAGCAAGACTCTTTTGGTGTAACTTCAAAAAGTTGCAGTCTTACGCATGTTTACTTGGGAGTAATTCCCATTGAACTCAGTAACTCTTACTTCTGAGTAGACACGCAAAGGATTGTTCTGTGCATCTGTCTTGCCTAGTATAAATGCTGTGTTTCTCAACAGTGTCAGCTTTCCCTTTTCAGTTGAATAAATCGCTCCTCAGCCTGTGGCTGGAAGGTTGCATGTTTGGAAGTTCGTTCTCCCAAATGCTCCTTAAACAAGGAAAACCTAGCATATCAGGAAAGAGAGCCATCTCCTGCCCCCCCCTCTCCCTGAGGTGTACAGGCAGGCTTTTAACTTTTAAATTTGAGGAAGTATTCATACCCATGAGAACTCTTCTCTTCTGTTCCCCGTGCCTGCCTCAAAGTAGCCTGAAGTAGTGCAGTCTAGGAAATGGCCGCTTGGCTCTCTCTGCTAAATGTCTAAACGGACCCAAAGACTTGGAAGAAATCCCCCTGTCCATGCCTGTTCCTCTTCCCAAATTGTTCCTGTCATATGGTCTTAAGCAATGAGTGCAGAGAGCAGAACCAGTTTGATCTTCTGCTTTTCAGCTGAGGGAATTGGCATCAGACGGGCTGCTTCCTATTCTCTGATGGTTCTTTTTAATTGCACTTTTGGCTTGAGTTTAGTAAGTAAGGTTATGCTTATGCTTCAGATTTTGTTGCGGTTCAGTTTTTAAGAAATGACCTGGACCAGCTTGATTCCCTGACTATATGTCCTCCTCTGTGTGTTTAAGAATTGGGTCACCAGATTTGGACATTTGTTTTCTATATAGAACATGCCCCTTTGAAACGCTGGAGCAGTGAAGTATGGCGACCGCAAAACCATTTCATTTATTTGTTTTACAAATCCTTATCTTGCCTTTCTGTAGACCCCAAGAGCAGCTCCTAAACAATAAAATCACATAACCAATCAAATACAAAATGTCCACTAGAATCCTAGACACACCTCATCAAGAAGTAGTCATGATAAAATGGTGGGCTGGTGTCTGGTGGGAGCTTTTCCAGCCTTGGGACCACATTCCCTTGGGGTCAACTTCCAGGGCCCTCCTACCAGTAATGGAAGTAGCTCAAGCAGGTGTGGCCAGACACATACCACTCTCCATCCTCCACCCAGGCAAGCAAAAGGTGTTATCACACTTCCAGGACACATTCCAGCCGGGTAAAACCATAAGAGAAAGATGCGGAGCAGGACCAGGGAGGCTGCAGCCTAGAGGACATGGCCTGGGTAGAGTCCCCAGGGCTGTAAAGTGAGGCCCAGAGTGCTGCATATGACCCCTAGGCCTGAGGTTTCCCCACCCCATTGTAAATGATTCAAAACTGTTTCTAGTAAGAACCATAAAACTGGCTGATAACAGAGTACACCTTAAAGGCCTGTGGATCTTCTTTTTTTTTTTACAAGTTATTTTTACAAGTTCCTTTTAAAGCCTCAGTTTTGATGGATCTCAGTGGGCAATATGTTTCATCATGCCTTGAAGGCAGCCTGCCAACTACGTGTGTCAGAGTGAAGCTGCAATCCTGTAGCTGAAAGTAAGCCCTGTAATAAGACATTTGATTGTACTGGGCTTGCCCTGCGCTTTCTACCGTTACAAAGGCTCATCTCTTTGGGCTATGTTTTCCTTGCTTTCCTACACAATGAAGCAGTATGCTGTGAGGCTGTGAATACTGCATAACTTCAGGGATTATCCATACTTTCTCCTGCATTTTGATCATATTGTGTACCATTTAATTCCAATGGGACTGGAAGCTTTCTCATTGTGCCATGGCTGTGCCTCTCGAAAATCCAATCTTACCCAGCGAATTGGATCTTGCAGTGTGCATGGAAAAACCAAAGAGATTTTGCTTAAACTGAGTTTCATTTCAGTGGAGAAGATCGGATTTTGACATCCTTGGAGCAATGTGAAAGGCTCTTGGGCCCAGGGAAATTAATCGGTACACAATACGATCCAAATGCAGATCTGGCAAAAGTGTGGATGAGCCGTTGGTCTGACAGGGCTGTTTAAAGGGTGCTGTTGACTGGGAACTGAAAAGATGCGTTGTCTAATGGATAAGAGGCTTGTCTTTGGCCCTGTGAGATCTGGAGTCAGGACCCCACTTGGCCATGAAGCTTGGGTCACTGTTTCTCAGCCAGATCTACCTCGTAGGATTGTTGCTAGAATAAAATAGAAAAATCTCACGTGCTCTTTGGCGAAAAGGCAGTTTTGCAGATGCAATAAATGGTCACTCCTGGGCTATATACTGATCTCATTTGTCCTCTCTGATGTTTTGCAGGAGCTCAGTGTGTTGATCTGGGGAATTCCTATATATGCCAATGTCCAGCTGGCTTCACCGGAAGACACTGCGACGATAATGTGGACGATTGTGCTTCCTTTCCTTGCTTGAATGGCGGGACCTGTCAAGATGGGGTTAATGATTATTCTTGCACCTGCCCTCCGGGTTACAGTGGGAAGAACTGCAGCACTCCCGTCAGCAAGTGCGAACACAGCCCTTGCCACAACGGGGCTACTTGCCACGAGAGGAACAACCGCTACGTGTGCGAGTGCGCTCGTGGTTACGGGGGGCTGAACTGCCAGTTTTTGCTCCCCGAACAGCCTCCGGGGGCAGTGACGGTTGACATTACCGAGAAGTACACCGAGGGGCAGAGTTCGCAGTTCCCTTGGATTGCAGTATGCGCCGGGATTATCCTGGTCCTGATGTTGCTGCTGGGCTGCGCCACTGTGGTTGTCTGCTTCCGGCTCAAAATGCAGAAGAGGCAACAGCAGCCCGACCCGTGCAGAAGCGAGACGGAGACCATGAACAACCTGGCCAATTGCCAGCGAGAGAAGGACATTTCCATCAGCGTCATTGGCGCCACCCAGATTAAGAACACCAACAAGAAAGTGGACTTCCACAGCGATAACGCAGACAAAAACGGCTACAAAGCCCGGTACCCGTCAGTGGATTACAATTTGGTGCATGAACTCAAGAACGAGGACTCTGTTAAAGAGGAACACAGCAAATGTGAAGCTAAGTGTGACACATACGACTCCGAGGCAGAGGAGAAAGGCGCAGTACAACTAAAGAGGTAGGTTAAGGAGGGTGGCAGGGGGTGGGTCAGCATGCCCCTTGCGAAGTGCAGGCAGCATATTCGAGCTGGTCGCCAAAGCATCCGTCTCATCCTTGTCTCCTGTTTTCTTTTTGGCTTGTAGTGAACTGTCTGAAAGGAAACGGCCAGAATCGGTATACTCCACTTCGAAAGACACAAAGTACCAGTCGGTGTATGTCATATCAGAAGAGAAAGATGAATGCATCATAGCAACGGAGGTTGGTACATTTTCTAATGTGCTCGAAAGGCAAACTTACCCATCCAACTTCCCAGCTAACTAGAGTCAGCCAGCAAATTCCATCCGCTTACCAATGCTGTGCTAGCTTAGACTAGCTGAAATTGGATCTGGCTTTGCGTTGTTGTTCTTAATTGAATCCTGCAATCTATTGCTCTTCTTGATGCAACCCAGTTCTTCAAGCTGTTCTTTGCAACTGGGGACTTGAAGAGGAATTAATTGGTTTAGTACATTGGAGTAGTCCGGTGGAAAGTAAGTAGGGCAATTCCAGAGTAGATGCCTATAAAGCTATGCTCAGTGGTACACAACATGGTTTGCATGTAGAAGATCCCAGGTTCAGTCCCCAAAATCTCCAGGTAGGGCTGGTAAGCCTGTTATTGTGTAGACATGGGTGGACTAATGGCAGCTTTCTGTGTTCTAAGGAAACTGCCCCATAGGTTGTATGTGTATCCATTGCTATCGAAAAGCCTCCTACTGATTCCAGTGCATTGCATCAGTTACTAGGTGAGGTACTTTAGTAGTACGAAATCACAAATGTGTCCTTAAAGAGAAAGGCATCCAGTGGGCTGTGATTCAAGGGGAGGCCCTACAAGGCATCTGCTTATGAGGATGTATAAGATTGTACGCAAATTGTTGTTCCCAGTCTTTCTTCTTGCCTGATAGCCTTGCAAATAATTCCACTTAAGTGCTTAGTCTACACAAAGACCACTTGTACTTATTGCAGGCATGAAGGGAAGAACCAACTTCCATAAAATTAATTGTCTGGAAGAGATGCTTGCTTCCTGCAGGTGACCAGACAAGCGCCTGTTTTCTATATCTGGCATAGTACTGGGAGGTCTTGTGTCTGATCTTTTGTACCTTCATCAATTCACTCTTGCTTTTTCTCCCTCCCTCCAACTTTACGCAGGTGTAAAGGAAAGACGATATGGCAAGATTGTTGTTTTGGAACAATTTTCAAAGGTGATATGCCCCAATGAATGCTGCTGAACAAGAAAGGGAGAGAGATTCCTTCACTGACTGCTGCTGAGAAACTAAATTCAGGCTGAGCTGGTTCTCTACTGAAGTTAGCAAAAGTGACTGCAAGTAATACATGGTGGACACTAGGCCAGGGTCTGTGTTCAAAGATACCTGTTGCACTGCCTTTTATGACTATTTATCATTGCACTATGGTCAGTTGCTTTTTTTTCTATATATATTTAAATGAACGGACTTAATTCCTACATAAGAAGCATGCACTGCCTGAAGTGTATATTTTGGATTCTTATGAGCCAGTCCTTTCTTGAATTAGAGATACAAACACTGCTTTTATTGTCCTTTTTATACTAAAATGTGTTTTTACTAGGTGGGGGGAAAGTGTGTTATTTTTTTTAAAACTGTAAAAAATTATTTTCAGGATATTTGTAAAGCTTGAGTATTTTGTGACGTTTCTTTTTTATAATTTAATTTTTTTGGTAAATATGTACAAAGGCACTTCGGGTCTATGTGACTATATTTTTTGTATATAATGTATTTATGGAATATTGTGCAAAATGTTATTTGAGGTTTTTTTTACTGTTTTTTTTTTTTGGTTAATGAAGAAATTCATTTTTAAACTATTTTTCCAAAATAAATATTATTAATGATATCCAAAGTAACATTTGTGGGTTTGGTTTTTTTTAACGTAACACTGTTGGACCAAATTCTATTATTCATCATCGTCATCTGAAGGTAGACGGACAGATAGATGAGTCCATTTCTTGCTCCATATCAGAGTTGCATGGCTTTGGACTCAATGTATGCAGCTCTCAGGTCCTAGCTCAGTGACAGAGCACCTTTCTTGCATGCAGAATGTGCCAGGTTAAATCCCTGGCATCTCCAGGTAGGGCTAGGAGAGACCCTAGAGCAGAACTTTCCAAACTCTGTTGGGACACATTGGTGTGTCAGCTGCAGTGTGTAGTTGTACGAATGCTTGCAGCACTCCTTGCAGCTGGAAAGGGTTAGTTTAACCTCTGGTTTGCTAGTAAAACTTGTGGGATGTAACATCACTGAAGCAGTCAAATACAACATTTCCTGTTTGCCCAGAGTGGACTCCTGTCACATCTGGTCTGGAGCATCCTTCTCCTGTGTGTGACCTGGTAGAGGGGCGTGACCCTGGCGTAGACCTTATAAAAGGGCCAGTCACTCAGCCGTTTTCCTCTTGATACTTTCTTGATGCCCTTCTCTCCATTTTACCTTTTGCTCTCTGCTGGCTCTCAGCCAGCAGCACACGGCTCATCCCTACAGAGGAGGAAGCCACACTTTGTATCTCTATAAATGTAACTGCAACTATAAACTAAAGCCTGCCTTCAGGAAACTACTGTGAACTGAATGTAACTCATCTTTACGCTTACTTTTAAAGAAGACTGCCATGTTACTATTTTAAGAGGGAAATAAAGGGGAATTTTACCAGGAACAATCCAGACTCGACAAGCCAGACTGGATTGCTTAATTTAAAGGATTCTAATGAACTGTTAACTTGCTTCCAGCAATGTGCAAAGGAATGTGCTCTGCTACTAGCTCACTAGCATGAGTGAGGAAGGATAATATTTAGTCAATATAGCCTCTCCTACTATCCACAACATTCCCACAAAACTGAATTACTGTGTCACGAAATGATGCATGTCTAAAAAGTGTGTCATCAACATGAAAAGTTTGGAAAGCTCTGCCCTAGAGATCCACTGCCAGTCAGTTTAGATAATGCTGATCAAGATCGACCCAATGGTCTAATGCAGCTTCCTATGTTTTTAAATGTATTTTATTATAAAATATGCTGAGGACCTTATTACAGAATTTGGAGAAGTGCTCACTCCAAAGAATAACAATGTTTTCTGATCCACACATTTAGTCTGGGAGATAGTGATCGGGGCAGTTTGTATCAGAATTCACAAAGGTTGAATTCCCCACGCATGACTCTTATTGACATGAAAGCAAATTGGTGGAGGGAGATGCATGAAACCCAGCTATGGCAAATACAGGTCTTTAAAGATCAAGGGTAATAGCTCTCGAAAATAGTCCTGGCTGAGACTCTGGATAGCCACTGCCACCCAGCTGGGCTACATGGACATACAGACCAAGTCAATTTAAAGCAATGTCATGCATTTATATTAGATCTTGTAGATCATGAGGTGCCATGGAGCAAAACTGCATGCTCAGCTGGGACTCTCCCACGGTTAGCTGCGGTAAGTGAAAGTTCACTGTTTGAACATGGAGCTTTGTCATTCCATCAGTAGCGATGAAAAAGCAATGATAAAGATGCAGTTCACTGAGTGCCAGTCTCATGCTAGGGCCATTGTAATTAACAGGACCTGTTCATGGGTGGACGGACTCCTGTTGAAAAAGGTTTATCCCTCTCAATCACTTGGTTTCTAATGGGGGAAGCAGATGCTGAAGCAAGCTTGTTTGTTATCTCTGACACCTCGTCCCTGATGTGTGATGACAGGGGCAAAACTACATTTTGCACAAGCTCAGAGTTCTCGCAAAACAATGGTTTATATTTCAGTACAGCGTCCTGAAGTTCAGCACTGATTCTGGGGCTGAGTCCTTGGGCATCCAGCTTAAATGATCTCCTCTTTTTGAGCTGTGCACCTTTTCTAAAGCTTCCCGAATCCACATGGCTTTCTTGGGTCTGAAATTGCACATATCTGGGTTCTGTTGATAGACCTTTTTCTGTGAGGGGAAAGACACATTTTAAGCAATCCAAATTTGCTGCTTGCGTTGCATGCATGGAAACAGGTCCATGTGCACTTGGAAAGAAGTTGGCTGGCTTTGTGGCAGAGGGCTGTACATAAAGGCCTTCATCCAGGCAACAATGAAAGCCATTTCAAGTGGTCCAGATTTTTTGTTAGCATTGCACCTGGCTGCCTACTTCCTCTGCTTAGCGGCATACCTTGCAGCCAAGCTCAAGAAACGCTGGATTACAGTGAAAAGCTTCCATACAATCAGACTTCTTTTAAATCCCATTAGTCTTAAAGAGTAACTGTGTAACTGCCAAACTGCACTCTAAGGCATTGAAAACAATGGAACCCTGAGCAAGCATGTAAAGTATTGGACTGAACCCCTGAACCTCTGAATATTTAATCTCCTTTGGAGAAACATTTTTAAAGTATTTCTGTTGTATTTGGGAAGGTTTTATGGTCCCAGTTTTATGTTTCACCCACCCTCCCTAGGTAACCTTCAGACAGGCACGGTCTCTTGCCCGTGTCACAGTTAGACCAGTCACACTGGAGATGGGCAAACCTCGCACAAAAATGTTAACAGGTTTGATTGTGTGAGGGTATTTCCCCTGAAAGGTCTTGGGTGTCAGAAAAAGCATATGATAAGTGAATTCAGCCCCAGCATAGTCTACTTTTAATTATTACCCAGTTCTTGTCTACCTTTGGCATGTGGCATTTTTGTGATGACCTTTGGTTTTCATGAAATAAACATGACTGATGAGTGTGATAAGTTCTGGGCAAGCTCTCTCTTTGCCCCATTAGAATGTGACAAAGTGATGGAACCCAGGAACTGGCTTGTATATGTGAGTAGAACAACCGATAGGAAGAGCATAAAGTTAGCATCAAACTATTCTTTCACCAAAAGAGAAAAGGTTTAATTCTGTTTGAGGACACTCAATAACTATCTCTAATTTCTCTCTCTTTCTCTGAATAATAATGATAAAATAACCACCTAACTTAGCTCAATACCATGGTGCATGAACACAGGAAATTATGTGCTGCTGTTGCGCAACAGTTGACAGTGCAATCCTGTACATTCAGAAATATGAACAACCGAGTTCAATGGAATTTACTTCCATGGAAGTGTGCAGTCTTATAACCTTAGTTTTCAATGACAAAAATGTCAGATCCTCAGTAACGAGGGTACTGACGCATTCTTGCCAACACAAAAGATATCCAGATTAGATTAATTAATATGCAACCAAAATACACAAAGTAGCTGTAGCTCAGGATATATTTCTAGTATTGTTCTCAGTGCTGAACATCTTGCATGTCAACAGCAATAAGAAGCAAGTGACCACAGTCGAGCATGGAGTGAAGTGCACTTGATTGAGTCCAATGACTGAAATAGGTTCACACATGCTTCACTCTGTGTTGGGAGTGTGACTATTTAATCTGTTGATGTTGGTTTAGATCGTGCTTCCTCTGCTTTTGTGCTTGGATGAAAGAAAAAAGCAATGTAACCTTAGATATCAACAAGTTAGGATTTGTGTAACACTGTCCAGGGTTGCTTTTGAATTGATTCCAGGAAGTGTTATCTTCTAGAATGGCAGTTCTGAGCATCCAGAGCTGGGCATATTTATCTAGGTTATCAATCTGCCTGATGATAAAGTTCTTTTGACATTTCCTCTTGAGAAATACAATACTCTGCTTTGTTGAACTGTTGCTGTCAAAGGAGTGTTGTCCACTTGCATTTGTCTTGCCGCATAATTTTGTAACAACATGTTTTCATAGAGTTAAGATGAATGGAACTGTTTCCACAAGCTTGGGGCAGGGGGAAACAACTGATGGATTCTATTTTTTACTAAAATATATTTTTACTGTAGCCATATCTAACACAGTAGAGTTGACCAATTAATGATTAGTTATTTTACATTTACTGATAGCTACATTTACTAATAGTTACAATTGAACAAATATTGAAAGGAAAACATCAAGAGTGCCAAACTACTAAAATAACACTATTGGGGATTTAATGATAAGACAGTTCTCTTTTTCAGCGTATCATCTTTAAAAGTGATCCCCATTCCCACCCACCATTAAACTATCAAGAGCTGCTGTTCAATGTGGTAACGGTAGACTTTTGCTTCATTTCTCGACATTAGTCCAAACACCTGAAGAATCTGACTTCTCTTAGGACCCAAGTGTGAAGTTACACACTTAGCAGTCAATATGAAATACAGATTGGCTCCATCAATGTCCAAGTGCAACTGTGACCTTGCTGCTGACCTTCCCAGTGACACTGGCGTCAGGAGGGTGGCTCTGCAACGCAGTCCCTCTGTGTGGGCCAGTCCTGACATGGGCTGAAGCATCACTCTGTTTCTTGAAGGAGCCACTCAGGAAGCAGATCTAGCGCCATTCATGCATGGAGTGTTCCAGCTGATTAAGGGAAAGTGGGGCTGTACCACAAGTCTCCACTCCCATCATCACATGGCTTCCCTAGCCCAGACAAGCACTCCTTGGGTGAGCACCGATATAATTCAGTGGATATCATGAAGACAGGTGTGATCTAAAAAAAATAACAACCCTCAGCTGTAGGGTGAGCTTGGCTTCCTTCTGACTTTAAAATACAGGTGGAATAATGACCAGTCTGTGCAAACTACTGAATCAAATACACAATCAGTTGCCAATCTTGCTGATGCTTCATCCATTACTTTAATTAAAAACGCACCTGTGAAAGTTTGCCTGCATAAAGAAACAACGAAGTCTTGCAGCACCTTGAATTTGAATAGATTTATTGTTGCCTTAGCTTTCATGGACGAGAGTCCATTTATGCTACAATATATCTATTAGCCTTTAAGATGCGGAAATATTCTGCGTTGTAATTTTGAAAACAGCACATTTTTTAAAAGTGCGAATCGCCCAGGAGCGGAGGGAGGATTCTTCGTGAGATCACAAGAACCCAGCAAATCATGCGAATGATTGACCTCCTACATGCTAATAGAATGAATGTGAATGGCAACAGACTCTTCTCCCACAACAACAGAACTACAGCACTTTGTTCCTGGTAGCCAAGCCTTAATTCTGGCTGCTATGCCTGTCTTGCAGCCAGGGCACTGCATCTTCCCATAATCGTTCACTGATTTCTGATTTCAACTTTTTTAAAAATAGGTTTTCATTGTATGGCTTTATGTACAGTTGTTGTGAATTGTCCGTTTTAATTTTTTTATGAATAGCAGTACATGACATGAACCATAGAATCACAGAACCAAAGAGTTAGAAGGGTCATCTAGCATAATTCTCTGCTATGCACTTCCATATAGTAAAAAGTCGAAAACATTTCCATGTATAAGAGCAATGCAAATGTTTAAAAACAATTCCATATACAAAAACAGTTAAAAACAGTTCCACTGCAGATGCAGGCCAAAACAAATATCTCCATTTAAAAGGCTTGTTGAAAGACCTTAAAAGAGTTGTAGTACAGAATCACAGAATTGCAGAGTTGGAAGGGACCCTGACAATCATCTAGGAATATGCAGCTGTCTGTTATTGGGATCAAACCTGCAACCTTAGCATTATCAGCACCATGTTCTAACCAACACTAGTTACTCCTGCCGCACTTGGAGGCTCTGCTTGATGGCTGTTTCCTGCGGGCAATAATTTCATGTACTCTGGTTAATCACACAGAGTAGCCTCCTATCCACAGTATGAGTTGTCTGTGCATTGCTGTCAACTGGTATCAACTTTTGAGCAGCCTTCCCTCAACCAGATGCCCTTCAGATGTTGCTGGGTATGAGTCCCATCCTCCCTGACCATTGGCCACGCTGGCTGGGGCTGATGGGATTTGGAGTCCAACAACATCTGGAGGGCAAACCAGACGGTGGAGGCTGATCCGGAGAATGAAGCCGTCCACATGAAACAGCACGTCGCACAAAGCCCCATTTCCTGGCAGGCTCCGCATGGGAACTGTAGCCTGAGAAACGATCTTTCATGTCCTATGCTTGAGACGCAAAGCACACATATCTTGTTGTGGGAAAAGCTTACTTCGAGAAACGTTCGGAATCCTTGTCATCGCTGAAATATACCAGTCAACTACCATGAAATGCCATTCCAAAGAAGCCTTTGCAAAAGAGAGAGGAGAAGAGGGAGACCCCTTTAGGTCTTTCCAGAAATGCTGCAGGAAATGTAACGATGGGAATAAATAACAGGTGCTGTGAGCAGCTGCTAGTGCATCACAAGTCATCTTTTTCAATCGGTTTTCTGTTAAGGGATCAAGATTTCTCCCCCCAGAGGGTTTCCACCATCACATATTCAAGGAATGTTTCTCTCTTTGTTTCTAAAACTCAGCCCCCCAAATAAATGTCATGCTCAGTGCCTTTTCTTTTCAAGGGGTACTCAAGGATACGCAGTAGCAGCACCTCTCTTTTTTTGTTGTTGTTAAAAAGTATGGCACTTACTGTAACAACTTCATGATGAGTACTGGCACCTCTTTTTCTAGAAAAAAAGTGCTGGTTATGCTAATCACAAAGGCCTGGTTAACATTTGGCCTTCAAAGCATTAACTTTCCAGCAAAATTCATAACTCTAGCTGACTGCATATGGACCATGTTTATATATATTGCTTTTAAAGCCAAACATTATTTCTGACTTGCATTTCATGCGGTGAAATCATTGGGGTGCCCTCATGAGCCAAATCTTGCCCTTTTAAAAGATAAACCAGTCATATTTCTCAGTGACTATCTGAAATTTGGTTTTTCCCGCCCACACTGAATCAGGGTGGCTGTGGCAAAAGAGGGAAATTGATATAAATTTCCTGTCCTCTTAGTACTGCGCCAAGGTATTGTTTTATTCAGTGCTTATTCTTGAGATGATATCATTGGGAGACAAGTGGGGCCGTCAACAAAATGTTGCAGTACATCCTCACCTCTTGAGAAGGCTGTGTACACTTTGCCATTTATTTTGGTTCTAGCTTGCTCCCACCGCTGGTGTTTGAAGCAGATCACATGCGACTTTACCCACAATTCATCTGAGTTCTGTAGTTTCTTGAAAAATTCTGCTGTTGGGTGTGTTTCCCCTCAAACTGCAGTCAAACTGAGGTGTGTTCATTTCACACAGCTGCTGTGCATGCACAAATGGCAATGCATGTGTAGATGGCAGCTTCGTTGAATAGCAGGGTGGGGGTTGGTTGAAGGCACAGGAAAACAAACCAGATAATCAGATGTGAAATGCAACTTGAAAGGCAGCAGGGGAAAGGACCTCACTGAAATTTAAGCTGTGAATGTGTACATGCCCTAAGAGTACTCCTGTTCAGAGTTTCAAACAGCTAGTCATGTCCTACTACAGGACACTCCATTCCTAGCTTTTTCCAATGCTTCTTCTTCTGGGGGTACTCAAAGATATGCAGTACCAGCACCTCTCTGCCAATGTCAAAAGTGTGGCAATTACTTTAACAACTTCATGGTGAGTACCAGAACCCTTTTTTCCCCTAAAGAAAGAAAGCACTGGCATCCTATGCATTCCTATTTTCCAAGTGACAACACTCTGTGGCTCCAAAGCATGCTTTGTTCTCACTAAGCAGGGTGTTTTGGGAGCTGCTTCTTCTTCTTCTTCTTCTTCTTCTTCTTCTTCTTCTTCTTCTTCTTCTTCTTCTTCTTCTTCTTCAAAATTCAGGGTTCCCTCTAAGCATGCTGATAGTTCCCTGTTGCTTCCAATGTCACCCTTTTGCCTCCACGTACCTTAGCCTTGACTTTACTGTTAGAGGGAGTTATTAACTCAAGCCAACAAGGCTCCAAAAGACTGATGACACAGAAGTCAGAGATCTGTCAATGTAAGTAGGCCTCACTTCTTACCCTTGCCCAGCTGCTGTTGGGTATTAGTCTTCTCTTTGAAGCAGGAGTACAACAATGTGTTGTACCTGTCTGAAGCAAGCATAACCTAAGAATTGCCCTGCTGAAGCAGGCCAAAGGCCCATCTAGTCAAGCATCCTTTTCTCATGGTGGCCAGTCAGATTCCTGTGGGAAGCTCACATAGCTGACCTGAGTACAATAGCACACTCCACTTTTAAATCCCAGAGTCTTGTATTCAGAGGAATAATTCCTCTGACAGTGGAGCAAGAACATAGCCATCATGGCTAGTAGCTTTTGATCGCCTTATCCTCTGTGAATTTGTTGAGCCCTTCTCTAAAGTCATCCAAGTCATTGGTAATCACTAACTTCTGAAACTGGCCCCAGAGCCAGTCCTAGATCAAATGGGACCCACACGAGGTGATTGTTCAATTTGTAATACAGTGGAATCTTGGTTTTCGAGCATCTCGGAAGCCGAACGTTTTGGTTTTCAAATACCGAAAACCCAGAATTAATTGCATCCGTTGGACGTTGAACGGCTTCTGAGGCGCATTTCTCAATTTTCTCCATCGAAATTGCTGACCGCCCATTGTGCCTCGGCTGTCAAACGTTTCAGAAGTCGAAGTTCCACTGTACTTTATTTAAGAAACTGTACATCTGGACCAGTTTGAACTGAACTTAGGAAAGTTAATTTCTATAGTGTCAAGATTGTAACTGCATTTTAACTTGGCCAACTCACCAAGATGCCTTTCTTACAAAAAGCCCCTTTGTACATCATCTGTGCTAGTACTGCTAACTCACAGCTGCGAAGAAGCCAGGTGTAATTCAGTGCCAGGAATTTTACGCAACAGTTTTTAAGGCGGGGAAGTTGAGAATAGCAATTAATGTAATTAAAGTTACAGGGAGCATTAGCTGGGCAAAATATACTGACTCAGAAGTGTGAATCGTGTCATGCCATTTATAATAGCCAGAAGCAACCAATTACATTGGCATTTTATGCCAGAAAAACTATGCCAACATTGATTCAGTAGGCGTGTGCTGCTTTTCCAAGCACTCCCAGTGTCACTTCCTGCAGCCATTACACCTGGGCTTTTCTTGGACTTTTTCCAGGTAGTTCTTGAGGTGTGGTATAGGGTGGGATAAACACAGGAATAAGACGACATAGAAACTAAGGGTAGTATACTATTTCCAAGGTTCCTGAAATTTGTTCCATAGTTTTCTTTTTTACTTGCCATGTTTATTTTTTAAAAATTATGTGGCCTAGGATTCGTATATATGTAGTCTAGGATCCCTCTACATAAATGTAGCTTTGGATTACTCCAACTTTGAGCGCCTGGAGCCTGGAGTTGACAATGAGACCTGTTTGGGGTTGGTGAGGGGTGGGGTCAGGACAGTCTATACAAAACCAATTATGAAGAAATATAAACATGCATAATTTAAATAAACAATAATACAATTTCATTACAACATTAAAATAAATGTCCTCTCCTTTGGCTCAAGGGGAGGGATGCCCAGGACTCAGAGACCTCTGTAAAAGCTTTATTTGATAGAGTATAAACATTTGTTTTTAAAACAGAGTCTGTTCGATGCTGTAAGGACAGGGCATTTGTAATAATAATAATAATAATAATAATAATAATAATAATAATAATAATATATTTATACCCCGCCCATATGGCTGGGCTTCTCCAGCCACTCTGGGTGACTTCCAACAAAATATTAAAATACAATAGTCTGTCAAACATTAAAAGCTTCCCTAAATAGGGCTGCCTTCAGATGTCTTCTAAAAGTCTGGTGGATGTTTTTCTCTTTGACATCTGGTGGGAGGGCGTTTCACAGGGTGGGTGTCACTACCGAGAAGGCCCTCTGCCTGGTTGCCTGTAACTTGGCTTCTCGCAGCGAGGGAACCGCCAGGAGGCCCTCGGCACTGGACCTCAGTGTCCGGGCAGAACGATGGCATCAAGAGCTGATGAGAGGCCCAACAGGACCCACTGGGACACATTGCCCCTGTCTTCACAGTGCTGCAGGACTCTTTCTAGTTTCTACAGCAAGAGACTAACACGGCTACCCCTCTGCAAATAGTTTCACCCAGAAGTTCTTTGAGTTGGGTTGCCACTACATGCTAAAGCACCTTACCAAAAAGATGAATAGAAAAGCATACATAGATACCAGTAGCACATTTAGAATTAAGGTTAATGTATCCCTGCTTTAGACAGCAATAACAAACTAAGAAATACCTACCCCTGTTTTAGAAGAGATTTGTTTTGACCTGTGGCTACAGCCAGTGCTATTTTTCCAGAAAAAGAGGTGCCAGAACTCATCATGAATGCCTCCCTCTTTCTCTTAGAATGGCAATATCACCCACCTGAGAGGTGCTGGAACTGAGTTCCGGCAAGTTTCCCCTGAAAAAAAAAAAGCCCTGGCTACAGATATGTTTCCAAAGAATAAGTTACAGCAAGTGCTTTATCAACAGCTGACATTGCCACTAATAACCAGAACAAAGCAGAACTTCAAACCCCATCCCTTCTCTTTGCTTGTTGACAAAATAGCTTTTGATTGGGATGTTTTAGAGTAACAATTCTGATGAGGCTAATTCTCAATATTTTAATTCAGTATACATGGGGGAGAGTAGACCTTGGGCAGTAGGGTAAATAATTTTGCTTTCATTTGCTTTGCAGAGCCTACAGGGAACCTAGCCATAATGTCTACCATCTTGTTCCACGCTGTTTATTGAAAACACGAATTCCTCATGTTGAACTATCTTGGGGACACATTTGTTACACGCAAAAGGCTGGCATAAAAAGTTATTGGCTAAAAGATTTCCAGGGATAACAGATGTCAAATCCAGAGGGCAGAGAGGTCATCTGGATGCTCTGATGTTCACTATGGCAATTATTGGTCACCGGCTAATGATCTTAAAGAAGTATTCCTTTTGTCTGCAAGAAATCCATCCCATCATTTTTGACATTCCCCTTCTGACAAGCAAGATTTCCAATCCCTTTATCTGGAGACAAACAGAAACAGTGTACTTGTGGTGAATAATTTGAGCTGATATTCTTGCCAGCTGTTAGGGGGACACATGCAAAAAAAAGGGGGGGAGGGAGGGGAAGGTCAATGACATCTGGTTAATGGTGATCTTTCCAAACAGAAGTATCTGCTTGGGGATGGGCTAGGTTGAAGGAGGTTAAGAAGCGATGCCACCTCCTAGATCCGCCCCCCCCCCCCACATTGAAGCGAAAGTGATAGCATGGCATCAAAGCGACTGTAATAAAAATAAGAACTTACATAATGGAGAAATGGTGACATTACATTAGCTCATATTAAACAATGGTTGAACAGTTGCTTTCACACCCCACATCACTTTCAAGTTTAACTCTCCCCCCCTCTTTCAAGCTACACAATGGATTTTTTGCTGAGTTCGAAAATATCAGAAGACAGGCAGAAAAGTCCGTCTTTTGTTCCTCCATCCTGCAAGGCTCTTGTTTCTTTTCTTTGCTGCCCAGCACCTAATCATAAAGATTCTCCCCCCTCTCACCCCATTTTGCCTGCCTTGTTTCCTTTCTGCCTCCCTCTCTTTTTGGTAAATCATGCTGAGTAAATTTCACTAATGAACACCATGAACTTTCCGCCTCCCCCCCCCATTCAAATTGTACAATCCTTTCCCCTTAATTTCACCAGGGCCCTTAATGGCTGCATCCTGGTTTGGCTCTTCTTGTTCTAGAGTGCTAGCACTCTTTTAAGAGCGGCTGGTGGAAATCCTTCGCTTTAATCTCTGCCTTTTTCTGTGTTGACTTTTGCTCAAGATTAAATTGCATTCACCTTCTCTCTCTCTCTCCTTGGTCTTCCACGGAAGTCCATGCAGCTCGAGTCAGTAGATAATAGGAATCCCAAAATGGAAACAAGTTTCTTTTCTGAAAAAAAAGGGGGGGGGAAACTTGTTTCCTGGGGTCAGCAAAGGACAGGAAAAGAGTTGACAATTACTTGAATAAACAGTGCTCAGAGAAACAAAAATCAATGTGCAATTGAAGCTACAAAGTCACTGAGCTGTGATCACAGGCGGGGAAGTAGGGACACATTATTGGGCCTTCTGCTGGTATGTTCTATCTGTCACCAAAATGCCCTTACACAAGAGATATCCTCCATTTAAAGCATTGCTACGCTTTTCACTGCCTATGTCTATTGATTAAAAAAATAAAAAATACAAAAAAGCAACAACACTACTGTTCCCACAACTGCTTTATGACGCTTTTCAGGCTAATAGCAGTACCACCTAGCAAAGGACACTTCCTGGGGATTAATGACTGATTTGGGGCTAATGACCTCCTGATGCATCTCAGACCATTTAATCCTCAGAGGAAAGGACCTGCAGCTCCGTCATGATTGCTTATTAATAAGAGTGTACTGACAGCAGATTTGCTAGATTTGCACTGCCCTGAGCTATCTTAAAATAGTGAGACCAAATTAAAAATGAGGCATTTGGCTGGAGTTAAAAATAAAATAAAATTCTTTCTTTATTCTTTTAAAAAAATTGTTTGCTAATTTTGTAGTAGCTCAACAGCCACATCCACCCCATAAGTCTTCAACTGTATTTCTACTGGCTGAGGTTTCTACCGGCTGAGGTTTCTATACTCTAAGGGTTGAGGGATCAGTTAGGGGCAAATATATCAATCCGCCCTAGGATTTGTGTGATACAGATACAGCTTGCCAAGCGCTGGAGCTCTGCAAGGTGGACTTGGAGGCCTTTGGCAATCATGGCCATACTCACCAATCCAGCAAACATTTATTATGATCGACTGATCGTGAAACACAGTGAAAAATATAAAGTAATGCAAAACGACAGCCTCAGTGGAACCAATTATTAATTATTAGAGATGATAAGTTTGGAACTAGCCCTCATAGCAGGGCTGAGATGTTACAGCAGTTAGATATACGGCCGCCGGTTTGATAACAAATTTATTAGACCCCTCAAGACTCAATAGGGTGTCTAAGGATCAACCAGGAAACTATACTTCTCAGGTCTTGCTCACCCCTTTATGGCACTGCTAGAACATTTAATAACCTTTCCCCAAGACGTCAGGAAGTTATTGCCATTGAAAAACCAATAAGCCCATAGTCACCAAATGCCAAAAAGTCCAGCCTGTAAGTATTTGGCAGCACAGATTCAAGCGCATTCCTGAACCTTTGGTCCACATGCACACCGTACATGTTAAGCACATTTATAATACTTTAATGTTCATGGTTTCCCTCAAAGACTTCTGGGCAGGGCCGGCCCAAGACATTTTGGCACCTGAGGCAAACCACAAAATGGTGCCCCACTTCCCGCCAGGGAAGAAGGAGTGAGTAGAGATCTACATCAGGAACCCTTTAATTTTCCATCCCAGCATGCAGCAGCGACTCAGCTGGGGTCTTGTTTGCTATGCATCATAACTACCACACTGGAAGCATGGGAGAAGAAGCAGAAAAAGGAGGGAGAAAAAGACAACTGCACAAAGAAAACTTGATCTAAAGGCAACCTGAGTCATGGTGGACGTGCCTTTCCATCCCATGGCCTTGGGAACAGGCCCAGAATGGATACTTTAATTCCATGATGGCTCCCGTGATCATGCCCTCCCATCTCGAACTCCACTACCTCAGTTACGCGCCTCTCATTTTTACAGCAGAAGGATCGGCATTACACAGATCTATTGAGAGCAGAAACCTAATATGTAAGCCATGCTCCACTTAAAGGATTTTTGTACACAAAGTACAGTACGAACAGCTACTGTCAATGCAGTGTGGACACCAGGCAGGAGCAATACTTAATCAGGCGAGAGTAAATTTCCTGCTGTCTATTCAGGAAGCCATTTGATTAATGAACTTCTTTGCATGGGGTGGGGCTCAGCTATTTAAATTAAATTTTGTTTCAATATTGCACACACTGGTTTTACACTTCCAAAAAGTGTCATAGGTCACAGGGCCTAGTCATTTGATCATAGAAAACCTGTGGTAGCCATCTGTCGACTCCCACCTTTGCCACCACAGTCTGAGCTGGTCTTGTACCTTCTGACTGACCACCATCTGGGTGTGTGGCACCCAAATGCATTTTTTTGTAAACGAAGTTGTAACAATCAAAAGGGAAGGGGGATAAAGTCAACTACCACATTTTTCCGTGTATAACACGACCCCATGTATAAGACAACCCCTATTTTTGGGAGCGCCAAAATAAGAAATCAATAGTTTAAGTGAGCTTTTTTGGGGAAATTGCCCAAAAGATTGTTGAGCTTTTCTAATAAGGTCAACCAAAAAGTTGATGAGCTTTTCTCCTGTGATTCCCCACTCAATCCACCACCCTGGTTGACGGAAGTGGGAAGTGGAGCTGTATTTCACCGTGTAATAGCTGCGTCCTCACCACCACACCTCCTTGCCTCGCATCTCCAGCTACCTCCATGCCAAACCGCAACTAGCCCCAGCCTTACCATATACTGTATTTTTCGCCCTATAGGACGCACCGTCCCATAAGGCGCACCTAGTTTTTTGGGGGGGAAATAAAGGGAAAAAAATTATTTCCCCCCCAGGCGTGGGGCTGGGGAGGCCCGAGCTTCCCCCGACCCCAGCCCCCAAACAGGCAGCTCTCTGCAAGCTGTGGGAGCCCAGCGCTGGCTCCCGCTGCTTGCGGAGAGGTCCGCGAAGCCTGGACGCGCTGATCTCAGCGCGCGCAGGCTTCGGCATGCAGGCAACTCTCCGCAAGCAGCGGGAGTGCTCCCACTGCTTGCGGAGAGGTCCGCGAAGCCTGGAGAAGGAGAGGGGTCGGTGCGCACCGACCCCTCTCGCTCTCCAGGCTTCAGCGAAAGCCTGCATTCGCCCCATAGGACGCACACACATTTCCCTTCATTTTTGGAGGGGAAAAAGTGCGTCCTATAGGGCGAAAAATACGGTAAATCCATGTATAAGACGACCCCCAATTTTTCACTTAAAAACTTGGGGGCAAAACATCATCTTATACGCAGAAAAGTACAGTAAGTTTTCTCTTAAAGACAAGCCTACAAAATCCACACTTTCTGAAATAATACGCAAAATGAAACACAACCCTCCTTCAAAATTCAAAATAGACAGATCCACCCATCCCTAAAATGGATGGTGGTAATATTATAAATCTAGAACACCTTCTGTGAAGGACAGGCCTTGGGTCTGCCTCCTGGTGACCCAGCAACCAGTGAGAGCTGGTGAGGCCATCAGCCAATCAGGAGCGAGAGAAGCGAGAGAAAATTTAAGTCAGATGCTGACAGTTTAATGGTCAGATAGGGACTTTCTGCCTGGGTGGGCAAATGAGGTCAGTGACTATCTGAGTGGGCTCAGGTAGAGAGTATCCATCAGTGGGGACAGATAGTGAATTGGCTCTCAGAGATAGAGATTTGACTGTCAGTGGGAGAGGGGCTAACTGCCAATGTGGGCAGTTGGGGATTGAATTATCTGAGTGGGGTAAGCCAGGCAGGGCAACCTAGTTTTGATACCCTGAGAGAAAGTTAAATCCTAGAAGGTGCTGAGCGGGTGTTGCTGGGTAGAACACGGAGAGCCATTCTAGGTGGGAAAAGTCTACCTGAGGCTTGGTTTGCTAAATAGCACTGTTTAAAAGTTTAAAGACTTTGTTTTTTAACCGAAGCTTTGTGCCCCGTTTGTGAAACCATCAAGGATGCAGCTGGTATAAAGTGGTAAAGAGCACAATTGCCTTTTACACTTACACACAGAATTTGCTAATCTGAGAGAAGAAGACCATGGGGAAATAATCTTCCCTGCTTCTCTTATTCTAGTGGAATTGTGTATACAGAGAAGAAAGATGTCACTGACAAACCCTGTTATGTTCCTGAGACTGTCTTCCTAAATACCGTATTTGACTTTAGAATATGGAAGGTTTGCATCCTGCATTTTAAAAACAGGTAAAATGACTCGTATTCCAGCAGGTAACATGCTGTCTGGAAACTAGAGCTCTAATGGAAAAGGTACCACAAGTTTATCCTGTGGGCAGAGGGGAGGAAACTGGAGCAGGCTGATACATTAGTGGAGAAGTCTGTTTGCAAGTGTGCATTGCCTGGGCAGCAGAGTGTGTATGTTGTGCCTGGAACAATACACACTTACAATTAGTTGAATTTCACTGTGGTGGAGATGTAAGCTGACAGGCCGCCACACAAAACCATCCTGCAGTCAAGCTCATGCTGAGCTCCAGAGTGGAAAAAAGGCTTTTAAGTGAAAACCTTTGAAGTTCAAAAATATGGAAACACTCGATTCAGGCACTGCTCACCTTTGAAGGTTTAGGCTGAGTCTTCTGAGGCTCGGACAAATTCTGTGTAGGTTAATGCTTCTTCTTCTTGTTTGTTTCTTTCCTGTCATAGAAGGCTCTCAGGGCACATCAGTTGGGAAAATCAATGAAAGCTTTATTGTTTCTCTCAAACAAGAGCAGAACACTATACAACTATACCCACTGCCTCCTAGTGCTTGAACAGTATCCACCAGCAGTGGCACTTGTGGTGCAGTAGAACCATCTTTCTGTCATTGACATGGAGTCATAGAGTTGGAAGGAACCTTGAACATTATCTAGTCCAACCCCCTGCAATGCAGGAATCTCAACACATGCTTCCCCATCCAATTTGAAACCATACCGGACCCTGCTTAGCTTTGCAAATGTGCTAGCAGTTTTATTGCATTGTTACTGCTCACATGGTGGCAAGGTCAGGGCTTTGCAATTGAATCACCAGGGGTGCTGGATTGGCAGCAGAGCTCCCAAGAGTGCAACAGCTCAGCATCAAGCTTGCTGTGACCCTCCTCCCCATCACAGTACTGTCCAGTTAAGCAGCAGCACCAGTGGCTTACCACTGGTTCACAGGGAGGGTTCACAGCTCTGCCCTGCCACATGCACTGCTACTGCTACCCACATACCTCCCTTCCTCCAAAAAAGCTCATGATAGCATTTGGGTTCACAAAAAGAAGGTAAGCTCGGATGAGAGACAGAAAAAGCTTAATGCAACTCAGCACACTTCATAGTGGAGCAAGAAGTTGGAACCTGGGTTTTCCACATTTGAATTTTCTAACCAATTCACATGGTTTTGTAAAAATCAAAATTTAGAAAATGCAAAACATGGCATTTTCTAATTATTGCAATTGGTTCTGCTCCCTACTAGATACAGAATAGTACCTTGTCAGGAGTAGCCAACATGGTGCCCTTCACATGCTGTTGGACTTGAGCTCCCATCAGCCCCAGCTAGCATGTCTTGTGTTCAGGGATTATAGGAGTTGTAGTCCAACAATATATTAAGGGCACCATGTTGGCTACCCCTAGTCTAGATCAATCCATCAGTAAAACTGGTATAAAAATGTACTTAATAAAGCTTTCATGCATCAGTTTGTAGGTTAAACATAACCTGGTTGAAAGTAAGCCATGTGTTATGTGGCTGGTGATAGTCACTTCTCTGCAGTCAGTGGCTCACTCCAACAGAATGGATTTAGCCACAAAGAACTCCATAAACACAGCAAACTACTGCCAACATTAATGCTTAAATGCCATCAGTGCATGGATGTTTTTGCAAGTCTGACTCTTCTCTGTAGGTGATGATGACTAAGTGAGAATGTGGTGTTTAGAAGCTTCTCAAAATGACAGGCAGTTCTGCCTTGATGCCATGGGGGCAGAATTGACAGAAACTTCTCAGAGTCTAGCATACCCCCCACTGCCCAGATTAAATAGGGACATCCCATTTTGTGGTGCATTTTTGGGCACTGAAGCCCCCAAAAAACATTCAGGGCATGATCTCGTGTGAGATTAAGCACCCAAAAATGCATGTATTGAGTCGCCACGTTCTCTCACGAGTCACGTGCATCCTGGAACCCCCGCGTCCTGATTTTCTATGGTGACATGTTGGAGATTATGGTCTAGAGTCCAAGGAGAGAAAGCCAGAACGGAAGGGCCTATGAAAGCAGCTGATGGGGGACTGAGAATGCAGCACATTAGGCCAAGGGGAGCAAGGAAGACTCTAGGAAATCATGGTTCAGAGGCAGAAGGAAAACGAGGGCAAGAAATTGGAACCGAGAATGGCTATGTTCCATCTCCACTGTCAAAGGCAGTGTGTCTCTGAATACCAGTTGATGTGAATCACAGATGGGGAGAGCATTGCTGTTTTGCTTGCAGGCTTCCCCTGGGAAGTGCTGGATTAGTTGGGTCACTGGCCTGATTCAGCAGAGCTCTAATGTTCTTATGAGAAGAAGGCCACATACCCAGGAATGGTAGAGGCGAGGAAACACCTTTTAACACTGGTGTGTATCTTTGGTTGCAAAAAACCACTAGTAAGTATCACATCTGAAAAGGGTTTGGGTCAAATGGATTGGCTTTTCCTGTTCTTTGTAAGCAGAAAGCAAAGTTGGCTGTATATTTATTTGTTTTCCATTAAAACATTTCCCAGAGAAAACGTTGTTGTCATTTTTAATATTTTAAAAGAAGCACAACTTCAAAACCAAACCAAACAAAAACAAATTCCAGGAATGTTGTCAAACTTACCTTTTTAGCTGGGCAATTAGTCCGTGCAATTCCTCAAGCTGATCTATGACCACTGCATCCAAAATATTTCATTGTGGGTTCAAAAATGACGCAAATCAAACAGAAAGGAATTTTTAATAGGAGGAAAAAGTTCTTTTTAAAATTTATGTGACTTCAGAATTGCCATTTTGAAAGGGCAGACCTAATTGGATATGTAAAAGCTGTTTCCGTTCATTGTTGTTTGCCCTACATAACTCATTAGGTAGATTTTGAGCAAAGAGACAGACTGTGAACAGAAATTCATACCTTAAAAATGGTCTATGTGTCATTACCTGTTGCATACAGTCTTCATCCTTGTTGTCTTTCACACACTTTGCATATACCTTTTTTTTTTTAGGATGATGGAACTTCATTTCCAAATTAGTTGGATTTTGCTCCGTAGTAAAATCTCTCCCAAAGTCAAACCTAGGCTTCCAGCCATGAAGATTGGGAGGGCTGTTCTTACTGGTCTATATGAGTGTAGACTTGTTCAATGATTTAGTACTTATCAAGCAATCAGATTTGCAGTACAAGTGGTTGATAGCTGGCTGGCTGGCTGGCTGGCTGATTAACTTGAGTTCCTTTGACAATGAAGGCAATATGAAAAGGAAAGTGGATCCAGGAAAATTCCGGTGATGTTTTGTCCTCCTGAGTATATTGGTTCTAGAGCAGGGTTTCCCAAACTGTGGTCTTTGGACCATCAATGGTCCTTGAGCTTCATTTAGGTGGTCCACTGTGTTTCTATACATATACAATTAAAATCATGCAGCATATAGCACAGTACCTTACAGTTGCTACAACAGGCAGAATTTTTTTAAGTGGTCTTCCAAGACCCTCAGAATTTTTCAAGTGTTATTGGGGGAGGGAAGGTTGGAAACCATTGTTCTAGAGCAGTATAATTCTAGAAGCAAAGTAGATGGTTTCAGTCTTGTGCTTCACTAATCTTTCAGACTTGCTAAAATACATAGATGGTGACCTGGACAGATACTATGTAACTGGAAAGGGGTAGGTCCCATTTATAGGTCAGTGAATGGTAGGGAACAGATGATAACCATAAACTGAATGTTTTGATAATGCCACTAAAATCAGAGTGGTCTTGAGAAAAGAGGCAGAAAAAAAATTGCTTGGGCAGCCAGATCCTGGAACTCAGGGTTAGGCACCCCCACCTTAAATGAATAAAAGGAATCGCCTGTGGGATTTGATTTCTCTGCTAAGGATTTGTGGCCGAATTCTTCGTACTTCTATTTTCTGTCCTCAAATCCTTTGATCTGTTGTAGACTCAGGAGTTTGTTGGGTTGTCAAAAACTGGCAGATTTATTCCAATGTTTGGTCCAAACAGAAAATATCCCAGCAGCAGGTTCACAAAGTTGTTGGCACCTGTCTGTCTTGGGAGACAATGGAAGAGTGTGCCTTTGGGGGTAGAGTCAAACCATTGGAGAGTTACAGCACCTGCTGTGGCTGTAGAGACATTTTATTGAAAGTGGGGCAGATGAAGGCGTCCGGTTTGCTGCTACAAGTGCACTATGGCATTCCTTCTCTCTGCGCTCCTCCCAGTGGTCATTTCTCCACTGGTCACTGCTGTGCATGCATGACCTGACTGTCTTTCTCTAGGCACTGCTAGGGATTCATATAAAGCGGGGTTGAGATTGCCAGCCTTCATGTCATCTTTGTTATGCAGAGTTAGTCAGCCAACAGGCCTAGTGCCTGAAGCTGGCTCCTCATAGAGCACTTCCTTGGTTGGTTCAGATAGCTAGAGAATAAGGCCTTTCATAAATATATGCTTTATTTTCTAGCTCTCTGAACCAACTGCTAGGATATTGTAATTTTGTACCAAACATTAGAGTATATCTGCTGACTTCTGACCACACAACTAACCCCAGAGCCTTGGAAGTCTTCATACTACATCTATAGATAAGAATATATTTGTTTAAATACGTCCAGAATTTCCCGGACATAGCCGGGATCTGTCTGCTGAAAATGGTGTCCGGGCAGAATTTTCAAAAAGCTGCTAAAATGTTCAGGGAAACCTGGGCATATTGGAAGTGTTGATTTTTTGACAATTTTCCTGAAAAATAGGTAAAAACTTTGGCCAAAAAAGGAAAGAAAAAAAGCTCAACAACCACATTTCCCTTTTTGAAATATAGCAACCCTATATGTGTTCAGATATACTTCATTCAAATATACTTCATTCCACTGTACCTTAAGGTAGGACAGTAAGTGAGCAACATCTTAAATCTGGGTCATCTAGCAGCTCAGATTCAGCAGAGTTCATTCACAAAGTATCAGAAGTATTTATAAAGAGTTGTGCTTTGGTTAGAGCCCTCAGGTATTGAAAGCCTTCTTAAAGTTCACAAGCTGAGTTTGTAGGTCAAATAAGGAAAGCGTTTTGCACCTGTCCTTTCCATACTTGTAGATGGAGATGATGTTGGAATATGATGTGCATATTGTGCACACCTACCCACAAGAGATCTCTGGACTGGTCATGGGTCTTTAGCGGTGCCCTGAGACCTTATTGTTTCCAGATGTACCTTGTGTAGCCACTGTCAAAACTAGTATGTTATTTTATGTGGCTCAGTGCCTTGATCTAGCACAGAAACACTGATGAGCCTATGTGTCAATTGATGCAAGGCAAGAAGCCTGTCTCTGAAGAATAATTTAGAGATCCTAATGGGGCAGGTATCAGCTGCTCTTGGAAACACTGATAAAATTCATAATTAAAACTGCACTCTCCAGGGCATCCATCTTTTATAACCTCCTCTGAGTGTTGATTTTATTAGCTCTTCTTTTGTTTGAACCTATAGGGAGTTTTCTTTTGCATTTGCATCAGGCAATGTACATTTTCCTGTCCTCTACTGCCCATGAGACAGTTTCATTTAAACTAAATTTGTATAGGGACATCAATTTCAAATCAGATCCTTCTCAGTCTGACAGAAGTGCTGGTATCAATTTTTTTAATGCAATGGAGATTTTTTTTTCTTGAGCAGATTTTTGCCCATTCCAAAGTTTCAGAGTTTGATCCTGAGTTGTCTGGTTATGAATAGGTTTTTGCTCGTGCCAATGTTCAGTTTCAGAGTTTGATCCTGCAAGTCGGCTGCTGCCAACATGGAGCTCCCTCAACCTTGCCACCATCTTGTCCCATCTCATCGCACAGTGTCACAACTGGGAGGGTGCTGCCACAACTGTTTCACCTCCTTGCACTGCCACAGCTGGAGGTCCTGTGATGTAGTGTCTCTGAAGCCAGTGGCTTGAACTGTAAGGTCCAGAAACTCAAGGGTAGCAAGCAGAAATCGGTGCCCTGTACTTACACCAGGACTAGCCAACCCAGAAGCTTCATACTGAGTGCCAATCACTGAGTGTGATCACGTTGAGGAAAGGTTAATGGAACTGGATTAGTTTAGTCTAGAAAAGAGATGATTAAGAAGCACTGCAATCCACCATCTTCCAGTATCAGAAGATCTGCCACCTAAATTATTTTGGTTTGCTCTGGACATGAAACAACAGGTTCAGACTACAAGATAGGTCAGGGTTTTTAACTAAACATTAGGAAGAGCTGTTCAACTGTAAACCAGACTGCCTCATAAGTCCATGGATGCTTCTTCATTAGAGGTTTTTAAGCAGGGGCAGGATGGTTCTCTATCAAGAATGCTGCAGTAGCAGTGAATAGGCTAGATGGCATTTAAGGGACCTTCCAACTCTATGACTCTATTTTGCATGACACCATTCCCTCCAGCTGCTCTTCAAGTGGTTGCTGAAGCATGAGGACACACAGACTACAGTAGGCTACCTCTAAAAAGCATCACAAGGTCATGATCAAGTAGGTCAGGTGAGCAGGCAGGAACCAATCTCCATTGCGTGCACTGAGCTCCATCTGCTAATGGGGAAAGAGCTCAGAAGAACATTGTATTGCAGTGATATTCTTCAACATGAACATTAGGTTTCCATAGTGAACAACCCTTGTTCATACACAAATGGCCACATTCTGCATTGGCTACAGCATTAGAGTAGCCAATATATAAGGTTACCGGCACATGGATGATACCAGCCCAGAGCCTAGTCTCATTGGAGGGGCAATATTAGTCTCCATGTCTAATAAAAAACACTCCTGGCCACATAATCATCTGAGAATCCAGAAGCCATGCAGATTCCAGGAGCACACCAAGAGGGCACACCTGCTCCCTCTCGGAAGTGTGACCTGCTTAAGAACAGGTAAACTCACCTTCCCTGATTCACAAGCCGTAGAAATTTACTTCATCAGAGGGATTCAACATGAGTTTGTTCATCCTCATCCAGTCCTTATCAACATCCAGGCATCTATACGATGAATAAACCACTGTTCTTGGATTTGATAAAATAAGAAAAATTGGCCTGAGTATTGACGACATCATTGGTGATGAATTATCTCTTTCAACAGCTGCATACAGATGTCTTCCTAAGGACTTCCATCTCTCTCTCTCTCTCTCTCTCTCTCTCTCTCTCTCTCTCTCTCTTGAGGAAAAATTATTAGGTAAGAACATGTTAGCTATGACTTGGTATAGTGACTCCTGTCTCGGTTTAGGGGATTGAGCTAAATGACCCCGGTGCTCTCCTCCATGGCTATGATTCTATAATGATCAGTGGGCCTGCTTATGGGGACAGTTGTCAACTGAGAAGGTGGCTGACTTGACCATTTCATTTCACATAGGTCAGCAAGCAGCCATCAGAGGAAAATGATTTTTGTTTGCAATCGACCTGGGTTAGATTGAAAGCAGTGACCCAGAGATGAAAGGCTCAAAGGGAAAGGGTCCTACTTTGTGTATGGCCAAACACCACTTCTGTCTCCGCCTCACTCATTATCTCTTCCAAAGCCCACTCCTCTCCTCCTCCCCGCATCTCTCTCAAAAAATTATTAATCCACCCTGTGCCCTCTTTTTTAATTGCAAGGCACCATATGGAGATCTGTTGAGGTTTTGTTGTGGCCTCAGTACTCTCTCCTTTTGTGTTATGATAGATTTATCCTTCAAGAGGGATATATTGACTTCTGCACTTCTGCAGCCTGATAGATTTTGGAGAGGACTTTGTGAGGCAAAACAGGGCTTAGTCAGAAAATCAATACTAACGGCCTGCCATCATCTGAAGGAGCCGGAATGATCAAAGAGCTCTTCCAGAAGACGTGGGGAAATGGATTTTGTGAGCATTATATGAGTGATAGCCTCTGTTCGGTGCAAGTGGCACAACAGCCTGTCACCCCACAGTGGGTTCGGGTGGGGGAGTTGCCTTGTTGGGAGAAGATCAGCTGTTCATTGGAGATTTTAATTGTGATAGACCTCACAATCTAGAACATAAATAAATACAAGAAAATAAGGCAAGATCCGATTTCCATGAAATGATGGATTGCTGTATGGAATAGCGCTGGAGGTAGCCGATGTTGACAAAGGGACTTTCTTTCTTTTTCCCATGTTAAAAGGGTGACATAATACAATATGGCTCCTGCACTATACTGGCACAGTGGTACTTCGGGTTACAGACACTTCAGGTTACGCAATTTTGGATTGCGCACCACGCCGAACCTGAAGTACCGGAACAGGTTACTTCCGGGTTTCAGCACTCGCCCATGTGCAGAAGTGCTAAATTGCACTTTGAGCATGTACAGAAGCACCGAACCGCAATCTGCACGTTTGCAGATGCGGTGCTGCGGGTTGCGAACAGTGCGGGTTGCAAATGTGCCTCCTGCACAGATCATGTTCGCAACCCAAGGTTCCACTGTACAATGGAAAAAGCTCAGCCTCTGGACAGAAGGCAAGAAAAAAATGTATTTCATCTTCCACTCTGAAATATTGCATTTTTCCCCTTGAAAATTGTATTTTTACATAACTTTGCAAGTACAATTGGAAAAGAGACTCCTCCACCCTCCCTCCATAATGGAGCAGGCATTTTTAGCATCCATCCGTCTTGAGAGACAATGGAGTAAGCCTTCAGAGGTAAAGTTAAACCACTGTGTTAGTAGCACTGAAGTGACCTCCATGGGACACAAGCCTGGGTAATGTGTAGGGAGGTCCTGGGCTGCCCAGATGACAAGATGCCCCTCTTGGTCTTGCTGATGTTGTCCAAAGGAAAGCAGGGCAATATGTTTGTCATCAGCTTGGCTGCAGGAGTTACTAGAAGATGTACAAGGTGCCATCCAGCTGTCTTAGGGTCCACACTCAAGATTTGTGTAAGGTTTACTCCTTAGACTTTTCTTCTCCCAAAGATAACCTGTAAGGCAATGGAGGTTTAGGATCAGAGTTTTTCTTCTCCTAGATGGGCCACCCTCTCAGGTTGATGAGCCTCATCTGCCCCTCACTTCCCTCTACAGCACATGCAGAAACCTCCTTCTTAAGCTTCGGAAGCTACTGCCTTCATCCGCTCAATCCACCAGAGCAGGCAACAATTTTAGCAAAATATATTACACCAAAAGCGAATATGTGCATCTGGCAGGTGCCAGATATTTTTGTTGTCATTAGGAAAGTTTTGAATGGTTATCATACTTCTATAAAGTCACCTGAGTCTTGAGTGCCATTTCATGTTGTAACATGATCAGTTAGTTTCTACATCAGCGCTACTTCCACACCTTCTGTCTCCACAAAGTGAATGGAAGATGATAAACTTTCTCATTCTATGCAATGAGCCACCACAAACAAAAATCTAATTGTTGTGTGGTAGGTCTTTCTGCTGTGGTGTAAACAAGTCCCTATATTCAGCACCAGGGTCTGGGTGGATTGAGATTGTGCAAATCCTGCAAAAGTGTCAGTCAACTTTGACTGAGTCAAGTGCCCTTGGAGGACGCTCCAGTTTCTCTTCCTTCAATAATTTTGGTAGGGAAATATCTGAAATGAGGACACTGTTTATAACCAGATGATGCTAGGACTTATGGGGTGGAATTTTCAGGAGTATTAGGTTTTACCTCTCCTTATATTTTAACAATATATTGAAGGAGAGCTAAATAAGTTTCTTCTTTGCTTCTTGCCGATGTTATAAGAATTTTAAGGTCATATGTAAAGAAATTACATGTTCATAACTGTATATATAAACCACATGTCTGAAACCCCACAGATTAGGTCCTGAATAAATTGACCTCAAATATTTCTCTGCAAGGTTAAAGTGGGAAACCTCCCCATTGTCTCTTTCCTCACAAATCCTGTTTTAAGGGCACATTCAAGATATGAACAGGGTGTGAGCCTGTGACCTGTGACCTAGATTCAGGAATTAAGTAGTTATAATAACAAAAGAGTGGCCAAAACAAAGATAATGCAAACAGGTAACTTGCCAGACAGGAGAAAAACAACGCACTCAGATTTCTGTTGTAGACTGCCTTTTCTGTGATGTAGGTATGATGTATCTGAGGGGTGGTCTTGGGCAACACCCCTTCTGTGATGTATGTATGATGTTTCTGGGGGTGGTCTTGGACTCCAGGGCGGGCAATTTAAAATGTCTATATAAGGGCAGGCACACCTCTCTCCTGCGTGTGGGGGAGCACCCTGTTGCAACAGTTAATAAAGATCAGGCTTATTAGCTGCTTTATTTCTCAATATTCTCTGGTTGGTCTGTTATTTTCTCCTACCGATAGAGAACCTACAAAAGGACTCTATATGGGCTCTTGGGTACCCCATAAGGGAAAAGGAGCAGTTTTTTTTCTTATATCACCGACTATTGCAGATACAATTAAAACAATGTAATTTGTCAGCCATTCAGAATATACGTATATTTCTCTCTCAAACTGCTCCATCAGAACAATTCTGGAAGTTCATTCTACATACTGTACTGTTCATTATGGTCAAATCTATACCCCCTCACTTAAACAATTGATTATTATCATTATTGCTCCAGTTAGAACAGTAATCCACTTGGCCTCATCAGCATCAGCATCTTCATGTCTATCATTCATTACCATATGAATTCACAGTAATAAGTGATTTCTTTGTGGTGATTGCTTCTTTGTAAAGTCTGCCAGAGCTTCACAGCCCAGGCTGAAGAGGAGGAACCAAATCTGTAAACTAATCTCTGTATAACATATTGATTGTGTTCTCTATGCCTTTTTATGACCTTGCAAAGAAACCAGGCACAGGGCTTTTCTAAATCTGTTTGTGTCATTGGTGCACAATCTGGTCATGGGAACCCTTGTACAGACACTTGGTTAATTGTGCAAGCCTTTTTTGTGTCTTACATGATCACAGTTTCCCCCTTGCACCAGTAATCTGGAAGCAACTAGAGAAATCCCTTCTCAAAATTCTCATACTGGCATAATGTCCAGGGCTGCTTTACACATGACATTTCTCCATACTCATCTGAATTTCTAAAAGTGTTCACCTGAATACATAAAGCACAAATCTTGTTGTTGGCATCTGTCTGTCTTGGGAGAGAGTGAAAGAGTGTACCTTTGAAGTGAAGTCAAACAGTCGGAAGGTTGCAGAGCCTGCTGTTACTGTAGGGAGAGAGATACAGGAGAGACAGGTTTTGTTGCAGCTGGGGCAGATGAAGGCATCTGGTTGTGCTGCTGCAGATGCACCATGGTGTTTCTTCTCTCTGTGCTCCTCCCAGCTGTCATTCTACCTCTGGTCACTGTTATGGATGCTGGCCTGACTGTTTCCAGGCACTGTGGTCATCTGCAAGAGATTCTCAAATAGTGGGGTTAATGTTGCCAGCCTTCATGTCACATTTGCAGAAAATCTTTGTAACACAGAGCTGGTCTGCCAATGGGCCTGGTGCCTGAAGCCAGCTCCCCACAGAACACATCCTTGGGGATCCTGCCATCTTCCATTCTGTGGACGTGACCAAGCCAGCGTAGACATTTCTGAGACAGGAGTGCAAACTTGCTGGGAATGTGGGCTTGGGAGAGCACATCTTTGTTTGAAACTCTGTCCTGCCATGTGATACCCTAAATCTTCCTGATGTAGCACAGAAGTGCTAATGCAACAATGACATATATCAAAGAGGTACATTTGTCAGGAAGTCACTGGTGTAGTGATAATAATTTTGGGTTTAGGAGTGCAGTGGGGTGGAGCTCACTGGATTTCCCCCCTAGTTATACTTAGAGTATACCAACTGGAAGTAAGGGAACTGAGTTAGTGGTGTCCAATATTTTCAGTGGGTTAACCCTGAATAGGGCTAACACTGGATAGAAACCATGGGGTACATTGAATCAGTCATCATCTCGCAGACAAACCTTCCTCACAGAATTGTGAATAAAATGGGTGAGGGGACAGAACCACATATGCTTCTTGAATTCTTTGGAGGAATAGTGGGGTAAAAATGTAGTAAATGACTAGCTTGAGCTTCTTGTCGAATACACTGGGTGGCAAACCCAAGTTTGCTCCTGCATAACGTGTGAAAAAGCCTTTGGGCATAGGTGCCACCAGCTGGGAAACAGGCCTCCCTCAGAATCTGAACAGAAGCCTCAAAAGATTAACTAGCTCACTGATCTTGAGACCACACATCACTGGGTAGAATTGCCTCATTTTGACAGGGGATTTTTAAACCCCATGCAAAAAATGTTCATCAGATGCACCTGCTGTTGTCTGCATAGGACCACATTTCTAAGGATATGTCTGTACCAACTCATTTTTGCCTAATCTGTTACTGAAAGTAGCACGAGGAGGGGCTGGATCAAATTAAGCACTGCATACGTTTTGATATCTATTGCCCACTTGCTCAAAACATAATTCAGTTGCAGAAAGTGTCCTGGGAAGAGGAATTGTTTGTTAAACCACTCTGGCAAGCGTAACTCTGTGAGGTGAATAGGGGTCTCCTCACAGCTCTCAGCACCCTTAACAAACTACAGCTCCCAGAATTCAATGGGGGAAGCCATGATAGTTGAAAGGGGTATTGTACTGCTTCAAATGCATTGTGTGAATGTGACCTTAGATGCTTTCCTTTGATGGAATTACCAAAGTGAGTCCCTGCAGGAGCATGTGTGCTGGGAGGCATCTGTCACTTAATGCCACCAGGATATCTGCTTAAAAAACAACAACATACCCTTAGAGCATCCTGAAAGATGTGGCTTGAGACTAGGCCTGTACACTTGCAAGGAAGCACGTCCTATTGAACTCAGTGGGGCTTATTCCGAGTCAGATGTGTTTACAATTGGGCTGAGTGATTTTACACTGATGTTTATTTTCAAATGTTTTTGGTCTGTGTTGAAGACTAGCGGCTTTTATTATTCTTTACTGTTGTTGTTGATTCTAAAAATAATTGCGCCTGAAGGAGGAAAATAGTTAAAAGAGGCGACAGGGTGAAATACAGAGGGAGGGAGGGAGAGAAATAGAGCAGGCACAAAATCAATTGGCCTGCTCAGCAAGAAAGGGAGAGTTTTTACCCTAATCTGTTCCGTTAGCATAACAAGAGACAAGCTAGAGGAATTGTTAATAACAGCACAAGAGGTTGTTTAAGTCAAGCATGTGTTTCAGCTCCACGGGTTGATTAATCTTGTCACCATTTTTGTTGTTCGGAAAACTTTTCACTGGAGTGGCAGAGAGGGGAGAAGGGGGGGTTGGGTAAAGGATCAGAATAGCAGCGCCTCCGCCTTCAAACCTGTGTCTACCCTTACTTCTGCCTGGATTAGTCGGCATAAAGCTGTTTTCTACAGCCGCGGCCCTCAATGGCAAGTTAAATTTAGACAGATTGTGAGGAGTGGAGAACATGGGCCTGAGAAAGGAGATCTGGCTCCAGCCCTGACCCACTCTTTGTTCTGGCATAGTGGTCACCTGCCAGAAAGCACAATGCGCCAGCCTCCATCCCTCCTTCCCGGATTCAACCTGACCTTTGGAACCCTCTCTGATTGGCTAAGATCATGTTTGAGTTGTTGCTGGGGAGGCCCTCAGGAAAACAACAACCTCGAAGCCGCCGCCCTCCCAAGTCCTTTCTCCTTTTCTTTTGAAAGGATGTGTGTGTGTGTAAAGGGATAGAGAATCAGCCCCATTAAAAATGCAAAGGCGTGACAAAGGGAAGGTCACTCCTTTGGCAAGGATCTGTGGCCAGGTCTAATGAGGACTGCATGTCGCATCCCTTGCAGGAAATCGAAGATGAAGGAAAGGAGGGGAAGTTCTCAGAGTATTTTTAAAAGTTGTCAAAAGTCATCCTTAAAAGTAATAAGGAGAAGGCACTAAACCCCAGAGTGTCTGAATTTTACATTCTGTTCCCTCCTGCCTCCAGCCAACAACAACAAAAACAACCCAGCACATGATTTGCTAAGATTGCTTAACACCCAGCTTTCTTCAGCAGAGGTTTTCTAGCTGGGAAGAATTGTAATGGCACACAACTTTGTTCAGATGTCCTCCTGGGACTGCAGCTCTAAACAGTCCTGCAGAAACAAAAATGACATCACGGGTGTTATTTGGTGGGTCATTGTGCTCTATGCAAATTGTCTTCCCCTCTTCCCGGCTTGGGGATAAAGACGTAGTGCTTTCCCTTCAGCCCCCACAAATGACCAACTTTCTCTCTCTTTCTATACAAGGCAGAACTGACCCTCCGAGGTAAATAAATGCCATTCATGTCTCGGTTTAATTTTATGTTAATTTTCACTTTTGTAACTTTGGCTCCTTGTCAGCATCGCTTAAATGGGCTTTGTGTATCTTTTTATTTTCACTTCAGCCCTTGGCTTGTAACCCAACACTAGTTGTATGCTTTAAGTGAGATTTTTATTTGTCTGGACTTCTGGGGCTGCTGCTGGAAGCAACACAGTTGAGAAGAGAAAGCAGCAGCTCTTTGCTCAATTTTAAGCAGAAACAAAGGCATATCCCTTCTTATGTTAGCAAAACATTGGCTTTCTATATTCCAACTGCAAATGCAGAAACTTTGTATTCTTTCTTCATTGTTTACCATTTGAGACTGATATTTAGTCACACCCACACTATACATTTAAAGCACTTGTATACCACTTTCCCACTCATGGCTTCCCCCAAAGAATCCTGGGAATTGTGATTTGTTAACAAACTGTATCCCAACAACACTAAGCACCCTTTACAAACTACAGTTCCCAGGATGTGGTTGTGTGTGTGTGTGGTTGTTTTTTTTTTGCAGAAAGCCATGAGTCCTTTACACATATTGTTGCATGCCACCCCAATCTCCATGTGGTGCGAGATTCCATGGGTTCCAGGCACTCACCCAGGATTCAATCTTTCCTTCAGAATGAGGCACAAAGGAGACTGTGGTGTCTTTATGATATATGGCTTATTTCCACATATATACAACCTGAGCCTATGATGGAGGGGTTCACAGCATTAACACCACAAGAGGGCCTTGCTTCCCCCATAGCCACAGCCTTGGATTCAAACAGAAACCAAACATTCATTTGACTTTATTGGTTCCTGGCTTGCTGCTTTTGCTTCTAGCTCACATCACTTCAACTCTCTGCTCTCCACTTCACCTTTGTCTTTCTAACTACCTGCAAGTTGGGGGGGAGGGCTCACCCATTTGCTGTCTCGCATAGAGTCCCTTCCTTTGTTCCCCTTAATGGTCCATCACCTCACAAGGAAACGAGCTTGGCTATTCCAGGAATTAGAAGGTGTACCAGGCTTTCAAGACTAACCCCCCCCAACTAATATGGTATGGATGTTACAAGCCCCTTTCCATCAATGGCTTCTGTTTCTGCTACAACCTCCCTTCCATTGCTTAGTAATATGTACAAAGCCTAAGCTGCAAACTAGGAAGGTATTGATTCAAAATTTGCCTCTGCCACTAGATAGGCTTAGACAAGTCACATGTACTTGGCCTCAGCCTCCCGTCAGCAACAATACCGGCCAGTTTACATGATTGTTGGAGGGGTTACACCAAGCCAATGTATGTAAAATGCTCTGAACACTCTGAAGTGCTGTGCAACTGATAATAACTATAATAATCATTGCTCCAACATTTTATTAAAGTACCGTATTTTTCGCTCTATAACACGCACCCGACCATAACACGCACGTAGTTTTTAGAGGAGGAAAATCCGTAGGTATGCCACCCGTAGGCATTCCCTCCATTACACGCACAGACATTTCCCCTTACTTTCTAGGAGGAAAAAAGTGAGTGTTATGGTGCAAAAAATACGGTAAATTGAAAGCACCATATGACTGTACATTGTCTTGATATTTATAATTCCAGAGCATAACAAACACTGCACATTTTCCCATAGATCTATTTGGCTGGTTTACGCACGTTCTTTTAAAATGAGTTAGTTTTATCATTCGTACGATAGACCCAACACTCAGAACACTCAGCTATACAGCTGCAAATAAAATGTTTTAAATGTGTTGTAAAGTGCAATATACAAATGTGACAATATATGGCGACGGTGAGCTATGGCAAATTCAATGTATTTTTCAAAACATATTTTAAAAAGAAATTTTCACAGAGTTTTTTATATGTGTGTATATTCCGCCCATATCTTCTGTATCCATTCTAATAAAGTTGGCATATCCCTCTTTTTCCAGTTTTTTGCCATTGTTATTTTGACAGCTGTCAATAAAGTAACTGCCACCTCCAAATCATTTTCTTTATAACACCCTAAAAGAACAATCATGGTGTCATAATGCATAACAATAGTATTAAGGACTGGAATAAAAAAAAAAGTATAATAAGACACTTCCAAAAATATGTATAATGTCCATCCTGTCAGTTCTCGAAAGCCCCTATTATACCTAAAGGAAAAACCAGAAATTCATTATTGAATGGAGAGATTAATGGTGAAAATTCTGGACACACCTTTGGTTTAATTCTGTACCATATTTCACTTGGTGCAAGTGATGAGGGGACTTTTGACATAATGCATTCCCAGTTATGCTCTTTATAACAAAGCAATTTTTAAAAATCTCTTTTAACAAATGGTAATTCTGCTTTCTAAAATTTTGTCAGGGAAAATCCCATTCCAAATATGACCACTCAGCCCTGTCAAAAGCTTTCTCTGCATCTAAAAACAATAAAGCATGTGGATTATCTTTGCCTCATTCCAATAATTAGGTAGTTTTTCATACCTAATCACATAGTTTTAAAAATAATAGTAAAAACTTTTCAAAACTGAGATTACCATATTTTTCCATGTATAAGACATCCCCTATTTTGGGGGACTCTGATTTAAGGAAAGGGGGGGAAACTTATAGCCGTGTATAAGAACCTAGTCTTATGCATGGAAAAGTACGGTACTTCATTTGAAGATAATTAATTTAGACAAAATTAATTAGTTGTTGGTTGTGAAGGGTTATCTGATCTATACAAGTTCATAAAACTTTAAAAACTGGTTTGAGGTATCTTATTCTCATTAAGCTATATTATCTTTATTAGACGGAAACGATATTATGTTTTCCTTCCATTCTTTACTTAACAATCTTGTCAACATTTTAGATAGCTTATTACTAAATTCAAAATATCCATGTTCACAGGGCAACCATATAAGCACTTGAATCTTTCTCATTAGAATGTTGCCATATAGTGAATGTCAGGAGCCGGAGACGAGCATAGGCCAGCAATAAAAAAACACAGTGTCAGAGAAGATAACTCTTTCTTCAAAAAAACCAAAACAGTGTAGGCCTATCATCTCTCTCTTTGGGTTGGTCATGTTGTAAATATTAACGAGTATGTCATTTTATACACAAAGGCTGTAATCACAGCACAATCCTATATAAGCTTACCTGAAAGTAAGCTCTATTGACTTTAGTGGGGTTTATTCCTTGATAAATGGGTATAAGACTACAGCCCTAACTGGCTTAAGTGGCAGATTTATCAACCACAGCTTTGGCTGATTAATTTGTAGGAACTAGTTTTAACCAGTGAGGCACACCTATTTCTTTTTAGGTGACCATTTTAGTTTCCATGGGTTTTTGAAATAGGTAATGAAAAAGATGCTAAAGATGGGTAACCCTCTAACAACGGAGGGGTAGCTTCTTTTTATTACATTGTATACTCACACTTCCATCAATATACTAATATTCAATATACTTCCTTCAATATCACATCTTACAATTTTGGTGCATCATCCTGAGCAACTTTTATTAGAAAAGTGGGTAGAAAGAAATAAAGTGTCCTCAGGCAAAATGAAAAGGTAGATGATTTTCAAGTGTCAATTGAATGATAAAACCCTATGTTTGTCTCTCTTACCAGTGGTATCTTGCTGTTATGCCTGATGAACAATTCTGTGCAATCTAAAGACTTTCATATTCCACTAATACTTTAAAAATCATAGAGAAAAACCCTGCAGTAATTGTTATGCATCAGAATACTAACCTTTTGCTTTTATTGAATATTTCTGTTAATAACGCCATAAAAGTGAAAGTCATTTTCCATTGTTTGTCAGTCCAAGTTTGGCCTCATTGAGGGGCAGTATTTCAATATGAGTAGGAAAATGAGAGTACCCCTAAACATTTTTTTTAGAAAGAAAGCACTGCAAGTTGCTGTATAGAAAATGGCAAATAGCACAAAGCTGTCAAGCAGTTTTTCTGCATGCCATATCAGATAATAGCAAGCATAAGAATGGTAATTGTTGTTATAATTGCAATATTGCACAATTTTTGATCTTTTTCTTCTATAAAGATCAACCGCTACATTCCCCATATGGGCAGTGGCCAACCTACAGAAGGCAACGTACAACCTAGACTACAATTGGGCTCGGGGTAGGAATGAAGTTTTAAGGTTAGTTATTGTTGTTTTTACATGTATGCTTCTTTTTACATTATTTGGAAAGTGAGCTTTGAAAATTTGTTTCTATGTCACCTTGAACATTTTACCATAAGATATCCAATAAATATTGCTTCTAAACGGTGTTTTTTTCTGGGGGGACGCATATCCCTAAACATTTTGTGAATCCAGGTTTGGCCTCATTGAGGGGCAGTATTTAAATATGAGTAGAAAATGAGGGTACCCTTAAACATTTTTTTAAAAGAAAAAAGCACTGCTTCTAAGCAAATGCAACAAATTCGCAAATGACAATTTGAAATTGCTATTTTATATGTGCTTTAAATATTTCTTATAATTTCAGCCCATCAAATCTTAAATATGTAACACTGTTTACACTTAAAAAACAACAACTAATGCCAAATTTCTGTATGCGTACTATGCCAGTATGTCAATAATCAATAAAGCTCTGACAGTATACACTTTCCATATGGAGAATCTATTATAGCCATCAACATCAATGTTCTAATCTTGTTTTAAGCATAAACAAAATGGAGGCATGGGGTGGAATAAATGTGCTTCCAGTTATTGACCTAGTTGTCTTATAAGTCAATTTTAGGCAGTAGGTGCATAAGGGTGATAACTTTGCAGAATTGTAAAACTTGGTTTTACTAGTAACATCTGTTGTGCTTTCTCTCCCCCTGCCCCATAGTGGGCTATTCTGAGCAGACACCAAGGATATTGTCAGGAGTTAAAAGTAGCTCTCTGGAGAAGGGGCCTTTTGGCACTTACAGTGTCTTACTCTAAAAGTTCCCAGGAGAAGCGCTTGAGACACTTTCCCTTTGACAGAAGGACAAGGCCAGATGACAGCCTGGGATGCCTGTGTCCATCAGAAGCTTCAGTCTATATTCCACTAGCCAAGGGTATTTCAAGATCAGACACATAAATAATAGCATTCACACACATTTGGTTACAATGCTTAATAGCCATAGCAGGAATCAGGAGTTAAAAACAATGATTCCTTTATTGTTATTTTGGTTTGAGGCATTAAAGTGATCTGGTTGTTTTTAAACTGCCTAATTTTTAATTATTGCTGTTGTTGCAAAAAATGCACATTTCATGTTAAATTTAAAATAAAAATGTCAGCATTTCCCACTAGCTGAAGGCTGGACAGATTTCCCTGCCAAAGTGATCCAGAAAACTTTAAAATAAAAGTAAAAAAATGGGTATTTGACAAATAGGAAGAAGGTTAACTGTGTAACTACCATCGCACAATATTTTAGATCATAGATTGCAAAGCTAGAAAGGTTTCACAGTGTGGCAAATAACGACTGCTGCATCGTGGGAACAGGCTGAGGCAGACAATGATGGAATTGACAATGGCACACACAAAGGCCACCTTTGGGAGAAACCATATCTCACGGTGCGCTGGGAAAAGTCAGAAATAGTAGCAGATGCTGTCAGGACTATAAGCAACAGATGCCTCCTGGCCAGTGTTCAGCTACTACAACCAGATCACACTATTCATAAGCAGGCAAGCATTCCACCCCCTCCTCTCCCTCTTCTTTGTAGGAGGGAGCTTGCAAATACAAATATTGCAAAGGAATTAAAACCAGCAGATGGTGGCAGGAGGATTTGATGAGATCAGGGTCAGATATGGGTATACATGTGATACTGGCATTAATCATTCTTTTCCTTCTGGGAATTGAAAGTTCAGGCCACTAATACAGCATTAAAATGACCATCTTCATGTTATGCTTTATTTAGCCCCCCCCTTAAAAAAAATCCAAATCACCCTACATGTGAATTTCTATCAGATTCATGAGAATTTAACAGAACATATGTTGAATACTTTGGTTAATTCAATTTGTGCTTATTAATCCAGCCTATCCTAAACAGGGAACTTGAATGGCCTTGTGCTAATACGATCATGTTATCTAGCTCACTATTTTGACACTTGCTAGTTAAATGTTTCCTCTGTTTATATTATTACCTGGAACTCTCCCCCCCTCACTTGTTGTTTCCCTGTAGATACTATTGTAGATCCAGTCTATCCTAAGCAGGAAATTTCAATAGCCTCATTTATTCCCCTATGGATGCTATTATAAATCTTTAGCTTATAGCTTTTGGTTTTAGGTCATTGTGATGCACACAAGGAAGCAAGAATTTAGTACACTCTTTTTGAAGTAAGAGCTACAGGTTTCCATAAAGTATGTTGTCTAAACAAGTTTGGAAACTATCATGAACTTTGCTGAACTGAGCTGAAAAATGGTCCTACACTGACCCACTGCTGCTTTTATTTAGGGAATATTCACCATGAATATAGCAAACATATGGCAAGACATTACAGTGGCAGTGTGCTACAACCCACATTTTAAGTTTTGGTGTTTATTGTTTTAATAAATGTGTCTTTTGTTGTTTTCTCACATTGTGTTCGCCTGATGGTTGTTATTTTAATAGAAAGACAGGATGTAGATATTAAATAAACCAAAGTAAATTAAACTTCAAAACTAACTTCCACCAAAATGTTGTCTTGCATAAGTCATTGCACCAAACCTCCATTTCCACATGGTCAAAGCAGCAATTGCAGGCCTTTTCTGGATTGTTTTGAACAAGTATGCTACCATTACTGCAAGGCACTTGATATGCCATATGTTGCTTATAAATCATGATGATATTATAATATTGATCAAGGGATGGGTAAAAGGGTGAAAGATTTATACGATTTGAAGAGAAATCAGAGTAACGGGAGCCATGGTTAGTGGGATTAAATTCTTTACCCAGCTGTTTTGGAAAACTCATTTTCAAGTTACTGTTTTGGACACAGTCATATAGTGCTCCCGTTTGCTCGGATGAAGTTCATTGAGTGATGCTGGAGAATCACAGCAACCATTCCATCCCTATGGATCCCTGGGGACAGCTCATTCATTGCAGATGAACCCAACTTGTGCAGAAAAAGGATGCACTTGTTCTATATGAACATTGGAAAGAGAAGACAAACCCACAGGAATGACTTGCAAGCACTATGATAGTTTGCCAGAGATGGTCCTTGACAAGGATCTATTGAATTTCTTGTGGGATGTATTATTACTAGAGCAGTCAAGTACAACCGTTTCCTGTTGCCTAGAATGGACACACAGGGGAATGTGGCTCCAGACAGGGAGGACTTCTTGTCATACCTGCTCTGGAGCTTCTTCCCCCTTTGTGTGACCAGGTAGATGGGTGCGACCCTAGTTGACCAAATAAAAGGGCTGGCCATGCAACCATCTCTCTCTTGAACTCTTGCTCTCCTGGCTCTTAGCCAGCGCATGGCTCAACCTTCACGTAGGCTGGAGCCCACAAGCAGAAAGTCTGAGATGTAGCTCAGACTTCTTTTCACTGTAACTACAAGATGAAGCCTGCCTACAGATTACTGCTATGAACTGCATGTGAGTAAAGCTTTACAGTGGTACCTCGGGTTAAGTACTTAATTCGTTCTGGAGGTCCGTTCTTAACCTGAAACTGTTCTTAACCTGAAGCACCACTTTAGCTACTGGGGCCTCCTGCTGCTGCCCTGCCGCCAGAGAACGATTTCTGTTCTCATCCTGAAGCAAAGTTCTTAACCAAGGTACTATTTCTGGGTTAGCAGAGTCTGTAACCTGAAGCGTCTGTAACCCGAGGTACCACTGTATTCTTACTTTTAAAGAAGACTGTGTTGTGTTATTATTATTTTAAAAGGGAAATAAAGGGGAAACTTACCAGGAACAATCCAGACTGGACAAGCCAGAGTGGGTTGCTTAATTAAAGGATTCTAACAAATCATCAATTTCCAATAAGTTGCAAAGGGAATGTGCTCTGTTGTTTACTCATTAGTGTGAGTGAGGAGGGATAATATCAACACAATATATCCTCTTCTACCTGCCTTAACATTCTCACATTTTGACCATTATAAATTTTTGGGTATTTTGGTCTTAATTCTGAAATAAATGAATGGAGGGAATTCCATGGAAAGAAAATTCCCACTTCTGCTGCAACCAGTGCCCTTGGAAAGCTGCACCAGAGGGCTGGGAGAACTCCTCAACAATGAAGAATTAGATGTGGGGAGCTGATGTGGGGCACTACTGAATCAGAGGGAAATCACTCCAATTGGGTAGATCTCATCCTGGTTCTGAATCTCTCTCTCTCTCTCCACCAGCAGCGCCCCCATGCCCCATTTCACATTGTTGAAGAAGGCCCCTGACACCTCAGAGAAGCTTTTATTGGTGGGGTATGGGCAGCTGCAGGGTGGAGACTTTCCTTCTGTGAACTCCCTTTTGTTCACTTATTTTAGGAGACAAGCCTTTGCATAAACTGATACAATCAGATGCTGACCATCTTATGCTAAAAATTGAGGGAGTATCATTCTTACTGAGTTCTATCTATACTTCAATTAGAAAAAAAGTATTCCATGGATTACTTCAGCATTTTCCACCAAGGATGTGATCTGAAGCTTTTGAAATCACTGTCTATAAAGAGATTATAGGTGAGCCCGCTGACCCAGCAAATTATTAGGGGCACAGGGCCCTCATGCACACATAGTGCTTCCTTATCTGTGAATGCCTCCTCATTCATTTGAGCCAAAGGAGCAGGTGCACTTATGCATTCATGTGTACATATCAGGCACCCATGGATCTCTGAATCAGGGCACATGTGCAGCCTCAGTTTTTAAGCTAAGCACCTAGAATATGATATATCATATTGAATTCCTATGCCTGACATGGAAGCCAGCTATTCACCCAAGCATTCAGCAATTTTTCAAATCAGTTTAAATCCTTGAATACGAATCTGCCTAACCCTAACATTAGAAATCCAAAATCTGCAAAAGAAACTGTTTTAAATCTTGATATTGAATGAAAGATTGTGTTTTGTTCGAGAACATCTTTTTTAGAACCTTAAGTAGAGTAATAAGCATATTTTAGCTCTGTGTTTCATTCAGATTGTTCTTTGATTTGAGCGTCTAGCACAAAAGTGATCCATATATTACTTTTCTGCTTGATCTGGAATAAATCTTTCCACCCAATAGGAAACCCCTTTGTTTTAATGTTCTGTGTCAATGAGCCAATTAATTCAAAACTCCCTTCACCTCCCCCCCCAACCCTCAGCACCCACAGGTCCAGTTGTCATTAGTCCTTTCTTCTGAAAAGACTCATTTCCATCACTCCATGTCACCCATGAATGAGAAATTAATCAGCACCATTAGAGAAAAAACTCCCACTTGAACTGCAGGATCTTTTTCTCCCTCATCGCCTGATTGTGATTTCATACCTTTTATGTAAAGCAGACTTCCAGAGCTGTTACCTATTTAAGGAATTTTTCAATTAACATTTTTCCCCCTCAAGAGTGACCAGAGCTTTTCGAACCCACCACAAAAGGTTGGCTTCCTTTTTTCATATAGCCCTGTGCACAGCTCAGTTCCTTCATCCTTAAGGCCTTTTCTTTAGCAGGAGTAATTTAGTTCAAACTCTCGCCAATCAATAGCTGATCAATGCACAGCAGGAGAGAATCTCTGTTGAAAATCCACTATACTTCAAGGCAGTAAAAATTTATCATTTGAACAAAAAGTATCCTGGCCCTGTCTAAAAATCTGACTAATTGGCCCTTGGGTAAGAATACATGGACTTTGGTTAAAAAATAAAATAAAATAAAAGCCTCAAAGGGTCAGAAAGCAACATGCTTGCTTTAAAAAGGGAATTCTATTTGCCATCCTAATATAAGGGGAACCCATTAATTTAACCTCATAGTTTGGTTTACGTTCTCCACAAAATGGTAATAGTTATTTTCTGGGTACAGGTTTTATATACATTTATTTGATTATTTTTAAGTACCATGGTCAAAGAATAAAATTGCCACCCACCTACTTCAAAGCAGCCCAACAGACTGCAATGGGACTATGACTATACTGAAGTATACAGATTATTTTCTTTATTTTCGTTTTGTGTCATATTTTCTTTCTTTCTCGAACTTCAATACTACACAACAAAGTAGAAAACCCACTCCTTTAAATGCAGGTAAGTTAGTTTCCCAGTTGCCAAAATTTGGTGAAGTCACATGTTACTGCATACACCAGACTCTCCTTTTGGGTGAACATTATCTTATGGTTTATCCATTAAAACATTATTTTGCTTATTCAGCTTTTTTTTTTTTTAATCTACAAAACAAAAAGAAATAAGTAAACTAAAATGCTGGGAAGCAACTATCCCTCATATTGGGCGGTATTCCACACTCTTGGTCTGCTATTGGAAGGACTCTTGTACTTAGCAGGTGACTGAGTTTTAATGTTGTGCAACAGAGGAATCCAACGTAGCAGTTGCGGAAAGTCATTGCTCAACAGATAGCACAATCTGTTGTGAGACTGTCCTACCAGCAACCTGCTTACACCTTCTTTAGCACAACAGTCCACTGACGCAAAACATTTAACTAGCAAAAGAAGTACACCACTAAGCGCTACCTTAGAACATTTGATGGAGTGCAATTCTGTATCTGAACCTAGACCTATGGGGTGGAATGGACCAATGCTGTGACTCAGTATAAAGCAGCTTCATATCAAGTATGAAGTACTGCACTGACTGAGGGGAAGTATCCACACTGTTTGGCAACAACCCTTCAGGATTTGAGACAGGAATCTTTCCCAGCCCTACCTGAAGATGTTGGGATTTCAGCCGAGACCTCCTGCATTCAAAGCTGATGCTGTACCACTGAATTAAGGCCCTTTCCCTCTCCGTCCACACCTATCAGAAGTGTGAGTTTCATTCCTTATGGTCAGCCTAGTCCTTTCCCTAACTGGGAGTGGGTGATGGACTCAAGCTGAGCCAACTGGTCCCTCTGCCTTCACTTTCACAGGCCTGTTTGTCTCCAACAAGAATGTCATAGATTTGGTGGCTTTTGAAGGGGAGAGCCACCACTGGTATAGAAGAAGAAGAAGAAGAAGAAGAAGAGTTTGGATTTGATATCCCGCCTTTCACTCCCTTTAAGGAGTCTCAAAGTGGCTAACATTCTCCTTTCCCTTCCTCCCCCACAACAAACACTCTGTGGGGTGAGTGGGGCTGAGAGAAGTGTGACTGGCCCAAGGTCACCCAGCAGCTGCATGTGGAGGAGCGGAGACACGAACCCGGTTCCCCAGATTACTAGACTACCGCTCTTAACCACTACACCATACTGGCTCTATAGAACACTGTTAGTAGAAATCTCCTCACCACATGCTGGAGATAGGAAGAGGAAAAGAAGCCTGCACACATAGTGCACTTTTTTTTGTAAATAATTTTTCAAAAAGCACAATGGGGATTTCTCCTAAACTGAGATATCAGTGCATCCAGTTAATGTAGCAAACAGCCTCCAGGGAGAGGGATTAGTAGATCTGGGTGAAAGGAGAGACCACAGAAAGTGTCTCCTGGGAGCCCCCTTGGATTGGGGAGGCAAAAGAGAGGAGGACAGAGCAGGAGGGCTCTCTAGGAACTGTGGAGAGAGGGAGATGGTTGGCTGGCTGAAGCTCCTTTCACTTGTTGGCTCAACACTGGTGGGTGAGGTGTGTGGAGAAAATCATAAGGCATTTAAGACTACAAAAGGTGCCAAGAGATGGATCAGGAAAGGCAGGGAACAGCCGCTGCAAAAGTTGGAGGGAAAGTGCCCTCCATTTTCCTTGCCTCTAAAAGACTTCTGCTTCCTCAGTTTAAGATAAGGTTATCAGTTTTCCCCCCAATGAATCTGGGGACACTTTTCAACTACCTACTAAATAGATGGATTTTGTCAGGGGACTGATTTATAAATCCGGGGACTGTCCCTGGGAAACGGGGACGTCTGGTAACCTTTGTTTAAGAGCCTGACAGGATTTTCTTTAAAGGCTATTTCATAGCCTGCATCATCTTTTTTTTAATAAATATATAATTACTGAACTCTCTTTCCCCTAACATCTAGAAAAGCCAGATGCCCCACAGTGCACTCCTACACATACAAAGAAATAAGCCCCACTGAGTTCAGTAGGACTTACTCCCAAGTAAATTTGCAGCTTACTGAGATCAAGATGATTTATCATATCTGAATCCTTTCCATTTCTCTCTAGAACCAACAGAGCAAAGAGAATCTTTGCTCCTAGGAGGGGCAAATGGGTGATTTATTCCTCCTTATCTGTGCCTCGAGATGAGTAAACAATGGCTTGAGGTGCTGTCTATTTCTTATGGCCTCACTGTGCAAGCTGCAAAATGAGATTCAGGCTGTTGGAAGCATTTTAAAGATTAGAGCATTTTCCTATTTACATTCCATAAATGTCTTCTCTCCCCCACATCCCCCCATGGTTAATCTTAATAATAATAATTTATTTAAATACTCTGTTCCCCATTTTATTCTTCTGAATCTGGGAGGAGACATACACTCTGTCTTCTCCCCCTTTGCTTTCCCATCTCTTCCTTAAAACATCTCTTCTTTTGTCACAGCGGATAATTTTTTTCTTTCCCCTCTAACACACTGTTTATGCGAGATGCTGCCACCCCCCTCTTTGGGTCGGTCAAAGGAAAAGCACATTTTCCTTCCTTATCGGTTCCCCTGTCTCTCCCCCCCCCCTTTTTGCAGCATCTGATGGAGGGGATGTTGGAATGATCTTTAGCCAGGCTCTCCCTGGGGGGCTCTGTCTGTCCCAGGCTCCAGAGCCTCTGAAATGAGATGACGAGAGAGAGAGACACCCTGGCAGCAGTTTGTCCTTAATGGCCAGATGGCCAGCACTATCATTCATACAACGTCAAGCATTGCTGTAGTCTTGCCTTGGCAACTGCTTGCCTGTGCTGGCATCTTCTCACACTCTCCTCACAGCCATGCCAGACCCAAAGCTGTCCTGGGAAGCCCAGCAGAAATAAGTGTCAAAAGCAGGCATCTTTCGCTGGAAAAGGGGGAGTCAGGTAATAATTTCGCACAAAAACGTTTGGTACATTTCTCCTTGTTTTAGCCTCTGTTTTTCTAGCCCTCTAAGTCCGAACCAGACTGTATGGGAAGCAGACATTTCCCCAGTAGTGTTTAGCAACAAACATGTATAAAGTGATGTAATCCTGCTCTTACTCTGACTACAGCTTATTGTCTGCAGGAATGGGGGGAACACATGGGGGAGCCATCATTGATATCCTGTTAGGCCCTTGGTTTCCATTCATTTCTTTCAGGGGACATACTTGTGCAGTGCAGGGATACGGGTGGTGCTGTGGGTTAAACCACAGAGCCTAGGGCTTGCCTATCAGAAGGTCGGCGGTTCGAATCCCCATGACAGGGTGAGCTCCGGTTGTTCAGTCCCTGCTCCTGCCCACCTAGCAGTTTGAAAGCACGTCAAAGTGCAAGTAGTTAAATAGGTACCACTCTGGCAGAAAGGTAAACGGCATTTCCGTGCACTGCTCTGGTTCGCCAGAAGCGGCTTAGTCATGCTGGCCACATGACCCGGAAGCTGTACGCCAGCTCCCTCGGCCAATAAAGCGAGATGAGCGCCGCAACCCCAGAGTCGTCCGCGACTGGACCTAATGGTCAGGGATCCCTTTACCTGTACTTGTGCAGTGTGGTTTGGAAACATGGGTTGTTGCAGTCCGCACAGCAGTTTATTGTGGACTTGGTGCTGGTCCTGCATGTGGCTTTTGCACATGAAATCATGGACTCGAACCAATGGCTTCAAGTTGCAAGACAGGAGATTCTGACCAAACGTCAATATGAACTTTCTGACAGTGAGAGCTGTTTGACAGTGGAACAGTGGAACCAGCTGCCTTGGAAGGTAGTGAACTCTCCTTCATTGGAGGTTTTTAAGCAGAGGTTGGATGATCATCTGTCATGGCTACTTTAGCTGACATTTCTGCACTATAGGGGGTTGGACTAAATGACCCCTGGGGTCCCTTCCAACCCTCCAATTCTATGATTCTAAATGCCATATCATATCTCCTCCCGCTTAATTAGTCCTGATTTATGATTTCTGTGGTGTTGTTTATTTTTACTTACCAGATTTTCCATGAAAATGGATAAATTCATATTAAATGGCAAGATAATCTGGGATGGCATTTTGAGGAGGACGATGCCATGGTGCAAATCTTGCATGCATGAACAGCACCCAGCCCACAATAAACTGCCAAGCAGAAATGCCTAAAGTGCCATGGTTAATTTTAAAGCTATTTTAATGGTATGTTTGTACATTGCCTTAACATGCAATCTGGTACCACCACTGACAACAGCAGCAACAACAACAGCTTTAGGCTTCTGGCACACTGTAGTCATGCTGCTGTGATTATGCCAGCTGTCCTTTATGATACTGGCGCTGGGCTGCTGTGGAGGAAGGTTCAGTCACACAATGTTGAGAAACAATGCAGCCATGTTAGGGATAATTTTGAGAGAGAAACCTCCCACAAGGTCTTGGGATAGAAAAAGGCTGCATGCTGCATGGTGGCTGAAGAGCAAAGGAATTTGAACGCTGGGGTGACTCAGAGAATCCCTTGAACAAGAACCCTGGAATAATATAGGAAGAAAGGCAGGTGGACTCTGTGCTGTTGGTGAAATGGGATGCAGAATTGTGGTCAGGACTGTGCATCACTTAATGTAATTGCAAACAAGATATTTTGCTGCAGGTTTCTAGCTATTAAATAATGTAGTTATTATATTGCCCTGCCCTAGACCAGAACTCTTGCCAAATCTAATTGTAAAATGTCAGTGCTTAATTCTGCTGCCTGCAAAGCACACACATTTAGATCATGAGATGAACCAACAAACAGCTGTTTATTGTGGAAAAAGTGTGTAGCCTTCGGCAGATTGGCCAAGTATTCCTTATTCTGAGTATATGTTTCTTATTTTAAAGGCTGTCTCATATCTTTACAGCAGGTAAATAAAGCGGAATATTCCTTTCCTTCGGAACCGGGCAGATGCCCAAATTTGCACCCTACTCCTTATTTTTGAAATTTTGACCTGAAAATTCTAAGCCCCCGTGATAAGTTTATCTTGAGGAGATTAACAACTGCGGAAGTTAAAAAGACTAGGAAGGAAGGAAGGAGCAGGTGGCAAAGCCATTTATACGCGGGGAATCGGTAAACATTTGTGAGCAAACAGCTTTGGCACTAACACACATGTCTGAGCAGGGCTTCATTAAACACAGTTTCTGCTTCAGATCATTAATTCATTTTAATTATGTGTCCACCAGTCAGCTTGGATAGCGCGAGAGGTTGTAACAGAGATGGAATGTTGTGAGGCGAAGCCAGCAGCCCGATTGGTTGACGCCGAGGGCATTAATTCACTTGGAATGCCCTCTGTGCATACCATTTGAAATGGCATCATCGAGGCACCCCATCCATATGCCTGCAATTTCTTTTCATTTAATACACACAATAATGGATTCTGTGTCAGGCATTTCCTAGGGGATTAAATAATTACTAGCTGGGGTAATGGCTATCGGCTGTGCCTCATGTCGTCAGCTCCACCTAGTCCTAGCTGGTCATTAATCCAGAGCCTCAAGGGAAATGCATGGCTTCAGCTAGGTTATTAAAAAGGGCAGCATTCTTCTATATTAGTCCACTTTCTATTTCCTAGTTTGGTCCCCCCCACATCAAGCAAGGTTGATAATTTTATATGTTTCTGTACTGAACTCCCTTCTGCTTTAAGAAAGAGGGCGCGACTCTCCTCATTTTATTTCCGATTTCAAAGGAGCCACTGGATGCTTAAAACTTGACATCTGTTTTAGGGATAATAATTATACTGGTGGTCACCTTGGTTGCAGCTACTATTCATGCAAATTGCTGGCCAGTAAATCATCAATGCCTCCATTGCATTAGTTGAAAGAAATATGCAAAGTGGCAAAAAAAAAAAAAAATCTGACTGAGGAAGCTGATAAAATGTGCATATTCATCACATGATAATTATGTGACTGGGAGTATCAGTTGTTAATCTCTGCCATAGTTTTGATGGGGTGGAGGTGGGGAGTCTATAAGAAAATGGGAGCATTTGAATTCAGCCGTATCCCACAGCCCTTTCCTAACAATAGAGACCAAACCTATTTCCTTTCACTTTAGAACGCTACCCTTCAATTTTAGGAAACATTACTCCAGTATGTTTCTGTCTAGTCTCTAATGGAGACATCCCCCAGAAACTGACATATTGCCAGAAGCGGCCACAATACCAAGTGAGACCAGCCCCAGGGAAGGAACCTCCATACAGCAACCCACCATAAATTAACCTTGTTGTTGTTGTTTAGTCATTTAGTCATGATCCCATGGACCAGAGCACGCTAGGCCCTCCTGTCTTCCACTGCCTCCCACAGTTTGGTCAAATGGAAAGCAATAAAAAGGAGCAAACTCTGACAAAAATGATATTTTAGAAACAAAACAAAAGCAAATCAGGGCCAGCAGTATCAACAGAGACAGCAGAACTGCCATGTTTGACAAGAGTTATACCACCACTCAGCACTCTAAGAGCTCATTTAGCCATCATCTGAAACCTGCACATTGTTAATCTGCAGAGATTTTACTGTCTGTATCGGCCTATTTTTTCTAACTGCAATTGAAGCACGCCCTGCACTTAAACAGCAGTGGGCTGTTTCCTAAGCTTTGTCCACAGGGTTAATGCTTACTTTCATTTCCTTTCTAGGTTCTGATACTGATTTCATGTTGCCTCATTAATCATGAGAGCTGGAAGCAGACCTGGCAAATCAAGTGAAGCTTTTTTGTGCGCGAGTACCACGTCTAGGGAAAAAGCTGTTACTGTAGTTATGTGCCTGCGAGTAACATAGTACCCTTTTAAAACATTTACAAAGTGCACATCCAGTACGGATGTCATCCCTCCCGGCGGCTGCTCTTAAATAAGCCCTTTTGTAAAGAATCTGCTTTACATAAAGACTTGCAAAGCAAGGGCTCTGGGACTGAAGTACTCAAAGTGGACTAGCCCACTGAAATGAATTGTTTGGTCCAAATGCCACTAAACGCAAACTATTGGATTTGAGCCAAATTGATCATATGTATTCAATATCTTTTGGAACATGGGTGGCCAAGATGTGTATTGTATGCTGCTTCTGAGCTATTTTAGTGCAGCCAATATACTTTTATTAGAATTGTGACAATTCAAATTTTATTAGAATCAAGACAATCTTTTTTAAGGTGTGTTATTGTGAACTCTTCAGGCCATATATTTGGGCTATTCCAGAGCAGAAGAGTATTTCATGCTGGAGGACTGCAGTTGTAGCACAGTCTGCATGCTGTTTACCTGCAAAACCTTCCTATCAGCTGCCTGAAGCTTTAGCATGTATAGTAATAACATCTCCACAGCTCATGTATTTCTAGCAGAGCCCTTGAGGTTGAACAAGTTGTTGTGCAGTGATCTGGTAGCAATTTCATCTGTAGGCTTTAAAGGAAACTTGGTACGCATTTGCCCCTAGCTGCTATTTCAACGCATCCTTGCCAGAATATTGCTGTTGCAATACCACTTTAAATAATACTTAGGCTTCGCCAGAAGTGGCTTAGTCATGCTGGCCACATGACCCAGAAGCTGTACGCCAGCTCCCTCGGCCAATAAAGCGAGATGAGCACCACAACCCCAGAGTCGGCCACGACTGGACCTAATGGTCAGGGGTCCCTTTACCCTTTACCTTTATGGGCAATGTATAATAATGTTTGGTTATGTGACTGATAGGGACGCAGGTGGCACTGTGGGGTAAACCACTGAGCCTCTGGGCTTGCCGATCGGAAGGTCGGCGGTTTGAATCCCCGCGACGGGGTGAGCGCCCATTGCTCATTCCCAGCTCCTGCCAACCTAGCAGTTCGAAAGCACATCAAAGTATGAGTAGATCAATAGGTACCGCTCTGGCGGGAAGGTAAACGGTGTTTCTGTGTGCTGCTCTGGTTTCACTAGAAGCGGCTTAGTCTTGCTGGCCACATGACCCAGAAAAACTGTCTGTGGACAAACACCGGCTCCCTTGGCCAGTAAAGCGAGATGAGCGCCGCAACCCCAGAGTCATCCGCAACTGGACTTAATTGTCAGGGGTCCTTTACCTTTAGGTGACTGATATGCCTCTTTTTTATTATATTAAAAAAACTCATGACTCTTAGGTTTATCAGTTTTGGAATACCTATTTTTGCATCTGGAGTATAATTTAGATTTAATTAAAGAAAGACCCACTTTTTAAAAAGAAAAAAATTGATTATGATGGCTGCAACAATGAGCTTTAGTTACTGTGCTGGTAAACTGAGTATCACGTTAGAGAGAGAGAGACGAGGCTGCAGATTAAGACTGTGGCTTGGAAATGATATAGAGGCAAGTAAGCTGATCCTGATCCCATAAGTAGTGGAAGGAAAAGAGAAGGAGTGGAAAGAAAGAGAGAGAGAGAAATGTTCTGAATGGGCAGCAGTTGGGTATTAACTAATCATTATATATTATTAAGCACTTCAGTCCATTATTCTACTGATGAATAAAATTAATACAGCAATATTTTTTTAAAGAAAAAGTGCAGTACTTGAGTTCAGATTCCAGAAATGCATTTACAGTGGTACCTCAGGTTACATACGCTTCAGGTTACAGACTCCGCTAACCCAGAAATAGTGCTTCAGGTTAAGAACTTTGCTTCAGGATGAGAACAGAAATCGGGCTCCAGCGGCGCAGCAGCAGCAGGAGGCCCCATTAGCTAAAGTGGTGCTTCAGGTTAAGAACAGTTTCAGGTTAAGTATGGACCTCCAGAACGAATTAAGTACTTAACCTGAGGTACCACTGTAATATGGAGGGCAGTGGTTATTTTTTTTAATATTTTTTTTAAGGACAGGTCCATCCTCTAACTGTCCAACACACATTTAAAGTACATGACTTCTGTCAAAAAACCCCAGAAACTGTAGTTACCTCCTCACAGAGCTTCTTTTAAATATTGGATGCTGCTATGTCCATCTAACTCAGTTCTGTCAACTCTGTCTGGCAGTAGCTCTCCAGGACTAGCTCAGGGAGGGAGAAACCTTTCGCTACTTACTTACTTATTTACTTATTTCATTTAAAAGCATTTCTAAACAGGCAAACATTTTAATATCTTTAAGTATGCACAAACCCAATAAAACAATATCTCCATCACCTGTAACATGATGTAACCTGTAACAGTTGCTTAACTGGATGTGACAGTGATTGAACATGGAAACTTCTGTATGTGAAACCAATAAGCTACAGTCCCTTATGAATATGAAGAATGTATCTGGGCATGGGAACAACTTGTAAACACTTGCTTGAGTCCTGAATAACTAGTCTCAAGCCCTTATCTATCAGAACTGCTATTTAAGGAGAGTGGGGAGGCAACCGTGTGATATTCAGATAGGGTATGATGGTCCACTGGATCCCCATCCATGGGCTGTACAGGGCATCAGAAAAGGAGCCAGGGACAGGGACAATGTAGAGCAGGGGTAACTAACTTCATGTCCTCTAGACATTTTGAACTATAACTCCCTGACTGTTGGCCATGCTAGCTAGGACTGATGGAAATTGTAGTCCATAAGATCTGGAGGGCATCAGGAATTTGTTGGACCTTGTGGCCATCCAAGACACCCCAGTGAAGAAAGGAGAGACCACTGTGCCTTTTTGTGTGGGCCCACTATTTATGTAACTTTCATTTTGGTTTGCATAGACATAGAATAATTCATTAATCCCATCTAGACTTAGTCATACTCCCGTACTGTTTGGCCACACCGTATGTGCATAACAAGCACTTGGGCAACCTGTGGTGTGCAGAAGAGCCACTTTTTACTGTTGTTGTTTTGTTGTTGTTGTTTTGGAAAAAGCACATTCAATGTAGGGGTGGGGGTGGGGGAAGGGAGTCTACAACTTTTGTCTTTCCTTTGGTACTAGGTCCCGAAAGTCCTCCAGCGAACAGCGTCCTCTTGTTTCCTCAAGCAACAACCAAATTTTGCACAATCTGTTTGACTCATCTCCTAAGAAAGAAGAAGAAAGGGACAGTTGCCAGTTATTTAGGGCTGAGGGATCAGTGGTATCAATGTGGGCTCTTCATCGGCCTCCTGGCTTTGGCTTCCTGATCAGTATGGCCGTTAGTGGAGACAATGACAGTTGAGCAGATGCAGAACTACAGACCAGAAGAGGATGAAAGGGAAAAGGAGGGGGAAGCAGAGAGAGAAGGTCTGTTTATTCCAGTTAGTTCTAAAAATGAGGCGGCATTTTTGGGGGGCAGGAGGGAAAAAAATGACCTGAGCTACATCCAATTAAATTTTCTAATTAAACTAAGGACACACACATTCTTCCTCTCTCTCTTTGCCCATAGTGTTTTTTTTTAAATATACCCCATGCATTAAACACCCACACCCACACCCCATACCTGTTATGGACACAACAGCTTATTTTTTAAGTATGCTACACATTATTTTTTGAAGTGAAAAGGGTTTGGTTAGGTGACAGAGTAATTAATTCAACTGGCATTTCAAAGTTCCTCTCCCTCCCTCTCTCTCTGTGTGTATGTGTGTGTATATATATGTGGGAAAAACAAGACAATGGGTCATATGGAGAGTGTTCAAGGTTTCAATCCTATACTTAATTGGCCTTACTTTTGAGTAGACATGCAAAAGATTGCATGGTAAAAGCTTGAAAAGAGCAACAGCTCTCACTAGACATACAGTGTCCTTGTCCGTGATCATTTATCTAGCATATACTGCTAATAACTTGAGGGCCAAATTAGCTGTGACAGGGCAGTGACAGTGGGCCAAATCTGTCGATTTCAGTTTCTCTGTTTCTCATTCTTCCAAACTTAACTTCAGTTCCATGCATTTCCACATCAATTTGTGATTTTTAAAAAAAGTCTTCATGAAAGTTCATCAGCCTTTTAATCTGAACTTGTACTAATTTACACGTCTGTATTTTTATTTATTTTATTTCTCAAGATTTATATACCACTTGATTATGAAAAAAGCTCAAAGTGGTTTGAATAATATACACATTTTTGCAAAGAAACTTCCCCTTAAAAATAAAGCATTTTCGTACTAATATGTGCATTTCTAATATATGCACACTTTAAGCCAAAAAAGTAGGTGCACATTGGTTGGAGAATTGCACTGCAAAATTCAGAGAGGTGTGAGTTTTGAAGGATGGCTGTGTTTCAATAAGTGTGAATTAGGTAGGCTTGCCTTTACATGTGAACTGAATCAAATTTCTCCCCATTTTCAGCGGTGATATATATTTTATTCACATGGTTGCCTCATTCATATGTAAAATGTGTGTCTCTGTGTGCATGCATGAGCTTGGTTTTTTGTTTTGTTTGTTTGTTTGTTTACAAAACAGGAAGTGCATTGGTGGAAAGAGCTAAAACCTTTGTGGCATATGGAATGTATCTTGAGCGGCCCGTCATGGAACAATCCAGTTTCTTCTCTGGTGCTGTTTAGTATCACTAGGTTTAGCTCTCACTTCTCTGTGTGTATACAGGAGGGAGTGGAAGGTTGCATGAATGGCTCTGCTTGGCTACAAGGATTTCTATGTGCATGATAGATTGTCCCCTCCCTTTCCTCCTCTGTGCCCTCCCCCCAAAAAATCTATACTGGGTTTCTCTTCAACCCTTCAGAGCAGATGGCAGATGGAATACAAGGAACATGTGCAGAGAGGAGGGAAGGAGGAAGTTCTGTTGTGCAAGTGCATGTCCTTCCGCAAATGGGAGAACTTCACTGGATATCACCCAAGGTGTTTATAAACAGGCAGCCTTAGTTTTGGAGCCCTCTCATGCCAGCCACCATATATATTTACCACGGCAGTTTGCTCTATCATGCTGGGTACTGCTGACACTAAGCATGCTGAAAAATCTAGAGATATTTTAAATTTACTGCCACTTAAGTGTGGCAGTAGGAAGAAATTATCCTGTATTAAGCAGCCCTTGTAATTCCATAAAAAGAGGTCCCAACCTTATACCACCACAGTAAATATGCTTTTACTTTATTTTTAATTGTACTTTGCTGTTTGTTACCCTAAACCCCATTGAGAAGAAGGGTGGGATAAAAATGAAATAATAATATGATATACAAATGAGAATATGCCCCAAGGCAGTCAAAATTTGCTATAACTGCCTGGTGCATACCTACATATTTACAGGCATGTGTTTCCACTTTCCACTTTAGTGAAATGGGCTATGGAAATTTATTTGTCCATTTTTCAAAACAGACAGTATATTCTTCCTATCATTGACATGTTCAAGGCAGCTATCTGTTTTGTGGACTGAGCCTAAAGAGAAAAGTTTCCAGGTAGATTCCCCCTACTTCTGCTCACTTGGGTTACCAATTTGCAGCTGTCTTCTGACTGGCCTACAAAATAGGCCAATCAGTTCTTCGTTTACCTTCAAAAACAACTGAGAAGAATCATAGAGCCACACGCACAGTTACTTCCTGCTTTCCTTGATGACCATAGCAGCACATGGTTTTCAAAAGGAATTGCAAAATAACTGAGCACACATTTATATCAAGTGGTATTTGTTGTTATTGTTAAATTCATTGTTGAATAAGGTTGTCATTATGCATGGTCTATGGAGATCAGTGGGAGTTTCCCCTCAATTTTCTCTGGCTTTTCATCAAAGCAAAGAAGCATTTCAATGCTACCTTCAATGTACTACATTATCATAACCCATATTACATGTTGACAAGTAAGCTGATTGCAGCCTGAGTGAAATTTATCAAGGCATGGCACCTAGCCAACTTGTAATTGGTGGAACTGGTGCATATAAATTATAGGCAAACCTTAATACGTGTAGCCAAATTTGTATTAAACAAACTGCTTATTAAAGTGGCCCAGTTGTCCTTTTCAGATTTTAGAAGAGATGATGCCTTGGACATTTAGAGGATGGAAAACAAACTTACAAAGCAGGCACATTTAGAAAAGCTAAAATGCTAATTCTTCTTGGCTAATGCTACCACAAGTGAGACAAATGAATTAAGTGGAAGTTAATGCAGATTGATTAGAAAAAAGTTTTTTAATGTGACTATCTGCGCACTTGAAAATGTGAACATTCTTCATATGTGGATACATCCTACAAGCTGCAGTTGTAAGATGAAACTTCTATCTCAATAACTCAATAGAGGTTGAGTTAGCTTGTGAGAGTCAGGTAGCCACATTGAATTCTGGAGTAGAGTCCTTGACTGTTGTTGGAGTCCAGCACTGGAATTTCAACAGGAAGATGTCTTTTTCTATTGACCAGCCAAGATAGTAGGCCAAGCTCCTAGTGTTTATAGCTAACATGGCCAATCCAGGGCCTTCATCCTGTTGCTTGACAACCACAGTGGATGATAATGACATTCCTTCTTTCCACATCCTTCTAAGGGCAGATTTGAGGGTAAACCATACACAGCACGGGTCTGTCCTTGTGGCTCGTTGGAAGTTGAAACTGCTTTACATGTACTATTACGTTGTCGTCTTTATGAGGATATACGTTTGACTTTTATTACACCTGTTTTGCAAAAGTCTAGGAAAGAATCGGAATACCATAGTCTAAAACTACTGCTAGAGGACAAGAAGCCCAAGACTACATTAAATGTAGCTAAATTCTGTGTGTCTGCAATCAATCGCAGGAAGCAAGTGGTATCCCATAATGTCCAATCCCCTAAATGTTAATTACAGGGGGCACGCTAACAATTAATTTTAATTTTTATATTTAAATTCTTGTTATTGCATATTGTCCCTTGTATTTCTGATATTCTTTATGATCTGTGATATTGTGTGTGTTGAAGCTGGTCTGTGACTGTATTAATAAATTCATTCATTCATCCTTCCAAGATGTTGCTGGGCTGCACCAGGACATCCTCCTCATATTTTGGCAGTGGGATGTGGGTGGGGAGGCAATCATAATTGCATGGGACCTCTCTGTTGCATTTGGTGTAGAGCAGCAGATGCATTTCAAGGCATAATACAGCCCTTTTTGTGGTACGCTAGTGTGTCACAGCACATGCAGTTTGGGAATCACTGAAGTAAACAGAATATGTGTTATATGAGCATTGCACCAATGCAGTGAAAAAGAGGTGTTTGCTATAAACAATTGCTATTGTAATCCATTAAAATATGAAGTTATAACTCATGGCATATGGCAGACAGTGGGATGTTTCTCATGTTTATTAAAAACATGCCTTTTTGCCCAAGTGTTCTCTTACAATTGACAAAAGTTTTCAACTGCCTTCTGCACTGTTTTGATAATCAGGCTTGTTTTACTCTATTGATACCTTTCAATTGACTTTTGGGGATATTTAAAATGTTAAGCAGTCGAAAATGAATAAATCAAATAATCATTTGAATGCTGATGTTACACACACACACACACACACACACCCTGCTGAAAACTGGCCATGTGAAAGTTCTGCTATTGATCTTCATAGAACAGAAATAGGGAATGGTGTTATGTTTAGATTGCTGGAAGTTTCTGGATGAACTGCAGAAGAACACCAATTAGTCTCCATTTTCTTCAACTAAGGCTTGAAAGATGAAAAAGTAATTCAGCATAGCTTGTGTGTTCAGTTTAGCCCCTCAGCTTGTCATAATAAATTATGAGAAATGACAAGGGAATTAGGAAGTTGCAAATCAGACCTTAATGGAGATCTTAAGTGAAGAGAAAGCTCAGCCGGCCTGAACTGACACTTGCCAAATTCCAGCTTGGCTTGAAGGGCAATTATTTGTGTGACTCTCCCTTTGGCCCATATACCCCCTTTTATTTCTCATTTCTCTTCTTTGTCTTTTTTCCTGATTTATTCTAATTTCACTGCACTAAAGATGCTAATATTTCATCACGTATACCATATTCCTGGATGGTTATCCATCTCAAAAGGATTTTCTCCTGCCGTTCTTGCAAGGGGAGCAGAGACCAAAATTAGGCACTGAGAATAACAAAAGGCAACCACATGCAAAGATCAAAGGCGGAATTCTTCAACTTGAACTTGAAAGGACATGGACAGCAATGGCTCCCCCCCCCCATGGAGCATGCTGCTAAGAGGAGCCAAATGAATAGGCAACCAGGCCTCAGGAAGGCAAAATGGAAGGTAAGGAGAAAAAGTGACTTGTGAAGCAACAAACCCAGGTTAAGCAGTCTGAAGAAAAAGATAACGGATGGAAATAAGTACAGTGGTACCTCGGGTTACATACGCTTCAGGTTACATACGCTTCAGGTTACAGACTCCACTAACCCAGAAATAGTGCTTCAGGTTAAGAACTTTGCTTCAGGATAAGAACAGAAATCAGGCTCCGGCGGTGCGGCAGCAGCGGAAGGCGCCATTAGCTAAAGTGGTGCTTCAGGTTAAGAACAGTTTCAGGTTACGTACGGACCTCCGGAATGGATTAAGTACTTAACCCACTGTATACAGAAATGGGGGACCTTTAGCCATGATGGCAGAAGCTGATGGGTGTTCAAGTTCAACAATCTCTTGAGGGCCACAGTTCCCTGATCCAGCAGAGCTCAAACCCATTCTGAAAGTATACAATCAAAAGCAGTAGGTCAGGTAAAAAAGGTCAGTACTTACGTTAGCTTCCCTGGAATAAATTTTAAAATTGTAGGTTGGTGAAAATGCTAAGAATGTTTAACTATTCTTAGCTCTGTCCTCACTTGAAAGACAATTCCCAGGGTCCCCCAGGAAGGATTTAGAGTTAAGCCATCTTATCTGCAGAAAATGCAGCTAAACCAGGGCCACTCCTGGCTCCTTCTTTAAGTAGACAGTTGAAAAAAGTGAACAGAAATACAATTTATATGGACAGGAGCTGCTACCAGCCACATGCTGGAGACTTGGAAGGAGAAAGAAGCAAAGCTAAGAAGGAGACAGAATGGAAGGCAGTGTTTTTGCAATCCCCAGGAGAGAATGGAGGTTAGACAGGAAAGAGAAGAAGAGGGCTGGTGGGGCAGTTGTAGATGTGGAGGAATTGTTTAATAGGTCAAACTGGCAATGGCTGGTGGGGTTCTTGTGTATCATCTCTCTTTTACTTACACAAATGATTCTGATGGGTGACTCGTCAGCATACACATTGTGGTCAAACTTGATGTCATGTGAGGAAACCTTGGCGCTTCATTGATGGAGAGGATGTGATGGAGCCAGGCCAGGGGAAGGGAAAAGACAGCAATCTTCCACCTTGCTTCTCCTCTACGCAGAGTGTGTGTGTTAACTTATATAATGGGCTATGCAAAGGTCAGATTAGCAGAAAAAAATGGTATGAACACCAGGAATTGAATGACTGGCAATGCATATTTTTTTTGTTTTGGAAGGAAAAGGGATGTTAAATGAACATGGGGATCCAGAAAAATGCAAAACAAACAAAATAGTTTATGCTATAATTAAGAAGTTAAAAGCTAGCAGGGAGCTTGTTTTCTTAAAAATATACCGGTATATCAGTTTTAATCTGGTATCACAACACCACCAAAACAACTAACTATTATAACAACAACCTTGTCAATACTACAAGTTTAGGGAAGGGCAGAGAGAACATAAATATTTTGGGTGTGTTTGTTAACTCCTCATTGAGGGTCTTTGCTTATAGCCATGTTCTTTTAAATTTTCCTTCCTGTTGGATGGTTAAGGGAAAACTTTGTAACTGGTTGCTATATAAAGGAGTAAGCACTTGGAAACAAATGGTGAAAAGCAATTATTATCCTTGTCCTCATCCTCATTATGATTGGTACTGGTTGCTGAGTTGATTTTTCTGCCCATACCCCTGAAAAGGCCTCATCCTGAGCTGCACATAGTGGGAAAATCAGGAATTAGGCCTGAGTTATAGCCTAGGTGACCAGCCAGCCAGCCAGCTAACTGTAGGGCTGCACAGCAGTGCTTCTCTTTCTCTAGGGCTGTTTTCATCCTTTGCCATTAAGCACTCAATAAGAAGAAAAAAGTCATTATGATTGTGGAAATGGTGAGTGCTTTAAATGAGTAAAGGGTAACTTAGGGGTAAATCACTTTAAGTTACCACTTTATTTCACCCCTTAGCAACAAGCACCCGATCCTGTACTATTCATCATAATAACTGCAGAATAGACAGACATTTACTTCTTATTGTGGTCAAACAAGCATGCTTCTTTATTGCAGAGAACTTTGTAGGGAACACAAATGAAACTGAAAATAATAATAATAATAATAATAATAATAATAATAATAATAATAATAATTACAGTGGTACCTCGAGTTAAGAACTTAATTCGTTCTGGAGGTTCGTTCTTAACCTGAAACTGTTCTTAACCTGAAGCACCACTTTAGCTAATGGGGCCTCCTCCTGCTGCCCACTGCCGGAGCACGATTTCTGTTCTCATCCTGAAGCAAAGTTCTTAACCCGAGGTACTATTTCTGGGTTAGCGGAGTCTGTAACCTAAAGCGTCTGTTACCTGAAGCGTCTGTAACCCGAGGTACCACTGTAATTGAATTTGTATACTGCCCCATACCCAGGGGTCTCATGAAAAGCAGAGCAAAGAAAATCTTAACTGTACCCCATATACAATGTTTTACTATTTATCGTTTCAAGAGCCATGTTACTATGCAGGCTGTTCTGTTGGAGATCACTTAAGTAATTATAGGGCAACGGTGATCAGGCAAGTCTTGAGTGAGAAGACCTTTGGGGGCTCTTCCAGATGAGGCTTTTCTTGTGCACTCACCTCGCCTCATTCACTGACTTTTTCACGGGGTCCTATTCTGAAATTACTCCTGCTCTTACAACAAACTGTCCATCTTTAAATGGAGGATGTCCTCCTATGTCATGTACACAAATTATTTTTTTAAAAATCCAGAGAGTGGGCAAAGCACAGCTCAGGTAACATACCACCAAAGTATAGCTACAACCGGGCTGTAAATAAAATGTAATAGCTCAGTTGGTAGAGCATGGGACTCTTAATCTCAGGTTCATGGGTTCAAGTCCCACCTTGGGGGATAATAATAATAATAATAATAATAATAATAATAATAATTTATTTATACTCCACCCATTTGGCTGGGTTTCCCCAGCCACCCTGGGCGGCTTCCAATGAAAGATTAAAAATACATTAAAACATCAGTCATTAAACACTTCCGTAAACAGGGCTGCTTTCACATGTCTTCTAAACATAAGATAGTTGTTAATTTCTTTGACATCTGATGGGAGGACGTTCTACAGCATGGGCGCCACTACCGAGAAGGCCCTCTGCCTGGTTCCCTGTAACTTGGCTTCTTGCAGTGAGGGAACCGCCAGAAGGCCCTCGGCGCTGGACCTCAGCGTCTGGGCAGAACGATGGGGGTGGAGACGCTCCTTCAGGTATACTGGGACGAGGTGGTTTAGGGCTTTAAAGGTCAGCACCAACACTTTGAATTGTGCTTGGAAACGTACCGGGAGCCAATGTAGCTCTTTCAAGACCGGTGTTATAGGGTCTCGGCGGCTGCTCCCAGTCACCAGTCTAGCTGCCGCATTCTGGATTAGTTGTAGTTTCCTGCATTGCAGGAGGTTGGATTAGAGGATCCTCGTGGTTCCTTCCAACTCTACAATTCTGTGATTCTGTAAATATAGATGTGGAATCATCCTCTGAGCTTGCTTCCTTCATTCCCAGAGTTTAGGAGATACTTCCATCGTATCTTTAATGTCTCTGTGCAGCTCTTAGACTTAGAAATTTACTTCTTTTTTTGAAAAAATAAAAGCACAATTCCTTGTATTCTAAAAGCTGTGCGTGTGACCAATGTATGTAGAACATGCACAGACTTGCCTTGATGACCAAACATGTCTTGTGAACCATAGGTGGTCCACTTCGCAGTTAGATCAACTTGTGTGAAGAACAGTACAGTATACGTTTAGTGATTCTTGCCACATTGCTGGGGTTGGACAATGACATCAGAGCTTCCTTCCAGGCCTGCAATTCTTTTATTGGATAATGGTTGGCCTTTTTCGGGGTCAATTTTTGCATGACCGTTTGTTGACCTTTTAAGAATCGATCAGACATGGAATTTGCTGCCTTCATAAGTGAAGAGCTTGTGCAGATTTATTATTTGGTAGTTTATCATCAGCCAATGGAGACATTTCGTATTAAATCCGGGGATGTATCGGTCTTAGCTGCAGCAGCACTTGATAAATTATGCAGGTCTCTCTTGCACAGCTAGGATATTAATCTCAACCTTGAATTTGAAAAAGAGCATGATGTAATGGCCTCACCTGAATTATTGCATGGAGATAAAGCTTGAACTGCTAAGAAACCAATGTTTAGAGTTTACATGCAATATAAAACTTATCACTTGGCACTAACTTTTGAAGGTATGTCAAAGGATTGCCTCCATTGCATCCCTCAGGTCCACTTCTTAAAAGTAGAAAGAGATGATGTGCTTGGCCGCAGGCTTAGACCCTGAATGGCATCCCTGTGTCAGGTTCTCCCCGGTAAGGCAGGTATGTGTGGGGAATTTTTTCAAATCTTTTCCAACCCTTAAGGGTCACATGTTAGTGGTGGTGGTGACGTGGAAGCAAAAGTGGCCCAAGCAACAGATGTAACTCTTCCTGATGGATCATCTAAACCAGGAGAAACAGAGGGGGAATGAAGACTCTTTCGGTTCTCCTGGCTCTTTCAGGTTTCGATACGTCTGACCTTGTCGACAATCGTCAACACCTGAGTAAAAATTGTCTCCACCCCCTTCAGTGTCAAGATGGTTGGACACTGAATTGTGCCTGCATCTCCACGTTTACCTCAGAAATGTGTCACTGACATCTTTTCTCCAAGTTTATGTGTTGAGCAGGTTATCACTGCCTCATAATAAACACACTGCAGTTAAACGAAAGAGCGGAAGAGCTAAAGCTACCTGAGAAACTCCTCTCTGCACAGCAAGTAGTGTAACGGTTGGTAACACACCTTTCTTGGGCTCCCCTCCTCCATCCCAGACCTCTGTAAGCATGAAGGCTGCTGTCACGGAAACATTATTTGTAAACATCATTGCCTGCCTGTAATTGCCAATCATTGGCCTGGTGAGCGATGCTGCCCTTTGTGGATTGCATACAGCATTGGCTTCGTTCCCAGAGCAGCCTGGGCTTTCTTTTCTTTTCTTTCTGTATTAACTTGAAGATTTTCCAGTAGGCTGAGTAGCTTAGTAGATAACACATTTATCTTTCTCATTCAGGAATATAGTTGGGGAGTTCATTCTGAGGGCCAAAGCCAAAACGATATGAATGATTTCAACCCATGAAGACTTGTTCTTGTTTATTATGATTATTATTCATTTAAATTTCTATACTGCCCTACAGTATTCTGTCATGGGTTGGGAGATGGTCACGTGCCAAAATGCATTTAAAATTATCTAAAGCTAGAGATGTGGGACATAATACTGACTTTGCTTTATGGGAACAATTGTGGAAAATTAATCTAAGGTCTACTCGCAGGGGTCAGCAAACTTTTTCAGCAGGGGGACGGTCTACTGTCCCTCAGACCTTGTGGGGGGGCTGGGCTATATTTTGAAGGAAAAAAATGAATGAATTTCTATGCCCCACAAATAACCCAGAGATGCATTTTAAATAAAAGTACACATTCTACTCATGTAAAAACACCAGGCAGGCCCCACAAATAACCCAGAGATGCATTTTAAATAAAAGGACACATTCTATTCATGTAAAAACGTACTGACTCCTGGACCGTCCATGGGCCGGATTTAGAAGTCGAATGGGCCAGATCTGCCCCCCTGGCCATAGTTTGCCTATCCGTGGTCTACTGCATGCTACACAGTGGCGTAGTGTGGGTTGTCAGCACCCGGGACAAGGCAAGTAATTTGTGCCCCCTAACCCGTGGATTTGCGCCCCCCACGCTACGCCACTGATGCTACACAGTATAGGAAAACTTCATGAAGATGATGCATAGGTGGTATTTAACACCAGATTAGCAAAGATGTCTAAATCAATAAGGGATAACTGTTGAAAATGTAAGGAGGCAGAAGGAACATTCTACCATGTGTGGTGGTCTTGCAGAATAATTAAGGACTACTGGGAAATGATTCATAATTAGATTAAAAAAGTGTTCAAAAAACCTTTTCCCAAAACCCAGAATCCTTTTTGTTGGCGATAATCACAACAGAAGTTACAAAAAAACAGAGCAATTTGTTCCTGTATGTGACAACTGCCTCACGTGTGTTATTAGCACAAAAATGGAAAACTGATAAGGTACCAACGAAAGAAGAGTAGCATCTCAAACTGTTAGAGTATGCAGAGTTAGCAGGCATAAGCACTAGAATGAGAAGCTAAAATGATAAAAGCTATAAGGAGGACTGGATATTATTTATTGATTGTATGAATAATTATTATAGACAATTAGCCTAGCAGTATGGTAATATTTTCAGCAGCATAAGTTAAAAATAGAGTCAACAGGAGGAGCAGAGAAAGATTGAGGAAACTAAGAAAATGCGAAAGGAAGTGGAAGATAAAAGGAACCATGGAAGGAGAAGAAGGGAAGTCTGTCAATGACTTTTTTCTTTTTCCTTCTTTAAAAAAAATGTAATAGAATATGCAATAGGAAAAAGAAAATTACATATTTTCTACTACTTTCGGTGTTTTTTGTTATGTTTTTTCTTGTGTTGAATCAGAAATGCAAATAAATAATAATAATAAAATAATAAAATGATCTAAAGCAACCCAAAATGTCATTCTGTCATGATGTAAACTGGGAAACCTTAAACTATTCCTCAGCCTAAGCTACCTCACAAAGTTGCTGTGAGGTTTAACCAGAATCAACACAATATATACAACTCTGAGCTGCTTGAAAGAGGGGAGTTTAGTCCAATCTCCTGCTCACTGCAAGAAATCTAGAGCTACAACATCTCCCAAAAATGGGTGCCGAGCCTCTGCTGGGAGTCCTCAGGGAGGGAGAGCCCACCACTCTTCTAGGTCAAAATGTTTCTGCTATCCTCCTTTAAATTCAGGCCATTGGATCTAGTCCTGCCCTCTAGAGCAACAGATTAGGGAGCTACCTCAGACCATTGGTCCATCTAGCTCAGTATCCACACTGACTGGTGGCAACTTTCCAGGGTTTCAGGCAGAAGTCTTTTTCAGCCCTACCTGGAGATGCTGGGGATTGAACCAAGGACCTTCCGCATGTGAGACAGATGCTCTGCCACTCAGCTATGGCTGTTCTGGAGTCTTTACCCTCTGGTTTGTGACAGCTGTTTGGGAGAGGGAACACATGCAACAGACAGGCAGACCATTCCATCCCAACCCAGAAGGCTTACAATCTAAAAGGCATTGGGGGGGAGGGACCAAGGAATGACGCCACATAAACAAATCTAAAGGGAAATGGCATCAACAGATGTACTCTCCAGTTACAGGAATAACAGGAAGGTATTCAGTGCTAGTCCTGCTCAGGGTAGACCACTGAATAACTTTGATTTGTTCATTTCACTTGGCTTACTATGAGCAGTTCTTAGCTGAATACAACCCAAAGACTTTGCCACTGTAACGAGGAAGAAGAAGGAAGATCCGTGGGGTCCTAGGAAGCAATGAGCTGTCAAAAGCTCAGGTGGTTGTGGCACAGAAAGAGCCAGGGTTAAATATAGGGAACTGTTGTTACAATGGAATATGAACAAAACCCTGGCAAGAGAACAGGCCCAAAGGAGCAGCTGTGATTTGGCATTGTTTGAATGCTAGCTCCATGATGGCCAAGGGCAGATATGGTGGTTCATCTGAAATCCCCAACAACAGTGTTTACTCTCTTTCTCTCCCCCCCCAACCACCCCACTTTCTATATTCTGCCTCATCCAGGGCCGCAGCTCAGATTGGGGGGAATTTGTTCAGTCTGTGATGGAAGCTAACATTCTCTCAAGGGGTGGCGGTAGGAGGAAATGCATTGCCTTCCTTTACTCCAGGTCCAGGGCAGTAACTTGGCTTTGAGGATAACATATTTGAGAGCTGAGTGGGCTCTCTTTCTCACTGCTTCTACCCCACAGCGAACGATAACAAAACACATTTCTGTTTGGTATGCTTCCTGCGATTGTTCCAGAGAGTCCCCATTTTGCTTGCTTTTCAGAAAAGGCAGTTAATGGCCATTTGTTTGGCTGAGCAGCAGAGCTTTTCTATAATTACTTAATGGGTTCCTGAAATACTTTTTAATAGAAGAAGAGGCAGCAAGCAGCAGGCCAAGCCAGGGGGCCCTGAGAAGGAGGCCAAATTTGGTCCTGTGTGGATGTGGCTGTTCATGTTTAAAGTGAGAAAAGATGATGTGAAAAGTCACAAACGCAGCCAGATGATCAGGAGCTATCAAAACAGGCTGAGGTTCTCTGAAAAGTGAGGCTGCTGTGAACTTGCAGTACTTTATAAATCCCATGCTAGGAACCAGCTCCAATGCTTTTCCTGGCTGATGCTGAACCTCATTTTAAGTACTGGCAATTGGTTAGAGAAACAAGCATTTTACATAATGCCATTGTTTTGGAAAATGCAGACAGATGTTCTCCAGTCAAGCTATTGCAGTTTGGTACCCGAAAGCGGAAGCCCTGTTTTCTTGTTTGTATTTGATTTGTTCCGTGGTCTTTCTGTGGCTACACATGCCCCATGGCTTCTGTGCGCAGTTGTTTTGTGCAATTCCATTTGTTATGTTAGCCATAGCTTGCGCTGTCAGCAAGCTGAGACTAATGAAGGCCCAGTTATGACATTTTCACACCAGGTGCCTTCCTTTGCAGCAGAACAAGTAGAGCTCTTAACTAGGGAAAGCAATCCATAGTTTCCACTTCTGAACATCCAGCTCATGGCCTGGTGAGCTGCTGATGTAATAAGCAGACATGCTCACCGACTGTGAAAAGTGAGGCATACACCTCGCCTCCGGTCCGTGTGGTCGCATGCGTAAATCGCTCAAAACACTGGTGCCTTTAAACAATTCCAGCACTTGAATGTGGAGGGCTCTAAGAATCCCCTTACTTTCATGTGATTTTAGCTTGATAATTTTTCTTGGTTGTTTTAATTCATGGATACTTGCTGGCTGCCTAGAACATTCCTTGCTGGCTGCCTAGGTGGGATTATTATTATTTTTTTAAAAGAAACAAACAAGATCCAATAGACATCATCACCACCATCATTTATTACACTTATTAGGCACTAGTTACTTAGAAGCTGTCCAAGCAACATACATTTAAGACTTAGAACCATAGAATGGTTGAGTTGGAAGAGACCCTGAGGATCATCTAGTCCAACCCTCTGCACTGCAGGAATATGCAGCTGTCCCAAATGGGGATTGAACCTGCAACCTCAGCATTATTAGCACCATGCTCTAACCAGCTGAGCTATCCAGGCTGATCATGTCATGCATAAGGTAACATGCTTCAGGCCAGAAACTAAACAGATCTTAAATGCACTATTGCATTAAGAAACAGATCTATTTTCAAGTAGCAAAATGAGCATTCCATCCTCTCTCCTCTCAATTGTTATGAGAAATGGTTCTCTTAAAAAAGTACCCAGAAAAGAACCACATTTGAAAGTAGATCTTTTGGAATGACAAGGGATACACATCCACCACCTCTCAAATTCACACAGTGCCATAATCTGCAGGTACCTCTTTCGATCCCCCCCCCCCCCCGCCACAGAAAGACTGTGGTGGACATCATAAAACCAGTTTCCATAGTCTGGTGTATCATCATGTTGTGCACTGCTGATCATATGCCACTAAATAAAAAGCAAATGTATGTGCTTTTTACATGTAAGTCAATGCAGGGATAAATATTTATCGCTCCTGCTATTTATTTTTAAAAATTTCCCTAGAGGTTCATATTATTGCCTTACTGGCAGTAATAAAAAAGGCCTTGCAAATCATTCAAACGTAGGAAGACCTTCAGAACACCAATTCTGATGTTTTGTAACCTTTCTGTTTCTCCAGGGCTCCCAACTGCTGCAGCCGGTCCCAGTGCTCCCTTCTCAAAGAACTCCTCTTAAAATCCATGTCAAAAAAAGCATCGCTAGAGAAAGGCTGCACACCCACACCTATATCACTGCCAGATCGCTCCACTTGAGTATTGCTTTTATCCTTATAATGTGTTTTCCTAATTATTAACTTCACTCTGTTTTCCTGTAAGATAAATCCATGTTTGTAAATCTCCGGTACAATTAGCCATTTTATATGTATATATCATTTCCTCTTTCTCTGACATCTTCTGAAATATTTGAAGACTGTCGGTATGTTTCATGGAGGAGGAGAATCTCAGTGGCTTCTAGCCGCCATGGCTATCAGCATGCCTTTCAAAACCAATTGCTGGGGATCAAAAATGGAGAGAGTGCTGTTGCACTTCAGTCCTGCTTATGAGCTTCCTATAGGCATCTGGTTGGTCACTGAAAATAATAATAATAATAATTTATTATTTATACACCGCCCATCTGAAAACAGGATGCTTGATTAGATGTGCCTTTGGCTGGATCCAGCAGGGCTCTTCTTCATATGTTCTTATCTGTTCCAGTGAGCCTGCTTCTATGTAGGAAGATATTTAGTTCTTTTTCTCATTTATTTCCCCCCTTTTCTGTTTCCACGTATATGTGCAAATCTCAGTACCTCCCCACATGAACCTTCCTGTACCCTGTGGCCTTAATCAGAGGTCCTTCTCCATGTGCCTCATCTGAGGGAGGTACAGAGGGTGGCCACACGCGAAGTGGTCTTGTCAGTGGTGGCTCCCCTGTTGGTGGAATGCTCTCCCCAGGGAAATACATTTTATTTACCCAGGGCTTTGGTAGTTACGTGCTCATAATTTAGAGGGGCAGGGTAGGGCTTGTTTTGCTGGATGAGCTTTTTGTGAGTTTTGTATTGTATATTGTTTGTTATAGTTTTGGCTTTTAATTGATTTTATCTGTTCTTGTTTTATCTTGCTAAGTTGCTTTGAGACTTTGTCTAAAGGGACTGACTAATGACGGTAATGATGATGGATAAATCTGCTAATAAACTCTTATGGAGAGACCAGCATTCACCAAGCAGGGCATCAGAGGGGTTGTGATATTCTGCTGTAGAAAGGCTACAGACCCAAACAAACTTACACAGGAGTAAGCCCTATGGATCTGTTCTATTTTGAGTTGCTGTGAATGTGAATTATCTATGCTTGGACCCATTTCTTTTGAAATCAATAGATTGACTGGTGTGAGTCCTCCCACTAGCCATGGTTTGGCCACATCTTCACTATGCTGAGACTTTTAGGAACAAGCATACTGATTCATATGAATTCTATTAAATATTAGAATTGTTTCTTTCCCTTAGCTGAAGTTCAGTGATGACAGATCTTGCTACATCTATTCCCACATCTGCTCTTCACCCTGCTAATCCAAAGTTAACCTCATGTGGCACATGCATATTTCCAGTGAGATGTCAGTGATAAAGAGTATATCCCCCGCGATTTCACAGTGCAGGAGACTGAATGCATGTACAAACAGGTCTTGACAAGCAGAGGAGAAATGTATTTCCCCAAATTCTACCTCTCACCACAACACTGTCACTTTTGTAGTGATATCGTGGCTGTGTAAATCTATAAAGTCTATAAAGTGTCAGGTGTGGGAAAGTAAACTTTGGGTTCTCATGCTTCACATATCTCCATAGGCTGAGATCTAAAGGGAAAGGACGTGTTTATATTTTCAGTGGTGCACAAAATCCAGAAACTGTGGTGGGGGAGCACAATGAAAACACAATCTGGACTTTTCATGTGTTGAAGCAATGGAATGCAGTTGGTTCAGATTCAAGAGCAGGCTAACTAACGCCTCCAAAGGGAGCACCTGCAAATTGACTCTGCGCATGCGCCCTGTTGGGCCAACTTGTTCAACAATATGTAGCAGACAGCTCAATATATCTTAATCCCTTCCAATATAAAGGCTTCTTATACTTACAAAAACATGTTTGAGCTTTGATGAGTCCTTAGAGGGAGGGAAGCTCCATGTGCCCGCTGGGACTTGAACAACCAATGTAGCAATCCTGGGCCACAACATGCCCAGTTGGCGCATCTTGCCAACACCTCCCCCACAACCTTGATCTGGCACTACACTGGGAGATTCCATAGGAAGGATGATGTTATAGAAATGGTTACAGAAAGTAGTTTTAGTCAAAAAGAAAAGAAAAGAAAAGAAAAGTTTACTTTCTGCTTACAAAGAGGTAAAGGTAAAAGGTAGAGGACCCCTGGACGGTTAAGTCCAGTCAAAGGTGACTATGGGGTGCGGTGCTCATCTCACTTCAGGCTGAGGGAGCCAGCGTTTGTACACAGACAGCTTTCCGGGTCATATGGCCAGCATGACTAAACTGCTTCTGGCGGAAGCCAGAGTACACAGAAACACCATTTACTTTCCCACTGGAGCAGTACCTATTTGTCTACTTGTACTGGTGTGCTTTTGAACTGCTAGGTTGGCAGAAGCTGGGACTGAGCAACAGGAGATCACCCTGTCGTGCGGATTTGAACCGCCAACCTTCCGATCGTCAAGCCCAAGAGGCTCAGTGGTTTAGACCGCAGTTCTACCTATGTCTTACAAAGAAACTCAAGTACTAAGGTAGTGTGAAAATTCATATCTCACTTTGCAATGTGGACTTCTTCTACATAAGCCAGGCAAAACGACAAAGCAATCAACGGCTCATTACTCTCGAGTCTACCTCCTCTCCCCTTTTGTGTATGTACACGTAGTCTGCCACTCCAGAAAATAAAGCTTAATGTATGATTTGTCCAACTCAGGGTTGGGAAACATGGCCTTCCAGATGTTGCTGAACTACACATCATCCCTGACCATTGACCACACTGGCTAGTCCCAGTTGGGAGTTGGAGTACAATAACATCCTGAAGAGTACAAGACCCTCCATCCCTGGTCTAAAGTGCACTGGTGGAGGAAGGTGGGTGCGGTGGCTGCAGTGCGCACCGGGTGTCAGCTGTGAGGGTGGGTGACATCGCTGTGCCACCCCTGCTCACTGCACGGGTGGCATTCCCGGATGCTAGCTGTGTGGGCGGCGGGTTGCTAGGGACCATGCTGCCGCAGGCGGCTAGTGGCGCCTCTCCCGACGCTCGCTGTGTGGGTGGTAGGCAGATAGGGAAGTTCACCATGCAGACAGCTAGCCCTGCCCCATGGGCTGGCTAGCCCTGCCCCCATGCCGCACTGGGTGCCAGGGCAGGTAGCTCCACCCTTGCTAAAGTGTTGACTCCAAAAGCAGCTGCAGGATTTTAAAAGGAAAGGCATGAGAGGGAAACAGAGCAAGCTTTATACCTGGGACAATTGCTCTCTGTCCGCTTATCTTTTGCCCCACACTTTCTAGGCACATGCCTGCACTTTAAAGCTCTGTTTCTGAGGGTGGTTGGGTTTTTTTGTCCTGCCACTTACCACAGGAAAACTTGCTCTTTAATGCTAAATCAGAACCAATGGCAACAACAGTTTGGGTTTTCTGCAGATTGCTGTTTGCTCCATTTCAGAAGTAAAGAGTGGGTTTTCGTACGGAAAGCACTAGGGGAAAAGAAAAGGAAAAAGCACTCAGACACTGAGTTTTAAAGCACAGACCTGTGCCCAGAAACATGGCACAAAAGGAAATCAAGATAAACCCTGACATGAGGCTTAGAATTAAAAGCAGTCTTGATTATATGGAGTTATTAATTTTTTGATTTGCTGTATTTGCAGTATCTTTGAGGGAAGAAAAGATTTAACCTCCCTCTTTGTGCCCCAAGGGTATGAACTGGATTGGGGCCCTGTCCAACTGCCTTTTTTTGAACATAGAAAGTGGCACACTTAATGTAAAATGCAGTTTGATCCTCAGTTTGAACCCCTCCCCCAACCCTCTCTTGGTCATCATCTGTCTATCTCTGCTGGATTTCATAGAATCATAGAATCATAGAGTTGGAAGAGACCACAAGGGCCATCGAGTCCAACCCCCTGCCAAGCAGGAAACACCATCAGAGCACTCCTGACATATGGTTGTCAAGCCTCTGCTTAAAGACCTCCAAAGAAGGAGACTCTACCACACTCCTTGGCAGCAAATTCCACTGTTGAACAGCTCTTACTGTCAGGAAGTTCTTCCTAATGTTTAGGTGGAATCTTCTTTCCTGCAGTTTGGATCCATTGCTCCGTGTCCGCTTCTCTGGAGCAGCAGAAAACAACCTTTCTCCCTCCTCTATGTGACATCCTTTTATATATTTGAACATGGCTATCATATCACCCCTTAACCTCCTTTTCTCCAGGCTAAACATGCCCAGCTCCCTTAGCCGTTCCTCATAAGGCATCGTTTCCAGGCCTTTGACCATTTTGGTTGCCCTCCTCTGGACACGTTCCAGTTTGTCAGTGTCCTTCTTGAACTGTGGCGCCCAGAACTGGACACAGTACTCCAGGTGAGGTCTGACCAGAGCAGAATACAGTGGCACTATTACTTCCCTTGATCTAGATGCTATACTCCTATTGATGCAGCCCAGAATTGCATTGGCTTTTTTAGCTGCCGCGTCACACTGTTGGCTCATGTCAAGTTTGTGGTCAACCAAGACTCCTAGATCCTTTTCACATGTACTGCTCTCAAGCCAGGTGTCACCCATCTTGTATTTGTGCCTCTCATTTTTTTTGCCCAAGTGCAATACTTTACATTTTTCCCTGTTAAAATTCATCTTGTTTGTTTTGGCCCAGTTGTCTAATCTGTCAAGGTCGTTTTGAAGTGTGATCCTGTCCTCTGGGGTGTTAGCCACCCCTCCCAGTTTGGTGTCATCTGCAAATTTGATCAGGATGCCCTTGAGTCCATCATCCAAGTCGTTGATAAAGATGTTGAATAAGACCGGGCCCAAGACAGAACCCTGTGGCACCCCTGTGGATTTTATAGCTGGATTTTATTTTTCCATTTTTGTGGGGCTGATCTTATTGATTAATGGGTTAACTGAATTGTAGTGTGATGTGTTTAAATTTTGCTTATTTTACTGTATAGGTCACCTAGATAATATTTTTATTAGGTGATACATAGAACCAATACATTAAATGAATCATCACTGGACCACCCCGCCTCCAATTCTTAATTGCCAACAACCAAGAAAGACCTTATGGAATCCCTGTATTATTAATTAATGAACTGTTGCCAAACATGCTGGCTAAAAAGTTATTTATCTAGACAAGGGTTTTAACCTAGAAGAAACCAGGTTAGTCGATAAACTCATATCTGCAGCTTGCAGGAGGAACCAGCAGTATCACCCTATTATGTTACAGAGTGGTTTCAGCAGATGATTTTGTATTAAATGATTAATTTATGTCACCAGACCTTTTTTCTTTCCTTCTAGGGAGGGAGGATTAAGGAAAAGAAAGGGAAGGGAAAGGGGATAAGACTGGAGAAAGATTCAGTTTTAGACCATCAGATCTGCTCCTGAATAAGCCTTACAGTAGCTTCAGACTCCTGGAATGTTGTTGTAAAAATGAAAACATGTAAAACGAGAGGACATCTAATGCCAGCCTTCTGGTGGAGACTAGATTTAGGCTTAAGACAGCTGGTGCCAGAGCATTTGCCTGTTAATGTTCTGAGGCTCTGGAATGCTTTGCAAGTGGATACCGGGCCAGCAGAATCAATTAGTGATCTTAAGAGCAACATTAAGACATTTCTGATGTGATAATTTTCTTACTTGGAGGAGCAAATTTTAGGGCCTGGAAAGTAATATATAGAGGAAGATGCTGCAGTGATTAAACTGTTGCAGAATGAAAAGCAATTAAACCATAGGGTGCAACTGTATATTTTGGTGTGGATCTTGTTTGGAAATGGGTGGCAAAAATAGAAAGGAAATGGCTCAACAGAAGGAAATTCTTTTCTCAATTAATCCTGAAATAGCATCTCCTATGTCATCTAAATTGATTTCTGAGATTGGGGCAATTCTAGCTGGAGGAATGTATAAAGGAGACACAAGTAAATAATTCTCCATGCATGGACCAGAATCTGTAGTACACTTACGGATTCTGTTAATCCAGCCTTAGGTACACTAAGGTCACCCTTTGTAATAAGGTGACCTTCCAATTAAGAGAATTGAAGTTTTGGATGACTTGACTTGGGTAATGGACTGAGTTTAGACTTATACCCAATGGATGTAAAAGAATGTCCAAGCTTGCACTGATAATTGTTTTCGTATTTGCTTTTCAAGAAGGTTGAACTACAGGCACTCTAGAAGAACCTCATGTCATTGTGTAACTTACTGCTGAAGATTGTCTTGTAGCAGTAGCAGAGGGTGTGGGGGGCATTGCCACGCACCTGACCCCTCTGGCCAGTCATATTATGCTACTTACTAGGAGGTAGAGGGGAGGGTGGCAGTGAGGTTTGTGCAGTGTAAATGCACTGACAGAGCCAGTCCAGCACTCCTGTTGGCGTGTTATCGCTGCATCCTCATCTCCACCACCTTGCCCATCCTCCTCTACCTCCCAGTAAGCAACAGCAACATGACCGAATGGAAGTCAGGTGAGTGGTGCCACCTCACCATGCTCTTTGCCACTGTCTTTTAGAGATCCCTGGTCCACATTCCACCCAGAATCACAGAATTATAGTTGCCAGGAATCCTTTGAAAGAGAGAATCATTATTAAGCTTGTAGTGTAGATATTATTACCATCAGTGCTTTTTTTCTAAAAAAAATGTTTAGGGGTATACTCTCATTTTGACTAAAGAAAATCACCATTTTATAGTTCAAATTGGGGGAAAATAAATACAGTAAACAGACAAAAGTACAAAGAACATGCATTACCTCATATTAACTCATGTTATCACACAACCACATTCCACACTGCTTCACACATTAAACGCTCGCTTCCGTCTGAGACTCAGGAAACACCATGAAAGAAAATGAGGCCGCCATTGGGGGTAGCAGTGGAACTGACAATTCACCGTGCTAGAGAAGAAACTAAATTTTTATAATTTTTTAGTTTCTTCTCCCGTTGGATTCACAAAATGTTTAGGGGTATACGTCCCCCTGCATCTCCCCAGAAAAAAACACTGATTATTATTATCATTATTATTTTCCCCATAGGTTTCAAAGCAATTTACAAACTATTGAAACAATAATAATAATAAATTTTATTTATATCCTCCCCAGCCGAAGCCGGGCTCAGGGCGGCTAACAACACTAAAATAGTGCAACATTATAAAAACATTATAAAAATTAATTAAAATCAAAATTGATGGCAACCATAAACTAAAGTTTTGTAAAGATTGCCAAAGGAGGGAGTCAGGCTGTGCCCTGACCAAAGGCCTGGTGGAACAGCTCTGTCTTGCAGGCCCTGCGGAAAGATGTCAAGTCCTGCAGGGCCCTTGTCTCTTGTGACAGAGCGTTCCACCAGGTTGGAGCCGCAGCCGAAAAAGCCCTGGCTCTAGTTGAGGCCAGCCTAACCTCTCTGTGGCCTGGGACCTTCAAGATGTTTTTATTTGAAGACCGTAAGTTCCTCTGTGGGGCATACCAGGAGAGGCGGTCCCGTAGGTACGAAGGTCCTAGGCCGTATAGGGCTTTGAAGGTTAAAACCAGCACCTTAAACCTGATCCTGTACTCCACCGGGAGCCAGTGCAGCTGGTATAGCACTGGATGAATGTGATCTCGCAGCGAAGACCCTGTAAGGAGTCTCGCTGCGGCATTCTGCACCCGCTGGAGTTTCTGGGTCAGTCTCAAGGGCAGCCCCACGTAGAGCGAGTTACAATAATCCAGTCTGGAGGTGACCGTCGCGTGGATCACAGTGGCTAAGTCAGGGCGAGAGAGGTTAGGAGCCAAGTGCTTAGCTTGGCGGAGATGAAAAGATGCCGCCTTTGTTATAGCTGCAATCTGCGCCTCCATGGAGAGGGAGGTATTGAAGATTACACCCAAACTCTTAACAGATGGTGCTGGCACTAATTGCACCCCTGCAAGAGATGAGAGTTGCCCCCTCAATCCCATATCGTACCGTCCCAGCCAGAGGACCTCTGTCTTCAAAGGATTTAACTTCAACCGGCTCCCATGTAACCATCCAGCCACAGCTTCCAAGCATCTGATCAGTGTGTCTGGGGCCGAGTCAGGATGGCCATCCATCAGCAGATAGAGTTGGGTGTCATCAGCATACTGATGGCAGCCCAGCCCAAAACTCCGGACAAGCTGGGCGAGGGGGCGCATAAAGATGTTAAAAAGCATCGGGGAGGGTATCGCACCCTGGGGCACTCCACACACCAAGGAGTGGCGGGATGACAATTCCCCCCCAAGCACCACCCTCTGTCCCCGGCCAGAGAGAAACGAGCGCAGCCATTGAAGGACTGTGCCCTGGATCCCCACGTCGGCAAGGCGGTGGTCCAGGAGTTCGTGATTGACCATGTCGAAGGCTGCTGACAGGTCTAGAAGAATCAGCAGCCCCGACCCGCCTCGATCCAGCTGCCTGCGGAGATCATCTGTTAGGGCAACCAGAGCCGTCTCGGTCCCATGACCAGCGCGGAATGGATCCAGAGCCGATGTTTCATCCAGAAACCTACCAAGCTGTTCAGCAACCGCTCTCTCAATCACCTTACCAGGTGATTTTTTACCAATAAGATTTTTTAAAAATATACTTAAAAACAAAGTGGCACATAAAATAATAGTGAAGCAATGATAAAGGTTAAAAGCAGCAATTACAACAGCAGCAGTCAAAATAATCTTAAAAAGCAATTATCACAAACAAAAAGTCCTAAAAGCAGCCAAACTGATGACCATTAAATGCTTGTTGGAACAGGTATCCATAAACAAAAAGAGAGGAAGCCTAGCAGATCTGCATCAGAAGGACATCACAACAGTTTTGGCAACACCACCAAGAAGGCCCTGTTATGTGTATCTGCCTGCCTGAGCCCATGTGGGGTGGAGAGTAAAGCCTCTGACAATGAGCTTAAAATGTGGGTACATTCATAAGGGATATGCTCTCATGTTCTTAAGGCAAAAGCCAAACCCATAGTCATGGTCACTGAACAAACCAATCTACCATAGCTTTCATTTTTTAAAACAACATTCACAGTTAGTTTGAAGTAACATGCAGCAAATTATGTTTTCTGCAATCACATTTTTAATGATTTAATAGAGCTTGCAATGAAGTTCCTTTTAAGGTGTGTGTGAAGGTAAATTGATTGATTTTAGGCTTTTCTTTCACTCTCCCTCAGCCTCTACTTTCATCCCTTTCTCCTTCTGCCCAATGCCGCTTGACATTTACCAGAACCCAGTGTGATTTAGTGACCTTGGGCATACTGTGCACTTTAATTTGTCAATTTGGGAAATTAATTTGTGGAAGAATGAGTTGAAGTCAGAGGTCAGGCAGTTGGAGTGCAGACCTGCTGACAGGTTGACTATCCGTGGGGGGCTAATGAGAACACACCCCCAAGTGAACGGAACAAAAGCAGACAGATTTCACTGCCCGGTTTGTTGACTGGAATCGATAACATCAGGCAGTTGTGCCCACATTTCTACTATGATTTCGCCTCATGCTGCTATTGCGGCCATTCAGAAACAGCCAGTATGGTCTTCGGTCAAGTGTGCAGGAGACCACTGATTCCAGTCAGCTTTCATAAATATGAAGAGCATTAGGCCTGCCACCTTCAGCCTACAGCACTTTGAGGTGGTACAGTCAGCCCACACTACTTTGCCACTTCAGATTTCGTTTGCAAAGTTGCTTGTTCAAAAGAGCGTGAAAATTATAGCCTGCCAAAATTGTACCACGACTGGTACCACTGACTGCCTTCTTTTGTTTTTACCATGGATGTACCAGTGCTCGCAAATATTAATGTGTTGCTCTGATGAGGGAGCGGGGGAGGGGGAGAGATCCTTCCAGAGTGAGGCATTTTGGGTAAGATGACTCTGAAGAGCACCTGTACCAGTGCTGCTTTGTAGCAATGGCAGCAAGTATTATTTCAAGTTTAGGAGCAGTAAACTTTAACATTTAACAATTTACCCCTGTTAAATTTCAAAGGCTACAATGGTACCTCGGGTTAAGTACTTAATTCGTTCTGGAGGTCCGTTCTTAACCTGAAACTCTTCTTAACCTGAAGCAGCACTTTAGCTAATGGGGCCTCCAAGCAAAGTTCTTAACATGAAGCATGATTTCTGGGTTAGCGGAGTCTGTAACCTGAAGCATATGTAACCTGAGGTACCACTGTATTTGCTTTGGCAAAGCAACAGCAGTGCAGTCAATCTCTGGGCCAACCTTGCTTGGAGTGAGGAAGGACCTTTCCCCAGTGCAAGGCCTGACCACCAGAGAGTTTTGTGGGACCACTTGGCTGCAGCTCTTAGAGCACTACATTGTGGAAGATATGTGGCCAGGCTGGAGAGAGTGTGTAAATCTCCCACTCTTCCCAAACTGCTGCCAGAGGCAAAGGTCCCAGTGTGACTAACAGGTGGACCAGCCCTGGATCCCACTGAGATTGGGGAAATTTGTCTCGGAAGGCAAAAGTGGGGCTTTTAGTTGGGCATTTTGCTTGATCTGGTGTGCACTAATATATAGGCACCTTACCTGGTGCCCTCTGGAAGCTGTTGAATTGCAACTCCCATCATCCCCGACCATTGACCTAATCAGGCCCATGGGCTAGGGGTTCCCCACCCCCCGGACATGTATTTTAAATGGCCTAAATTGTTGAGGTTGAATTGTTGAAAGCTACTACCACCTGACAGTGGAACGCGGGTGGCGCTGTGGGTTAAACCACAGAGCCTAGGACTTGCCAATCAGAAGGTTGGCGGTTCAAATCCCTGCGACGGGGTGAGCTCCCGTTGCTCGGTCCCTGCTCCTGCCAACCTAGCAGTTCAAAAGCACGTCAAAGTGCAAGTAGATAAATAGGTACCACTCTGGCGGGAAGGTAAACGGCGTTTCCGTGCACTGCTCTGGTTCGCCAGAAGCAGCTTAGTCATGCTGGCCACATGACCTGGAAGCTGTATGCCGGCTCCCTCGGCCAATAAAGCGAGATGAACGCCGCAACCCCAGAGTCGGTCACGATGGGACCTAATGGTCAGGGGTCCCTTTACCTTTACTACCACCTGAATTACAATCACATTTGTTTGTTTAGGGAAGTTTTTAATGTTTGATGTTTTATTCTGCTTTTAATCTGCTGGGAGCTGCCCAGAGTAGCTGGGGAAACCCAGCCGGATGGGCGGAGTATAAATAAATTATTATTATTATTATTATTATTATTATTATTATTATTATTATTATTTATTGTTTACTGTTTTGTGAAGCTGATGGGTGAACAAAAACTTCACACATTACCGAGAAAGGAAAAGTTGATGGATGGGCATGACTGAAGCATCATTCTTTAGCATGATGTTGCTGGATGATTCTGTATTCTGTTCCTTGCTGTTACCTTGTATAACCTTCATTTAGAATGTCTGAGAAGCACTCGTGATTTTAACTGGGGAAAAAGACATGGATAAGGGCCCAGCAAATGGAAGTGAGCTCCCTGATGCTATGGATAAGGGAGTATCTTACCTTTCCAGCTAATTGTAATAATAGTGCAGAGACGAAAAAAGCCCCAATGCAATAGATTCACATTTTTTTCTACTTAGCCATACAACAAGCCATGCTACTGTATACTTAGGAACAGCTGCTTAGCTTTTTGATGTATTCTGCTGTATTCGCTGATTTCAAGAGGTATCAGCAGCTGCTTCTGCAACTCAAGCCATAGGGCTTTGAAAGATGCCTGAGAACAAGAATTCAAGCCTGGCTTACATAACAGGATTTTGTACGTCCCATCTTAACTCTGATTTGTGAAAAAGGAAAACTTTCTGTTCTGCAGTGATGCCTCAAAGAGCAGTTTTTCAACAGAGCTAGGATTCTAGGCACCTGTCAGACATCAGACAATCCACACACATTATAATTTAAGAAGTCAAAGCTAAAAAAATACAGCATGTCCAGGAGCTGTCACTTTGGCATTACATATGGCAACAGTAGTTTCCCCCCACTGAAGTCTCTCCTCCTCCTTTCTCATTGTCAGAATTAGCCCATAGCTCATAGATGACAGCCCAGGCCAAGGTTTGTTGGTGTGGACTATCCATATATGCCTGCATCTATTCTGCATTCTATTTTGTAATAAATCAAAACCTTTACCTTTCTTCAAAACTAGAATTTGCCCATTATTCCTATGCAATAGAATGGAAGTAAGCTTTCATTGCTGACTTGTGCCTACATCTTACCAAAGATTTAAGTTTAATATGTATAAAATGTAATGTTTGTATGCACTGAAGATTGAAAAACATGTATTTTAAATGCATTTGCAAAGAGCAGTTTGCATTGAGGAGAGAGGTTTCACTCTAGGTGAATGCGGAAGGTGTTTTTCTGTTTCAGTGTGTAGGCTAATTGATGACTCATCACTGGAAACCTGAGCAGCTCTCACAGCAGGAACGTGAAACCTGAGAACTCAGCTTCTAAGTCTGCCAATGGAGGCAGCAGCAGTAGTAGAAGCTTCATAATGATGATGCAAGCAAATTGCTTAGGATCTCTCGCTCTCTGGGACCAGAGAGAGGAAAGTTTATTGGATTGTATTAAGTACTAAAAATAAGACTTGCTTGCTAGCTTGTTTAAGAGCAAGGTGTTACTTTGTACAGTATATGTAACACTAATTTTAACTAGTTTTAAGACTGCTTGCAGTAAAGCTGTGAAACTCATTCTTGTGATGGACAGCTCATTCATTTCTGCACAAGGTCCAGATCAGGGATCCTGTTGCAGCAACCCTAATATCTCTGAGTACAAATGCTCGTGTGATCAGGGAGATAGGGTAAAACTGGATTGTTGTCATCACATTTTGCAAGCACTGAGATGTCATTGAACCCTTTCTTGCTCCCAAGCTCTGTAAAATATAACTAACATCCCTTAGCCAGCTAGCTCATCTTAAACCCCTCTATATCTTAATTAATGTCTATAGGGGGTTGCAATATTGCTACATTTATACAGAGCTGTTCCACCAGGCCTTTGGTCAGGGCGCAGCCTGACCCCCTCCTCTGGCAATCTGCACAGAATTTTGCTTAATGGTTGCCATCAATTTGATTTTAATTAATTTTATAATGAATGTTTTTAGAATGTTGGTTATTTTGATTGTTGTTAGCCGCCCTGAGCCCAGCTTCGGCTGGGGAGGGCGGGATATAAATAAAATTTATTATTATTATTGTTATTGTTGTTGTTGTTGTTGTTGTTGTTGTTGTTGTTGTTGTTGTTATTATTATTATTATTATTACATTTGTTCCAACCCAGATTTTGAAACTGACCAGAGGTCAAATAAATATGCATTATATAAAGAGAAGCTGGCCATGTGCCTCAGCTTATTTGGTCACATACTCCCTAGGGGAACAGACAATACCAATGCTCTCTTGCATCCTTCACTTGGGAAATGCTTGCTCCTTTCATTTTCTAAAGCTGTGCTTTGGCCATTGGTCCCAGTCTTGTGAACTATTACTGCATTCAGGATCTGAGCAGACTGTCTGAAGCACTGTCAAATTCTCAACAGCAGGCAAAGTTGAAGCTGCCTGAGCAGAAACTCAAGGTGGCATCTGTTGGGGAGAGGCTTTCAGACACATGTTTTCTCATGCACCAGGATGCCTCCAAACTGTCAGTATTTTGCAGGAAGGATTCCAGTGCACACAGGAACTTTTATTTTGCCCATTTAGATTGGATTAAAGTGCTCTGTTGCCTTGTGCAACAATTTTACTTTCGCTTTAAAACCCCCCAGACCCTGAAGAAGAGTTTGGATTTGATATCCCGCTTTATCACTACCCGAAGTGGTGAGTGGGGCTGAGAGACTTCAGAGAAGTGTGACTGGCCCAAGGTCACCCAGGAGCTGCATGTGGAGGAGTGGAGACGCGAACCCGGTTCACCAGATTACGAGTCTACCGCTCTTAACCACTACACCACACTAGCTCTCTGGACTTTTTGCTGTTTGGAAAGTGACAGTACTGAAAAGTGTGGGATGGATGAATGAGGAGATGTGTAAATAACTCTGCAAGCAAATCAGGATATTTCATCTGCCTTGCCTGTCCTGTTTTTATTGTCTTTGTATTTTGCTGTTGAAATTTTAATTATGCTAAGACGCCTTGAGTCATACATATGTATTAGAAAGGCAGGGATCAAATTTTTAGAATAAATAATACATGCCAGTAGCACCACAGGAGACAATGGGAAGGAGAGGCAGCACCCAAAAGCCAGAAGAGTGGATTTAGGTCTCAAGTTGGTGCCAAAAGGCTCGTCCGCACTTCTGCTTGTGCCATGCTTACAAAGCAAGAGTTTGAGGGCTTCTCCACCTGTCCTGTGCTTTCTAGCAGTTTTACCTAGCATGCTCTAGTTATCTCCCGCTTGGACTACTGCAATGCGCTCTACATGGGGCTCCCTTTGAAGGTGACTCGGAAACTACAACTAATCCAGAATGCGGCAGCTAGACTGGTGACTGGGATTGGCCGCCGGGACCACATAACACCAGTCCTGAGAGATCTGCATTGGCTCCCAGTACATTTCCGAGCACAATTCAAAGTGTTGGTGCTGACCTTTAAAGCCCTAAATGGCCTCGGTCCTGTATACCTGAAGGAGCGTCTCCACCCCCATCGTTCAGCCCAGACACTGAGATCCAGCGCTGAGGGCCTTCTGGCGGTTCCCTCACTGCGAGAAGCCAAGTTACAGGGAACCAGGCACAGGGCCTTCTCGGTAGTGGCACCCACCTTGTGGAACGCCCTCCCTTCAGATGTGAAGGAAATAAGCAGCTATCTTCTTTTTAAAAGACATCTGAAGGCAGCCCTGTTTAGGGAAGTTTTTAATATTTAATGCTGTATTGTTTTTAACACTTGATTGGAAGCCGCCCAGAGTGGCTGGGGAAACTCAGCCAGATGGGTGGGGTATAAATAATAAATTATTATTATATTACCTTTGCACTCCACCAGAAAACTCACTCCTTAGCACTAAATTGGAACAAACAGCACTCCATGGAAAATCTAATTTCTATTGGATCCAATTCAGCACTACACTGTGGGTTTTTAGGGGTGGGGAGTGGTGGGACAAACATAAGTGTGGATGAGCCCAGAAAGTGGTGGTTTATTATAGGAAGAAGCATGCCATTGGGCAATGCCACTGGAAATACGCTGGCATTTTCAGCTTAGATCTTACTTGGGGATAAAGAGTCTTTATGTGTCTAAGGGCAAACTAGAAATGACATGGGAGCTGCATGAATTTATCCCCCATCCAGAAATGGAAAGGTCCGTCTGGAGGAGGAAGGGCTGGGAAATAGCCACAAAACTAAAGCATAGAATTTATGGAACAACACCTTAAGTAAGAAGATACTTTTTTTAAGGCATGGTTGACCAGGGGTTAACATCGGAAGTGCACTAGGACCTGGAGGAAGCACCCTTTACTTTCTTCCAGAAAGAAAAATATTGTTCACGGAAACAGGGATATACAAAGACTCAAAAGTTGGTGCAGGCTAAAGATAAACCACAATACAATGGCTCCCCCCCTCAAAAGGTAAAGCATTAAGAAACATTATTAATCTGCTCCTCTAAGCTTGTAACTACCTTTGGACAGAAGGTCCAGGCTGTTATATTTGGGTTTAATCACTCAGCTAGTAAAAGCAATTGATAGTCATAATGCATCATGCAATTACAGTGGTACCTTGGGTTACAGATGCTTCAGATTACAGACGCTTCAGGTTACAGACTCCACTAACCTAGAAATAGTACCTCAGGTTAAGAACTTTGCTTCAGGATGAGAACCGAAATCGTGTGGTGGTGGTAGCAGCAGGAGGCCTCGTTAGCTAAAGTGGTGCTTCAGGTTAAGAACAGTTTCAGGTTAAGAACAGACCTCCAGAACGAATTAAGTTCTTAACCTGAGGTACCACTGTACTTTGCTTCTTCCTTGCCATGGCTTCTGTTCTGCACTCCATTGGGTGGGAGCGATGCACGACATGAAATGTGGTGGCCTACCTCGGGATTGTTAGTCATAAAGTTAAGGCAAGTGTGCTTGAGTTGAAAAGCACAAAGGTTTGTTTGAAATCACATGGGGATTGAAATGGCAAGACTTCCTGATTCTCACTTGGGTCAGCAGCAGTGTGATCTGGGAATAGCTTCTCTTGTGGGATTTTGTTGCTTACGCTTCCTGCCTTTGCTGAAACTAGGAAGTAAAGACAGGCTAAATAAATGCAAGGAAACAATAAGTGAGAACCACCTCTGTTACTTACAAATAAATTCAACTGGGGTTAATTTGAGCTGCCTGAATGTCTATATAAAACTTTGCATATTACATATTTTCAGAAGTCACATGATGCCACCACTATGCTAAGCTGGGCTGGATCTGGTCAGTGTCTAGATAGGTGACCCGCTGTTATGCCACCTTGGGTACCATGATGGAAGAAAGATGGGGTATAAATGTAATAAAATAGTTGCTAGCAATTCACTCTGCAGGGAAAGCTGGTCATCTGCTCTTCATTTCCTACTCAGTGTGGCCTTCCAAGAAAGTTAGTTGCTGACTAGGGCTTTGAGGTGAGCAAGGTTAAGATTAAACATAAGGTCATGAGGATGGTGGGTTATTTCAGGTCTCGTCCCCTCACAAATTCTGACCTGATACAGAGATTGCAAATAACAGCCCAGCAGACCAAGTTCTCCACTGTCTACAGAAGGAAGATAGGGAGACAATACCAACACCATCTCCTCCTCCCACCAGTTGGCAGTTGTTGTTGTTTAGTCATTTAGTCGTGTCCGACTCTTCGTGACCCCGTGGACCAGAGCACGCCAGGCACTTCTGTCTTCCACTGTCTCCCACAGTTTGGTCAAACTCATGCTGGTAGCTTCGAGAACACTATCCAACTATCTTGTACTCTGTCGTCCCCTTCTCCTTGTGCCCTCCATCTTTCCCAACATCAGGGTCTTTTCCAGGGAGTCTTCTCTTCTCATGAGGTGGCCAAAGTATTGGAGCCTCAGCTTCAGGATCTGTCCTTCCAGTGAGCACTCAGGGCTGATTTCCTTAAGAATGGATAGGTTTGATCTTCTTGCAGTCCATGGGACTCTCAAGAGTCTCCTCCAACACCATAATTCAAAAGCATCAATTCTTCGGCGATCAGCCTTCTTTATGGTCCAGCTCTCACTTCCATACATCACTACTGAGGAAACCATAGCTTTAACTATATGGACGTTTGTTGGCAAGGTGATGTCTCTACTTTTTAAGATGCTGTCTAGGTTTGTCATTGCTTTTCTCCCAAGAAGCAGGCGTCTTTTAATTTCGTGGCTGCCATTATTTGCAAGAGGCAGCTCACCCCTCCAACCATCCTCCTTTCAGTTCAAAATGTCACCAAAATACTGTAAATGTTTCAGGACATAGTGATACATGTCTACAATGGTTGATTTTGTATCTCAAAAAGGCTCACACTGAAGCTGAAAGTATCTATGAAAAGTGACTGCCCTTAAAAGAAATCTTGTGTATGGGGGCTGCCTAATACGAAAGGCTTGCAGATACCCCCTGTCTAGTTTCCAGCATCTTTAAATGATGCCATTAGTAGATGCGCTTAAGAGGAAAAGTTTAGGAACCACACTGAACAAAATCATAGGGATATTTTCGTTTCTGTTGTCGCACAGCACCCCAGTCTCTGAACAGTGCAAGATTCCAGGAGTTCCAGGTGCTTACCCAAGGTTTGTGTTTTCTTTGGGATGAGGTGCAGCAGAGGCCGAGGTGTCTTCAGTGTGTTTTTTTCCTGGGGGGGGGGGGAGGATGCAGGGGTACGCATACCCCTAAACATTTTGTGAATCTAAGTCTGGCCTCATTGAGGGGCAGTTTTTCAATATGAGTAGGAAAATGAGAGTACCCCTAAACATTTTTTTATGGGAAAAAAAGCACTGGGTGTCTTTATAATATAGGGTTAATATACATATATACAACCTGAGCCTATGATGGAAAGGTTCACAGCATTAGCACCCCACAGCCCTGGGTTCAAGCAGAGATCAAGCATTGCTCTGTCTCTTTGGCTTCCCAGCCTGCTTCTACCGCACATAGCTCCATAACTCATAGCTTTTGTTTTGTCTTTCTAACTACTAGCAGGGTGAGGGAGGAGCATCCACCCATTTGTCATCTGGCACAGAGTCACTTTCTTTGTTACCTTAACAGCCCATACATAGAGGGTCATTACCAAGAGCCTTGCCTGGCTATTTCAACCATTTGAATTCTTGCTAATTTTTAACACTTGCAGGATCCAGGAATTAGAAGGGTCTTGGCATACAACCTACACTGCAAATTTATAACACAATTTTGTATTTATATGTAGGGAAGAATATAGGCAGAAAAGCAACTTTGATCACCTGATCACAGAAATCAACTTTCCAGCTTCTTTTCTGCTATGACATAGGACTACAAGGGGGTGGGAGAAAGGGTGTAAAGTATGACTGATGACTCATGATGGATGAAGATCGCTCCAATGGAGGAGGGGTTGCAGCATGTGATAGCTCAGAGGCAACTTGGTTAGATGCCACCTTGTTAAACTGAAGGATACACGGAAATGGAATGTTATAATTTCCCAGGTAGCACATAAATTTAAAACCATCTCTACATAGCAATGCCCCGATCCATGGATTCATCCAAGATGCAAAGCAAACATGGTGTAGCAGCCAAGCTACATGAACACCTTGGGACCCATCTTTTCTCCCCCTGTGCTTACGTGGGGCGTTCAGAGAGGTATCACCTGCTAATGGGACCAAGTAGACAGCTGGGCTGGCTGGGGCTGATGAGATCCAAAATATCCGGCAGCTGGTGAAGGATATTCTAACTGCTAATGGTAGTGACAAAACATAACCTTCAGAAATCAAGGGGAATTTCTCGCTTTTTAAACCTCTCACAAACACCTAAAGTAAACAGATTGCATGTATGTGTTTGTGTTTGTGTCTAACATGAGCTCCGAGCAGCCTAAATTGTCTGATTGATTTCCATATGCCAAGATCCTGTTTGTGCTCAGAGTCCCAGCAATAGAGCCGTTTCATCTTAAGGAAGTAGTTCATCGTCTGCTACCAAAATAGCCCCAGCAGGAATTGGGCTGTATTTTTAGGATACAGGATGGGCCCTGGACATGCCTTGTGCCTTCTGCATGGATTGCTGGCTTCCTATTGCTCTACAAAGCTTTGGTAAGTAGGTCAGGGAAGAGACATCAACAACTATTATCTAAAATAAGATGTCACCTAAAGGTTACATTTCCCCCAGTTACAAATATCCTGCATCTTTATCATGGTGATATGCTGCTGAGAAAGAATTAGTTTGATTGGCATTTTTGCTTGATCCAAACACACATGCTCTCTGTGCAAGCTTAAATATATTTCATTACAGATTTAGCTTGCAAAATATAAGTATATTAAGTTTATTAAAATGCGCACATTCTGCAGTAAGAGTTCTCAGTGGCTGTTGAATGCCAGACTGGACCATAGTCAACAATGGCGATTTATTTAAATTGATCAAAAGAGGCTCACAGTTAAGTCCAGAGCTTTTTTTGTGACAGTACTCACCGGAACAGAACACTGGCATCTCTTTTTTGCTGCCAGCCGGATTAAGTCTATGCTGACGCAAGCCGGAGCATTTAAATATTTTAAATGTAAAAAGTCAAACATTCTGGTCCCATGTTTGGGTCTGAAAGCACTTGTTGCAGCAATCTTGCAAGTCTGGGGCTGTGTATACCCCTTGCATTTAAAGCACATATTGCCTCCCAAGAATCCTGGGAACTAGTTTATTAGTTCCACACCCCAGGAAATGGCTTTGACTGCCTGGCTAAACTAGGTGAGGATAAGAAGAGTTTGGATTTGATATTCCGCTTTATCACTACCCTAAGGAGCCTCAAAGTGGTTAACCATCTCCTTTCCCTCCTCCCCCACAACAAACACTCTGTGAGGTGAGTGAGGCTGAGAGACTTCAGAGAAGTGTGACTAGCACAAGGTCACCCAGCAGCTGCGTGTTGAGGAGCGGGGACGCGAACCCTGTTCACCAGATTACGAGTCTACCACTCTTAACCACTACACCACACTGGCTCCCAATGGATAGCCAATGGGTCTCAAACCCTCAGTGAGTTAGGGACCCCACATGCAAAGACGAGACCAATAGTGGGTCCAATGGTCAACAAGGCGGTTTCTGCACATGCTATAGAGGGAAGTGAGGAGCAGATGGGGTTTGTCAACCTGGGAAAGTAGCCCATCTAGGAGAAGGAAAGCTCTAATCTAAGAGGTTTCTGCTGCCTTGCAACTAAACTCATTTGTGAGAAAGGCTTTGGTAGTAAATCCTGAAGAAAAATCTGTACTTGCTCCCTTGTGGGACATCTTTGGGATGATTGGATGGCGCCTTCTAGCAACTCCTGCAGCCAAGCTGGTGTCAAATATATTGTTCTGCTTTCCTTTGGACCATATCAGCAAGGCCAAGAAGGGGGTCTTGTTGTCTTGCCATCTTGGCCCTCCATACACACTGCCCAGGCTGTGGAAGGTCATTTCAGTGCTGTCAGTGCAGCAAAAATAACATGGGAGCAGCAGTTGTGAGTTACCAGTCTCTGCAGCCACAGTGATCCTCCAGCAGTTTGACTTCACCCCTGGAGGAGCACTCCATTGTCTCTCGAGACAGATGGATGCCAACAGCAAAGTTTATTAGTGGTACTGAGAATTGTAACTCTGTGCGGAGTAAACTACAGATTTATTTGGGGTGTGTGTGTGGTTTAAATATGTTGTACATGTATGTTGTGCATACAGCTTCTGTTGCTGATCAGCTCATGGATGACACACCACCTGGAAAGTCCATGTACACATCAGACAAGTTCCAACATGCATTTTCTGAAAAATCAACAGCATTCAAAGCACTTTACGGAATATAAACAAGTCCACCAAATATCACAATCCTGAAAAATTCAGGCAAGATCAAATCAACATCATTTCCTGCTGCGTAGGACGAAGAATGAATGCCCAGCCAAGTATCAGCCTGAAGCATTTTTGTCCTTGAAATGAAAATGATAGCTGTTCCTGTAAGGATGCAACATTTACTTGATCCTTCAGTTAGCTAAATCAACCAGATGCCTATGAGAAGCCGGCAAGGATTTGCATTCTCTCTACTTGTGACTCCCAGCAACTGGGACACAGAGCCATGTTTCCTCACATGGAAGAGGTAGAGCAGAGCCCTTATGGCAAGTAGCTATGGATTTTATTTATTCCAATTTTGTTCTGCTCTGCTTGGACTACTGCAATGCACTCTACATGGGGCTACCTTTGAACGTGATTCGGAAGTTACAACTAATCCAGAATGCAACTGCCAGGCTGATGACTGGGAGTGGCCGTCGAGACCATATAACACCAGTCCTGAAAGATACACTGGCTCCCAGTATGTTCCAGAGCACAATTCAAAGTGTTGGTGCTGACCTTCAAAAGCCAAAACAGCCTCAACTCTGTATACCTGACGGGGCATCTCCACCCACATACTTCAGCCCTGACAATGAGAGCTAGCTCTAAGGGCCTTCTGGCGGCTCCCTAATTGTGAGAAGTGAGGTTACAGGGAACCAGGCAGAGGGCCTTCTTGGTAGTGGCACCCACCCTGTGGAACACCCTGCCATCAAATATCAATGAGATAAGTAGCTATCCAACCTTTAGCAGACAACTGAAGGCAGCCCTGTACAGGGAAGTTTTTAATGTTTGATGTTTTATTATGTTTTTATATCTGTTGGAAGCTGCCCAGGGTGGCTGGGACAACCCAGTTAGATGCATGGGGTATAAATAAATTTTTTATTATTATTATTAATCAGTTAATTGCCATAATCTCTAAGCAGTTTACAGTAAGATTAAGAAATACAATATAAAATCAGTTAAAAACTAACTATACTAGCCTCTAATACTCTTTTAATGCCCTTAACTGAGTGACATGGGGGTGGGGAGTTAATGGATCTTTCTTTAAACTGGGGGTGGCCTGTATTCAGGGCTAACCCAAGATATATTGCCACCAGAAACGAAGGGAAATATGCCTAATGACAGGGCCGGCCCTTCCCATTTCCCATTTCATTCATTTAATTGACAAATGGAGATAGCAGCTGGACTGGAGGCAAGATAAGGTGCCTTCTCCGGAGTTTGCAGCCATGAAGACCAAGACAAGGAAGCAGACAGTCTGAGAAGCTTGCAATAGGAACATGAGAAGCAACATCCAATCCTTAATGAGAAAGGATTACATAATGACCACACTACTAATATGGCACTTGCATAGTGTTAATGAAAATAACTTTCTCTGTGTGTGTGGTTATCACTGGAAGCACCGTACTCCTATGGACCAAGCTGAAAGATATCAGCACAAGATACCATTTTGTCAGCCTGGTGGAAAATACTGCATGCACCACCCATTTCTCAGGGTGATTCAGTATTTGTTTTCTGGTTCCCATCCAAGTCTCAAATGAGGAAGTGCAGGACCCTGGGAAAGGGTTATAAAAAGAAAGACAGTCTGTAATTCCTTTTCGGTGTTAAAATTAGGTCTCTCCCTTTCAAATCCATGGCATCCATTTGGACCTATCCCCATTTATTTCTTCGTGTTCAAATATAATTTGCTATTTTGGGTGGTGGAATGTGTCATTCATGATAAAAAAAAGTGGTTCAGAAGAGGGAGAAGACTTTGCTGCTATCCATTTCTCACTAACTTTTAAGCCCTTTTAATTATTTCAAATGACCAACCTTTTCTGCTTCAGTTTCTCTAGTGTTCAAATCAAGATAATATGAACTTAACAGTCTCCTACCCACCCTTTCCCTTTAAGCTGCAAGATTTGTCTAAAGTTTATTATACAGAGTGGAACATAAATTTGCCTCTTGCATTTTGTCATTAATATATCACTACAATTAAGATAATTTGGGAACCCCTTTACAATGTATAAGGATGTTGTTGACTGACGAATATTAACAAGAGAAAAAGTAGCAGTCATTTATCCTCATCAGCGTAAAGTACACAGGCACGCCTGCGAGATCTGCTGGATAGAAAACAAAGCATAACAAAGTAGTACAAGAGACAAATAGTAACTTTTTTTCTGGCTATGGCAACAGGGATAAAATACTGTTGAAAGATTAAAATCTGTTACAAATAAGGGGCATGGACCAGCCAAATTTAAGTACTGTTAAGCACTGAAAGTGATGGGCTTCATGTTTCTTCTTGACTGTGTGTATATTGAACAGGAGTCCTCTACCTGCCTGGGGGGCACATTTGTAAATGGGGAAAAAAACATCATGGGCACTGCAAAATACCCATTTCTCTGGCCAGATTGTTTTGTGGTGTGTGTCCAGCTTCTGGCTTGATGGCTGGAGAGTTGCCTTCCTCACAGGCAGCTACCTTCATTGATTCAAGCTTGCTGGACTAGGAAACTGGGAGGGAAATGGAGAAGACTTTCTTTTTATATATATGAAAACTTAGCACCCTTTCATTCTTTTTAATACAAACTCCAACATTAATCTACTGTGATTATCTGACAATTAATTTGCAGTGATTCATGAAGCTCTGTCACCTTTCTGGTCAGTTGTGTGAGGTAAACAAAGGGGCAGCAGGAAATATTTTTGGAGGGTTGCCCACCACCCCATACTACCCGCTGGACGTTTCCTGGATACTGCCTCAACACAGGTACTCCAATCAATGCAGTGCTTCCTCAGCTGCCATGTATTGTTGGCACAGAGTCAACTCAGAATTGGGTCACACATTTGTAAGGTGGTGAAATTCCCATACACATGGCACCTGTTTTTCTCTGCAGTGTATAAATGACATAAATCATTAATAATAATAATAATAATAATAATTTATACCCCGCCCACTCTGGGCGGCTACCAACAGAAAACACAATAAAAACACAATAAAACATCAAACATTAAAAACTTCCCTAGACAGGGCTGCCTTCAGACGTCTTCTAAAAGTCAGAGAGTTGTTTATTTCCTTGACATCTGATGGGAGGGCGTTCCACAGGGCAGGCGCCACTACTGAGAAGGTCCTCTGCCTAGTTCCCTGTAACCTCACATCTCACAGTGAGGGAACCGCCAGAAGACCCTCAGCGCTGGACCTCAGTGTCTGGGCTGAACGATGGGCTGAAGATACTCCTTAAGGTATACTGAAGAAAACCAGAGTGAGACCATCCATAATTTTATTGAAGCTGAAGCTCAGTGGTAGAACATCTGCTGTGCATGCAGAAGGACCCAGGTTCAATTCCTAGCATCTCCATCTGGGACTGGGAGAGACTTCTGCCTGTAACCCTGGAGAAGCACTGCCAGTCATTGTAGGTGATACTGAGGAAGATGGACCAAAGGTCTAAGGTAGCTTCCAATGTGTGCCTTCCATGCATTTTAATCTCTTGAGGGGAGAAAGGGGCTGGAATAAATGGGGAAGAACAGAATACTTATACAAGATATTCTGATGGAGCCAAAATGAAAGCCAGGGAAATTAGGGATCAAACAGGTAATAATAATAATTTTAATAACAGGTGGCATACAGTGCCTAGAAGTTCTCTCTGTGTGTTGACTAAAATTGGGTAAATGGCAAGGAGGGCAAGGTTAATCCTCTTCTGCCCCAATTCAATTTATCCCCTTACCCCAAATGATTTTACATAGGAGAGTCAGCTGTAGTTCTCCCAATTTCATATCTGGCTTGGCCCTAACCTGTAGGCTTGCAAAAACTTTCTTAAAATGCAGGCTACGAAGCCCTAAATTCATAACGGCAACGGTAAAGCAGCATAAATGAAGATGAGAAATTAGTCTTCTCACTACGGATGGCATTTCATCCTGTAGTTATATGATGATATTCTTTGCCAATTCTTTACGTTGGTCAAGATTTTCCCCACTGAATTCAAGGAATGCTAATTTTAAAAAGAACCCAAAGCTTTTGTTTAAAATGTATTCAGAAGGGCGGGGGGTAAAGTCAATTACATTTAATTTGAATGAACTCAGTGGCCTGTTTCTTGTAAAAACCATTTATTCTTTCTGAAGGAAATATTTCATAAGAACAAAGAAGTGGTTTCTGCCTTTCAGGACAGATATTTGGAAATATATACTGTAACTATTTTTCTCTGTTTTGGGCTTCATGCTACACACACAGGTGCCCTGTTTCCACCAGCATAGCTGCCATTTTACTGGAGGCATCCTACCAAAAATAGGTTCTTCATCAATGTAGTTGCAAGAAGAAAGAGCATTTTATATATTCAACCAACCTCACAAACATTAGGGTGATATGTGCATTTATGAAGCTATCTCCAGTTATGCATTGTCTAAAAAACCCCCCACCTGTTTATATTATCTGTCATTGAACAAAACCTCCTTTATGTTTCACTGCTGTAATTAAGATGGTCTTGTTAATTTGCCTGTTTAAAAGGTTTATCCCCTGCCTCTCCAAAAAACCCCAAAGGTCCAAAGTGACAACAGCATTTGTAAAACAGTAAAACAGTAAAATACTAACGTAAGTACAGGGCAGCAGAGAAATTCTTAGCACCAGCAGCCAACAGCTCAAGCTATCCTAGGAAATGCCAGAGTTAAAACCATTTCCTCAATAACAATTCCAAGCTCCAAGTTGTTTATAACTCCAACCCACCCACAAAAATTGAAGGTTGCCCACACTTCTTACAGACCAAGAGTTTTTCTGAACATAAACATTTGTTATTATTATTGTTAAAGAAAGTTGACAGAGAAGGCATGAGGCTGATCCCCCAGAAGCAGGAGATGTTCTAATACAACCATAGACAAGTTCTAGCACAACCACAGACAAGGTCACCTCTCTGAAGCCCAACAAGCACATGTCATTTGCTGGTCAGACACACATGAAGTCTTCCATTGATGATCTTGGTGTCTTAGTGGCTTCCATTGACAATGGTGGATTCATGGGAGAGCAGTTGGTCCTTCAGGTATCCTGATCTCTAACCATATGAGTCATAACTCTTGTACAGTGGTACCTCGGGTTACATACGCTTCAGGTTACAGGTGCTTCAGGTTTCAGACTCCGCTAACCCAGAAATAGTACCTCGGGTTAAGAACTTTGCTTCAGGATGAGAACAGAAATCATTCTCCGGCGGTGCGGAAGCAGTGGGAGGCCCCATTAGCTAAAGTGGTGCTTCAGGTTAAGCACAGTTTCAGGTTAAGAACGGACCTCCATAACGAATTAAGTTCTTAACCCGAGGTACCACTGTATATGAAATTGGGCCCAGAAACTAATTGTAATCCCATAACCTCCAACATTTCTCCGATGAAAATACAAATGCCCCCTCCAGTATTTATCCAATGAAAATAGGGAGGTTCTATGCAAACATGGGAGGATAGCTGCATTTCAGTTTGCATATTGTTTCAGAAACTGCAAATCGCCTAGGTATACAACCAGATCGTATTTCTCTCCTGTTGTTATTCTGTACCACCATTGGACATTGTGTGAGTACTCTGGGCCTGGTCGTTTTCATCCCTGTACTGCATGTGACTTAATATGCTAAAAGTGTAATTATTGCAGCATATACAGCCAGCAGTAAATTACTACCCTTTGGGAGCTAAGGGAAAACAGAGGAAACACTGTGACTCAGAGGTAGTCTCTGAGTCAACATACTTTCTAGGGTTATTCTCCGGATGCTAACTTTAGCATAAAACAATTGGTTTGACCCACCTTTGTTCTTAATGTCAGATCTGCATGGAGGTTTCCACAGAACTGGGCACAACTAAACCCGGAGCTTTTTAGAAGCTTATAGTTTCATGTAAAACAAACCTGAGTGTGAATAATTCTTTATTTCCCTTATAAATGTATGTATTAAAACATGAGCATAGTATTGACTAAAATACTGTAGTCAAACCACCTCAGTAGATATAGCTAATAACAGAAATTCAATAAAAGTTTTTTTAATCTGCAAAATGCTTAACAACATCTGTTTTCTTCACCCTGTGAGGTAGATGCTTATTATGCACTTTTACAGATGGGGAATGGAGGATGAAAAACAACGAGTAGAATTCACTGTCAATGCTCTTACAAACTTTCCATTTGTGGAATCATATTGGCTTGCCAGACAGATCACCCCTCCCCTTCCTCTCACGTGTTGTTCTGGGGGTTCTCCTGACCTCCCCACTCTGAGCCAATTGTGGTGGTGTTGGGGCACATAGGGAGACTGGAGAGAAGCCCAACTGAACACGTGGAAGCCATTACATTGGGCTTCTGCTGTTGGAGTTCATTAGGTGAATACTACTCACTGGGCAGGATTCAACTAAGTATTACTCAGAGTAGACCCATTGAAATGAATGAACATAGCTAACTTAGATAAAACGTATCAGCATTCTGCAGATCTTTTTAAATATGTTTTCCATTTCTTTCCACAGAATTCCAATTTATTTTATTTTGAAATAAAGTTTTTTATTTTTTTTAAAAAAACAAGGTAAGCTAAAAAAACAACCCTCAAGTTAAAAAACACAAGATTTGTTTGTTTATTTCATAAAATTTATACACCACTTGAATGTAAAAACCTCCAAACTGGCTTGCGAAAAGATAAGACAAGAAAATCCGGAAAAATTCACAACCCTACTTTAAAAGTTAAAATACCCAAACAGATTAAAATTACCTCAGCTGGGCAGGCTTGTCTAAGCAAGAATGTTTTTTGGCAGGTGCCAGAAAGAGACTGCTTGATTTTAATCGGCAGGGAGACCCAAAGTGTACGTGCTGCCTACGCAAAAAAGATGACCAAAAAGAACACATAACAATTCTACAATATCAGTGAAGAAATAAAGGAACTCACTGATAACAATCCATAGCACATTATCTTATGTAAACTGCTCAGGGACTGTGTATTTTAAATTACTAATAAATGGATCCGGCATAGACTTGTGGGGCAACTAGAGTAAAAAAAGGCCTGTGCAGATGCTCAGTATTTAATGAATGACTGGATATAAGAATTATATATCTTCCATTTCTAAGTGTCCTCCTTTTGGCTAGGGTGAGCTAGAGCCCCACATTTATTTATTTTGAGCGAGATGCTCTCCTGGCCAGCTGACTAGCGGAGCTGCTGTATTGATTTCAGTGAATCAAACCGGCCTCCAGCAGATGCATCAGAATACATTCGGCGAATGCTGGTAAGAATAGCTTTTCAAGCAACTGCACTGCTTGCTTTCGCCTCCATCCTCCTTTATGAAAGAAAAGTCATAACTCTTCTCTGCTTGCTTATTCTGGGCCTGATCTCATCACCGATGACTCTCTGGGGCAATGAAAGAGTCGGCAGAAAAGATACTTCAATTTCCTGAAAGGTCAAATTGTCACAGACCCCCTCCCCTCCCCTAATGGATTACAATAAAGGACGGAGGAACAGTCGGTTTTAACCTTTTCTTAACTTCACAGCTCATGGGATTTGAAACCATTTTTATTTTCTTTCAAGTAATAAAATTCATTTTAAAAATAGAAACAAGGAGGTCCTGGGAACTTGAAATGTTGCTTAAGAAGTGGAATAGTTGTCCCTGCATGCTAAGGCTCACCATAGGACAGCTCACATCTGCAATGAGTTTTTTTTTTTAAAAAATGGAAAACAAAGCTCACGGTGCATGGGGGAGGCAGAATAAGGGAAGCCAGCCATCTTAGATCACTGGGATCATGCCTATTATTTCAGGCTTCCCTTATTCTACACTGACACTTCCCATGTCTATCTCATTCAGAGTTCAAAGGGACCCTGCTGCCAATATTTTGCTGATGAAAAGCAGAAATATTTAAGTGGAGAATTAGGATAAATGGCAATTTCTTTGCTTAGAAGGGTCTTTGAGACACTGCTGAGATAGCAATTTTCAGTCTGTTGCTTTAATATGCATTAAGTGAACCATATGCCTGCACTTCAAACCCACCACTTGCCTCCAGCCAATTAGGGTCACCAACACATGAAATGAAATGAATTTCTAGGCAGGAACTGGGGTCAGAATCCCGAGAGGCTCCTCAGTTAAAGCTTAGTGGAATTTGTAGATTGGGGGCAGGGTTTTCCATAGGACTAGGTATGAAGCCCATCAATTTCCGATGGAAAAATGAGCTATTCACGTTGCCAACCTGGTGATGTCCAGATGTTTTTCTTGAGATGGTACCAGGCTGGCAAAGTATGACCTAAGAGGTACAGTTAAGAACAACCAAATTGCTGTGGGCTGGGGATAGAGAAGCACTGGCAGAGGAAGAGGAGTGTGGGGGGAGCGCACTGCCCCCAGCAGCGCGATCCCTAGGGTGCCATCGGGGCTGTCCCCCCACCTGCACTGGGTGCCCCACACCTGCCGGCGGCAGACCCTGCCCCCAGTAGGCCGCCAGCCCCGCCCCTGCCTGCTCTCTGTCCCCGGTGCCAGAGCATGAAGCTCCGCCACTGTAGAGAAGGTCCAAACACAATGTTGTTGTTTATTTGTTTAGTCGTGTCCGACTCTTCGTGACCCCATGGACCAGAGCACCCCAGTCACTCCTGTCTTTCACTGCCTCCCGCAGTTTGGTCAAACTCATGCTGGTAGCTTCGAGAACACTGTCCAACCATCTCATCCTCTGTCGTCCCCTTCTCCTTGTGCCCTCCATCTTTCCCAACATCTTTTCCAGGGAGTCTTCTCTTCTCATGAGGTGGCCAAAGTATTGGAGCCTCAGCTTCAGGATCTGTCCTTCCAGTGAGCACTCAGGGCTGATTTCCTTAAGAATGCATAGGTTTGATCTTCTTGAAGTCCATGGAACTCTCAAGAGTCTCTTCTAGCCCCATAATTCAAAAGCATCAATTCTTCGGCGAACAGCCTTCTTTATGGTCCAGTTCTCACTTCCATACATCACTTTATGGTCCAGCTCTCACTTCCATACATCACTACACACAATAAATATAACTAAATCCAGCTATATGTGCTGAGATTTCAAGTGGAGTGACCCAAAGGAATGGCCTCCTGTTTAGGTGTGTCTTATGTTTCATGGCAAACACAACATTCACCTTGCTCACTATAGTGTTACACATCACCCCAATCTCCGAGAGGTGTGAGATTCCTGGTTTTCCAGACACTCACCCAGGGTTCATGTTTCCATTTGGAAACGAGGCAGAGAGGAGACTGTGGTGTCTTTATGATATATGGTTTATTTACACACATATATGAGCAGATCCTTTGATGGAGGGGTTCACAGTATCAATACCTCATGATAGCCTTGCTTCACCCATAGCTGCAGCCTTGGATTTAGACAGTAATCAAACATTGTGCTCTGCCTCTCTGGCTTTCTAGCCTTCAGCTTTAGTTCTAGGTCACATGACACACACTTTCAACTCTAAACTCTGATTTTTGTCCTACTCACTATCTGTGAGTTCCCATTTGCCTCTCACACAGAGCTCCCTCTCCTTTGTTCTCTTAATGGCCCATCACCCAGGTGATTACCTGAAGACAGGAAGCTATCCTGGCTCATATTTTAACACACGCTTGTTCCAGGGGATAGCATGGGTTGGTACCCACAAACTCATAACAATATTTTCTCTGGCTTGGTCTCCTCAACATTCTTTTTAATACCTCCTCGAAGCAACATCCTGCTTCCTCAGCATTTTCTTCTGCTCATCCCCACCAATCTTTCTCTCTCTCTCTCTCTCATCCTAAACATGAAACTGCAGTGTAATAGCTCAGTGACATTAATTGTTCCATTAATTGCAGCCACATCTCATCTGCTATTGTTTTGGGGGGCTCTTTAATTTTTAATATAAAACACATCATTCTTATTATTTTTTTTTTATGAAGTCCATACAAAATAAGACAAAAGATGCCTCAGCGAGGGCGAGCATTTGGCGCATTATGAGCAAATCAAGACATATGTTAGAAATAAAAGGAGGGTGGGGAGCAAAACGCAAGACACCACAAACAATAACAAAGAGCAAGAGAGACTAATCACAAGGAGAAATCCCAAGGAATTTTTGTCCCCACTCAAGACCAGCGACAGTTACCTTATTTCAGGGCAAGGGTCTTTAATTAAAGCTGCTAACAAGTTAACAATCTCCTGTAAGTTAAATAGAAACAGTCCCAAATCTTTTCATCATGTATGCCATGGAAGGGGGCCGGGTCTGACTGGAAGTGGGGGGAGGGTGGAAGAAGAATTAACTATATGACTGAATGATTATTTTTCATGGCAACAAGAGGGCTGCAATTAAGAGGCAAATTAATGTTCTGGCCATGCGTTTTGCTTTGAACAAAGCAAAGGCTTGGGATTCAAGAGTGGCTGAAGTGTCTCCTTTGGAACAAAGCTTAGGCCAAACTGTAGCAAATTGGTCCTCTTCTCTTGCTCTTACAGGAAATGGGGCTTAAGGAAAAAAAAATATTCCAGAAACTTTTGTGCCCCCTTTTCCCCAGGGGTGTCGTCATTTGTTTGATCTTCCTCTGTCTGCGCCAAACCTTTACCCATCCGCTTTCCCTTTGAGCCTCTGACATCTATTTTCAGCAAGCTTTGAACGTTTTGTTTTGGACAAAATATTTCCTTGAGAGATCTCTGTGCCCTTCCACCCTCTCTTTGCCTTTAGATTTGCCTGTTATGCTATGGATTTCTTCTTTCCTGTTAAAAAGACAAAGGCCACCTAAGGAGTGCCACCCCCTGCAAAACCTTCCTTGAAATGGATGGGGTTTTCATGGGAGCCGCAATTGCAGGATTGTCTGTGGAATATTCCAGAAGTTTCTGATACGCAGTCACGGAATTGCACCATATTCTCTGTATGCTCCACTGTCCCTGGAGGAGCAATGTGGTGAGGAGTGGCAGACTTGCTTCCTTCTTTCCCTGGCACCAGGCCAGTTCAGATATTGGCTGGATCTAGACATGTCAAAGAGGTGAACGCATTGTAAACTCATATAGGCAAATCCGATAGGGAAAGATGGAACTCCACAGCACCATCTGGTGTCACAGTGTTATATTGCATATACAACACCTATAAAACACTTTTTTCTTTACCAATCTAGCTGAGTCCATTATATCTGCCAGATTCTTTGCACAAGCAACTCATCGTGGCAGCGGTGTATTTGTGTCAACAGTGCAATACCTGCATATGCACATACAGAAACCACAGCAGCAACTTCTCTGACAGGATAGAAGAAGCTGCCTTAAACCAGTTTAGCTCTATATTGTCTAAACTGGAGACAGCCAATGTTGTGTCAGATGTTGTGAACTGCAACTCCCACCAGCCCCAGGCAGAATAACCATTGCTCAAGGATGTAGTCCACAACATCTGTAAAGCAGCACTTTGGCTACTCTTGGTTTACACTGTCTGTGGCTGTTCAGCATTTCAGACAAGGGTCTTTCCCAGTCATGTGTGAAAATGCCAGGGTTTGAACTCAGGGCCTTTTGCATGCAAAGTAGTCATAGCTTGGATCTCAAACGCTTTGTGAGTTGAACATTTTGGCTCCCAAACGCTGCAAACCCAGAAGTGAGTGTTCCCATTTGTGAACGTTCTTTGGAACCTGAACGTCTGATGTGGCTTCCACAGCTTCTGATTGGCTACAGGAGTTTCCTGCAGCCAATCAGAAGTTGAGCCTTGGTTTCCAAATGTTTTGGAAGTTAAACGGAGGTACCACTGTATGTCCTCTCACACTCCAGTCCTTCCCATGCTGTGGAAGAACAAGAAGCCCCCAATCATGGACACTGCTGCACCATCCATGAGTATACTTACATGGTGTTAAATTGCTCAGGCAAGCGGACCAATGATGCCAACCGCTATTTGCATAAATTGACTGGTAAATAAAATATCAGAACCTGCTTTTGACTCAATTCAGTTGCATTCAAAATGTTGTTGGCATCTGTCTGTTTCAGGAGACAGTGGAGGACTGATCCTTTGGGGGTGAAGGCAAACATTGGAGAGTTACAGCGCCTGCTGTGGCTGTGGAGACCAATGTGGGAGAGACATGTCTTGATGCAGCAGGGGCAAATGAAGGCGTCCAATCGTGCTGATGCAGATGCACTATGGCATATTACTTTCTCTGCGATCCTCCCAACAGTCATTCCTTGCCTGGTCACTGCTGTGGATGCACAACCTAACCATCTGTCTCCAGGCATTGCGGTTGTCTGCAAGGGACTCTCACCCACTGGTGTTGCCAGCCTTCATGTCACGTTTTCAGACATCTTTGTAGTGCGGAGTTGCTCTTCCAACAGGCCTAGTGCCTAAAGCCAGCTTCCGATAGAGCAAGTCTTTGGGGATCCTGCCATCTTCCATTCTGTGCCAGTGTAGACCTCAAAAATCTCATCGGAAAGGATTCCTGCTGTTTTGAAATGAAAAGTACGGCAGGTTGGTTTCAGAGGGTATAGATATCTGGCAGGTGGGTGGCAGAGACTCCCTGGCCTCATTCCTTGCTATTTCTTGGGATGCTTTCATGTTGCATAGTTGTGGCCTGGCATTCACCATCCTAGGGGAAGTCAGGAGGAGAAGAGGACACACAAACTTGATCCTCCCCTTGGGATCACCCTGTTTACTTGGATAGGCACCAGTCTTAGGAATGGGCTGGAAATAACATCGGCTGTCACAGATTCCATTCAGTCTGAACCTGAATATAAACAGTCCATCCTGAGGTTCCTATGGTCTCGTCACATCAATACTATACAATCACTGTAAATGGGAATGTTAATAATCTAACTACTGTGGAGCTGGAAACGTACAGAAAAGGGCAACCAAACTGATCAAGGGACTGGAGCAATTCCCTTACAAGGAAAGGTTACAATGTTTGACACTTCTAAGTTTAGAGGAAAGGCAACTTCCAACATATTATTTGCAAATGAATAAACAAGCAATGTACTTTTTATTGTGCCAAAACCTGTAGCGGCTTCTACTGAATTAGTGGAATAGTGCAATGTTCAGATCTGAAAGAAATTGGTTTCACCTTGTTGGGAGAGCAGGGTAGGGAGGGAAAACCCACATCATTTTAGTATTAATGGCGATTGAGAAACGGGGGAGCCTGCAAACAGCTCTGCTTTCCCTTTTTCTTTCTAATGAATTTCTTTTGGGGCCTTTTGAACGATGGGAAAGTGCTGGACTTCATGTACTGCCCTGCCCCTGTGATTAGTTAGGAACACAAAACAATATCCTTGGAATCTGTGCCCATTTCCTCTTGGAAGGAGCTGCGAGTGAGTTTCCTAACTGCCACAGCTCCCGCCCATATCTTCCTGAGCTCGCCCTTCCAATCTTAAGTGCAGCATTTAGAGACAGGTCAGGCCACTTGCTGAAGGTTTGCCCTTGCTCGGCCTGCTGGCGGCGAGGCATGTTTTTCCTCTTGACCTTGCCATAAATGGAAGGACAGCCTTCAGCCCCGATGAGAGAGGGAAAAGGTGGAAAGATGGAAAAGACAACTAAGCACATTTAGATTCCTTTTGGTTTCCTTTTAGGCTGTACCGGCTGGTGTGAATTGAGCAAAATTGTGGGGCAGGATGGGCGGGGGAGAGAATCCTTTCCAAAAAGAAGTGTTGTTACTAAATATATATATATTGCTTCAAATAATTGTTTGCTTGCCTATTGTGCTAAGAATTGGTGCAGTAGACAGATAACATGCTATCTGTGTGCACATGCAAAAGTGGAAACTGCCTTCTGCTTCTGCGTGTGTTAGTATTGCAATTGCATCCTGTGCACCCTTGAAGGGGTCAGGGTGAAAATCTCATTTCATCTTACAACAACTCTGTGAGGTAGGTTAGACTGTGAGACGCAGGCTGTGTGCACACTAACTGGAAAAGCAAATGTAGCTTTTCCCAATCCGAAATTGTCTCGTCTTGTCCTCCACATGCCGCTTTCAATCTAGATCAATACTGGATCCTGTCACCCACAAGGATGTGCATGGTTATTTAATTCACATTTGAAACCCCTTGTTGATGTTGCCCATGCCTTTTCCTCCCTGCATGTGCCACAGCTGAATAAAGAAGGATGTGGCGCTTACCAACTTCTGCGTATATGGCCACCCACGTCACTGGGCAGGTGTGGACACACCACCATTTTGCTGGGACCACCTCCATCTGTTTTCATATGGACACACTGTGGGATCATGCAGAATCAATCTGCAATGAGCTTTCATTTTCAGAATGGAAACAGCTTCTGGTGTACTTATTTCCCATTTGCCCCGTTAAGAAAATTGGGGTGAAACATATCCTCTCCTGTTCCTATTTTCCCACTGTTGTTGCTTCAGTTTTCTGTGCACCACTTTGAGATTTTTTTTCAATAAATTGAGCAGTATAGAAATTAGTTGAGCAACAATCAATCAATCAATCAATCAATCAATCATCAATCAATCAATCAAAATGAATAGGTGAGAAGGAGATAAATTACTTGTGACACTTATTGCTTGTATGGAAAACAAATAGCTTTGTTTGTCCATGTTACCCAAACTTCTGAGCCTGTCTCTATGGAACATTCTTTGGATCTGAACTCTAGAATCACAGCGTTGGACGGGATCTTGAGGATCATCTCGTCCAACCTGCAACCCTGGCGTTATCAGCACCGTGCTATAACCAACTGAGCTATCCAAGGCAGGGCTGCAGAATACAGCTGAGCAGTGGTGTAGCGTGGGTTGTCAGCACCCGGGGCAAGGCAAGTAATTTGTGCCCCCTAACCCGTGGATTTGCGCCCCCTAACCCTAACCCCCAGATGTTGCGCCTGGTGCGGCCGGCCCCCCCTGCACCCCCCACGCTACGCCACTGCAGCTGAGGAAACAAAGGGAAACATCTCTTGGTCTTGCAAACCTGCCAGTTGGATTATTTGACTTTGCTGCAGAACACTGGTTTGAAGAGTTCATGGTACAGTATTCTTCTTACTTCATAACATCACCTTTGACTTTGTACTGAATCTGGCCCGGGTCTAATCCTGAAGCTAGGCATCAAGTACACAGGCTGAATGCATACTTTGTAGAGAGGTGGCCGCCACTGGGAAGCCGAGAAGCCTTTGTAGAACATTGTGTGTGTTTTGTTCTATATATGGATAGGAGGAGATGACATTTTAGAAAGCCAATGGTAATGATTAGAGTTTTTAGTTTTAAGTAGTCATTTAGTCATAAAAGACTGAATTCAAATGCTTCAGAAAAATAGTCTTTTCCTCTCACTTGATGATAGGTTTCCTCTGAGTGCCATAATTGTTCATCTTTTTAATGCATGCATAACAGACAATGACCTGTGATTAAGTCTCCACCCAGGGCTTCCCCTTTGAAGATAAGGATGAGGTGCTGAGGTCACTTTGACTCCCTAGGAAAGAAGTGGATTAATGCTGGACCAGGGGCATTAGACATACACAATTCAGGATGCATAGCTACTTCATGCATCATATATCTATATATATATATAGAGAGAGAGAGAGAGAGAGAGAGAGACTTCACCCTTGTTTGGACCTATTTTTCATATACAGAGAATATCTTTATATAGTTCCTTTTTTGACTTGCAAACTACTAATCACAGGCAAATGGGTGTGTTAAATTGCAGGTTCCAATCTGAGGCTAAATATTATGGCGCAACTTCATGACCGTCAAAAATTAAAGCCAAGTTCTCCTACAAAGGAACTAGGTTGTTTTTTAAAGTACAAAATAATAGCATATTCTTACCTAGATAATCAACAATAGCGATTAGAATAGAGGCTTAATCTGAGTGAATGGTGGCTTTGGGAGTTCCTTGTGAGAACAATAAGGAGTGGTTGTGTATGTGTGTTTTGCAAACAAATGCTTGTGTTTGGTGTATGATGTTACAGGCATCAAGTAAAAAAAACCAACCCATTTGCAAACAGTACTATAGTACTACATTTTAAAATGTTCTTCCTTTCTGATGGATCTTTCAGAGTAACTCAATTGAAAATTCAATCCAGATATCTGCAAATCTTCATCTTTGTGTGAACTTCAATATTGTGTACAAACACAACGTCCTTGTGGGGCCCATTTTGATGGACACACAGAGCTCTTATCTCTCCTAATGGAACTTTCACTCCCCCTTAGGGGAAGGAAAGAGATTATCTAACTTAATTGCTTTTCCCTTCAGAAAGCCAGAATATGACATGTAAAATTATAAAGCTGTGAAGATGATGTTCTATACTACCCCTCTCTTCCTCCTTCTAGTATGTTCTTTGCCCCAGCTTCTGTTTTCAAGCCTGAGGGAGGACCCCCCCTCCCCATGCTTATTACCCCACAATTTCATTCTTAGATGAAGCACTTGCTCTGCATGTTGGCTGCAAGCTTAAATCCCTGTGTTTTCAATGAAGAATATGTCTCTCAAACTCTGCCATTCACATACAGCAGACACCCGCTTCTGAGTGCTGGCCAACAGGGGTGTTGCAAAGTACACTTAGAAGAGTCAGGGCACAGGCCTGCAACCCAAATCTGAACAAAACTTGCATGTACAGTATGTATAGATGCATATTCAGGTCTTGGAGCAACTAAAAACGGTGAGTCTCCGGGAGCTGCCATTTAAGCACCATAAAAATAAAATTAAAAAACAACGTTTTCAAAGGCAGGAAGGGCCCAGTGCAAACAAACAACCCTGGGGCTGCATTCACCTAACAAAGCCCTGTTGGCAAGGTTAAGCAGCAATGGTCAGGGGCTGCTTGGCAACATGTACCTGGAAGCAGAGGGGGGCAAGCTGGGAGACATGGCCAGGAGGCCAGGCCACAACTGCAGTTTTTGAGGCTGAATGGTAGGGCAGAAAACTGAGCAGGAGGTTGGTGCAGTAGGTTACAGGAAGGTAGGAGGGAAGCACAGAGGCGTAACTAGGGTCCCTTGCATCCTTGACAAGGAACTGTATTGGCACCTGCCCCCCTCCCCTAAAAATAATCATTTCCCCGCAAAAGCCACATTCAAAATCACTACATTTTAGGTGACCCAAGTACTCAAAACGTCTGGAATGAGGGCAAGGCGAGGAGGAAGGGTGAAAAAAATTTGCACGCCTTCGTGCCATGGTGCAAGAAGGATGGGGAGCTTCTCCCACACACATATACATCACACACTCCACAGTGTATTGGTACTTTTTTGTGCCTATCAGGTAAGTATGTGAAACTGTTGGCTTGCATCTCTGGGATGGATAGCAGGCTGAAGCAAATTTGCTATATGGGAATCTGTGCCATTTAAAAATCCATTACATAACAGAGAGCCTGCAGGAGGCAAAGACTGGAACAACTGTTATTCTGGAATGGAAAAACTCTGTTTTCTAAATGAAGACAGCTGGTTTGTCCATCATATATTGGTACTGACTGTATTGTTTTCTTGTGAGCATGCTCTGTTGAATCACACTTTTCCACTTGTCACTCCAGCAACATCCCCCCCCCCCTGCAAATGTGTCCTTGAACCAGCTGAAATTACAAAGCAGGGATTTAAAAAACAGCAACAACTAATTACGGCTTTATCTTGTGATAAATATAATTAGGCCCTGGGTGTTTCTGGGTAATCTGTACACTGATGCTAAGGGTTTCAAAACAGAGGGTTTTTTTCTGGAAATGTGTCAGATTAATGTAGGCAAACATGCTTTTTAAAATTTCTGTTTTAATTCATCACAGAATACATTCAGTATCCGCAGTAAAAGAAAGCAAAAATTGTTAATATAATTTGCAACGTTACTTCCCACATTTGTTTTATATAAAAAGAGGCTAACTAAAAACCTTATCTTTAGATCCTTCCCCTAGTTGCAGATGTGCGAGTGCTGAGTGTGACAGTGTAGGAGCGATGGGTGTGAAAGATACATTGCATTTACAATTCATTTATTCATATTGATAGCCTATTCTGTTGAAGCAAATAAGAAAAGCATTAGTCTCTTGAGCAGCAAACAGAATCAAATTCCAAGCTTGCATCCCTATACCTTAATTTCCACTGTTGAATTCAGTGGAACTTCCTTCTGAGTAGACTTGTAGAGGATTGTGCCATAGATGATGTTACCTTCTCTGCATACACTCTGGGATGAAATGAACGATGCAGATCAGATTTCAGTTTGCTCCCTTATGAATGGTGCTGAGTGGGAACGAAACCACACCTGACTTTCCCATTCACCCACCCAGTGCATCTGCTCCACCGTTGAGGTCACTGGCATTAGGTGGTCATGAATGCTCTGCTTTCAATGGGACAGCCCAATATTTGAAGGGCTGTTGGGGGAGGTATCCTGTCTATCCAGCCCTAGGGCTGAGATGTCAGTAATGAAAGTCTGCTGATCCTATCCACTCTTAACCATTTTATGGGTAACCCTTATTGTACAGATCTTGAGAATATTGATCAGCCCGAGATTTAGAAGCTAAGAGGGACTTCCGGGTTAGCGCCATCGGCAATGGCGGAGTTCCTCTGACTGAGAGGAACCCGCTCCGCGAAAATCGGGTTTTGCCACCGTGGCGAAGGCGGAGACCCTTTAAAAATCCCAGGCGGAGGAAGCCTGGGAACGTGGGATTCAGCTGACACCAGGAGCGCCTCCCCTACTTGCAGGGAAACCCTTTTTCGGGGATCCGAAGTGACGTGGGGTGAGCGGCGCGGTGTCTTGAATCGACCGCTATTTTTACGGAGTGAAGCCGCACAGCTGTTGCCGGAGAGTGCTGACTTTTTCCTGTGGACAATTGGACTCTAAACAAGTACCCGTGAGTAGAACGGAAAATTGGATTAAGAAACATTTTAATTTGGCACTGTAGCGGGAAGGCTCTAAACAGGAAGTCCGCCTTCCGCTTTTGTAAATAGACTGAAGCAAAAATTGTGCAAGCTAAAGTCTGGAAAGTTGTATATAAAGGTCTAAATTTCCTTCAGTTTTAACCACCAAAACCCCTCTTGGAAGCAGGAGAAAAGAGGGGGAATTTTGATTGTTCAAGCCTGCAGGAGAGAGAGTAAAGAAAGATAAATTTCCACCGTCTCAAACCTGGGAACGGGGTGTCAGAGACAGAAATTTCTGGAGAAGTTCATTGACTGTGAATGCAACGTCTTTTGACAGATAGCTAAAGAAGAGAAACAAATTGATTCCAATGTTGCCTTTTGCATTTAAAAGAAACAAAAAATTTGAAAAATGAAAGTAACTTTCTTTTGTTGGACCTGCTTTTAAAAGATGGATACAAATGGAAATTGTCTCCTCTAGAGGGAGCTTGTTAAATTGTTGCTGGAGTCGATCTGGGGATTTCACAGCTGTGGAGGTTAGGATCGTGGGACCAGACTCTGACCTTGAATAAAAATGTGTTTAGAAGAAGTTTTGGTGCTTGCTTTTTGCAAGACAAGTGCTTTGTTGGACCAGATACATGAGAACATGGATTTGATGACTGTTGCGGTTAAAAACTTTGGACAAACAGCGAATACTTATATAGAAACCATTCAGGAACCAACCCAGGAACCTGTTTTGACAGGGCAAGTGCAAATGCAGAAGACAATGGAGGAGGTTGCTGCTGAACCTCAAATAATACAAATGGAGAGATCCGAGGCCCTGCAGGAGCACAAGCCGCTGTTCTTGAAGAATGAATCTGCAGCGGGCCGGGGGGGGGGTCTGGAGTTGTGGGGGCTCTTAATTTTGGAGGGACTTTGAAACATGTTTTTAAATACTTTCTGGACTAGACTGTGGGGAATGGGACTGTGGGGAATGGGCTGATCTGCTGAGGGGAGATGGAGATATCTTTGGGTTGGAGTTTCCCCAAGACCTACTCCTCAATGAGAAAGGAAAGAAACTAAGAAAGAGGTCAACAAAAGACAAGGTAAAGTGCAGGTATAAACAAGAAGAAGATCTGCAGAAGGGACATGGAAAAGACTTAAGAGCCTCGGACATAAGATTACCAGGTTGATGGACTAGATGGAATGGACATTAAGGACTGACATAACCCGAGACCAGGAAGAAGAGATGTTGGATGAAGATTGGAAGAAAGTTTTTAAAAACTTATTTTGGGAATTAGTGTAAAATTAACGAGTATTAGGGAAAATGTTGGAATGAAACTATTTGGCTTTAGTAGAAATGATATAAGGAGTTATGTATAAATAAGTATTAAGTTTTAAGCTCTAAGGTATTTTATGGTAAGATAAGGTTAAAATAAATTAAGGTCAACTGAATGACAGAATATAGTGAAAGATGGAAAGGATTTGTTGAGTTAATTAATAGGTTAGACTGATAAGATAAATTACCCAATAAAAATTGAGAAAGATGGAAAGAATTTGCTGAAACAAATAACTAAACTAGAATACAAAAAGGGAGCTGTGAGGAGGTCGATGAAACAAGTAAATGAAAGATAAAGATATGGAATATTGGATGTGTGTTTTTTTATTGTTATTGTTGTATTTTTTTACTTTTTTTGTATTGTAATGTATGTTTTGTTAAATTTTTTGTTGTTTTCTTTTCTTCTTTTCTCTGTAATTTTTAAACTTCTAATAAATATCATTAAAAAAAAGAGATTTAGAAACTAAACTGAACACACAGTTTTAATGTTTAAACTGTAGATGCGGCAAATTATTCTGAAGATGCCTTGGGAGATTGCTTGAATAATGTAATACTGGATTTCCGCCTCTGCATTTAGTATACCTTGTGTTGTGCTTATACAACATCTCCTTGCGATGTCTCTGTAAGTACTTTCTGCGAATATCAGGCACTGTGGAGAGGAGATTCTAGGGTCCCCCTGTGACATTCAACACAACCAGTTATGATGTGCTGTGCTTTGATGGCATCATCTAGCAAAGGGATATCGGCTGTCTGTGATAAGCCAGAACTGTGCTTTTATTAGAGCACATCATTGCTTGCTAGCACTTGACTGCATTCCTTTTTGGCAGACGTTTTAATATTGCTGAAGTCCTTGATTTATACTCTCAAAATGCCGGGGCTTTTCCTGAATCAGGACCCCATTTCATGCTTATTATCCAAGGGGAAGCCTCACACGTAAAGCTACATGGCTGGGCTCCTTTCCAATGATATAACCAGAGCAAGATTCTATAAATGTTTCACATAGCTGGTGAAAGAGCGGATAATTTTGTTAAGCATATAAATGTCAATAATCCTTTCCAGAATACTGCTAAAACCTTCACCACATATATGTGTATCTTATGAGATACACACATATATATAGCTCCACTTCTACGGAGCTATTAAAAAAAAATCCCAGAGCTGGAGCCAAGTGTTATATGAGAATACACCCAAATAAAATGGAAACTGGAAGTGAGGGATTACCCAGATCATATCCTCAAACCAGCAGTTCTCCACTAATGTTCAGGCTGCCCTACTCGGCCTGCACAGGCTGTAGGCTTGTAAATCAGTAACGCCTTTGACAGCGCGAGCAAGATTCTGGGCCTGCAGCTTTGATTACAGAAGGAAACTGAACCACAGCAATCTATTCTGGCTCTGTTTTGCTGATCAGTCTGGCAAACTACACATTACACACAATGCTTGAGATCAACGAGACTTAAATGCTTCACTTTGGATAGGTGGTGCCCGGCGTTACTTCCTCTCTCACTCTTGAATTTGTCAGTGTATTCTAAAGATGATGAATGAACCAGCTTTATCTGTGAAGAGAAGGGGATTGCTGTGGCTATTTGGGTCACTATCTGAGCCATTCTGAGTAAGTAAAAGGCAGCTCTCCTCCTACTATTGATACACAGACTGGTTATGTGAGCTCTCAGCCACTGCATCAGTGGAAAAAGTGACTCTATCGAACACAAAGGCATGGAAAAACGTTAACCTAGTCAGAAAGTTGCATACCACTGAAATTTAATACATTCTGTGGCCTCTCCTCCTTGACCGTCTTCTTGGTTCGTAATTTGTTTAAACTGTGTTGATGCTCTTAAATAGCCTCCATTGACTTGGGTTTTTTAAAATTATATTTTGGTTCCTTCATTATAGACACTGAATTTTGCACTGAACAATGCCTGCACCTGCCTTTTGTGCAGAATCCATGGATTTTATATCTATATTTATATCCATAATTATTTTAGTTATTTAATATTTTAAAGGGATAATACCTGTAAAGGGAAAAGGAGATAATTTTTGTAAGCATGAATAAATTGGTGATCAGCATGTAATCTGACAATTTGATCAGTCAAGTAAGATAAATGAGATAGGTGGAAATTATTCACTGAGTGGAGGCAGTCTCATTTTCTGGTTCATGGGGCTAGTTAGAATGCTTATATCTTAATTTATAAAACAAAGTAATGATTAATGGATGTTATGGTGTTTACATGGCTTTTCCAAACACAGTTGCATAATAAATGCTAATTGCTGTTATGGAAGGATGGTGGCAAATAAAGTCACTATGATTATGGGCCCTGGACCCCAGCATGTGCTTATCCATACATGCCTGTAACTAGCAAAAATTAAGTAAAGCAGCATCAAATGGGAAAGGGAAGTATAGTGGATGCTCAGGTAGCGAACATGATCCATGAGGGAGGCACGTTCGCAACCTGCAGCGTTCGCAACCTGCAGCGCCGTGTCTGCGCATGCACGGGTCAAAATTCAGTGCTTCTGCACATGCGCAAAGAGCGATTTAGCACTTCTGCGCATGCGCGAGCACCGAAACCAGTTCTGGTACTTCTGGGTTCGGTACGGTGCGCAACCCGATAACGCACAACCTGAAGCGTCTGTAACCTGAGGTATGACTGTATAGATTTTATTTAACTACAGTTATATTACACCTGCAATGGTCATTTGATCAATTGGTTAGATTAACCAATTTAAAAATACCTTCTTGTCAAATGAAAAGCCACTCTGATTAACTGGGCACCAGATTTTAGAAATATAAGTGCTCCTAAAGCCACAAATGACAAGTGCCATTTTAAAATGGGCATTTTCCCGTATCATCCCCAAACCAGTAAATTTACACCCCACCCTCCCTCCTAAAAATAATCCTTGAAACATCTTTAAAAGAATTCCAGTGCAGACTCAACTTAAAAGGGTTGTCTTCAGTAGGAAAGTCTTCAGTAGGTGCTGAAGAGAACAAAAATGGCATTTGTCTAATATTCAAGGGGAGGAAATAACATAGGGTAGGTGCCACAATACTAAGAGGACCAATTTCTCGATTGTGCAGAACAGACCTCCTGATAAGATTGTATCTGCAGGAGGCCCTCACCTGCAGAACACAGGTATCCTGGTCCCAAATTATACATACAACAAAACCAGCACCTTGAACTCAGCTTGGTACGTAATTGGCAGCCAGATATGATTGTGGGGGGCTGCAAATGGTGTGTAGAGTGATGGAAATCATTCCTACTCCCTTGCCCAAGGAGAAGAAAAACTTAAGATCCAAGCCATTCTATTTAACCATATTCAAATATATGCCTATCCTATCAATAGATCGACAAATAAATGACTAAAACTCATGTGGTCAATTGCTTAATATTTACTTAACCAGGTTGCATTCCTAATTTATACAGTGCCTTTTGAGTATTCAAATGCCCTTATCTCAGTTGAGTAATAATCGCTATGAAATATGAAATATGACCACAGCGGGTGGCGCTGTGGTTTAAACCACAGAGCCTAGGGCTTGCCGATCAGAAGGTCGGTGGTTCGAATCCCCGCAATGGGGTGAGCTCCCATTGCTAGGCTCCTGCCCACCTAGCAGTTCGAAAGCACGTCAAAGTGCAAGTAGATACATAGGTACTGCTCCGGCGGGAAGGTAAACGGCGTTTCCGTGCACTGCTCTGGTTCGCCAGAAGCGGCTTAGCCATGCTGGTCACATGACCTGGAAGCTGTATGCCGGCTCCCTTGGCCAGTAAAGCGAGATGAGCTCTGCAACCCCAGAGTCATCTGCGACTGGACCTAATGGTCAGGGGTCCTTTAACCTTTACCTTTATGCCTGTTGTAGTTTATCCTCATATTTCAGAGGTGGACTAAGCCTAAAAAGAGGGACTTACCTAGGATGCTCACAAATCCCATGTGTCTCCAGTTAAAAGAATGGGACATAGCAAGTGATGGGAAAGAGCTCTTCCTCAGACGTTGGATATCTGCCGTTAGTAAGATAAATCTGGGCTACTTGGAGAAATAGTCTGACTTGACATATGGCAGCTTCCTATGTAACTGAGGTGAGATTTGAACCCAAAACTTGCTGGCTGCCTCATTTAGCCACCTATACCACTTTTCAAGCATTATCATTGATAGGCTTTTCTAAAGCAATGTCACAGTTGGCACTGCCTTCTGCACCCTTTCTGTTGTTTCATACAGGGGATAGGGGCCAACCTTCCATTAGCCAAAGTGAGGCAGCTGCTTCTAGCAGCTGATTTTTGGTGTCATAAAAGCCAAGCTTTTTTCAGCTGAAACTCAGTTTTGGCACCTCTCAGATGGGTGCCATTGCCATTCTAAGAGAATGAGGGAGGTGTTCATGGTGAGTTCCAGCACCTCTTTTTCTAGAAAAATAGCACTGCATAAAAGGGCATCAAATTGTTAGTTATTTAATGTATTGTTGCATTTCGACTGCCAAGGAAGAGAGGTACTTGTGGGATTTTTTTGCCTGAGGTGCCAAAATAGTTTGGCTTGGCGCTAGGTGCCGCACATCTTCACTTGTGAGTAGGGGCGTAGGAATAGGGGGCAGCGGGTCGCAGGTCGCCCCAGGTGCCAGCATAGAGGGGGGTGACAAATTATCAAGGAACAACTACTGCCCTACTAGGGTGGTTCATAAAAAATTTATATTTTGAAAATGCCTGCTCCAAAGCTCTTATCTTATTACACTAGGGATTATATAGCTATATATGAAATTTCATGCATATCAGTTAATATCTTGACCCTCCTCCATGAAAATAGCTGTTTACTTGGCCGTTTTCCTATGTCGTAAAGGCTGAAATTTCAATTCAGTGGAGCAGAGTCAAGATATTAACTGATATACATAAAATTTGCCTATTGCAACAAAGCACGTGCCTTTGCTAGACTCTTTTTGGGCACCTGCTAAAAGCATTCTTCTTTAGGCAAGCATACCTAGATGCTTAGGAAGTTGAAGTAATTTTAATTTTAATATTTTAGCTTTTGTATGTTTAAAGGTAGGATTGTTAATTTTTCTTGATTTTACTGCTGTGGTGTTTTGTGTGTGTGTGTTTTTTGGTAAACCACTTTGCAGGTTTTAAAAAATAAATTTTATTAAATAAACAAACAATAAATATAAGTAAAATAACACAAGCCAAAATACAATCCATCCTGTAGATTTAAGGATCTGTCCATAGTTGCCTACTTGTTCTCAGAGGCCAGAATCCACATTCCTATGTAAGAAAATATGAACGTAAAACCATTTTTGCAGTCACAAAAAATATATATTAAAAAAATCAGGAGGGGGGGTAACAAGAAATTTTCCTCACCAGGTACCACCTGACCTTCCTACACCTCTGCTTGCGAGAGGGAGGACCGTTTGCTGCTCTGTCTCTCAAGAAGTAGTATACAGTGGTACCTCAGGTTACAGACACTCTACACTGAGCCACTGCAGGTGGAATATGCATTGCTGAAATAACAAAAAACAAGCAGAGATTTACCCAGCTCTGGTAGGCTGCCTACATAGCTGCACTTGGTATGGTATACAATGGCACAAGTTGTGCAGGCCTGGTCCAGAGTTTTGTTACAGCAAAGGCACATGACTCATCTAAAAAACAGCCCAGTAGCAAGCACTGTAAGTATGCCTTGTTGCAGATGACCTCTTGCAAAGCTCTTCAGATCTCAGGTGATCTTGCATCGAATCTGGTTTGGATTTACCAGCTCAGCTCTTCTAAAATGTACCTTGCTTACCTTAATGAACTTGTATGGGAGCCAAGCACCTGCTTTTCTTAGCCTACCTTAATTGTCCGTTGTACTGATTGGGAAAACTCAATAAAGAAAGGAAAACCCTGTCGCATTTTGCATCACATTGACCAGGACAAATGCCCGTTACCTGGTGGTATAGCGCAAACCTTGCACAGTAGATTTAAGACTAACCATAATACAGTGGTATCTTGGGTTACAGACGCTTCAGGTTACAGACTTTGCTGACCCAGAAATAGTACCTTGGGTTAAAAACTTTGCTTCAGGATGAGAACAGAAATCGCACGGCGGCACCGGGAGGCCCCATTAGCTAAAGTGGTAGCTCAGGTTAAGTACAGTTTCAGGTTAAGAACGGACCTCCAGAACAAATTAAGTTCTTAACCCAAGGGAGCACTGTATTTTGTTTCTGTTTTATGCAAAATACATTCAGTTCTGGGTTACTAGCTTCTTCTAAGTGCACACATAGATTTATCCAGTTCTAATGCCAAAGTAAATTTCATAAGAAGTTTCATTGCAGCAAGTTTAACTGTCTGGGAGTATTTGTTTGACACTGAAGCCCAGCTAGTATATAATATACCAGTGCTGGGGGCCGTCACAGCCTGTTTATGCAATAACAAAATAGTCTGGTTCTGCACAGCATTGCATGATCTGCATTCCAGTGGTAGAGGGTGGCTACACAGCCTTCCTGAAGAGGTTTTCAGAAGCACCTGAGTCCTTAATACTGTCAAGTGTTAATACATAATACTGTCAGGACTCCTCTTGCATAATAAGGCAGTGCTTCCAGGTGTTTCAGAGTTCAGAGAGTTTAAGGATGGGCAAGAAAGTGGGCTGGCCCTCCATTCAAAACATGAACTTAACTAACCCCAACTTCTGTTTATGAAGGCTTCTTTCCCTGTTACATGTGTCAACATCTCACCATTTTAGCCAGGCCTGGAAGGATCAATGCTTTGTTAAACCTGACATAGGTAAAAGCCATTTGGAGTTGAATAATGGCACCATTTTGGTATTTGCTGATGTGTGTTCTCTGTCAAGCACACAGTGAAGGTTCTCATTCTCCTTTGAACAGTTCCTGTTCAAGGACTGCGTGTTCCAAGGACTCGGTAAAGGTAAAGGTACCCCTGACCATTAGGTCCAGTTGTGGCTGACTCTGGGGTTGCTGTGCTCATCTTGCTTTATTGGCTGAGGGAGCCGGCGTACAGCTTCCAGGTCATGTGGCCAGCATGACTAAGCCACTTCTGGCGAACCAGAGCAGCGCACAGAAACGCCGGAGCGGTACCTATTTATCTACTTGCACTTTGACGTGCTTTCGAACTGCTAGGTTGGCAGGAGCAGGGACTGAGCAACGGGAGCTCACCCCATCGCGGGGATTCGAACCGCTGACCTTCCAATTGGCAAGTCCTAGGCTCTGTGGTTTAACCCACAGTGCCACCCGCGTCCCAAGGACTCGGTACCACTGACAAATAGGTCTAGTTTGCACAACATGGTAAGCCAAACTGTGGCTTGCGAGAACCATGAGGCCTCCCGGAGAGGAGCTTGCAGTCGGTTTGCTCCTCCATGGTCTTTTTTGCTTCTGAACTAAGCCAACGTTTGGCTTAGTGTGTTCTCTAAACTTGGACTCATGGTTAGGCTCTTTGCTAAACATGAGAAATAAAAGAGGACAGGGAGGAACAAAGCAGTTTGGAACTCCTCCCCAGGAACACAAGCATATTTGTGTGGATGTGGCCAGCCAGTTAGGCTTACACGCAAGCCGGGCCATAATGTAATGAAAGTTGAGTCGTTATTTTGTGGACTTTGATAATATAGCAAGCTATGCAAACATTCAGTTGCAGGGGTGCCAACTTGCCCTCCACACTGAGAGGGCCCAGCATCGCATGACATCATACGCATGATGTCACGTGACCCTCTGCACCCAGCACGTGAAGATGGGATGGCAGCCCCTTCAATATTGGGTGAGGGGCCTTAGCCCCCCCTACTCACAAATATTGAGGGTGTTGAAGCCTCTTCTACCTGTATAGTTGGTGCCCCTGTTCAGTTGTGACACTGTGGGCAGATCTATGCCATACATTTAAAGCACATCCAATGCATATTTAAAGCACGCCACTTCCCCCAAAGAGCCCTGGGAACTGTAGTTTAAGGCTGCTGGGACTTGTAGCTCAGCAAGGGGAAACTACATTTCCCAGGGTTCACTGGGACGAAATCATGTGATTTAAGTGCATGATATGGACCTGCCCTTTAGTTATACCCAGAACTATGTCTAATCTGTGCTTTGAAAAAAATCAGGGAAAGTGAAATACTGCAACATGTGTAAATAACACAAATTAAGGCTGGTTTGAGAGCTTCTCCTTTATTTTCCACAGAGTGATATTTGCTCTACCAATTCACATTTACACACCAATTTGTAAGATGTAGAGCTTTGGTTCTGGCCTTAAACCATGAAACTCTGAAATGTTAAGGCATGTCCTACTGATGAGGGTGATAAGAATGAGATATTGAGGAGGCGCCACTTTTTTGCAACTGGTCTTGCCATTGGAGGAGCTTAAGTGGTGTGTCCTTATCCAACTCTGCTTATTCAGATGTGTACAGGTTGAAAAGGTAGTATTGGAGAGGTGCAGGAGAATGAATACATTCTGTTTCCAAAGCAATTATTTTAATCACTCACACCCCAAAGCAAACCAGCTTTGATCACAGGGCCAAAAGCCCATCCGAAAGCAAGCCGGGACAGAAGCAATCTTGCGAGATCGGCAGGAAGGCTAAAGGCAAACAGACCAAGTGAGATTCAGGGGGTGTTATGGTGGAGCAAGGTAAAGGAAGCAGAACTCACAAACAACATGCAAAAACAGGGGCCTCTAACCAGTTCACTATCAGCCTGCTTCTTTTTTACATGGGCTCCTGGCATAGGAGCCAACTCCTAAGAGCCAAGAGGTCTTTGCCCCCCCCAATAAAATATGTGCCCCAAGTTGATGGGTATTGCTATCCAAATGGTGTGCATGAGATCGCTGTGATCAATCGTCATGTGATCAGTCATGTGGGTGAGGCTTACCATCCGCTGTCCCCCTGTACTATTTTATTAGAGTTGGCAAGTGCCTGAGAAGCTTGAGTTGGCAAGTGCACATTTCAGAACTGAGAAGCAAGCCCTGACAGCCAGAAATGGCCACTGGATGATGTTGTCTGTTTCATCATATACACCTGGTGGCAGCAGAAACATGGTTTTCCAGTACATCACTATGGATAATTTCCTACAGCTGTTGTCAATAATAGGTTGTTATTATTTGCATTTATATTCTGCCTCTAGGCAAAATACCTGGTCCTTCTGCCATTTTATTCTTCCGACAATCCTGTGACATAGGTTAGGATGAGACAACGACTTGCCCAAGGTCACCCAGAGAGTTTCATGGCTGAGTGGGGTAACTGAATCTGGCTCTCCCAGATCCTAGTTTAACAGCGCACTACCATTATAACCCAAATACATTGTGATCATATTTGAATGGCAGAAAACCACAGCCGTCCATATGACAGGCACTGCAGACATCTCTTTCTTTTATCCTGTATTTTGACAACTCCAGCTTGAGGAGTCGTCGTTTCTCTAGCCAGAGGGACAGTAAGAAGCCATGTGCACTGCAAGGAAGCTGGAGCTGGAATGTGGCTACCAATGATATGTTTCAGCAACTGGCTTACTTAAAGAGTCTCAATGGGCTGGAGAACAGAGCAACCTGCAATTACAGGGAATGCAACTCGCAGTTTGGAAGATGCACATCTGGGGAAAGGAGTACTTACAATTTAAAGCTCTGTTTTCAAAACATCTTTTCAGTATATTACAAGGCATTGCGTTCAGTATTGGTGTAATGTGGTGTACAAGATTGGGGGGCGGGGGGAGGGAATCCCATGCAAAAACAAAATAAAAAGCAGAAGCCAATCCCAGGTTTACAGAAGCAGGCATGTCCTATTCAGCTTTCTTAGCTGTCAAAGCCAGGAAGTTTCAAATCCTAGAGAATAAGGGAGTGGGAAACATTCATAAGATTAAGCTTTCCAAGTGGTTGTGTGCAGTTTAAAATGGATGATATCAGCTGCTGTACAACACAGTGGTGTCCAAACAGTACTGTGATTATAGATTTGTGGCACTAAGTGGGCTGAAAAGGTGTTTCCGAATCAATGCAGAACGTTGCCCTGGGGTGGGGTGGGGAGCATGGGTATGCAAAGATCCAAACCAGCAGTCCCTTGTTCCTAGTTTGAGAGCCACAAAATGTTGAAGAAAGCAATCTTTATGCTTATCACAGTTTAAGCCGCACCTCCACCCATCCAAAACATTTGCTCACTCTAAAAATGATCAGGTTTAGAGCAGCACTGCAAGATTCCATATTCCAAGATTCCAATCATTTATTCCACTCTTTCTGGTGGCATTCAGTTTTATATCAAACTGGCTATGCCATCAATGTACATGACACTTCAAAGAATAATACGCAAAAGACAGAGAAACCTACAATCAAAATTTAGATTGGAGAGAGACAATAAGAGAAGGGAATGAGAGGCCAAAGTAACAAATCCAGACAAATGCAGTTATATATATACCTAGACTGAATTTCAGTTAACATCTAAGTATAATTATTAATAATAATAATAATAATAATATTAACAACAACAACAATAATTTATATACCACCTTTATCTTCCAAGGATCTCAAGGTGGTATACATGGTTCTCCTCCTCCCCATTTCATCCTCACAACATCCTTGTGAGGTAGATTAGGCTAAGAGGTGGTGACTGGCCTAAGGTCAGCCAGGCAGTTTCAGGGTTGAATTTCAGGGGATTCGAACCCTACTCTCCTAGTCCAATGTTCTAACCACAATGCCACACTGGTTCTTAAGAATTGAGCTAAAGTCCTCAGGAAAGCAGAGGATTTTGAGCTGGCATTTGAAAAAGTGGAACATCGGAAGCTGCCATAAACCGAGTCAGATCATTAGATCACATAGCTCAGTATTGTCCCCACTGACCAGCAATGGCTCTCCAGGTTTCATGCAAGAGACCTATGTGGAGATGCCAGGGAATGAACCTTCAGGCAGAGGACATGCTCTATTGAGCTACAGCAGGCAGGTGGCACCCTGTAAATGCTCCAGGAGGGAGTTCCAGGAGTTATATTGATTGAGACATATCAAGTTTAGAATAGTACTATTGGGTGGCACTGGAAAAAGGGAGGAAAGCTAAGCAGCATGCAAGACATGGAAGGGTATGGTTTAATTCAAGAGTGTGACTACTGGCTACCTGCCCCAGACCTGCATATTGCTCCTTGTGTGCGCACACAAATGTTTGTTCGTGTGTCCTCATCTTTATTCCATGACATTGTTTCAAGATGCAATGGCTCAGAGGTGGGGGGGTGATAATAAAAGCCCGATCCATCTGACAAGGAGGTGGTTCCCTGTTTTATGTGGAACCTAGCCTGTAGGTCCATGTTGGCATCTCCATGTGCAGAACCCCCCCCCCGCTTCTTTGAGCTGTTCCTTTTGCTCACCGCCGAGTGCTGTGAAGAGCTTGGGGGGTCCGCCCAGCACATTTGTGGTTAAGGAACTCAGGGGAGGGGAAGTGAGCTATGGGGTTGTGTAAGACAGGCTGAACCAGAAGGGTAGCGATGTGTGCGTGCGTGTGTGTCTTTCCAGTGGCAGCAAAGTGAAGTCGGAGTTGTGGTAATTGAGGCAGATGGTTTCCGTTAAAGGATGTATGTGTGTTCCTTACCACATGACTAGACTCCAAGCCAATTAACAGCTTGTGACAGTAATGCCAGCGCTGCATATGGTGGAAATCTCCCGGCAGAAAACAATGAAATGGCATGATAGAGATAAAGCAGACCTTGCATGGATGTTATATTTGCCATGCGCCACTCAGCTTCCTAGTTTTCGACTCAACAAGTCAAAGTTTTACATTAAATTTTAATGTAAATTTTAATGATTTAAAACAAAGTGGACTATAGAATTTCACTCTTGGGGGTAGGATACTTCATCTGCTAATTTGCAGATAGACTATACAGTGGTATCTCAGGTTAAGAATTCGTTCTGGAGGTCCGTTCTTAACCTGAAACTGTTCTTAACCTGAGGTACCACTTTAGCTAATGGGGCCTCCCGCTGCCGGCATGCGATTTCTGTTCTCATTCTGAAGCAAAGTTTTTAACCCAAGGTACTATTTCTGGGTTAGCTGAGTCTGTAACCTGAAGCGTCTGTAACCCAAGGTACCACTGTATTATGGTTAGTCTTAAATCTACTGTGCAAGGTTTGCGCTATACCACCAGGTAACGGGCATTTGTCCTGGTCAATGTGATGCAAAATGCGACAGGGTTTTCCTTTCTTTATTGAGTTTTCCCAATCAGTACAACGGACAGCTAAGAAAAGCAGGTGCTTGGCTCCCATACAAGTTCATTAAGGTAAGCAAGGTACATTTTAGAAGAGCTGAGCTGGTAAATCCAAACCAGATTCGATGCAAGATCACCTGAGATCTGAAGAGCTTTGCAAGAGGTCATCTGCAACAAGGCATACTTACAGTGCTTGCTACTGGGCTGTTTTTTAGATGAGTCATGTGCCTTTGCTGTAACAAAACTCTGGACCAGGCCTGCACAACTTGTGCCATTGTATACCATACCAAGTGCAGCTATGTAGGCAGCCTACCAGAGCTGGGTAAATCTCTGCTTGTTTTTTGTTATTTCAGCAATGCATATTCCACCTGCAGTGGCTCAGTGTAGAGTGGAGCCACTATACCAGCTTCCGGACAGGTGGCTTGCTGTTTATCACTGGAAGGGGCAAGGCAGCAGGGAGGTCAGCGTGGTGCTAATGCACTGGCAGATCCAATCCAGCCAACGTGTTTGCCCCACATGAGCCTCCCTGTTGCCACTTCTCTCTCCCTCCTGGAAAGCAACAGTGACCCATCTGCTGGGATGCTAGCATAGCAACTCCTCCCCCACCACCGCTACCACCTGGCAAGCTGCTTCTGTATTCTGTCAAAAGATTTCTTGGTGGGTAACAAGATTTAAAACACAAAACTGAAAAAACACAATATCACAATATATCATTCAGTCTAAATATTCTCATTCATCTTTTCCCACTATTTTACATAGGCAAAAGACCTTCATTATTCATAGGCCTGGTGGAAGAGGACCTTCTTCAGCTGGCACAGAAAGTGCGCCAATGTTGGTGGCCCCTGAGCCTCGGGGAGAAGGATGCCCTTGTGGTGAAGGTGTTCCTGTGGGTCACAGAACTGTACACCTTGCTCAAACATGGATCCACACACAGAGCTTCCTTGGATAACCTCAGAGCCAAGGCTGAACAGTTCACGGTGCTGTTTCCTTTAAGGTAGATGGGGCCTAAGCTGTCTTTATAAGTCAAAACATAAGCCTTGAATGCCCAACAATAAACTGGCAGCCAGTGCAAAGTCATTAAGGATCACACACTGTTCTAGGGTCTCATGCCACAAGACTCATTAAGATAATAGCTGCTGTATTTTGCAACCAGCTGTAGTATGCAGACCACCTTCAAGGAATAGGTTCTTGTTGTTGTTGGCATCTGTCTGTCTCAAGAGACAATAGAGTGAGCCTCCAGGGGTCAAATCAAACTGTTGCACTAGCAGCACCAAAGTGACCTCCTGGGGCACAAGCCTGGGCATTGTGTATGGAGGCCCTGGGCTGCCCAGACGCCTCACTGGGGTGGACCAAAGGGAAGCAGAGCAATATGTTTGGCACCAGCTTGGCTGCAGGAGTTGCTGGAAGGAGGCCTACAAGGCACCATCCAACTGTCTTGGGGACTCTACTCCAGGTTTGTGTAGGGTTTACTCCTTAGCCTTTTCTTCTCCTTAAGATATCCTGTAAAGCAGTGTAGGTTTAGGATCAGAGTTTTCCTTCTCCTAGATGTGATGAACCCCATCTGCCCCTCACTTTCCTCTACAGCAGATGCAGATGCCCTGGGAAGCTCGCAAGCAGAGTCGAGATGAATTCAGCAAAATTTCAGAATTTGTATTCATCTTTTTATTTTAAATCAAGCTTTTTCAAACTGTATGTTTTATCTATGTCTGAAATCTCATAGCTTTATCATTTTTAAAGCTTTTTAGCTCTTCATCAGTACTGATCCAAGTACTGATATCTATAGATATTTTTTTACATCCTGGGTAAGTGAGAAATCCTTTTAGGCTGGACTTTATAAAGCTATTGTTTTCCCTTTCAGGAGTCTTAAGTTGTTGGGATATTAACATATTATTACTATTTCATCATACCCAGAGAAAATGAGAACACAGATCACTGCTGTTATTTGTCTCAAAATGTTCAGTTTGGATTGTTTTGGATGGAAGTCCTGAATGTTGCTAAAATTCTATTCAACTATATAATATACAGTGCTCTGATAGACTGCTAACCACTCCATCTTATTTATAGAGAAATACATTTTGTTATATAACACCCACTCCTCTTTCCCAAACATCTAGTTGACTTTGTTCTCATCAAATGCAATCTTGGTGAATTCTGCAAGGAATTATTTTAGTGGTCAGATATCACTTTGTTATAACAATATTTATTAGGGCAATGACTGCTTTTCTGATATTTGTATTTCCCCGAGTTCCTTTTACACTGTTTCATACAAACTTCTGATGCTTTCTTTTGAGCAAAAAGGTTTTTTTTTCAAAAAAAAAAACACCAGCAGGATTTCCCTGGGATACTTTTTTCATTTTAATGCTGGCAAGATATGTGAACCTCAAGGTGCAAATTCCTCCTTTGTAATGCATGCCTTGGTACCTCTTTCATGTTTTTCAAATTCTCTCTCTTTCTCTCCCTCTCTATTCTCCGCTTTTCATATGTATGAAGATGAGATTTATACCTAGGCACTGGGCTGAGGTGTTGGGGCGGGAGGGAGGGAGGGAGAGAGCAAGCCCGGGAGGCGTGGAAAAGCAGCTAGTTAGACCAAAGGCAGCTGCTGCTCTTCCAGGCCCAGTTGCTGCTGTGAATATCAGAGGCTGGGAAGAGGCTGTAAACATGGGGAAGGAAGAACCCATTGAACTGAAAGAACAAACTCTCCGGACCTGTCTGACACAGAGGTCAGGGGGTCACTGGAGCCCGGTGGAGGCAGTGTAGCAGATTGGAAGCTTGTGATGCCCCCTCCAACATCATTTAGACAAACAAGCAGATGGCAGGTGTCAGTGGTGACAAAGAGCCATCTGTACAGCGAGGACCGTCCCCTCCATTCTCTCACAGGCTACTTCATTAAACCCTCACTTCAGAGTGCCTATGCCATACCCTTTAGCCAATGGGGCCTCTCTAATAGGACACTTTTTTAAAAGAGAGAGAGAGAGAACTGCCTGCATTCTGCTCCCAGCTACTCAGAGACAGCTTATTTTCGTGCTTTATTTCTACCAAAAAGGAAAGAGAGAGGTTATTAAAAATAAAAACAAAACGATAAACCCAAGCCAAGGAAATGTTTGTTGCACATGGTACAGGATCATCTGTGAGCCCCCCAAACACAGGTTTCTTTGAAAAGATACTCTTGGCACCCTTGGTTTATGCAGTGAAAGAATTAAAGCCAGTTGCCAAACAATGAAGGAATCTGCCTTTGTGGAGGGTGTTTTAGCTCTGGAAGATAGAGGCTTTGCTTAAGACTTCCCCTGTCAGCTTGCTAAAGGGACGTTTTTTCTTCCTCTGCTTTTTTTTTTTTTTAATACCCAGCATTTATCCTTGTGTGCCTTTCCTTTAGAAAAATGTGTTGTTAACACTTGGGTTTTTAAGGACTGGCCTTTTGTTAATACGCATGTGCATACCTCTTTGGCTCTGTCAGAAATGAAACAGGATGGGAAAGAAAAAACGCTTATGGCCACAGCAACTTTAACTTGGCATTAACTCAGTCAGGAGCTGTTCTGAAAGAATTCAACTTGACTCGCCTGAGTTGAAATCCATCTGCGCACTTTCTGCTGTAGTTTTGAGCCAGCACCTCTCCAGAACGGGGCAGTGGGGGGAGGCTAGGCCTTTTCTTTTTAAACATATGGTGCAGAGGGTGTGGGGACGAAAGCAGTGGGGCAGGAGGGGTTGGGAATTGGGAGCTTCTGGAAATTTTCCAAGCCACCCGCACCTCTCTGCCCAGCCATGCTTCTTTAGCCTCCCCTGCAGATCCCTGTGGAAAATGCCACTGGAATGTTTAGCTACATATCCACCCTTATGGGTAATTTCTGGGCTATTTGACCCCCCCCCCCACACTTTTGTTCATCAAAGTTAGAAAGTACTGTGTATATGACAGACAGTGTGAGAGGGACTGTGCCACATCGCTTTGTGTGGCTGTTCAGAAAAGCTAAATGTGAAAACTCACCATTTGTGACCATGGAAGGCAATTTAGATCTGGGCTAGATTGAATTCCTCCCCACCCCCACCCCCTTCTACATATAGGGGCCTGACGCCGTGTAAGATCTTCCCTTGCTGGGGTGCTTTTGGGGAATACCGTACTGGCAGTTGCATTAACAATTGGAAAGCCACATGATTTTTTCAGAAGAAGAGTATTATTTTATTTATTAAATTTGTACACAGCCCTACCTTAGGGCAGTTCACAGCATAATGCACGCAAGCAAAATTCTAGATCCCTGCTGGCTTCTTCTGTGCCTGTGTTACCACTGAAAGACTGAGATGGAGATTCAGGTTGACTTCAAGTCTATGCCAATTTGTGCCAATGGCGCTGCTTCTTCTTGTGGCACATAGCTGCTGGGTGTATGTGTATTTTTTGTGTGTAACCATGGCACAGAGGGAAAGGCTTAAAGCCCTCCCCTCCATGCCCTGTGGTTTCAGTCTTGATAAACTCCCACAACTGCTATTTAAAGTTTAAAAAACAAATGTGCACTGCCAAATGCCATCTTTAACATGATGTGTAGTTTGGCCCTCGTTTTAGCAATCTTAGGGCACAGGGAGGTCTGCATTTCAGGGCATGCCATAACAGATACTGAAGAACTGAAGTATTGAATCTGGGACACTTGGAGAGAACATCGAGAGAGAAAGATTATTCCCTTATTTCACTGTAATACCACTGATTCTGTATCTATTATAGGAGTTATTCTGAGTGAATCACAAAATGCTTCCTCCTATACTTCACACATTGCCTTGCTGAAGGAAATGCATGAATAATTTTGCTTCAGGGTAGGTTTTCAAATCTTTCAAATGTGGATTCCATGGGAGGCAGGCCAGATATAGCAGTTTAACAGATTTCATTCAAGGGAGCATGGAAAACAAATAAATATCAATGTAAGCTTATTGGTGTGGGGAGATTACTTCTGCTATGAACCTTTGTTTGTTTGTTTGTTTTTAAATCTTTTTATATAGAAACTTCCAAAATAGTAGATCTTACCTCCTATGCCTATCCCATCCTAGATGGTATTAGACTCACCAACTGTTTAGTGGACAAATCCATTAGTCATATCACACTTTGACTACTGTAATTCGCTGTTTGTAGGGCTCCCTTTGATGACTACCCAGAATCTTCAATCAGTACAAAATGTGGCAGGGAAGCTGCTAACTGGTGCATGGTATTGGGATCATATTACTCTGGTGCTGAAAAATCTGCTCTGGTTGCCAATTGTTTTCTTGGCAGGATATAAAGTGCTGCTTTTAAGCTTTTAAGCCCAAAATGGCTTAGGGCCTGGCTATATAAGGGCCTGCCTCTATTTTTATGAACTTGCCTGGTTACTGAGATCTGCAGGAGACATGGGAGTAGCTGGGGGGTGGCAGGAAAGGGCAGCTGCCCCTAAATCAATAAAATTCAATAAAAATACATAGCAAACTGAGGTTCTGCACCCCCCCCAAGAAAAGGTCTGTCCCCTCTGACAAAAATCCTGGCTATACCCATGGCAGGAGACACTATTGGGCGGATATGATCACTTACAGAAGTCCAATTGATGAGCATGTGTGAGGGGACTTCCTCCTTTGTTGATTCCAGGTTGTATCTCCCTTAAAGGTAAAGGTAAAGGGATCCCTGACCATTAGGTCCAGTCGTAGCCGACTCTGGGGTTGTGGCGCTCATCTCGCTTTACTGGCTGAGGGAGCCAGTGTACAGCTTCCGAGTGATGTGGCCAGCATGACTAAGCTGCTTCTGGAGAACCAGAGCAGTGCACAGAAACACTGTTTACCTTCCCGCTGGAGCAGTACCTATTTATCTACTTGCGCTTTGACGTGGTTTTGGACTGCTAGGTTGGCAGGAGCAGGGACCGAGCAACAGGAGCTCACCCTGTCGTGGGGATTCAAACCACCGACCTTCTGATCGACAAGTCCTAGCCTCTGTGGTTTCACCCACAGCGCCACCCGCGTCCCTCTCTGTATCTCCCTTCTGTTTCTTCAAATCGTGGTTAAAGAATATGAAAATGTAATTGTCACAATGTCGAACAATATCAAATCCCGCCTAATAGAATGCCCCAGATTAAAGAACCTTGATTGAGTGGACTGTATGTTCTGTGAGGTTTTTTGGAGGGTGGCTTTTCTGTGCTTCTTCAGTCGAGAACATTTCCCCTGCTGCACTCGCTGCAGTTTCAGCCTGGAAGATCTGGTCCCCTTAGTCTCTTCGTCTCCCATCTTCATTCCTTCCACCCCCTTTTTTTATTTGTTTAATTTAAATAAATTACAGGATGCTCTTCCTTCTCAATCAATGGCTGTCTAGGGAAGAACAGGAACAGAAGGAATATTACTCAAAGTTTTCTGAGCTCTTGTGAGCCTGCAGTCTGGCTGTCAGCTTTCTGGCAGATTTATGAGGACGGCCGTGACCGGCTTGAAAGGGCAGTGAGGGGAAAAGAAGGGATCCCAGCCCATTAGTAATTCCCTGCATGAAAGTGACAGGTCTGATGACATGCATGGAACACACATTGCAGAAGATGGGCAGTGGGAAACATTCCCATGCAAAAGAGCATTCAGGACACTTCTGGCTGGAGGTTGTTTTCTCACTAATGACCCAATTTGAGGCCACCCATCCTTTACATTGGAAAACCCAACAGCACTGAGGTCAGTGCCCCAAAATGGGACAGATACAAAACTCATAAGCATGATATATGTATGAATAATGGGCAAGCAGGATAAATAGTTACTGGCAAATTGTGAAAGCATTAGTAAACCAGCACAATCAGACCTCCAAGTGAACTATCAATATCTTGATATGGAATCAAAGAGAAAAATCTTTTTAAGGTCTCAATCTATTGATGGCGATGCTCCCATTGTCTCCAGTGTTGCAGCACGTCATCTTTAGACATGCTGGATTTCCTTCAGAATAGCAACTAAAATGATGGTTTAAAAATTAAATCACATTGGGTTTTTTTTGGTACAGACAGTGACACCACAATGAAACGAGATCTACACAGGGCTTTGTGTGCCGTGCTTTAAGAATCAGCCAATCAAAATTCTGTGCCAGGACAGTTCAAATTCTAATCCATGAAAAGTTCAGTTCTGCAAATTTCATTTTATTCCCTGCTCATTTGCATAATTTATTTTGCTTCTGCAAGTCACAGGAAGGAGAAAAAGTAGGTATGATGGGCACCCAAGCTTTGCTTTCTAATTAGTGGAAATCTTACTCAACTACTCCTCAAGTCTCTAGCATGTCACAAAGCATTACGTACAGATTTACATTTTTATCTCTACCACCCTAAGGACTAGAAACTTAAAAAAAGTAAAATTTAAGGATGAAAGCTGAGATATTCAGAGAGCTAGATTCATACATTCAGCGCCTTTTCATCATTTGTTGGATGTATAGAATGGATAGGGTGATTCCATGTTCAGAGGCTAAGAGAAGGAAGGCTTGGGCAACCTTTTAGGTTACTTGAATTGAACTTAAGACCAATGTAGACAACCAATGCATCCTCCTTGCACCAGTTGGTTCCCGGCCCCCCTTCTGCCCATGGTGGATCCTTCTCACAGCATACAGTACATTTGGCTCATTTGTAGTAAAGCAAGTGAAGTACTTTGGTACTTTATTCCAGACTTCCTCAGCGTGCACCACAATGGTATGCAACATAGTTCAGTTGGTAAAGCATGAGGCTCTTAATCTCAGAGTCGTGGGTCCGAGCCCCACGTTGGGTGAAAGATTCCTGCATTGCAGGGGGTCAGACTAGATGACCCTCATGGTCCCTTTCAACTCTACAATTCTTTTAGTCTATGATTCTAACTACAATCTCTGCTCACTGCAGACAAGTCCAACATCTCAGTCTTCTCCATGATATAGAAGCCACTTTCTCCTCCCTGTGAAGGCTGGCGCTCATTTTACAGTATATACTTCAGTATGGGTATCAAAGAACAGTACATGAGCTCTAAACACACACACACACACACAGAGAGAGAGAGAGAGAGAGAGGGAGAGCGAGAGAGAGAATTTTACATGTATACACTCTTCACAATAAAAAGAAGCCAAGCCTGCCTTTTTTTAAAAAGTAAAGTTTACATTACAAATATTTGTACTTTAAAGGCCAAGAACATTTTTGCGAAAAAAATCACCTGTATAAAAATTGAATTCGAAAAATATTCTTCACGTGGGAATAAAGAAAAGTTCCACCTTGTGCATTTTGCACACAGGGTTCTGCTCCCATTCCCAAAGACAAACTGTAAAGTGAGAGTCATCCTTCAGTTTCTGCCAGGGGTGGAGATAAGGGAGCTGAGATAACGTCCCCATTCTCTCTAATGAAACCTACACCAGGCATTAACGTTGCTTTTATTCAACGCACGTGTGTTTAATTGTACAAGCCTCCATCTGTTGCATGAACAAAGACGCAAAGACATAGGAGAACTCTAATCAATCAGTCTTTTATCCCCCCCCCCAGATTAATAACCAGAATCAAATAAAATGAACAAGGCACATTCAAAACAGGTACTCTCCCAAACCAGGTTTCCAGGCAGTCACAAATTCAGCAACAATGGTAACTAGCTCTCTACCATGGCAGATGTTGGTGTATCGAGAATGCCAGTTGAAGCACAAAATGGCTCCAATGCACATCTCAGCCTGAAAACCACTAGCCTGCTTCAAACATAGTTCCACGTGAATGTGCTTGGAATCAGATGAAAAGGCCACAACCCAGTGTATAGTAGTGGTGATTGCAAGGGTGTGCATGTGGCCATGTGTACATGGCTTTGTTCCCCACAGCAGCAGGCTGTGTTTCTCACTAGCTAAGCACCCAAGGAGCTGCTTGTAGGAGCAAAGAATTAAAGAAGTCCTGCTGAGTCTGCAGCGCTTACTGTGCAACTGAGTTCACTTGGATCATGGCCTTCGCTTGCTCATCCTAAATCAGGTACATTCCTCAGTCTTGGCCTCAAAGAGTTGGCCTTCTGTCATGTGGGCAAAATACTCAGTCCGTTTGATTTGTGGTATGGCTTTTACCGCCTAGAATGCTTGGGCCTGTAACCACTTAACCTGCATTATGTTGCCTAAAACCGAAAGCTGGAAACAAGCCGGCAGGGAATGTTAGAGGAGAAATGACAATATTTTCCTCCCTCTTGAAAGCAGCCCAATCCGCTTGCAAATATCACCGCTTACTTTTTTCAAAGTACTATCAGATTATTCTCAACTCCTTACCACATCTCTCTTCTTTCCAATGTGGCTGCTGTATTGTCTAGAAGCGGGATCTGTGAGCTCGGATCTCTCACAGGTTGCCTTTTAAGCAAGCCAGTGTTTGCTCAGCATCAAAACTACAATTCAGTGCAGCTGTCATGTTGCCAGATTAACAGTAGTGACAGGTGGGGCTGCACAGGTGAGACTACGCTGCTTTCATGGCATCCTAGTGCTGTGCATTGTTGCCAGTTACAGGAAGGGGGTGGCGGCAAGGCAATGGGAAGTTTAGTGCCAAGCTACCCATTGCTTTGCCCCTCCCACTCTTGGTAACCAGCAGCCATGCACGGTGTTGAAAGTCAGAAGAGCAATGCAGCCTCACCCATGCAGCCATGCTGACTGCTACTGCATATTACACTTAACAGCAGATTGACATCCTCTTTTGCCTCTGGCCACCGTAATTATAGGTAGGATGCCATCTTTAACCTTCCTTCCTGCCCACAACAATGTCCATGATCATGAATAGATTCCACCTCCCTCCCCACATAGAAAAGGCACCAAAAATGGGAAAGTGAAGATATAGCTAAGAATGGAAGAAAAACATTGGAGATAAACTTGATTATTTTTGAAGTCATATTGTTAGTTAAGGAGTTAACTAGGCATTGATGCTGGTTATCTCTCTCTATCTCTCTGTCATCCATCTATCTATATCTATCATCAATCTAATCTATCTATCTATCTATCTATCTATCTATCTGAAAAGCAGCCTTGGGGAGGAGAGTTTGGAGTTAGAAATAGCAGTGGAATGGTGTGTAACACTTTTCCTGATGCAAGATGCCCACTCCAAAACCGTAAACAGGTTTTACCCCATCTGGATTTAAAATATATGTTTGCTAGCCCCCAAAGTATATGTATCTGGGGCTGGGGGAACCTTGCAGACCATTTGAAATATGGGACTTGTGGATAAGGTTCAGACTCCTATTCTGTGCTTCTGAAATTGGGACCAATTCAGTTCAGACTGTTTCAGTCTGTTACACACTTTACTTTGGGTCCAAATCAGAACCACAATGGGAAAACTGAAGCTTTACACCTTCCCATTAACTATTTTGGGGCTTTATACTATAAAATTGACCACTATGTTGACTATCTAGGGGAAAGTAACAAATGGCTATAACTTTTTTCTTTTTGGTAGAATTGAATGAAATTTGCAGACATGCCAAGTCTGCACAATAAATCTTCCAGAAACAAGGATACCTGCCAGTCATAAAAATCACACCATTTACTCAGTTTCAATTATAAAGTAAATTGCGTGTCACAAGATGCTTCAGCAATATGATTGGCCAATGTAATGTATAACATTAGGTCAGTACTCATGCTCTGCACACACAGTTTGGAAAGGCATCATCTCCCTTTTAATAAACCTGTACATGTATGTACTTTTTCACTGGTAGCTTATAATACCAGTAATGATTTTGGTCCAGGATAATTTATTAGGATTAATGACAAACCCATTTTAATGATCTTTGATGGCACTTTGGTCCATCAACTCGTCTCAACCGGTTATTCATGACCCTTGATGAGTCTTGAACTATGCAGTTATTAATCTCAGGCAAATGATCTGAATCAATGAAGTTTAATTCAGCCTCTTAGGTAACAGAATTGTCTGATTGCCATTCATAGAAAGGGCTGTAAACAAAGAGATGGGTTCTAAATCACACACAAGTAAGCCAACCTTTCCAATATTAATCCATGTGAAGAGTAGAGCTTTAAAATCTTTCTAAATACTAATGTGGATTAAAACAACAACAGCACCAATACGTTGCTTGTTTTTGTCCCCTCTAACCAGCATCTTCCTCTAATGCTGTTTCCTTCATGCTCTCTTCCTGACAATGTCTCTGCCTGATACATCAAATACAGAGAGATGAGAGACTGAAATGCTGGTTCCAGATTGTGCCCAAGGGATCATTACAATGATCATAGGTTGCCAACCCTTTTGGACCTGTACGGACATTGGCAAACCAGAAATGTTATTGTGAACACTGCATACACCACAACCAAGCACTCACCCTACCCTATTCTATGAGCTAAAATTAGAATTTAATTTAAACTGGGGGAGGGGGGCCTATGTGCACCAGGGAAGGCCTCTGTGAGCACTGGACTGGACTACAACATGGCAGCATAGGTAGGCACAGCCATATAGTTACAGTTTTTTCTGTTCTGTCTTGTTAATCTTGAACATGTGGTGTGGGTTGGACATATACATACATTAGAAAACAACTGCCCAAAACTTGGTTGAATATTTTTTGAGAGTATATGTGAAATGTGCTCCTTTCATAGTCTCCATCAGCATCTCCTCCTGTCCTGTATCGTCTGAGATGTTAGCACATCTCCTTCCTGCCTCCATGGGTCCTTGATTTCCTCACCTCCTGGGCCTTTGGCTACCTTGCCTCTCAAACTTCCTCCTGCCTTTTGAATTCCAGGCTCCTATAATGTCTACTCAGAAATATACACCAGGAAGAGCCTTGTGGCACTTTTACAAATGTTCTTGTGGCATAAACGTTTGTGGATTCGAGCCCACTTTATCAGATGCATGATGGGTATCCTCAATTCCCAAGCATATGCATATGGTGGTAATGGCAGGATAAGGGCAGAAAGGTTGACGTTAAATAACAATGGAACACAAAAGGAGAACCTGTGACAATTCAGTAAGAGTTTAAATGTGTGCAAAATGACCCTCCACCACAATCATCTTAGCACTGCTGAGTAAAGTGACAATGTTAATAGAGTTTAAATGAGTTCAGTATAACTAACCCCCTGGTAAGTGTATGGGATTGTAGCCTGAGGCACACTCTCCTCCTGTCCCTAGAACCTCTACGAAGACCTGAATATTGGGTAAATATGATGCACTCGTTTTGAAGATGGCAAGGTTAACACAAGTCCTTATACAACAGCAAATTTTTAGCCATCCCCTCCCCCTTTCAGATACTCAATTTTCATTATTCCCATTCCTGAGGCAGTAACATCATTTAAGTAGTTAATTTGTTCTGCTCTGTGAGAGCAGCAGCCTTGACACACAAAGCAATCAGAGGTCAAGGACAACCCGAAATTAAATACAGGAGCCCTTGTGATGAACCTCAGATGAATCTGGTGTTTTACGGAGTGGGCTGCCCCCTGGCAGGCTGCTGCCGTGTCCTCATAATTCCCAGTAATAACTGAGCTTGTCAGTAAGAGCTCAGCTTCTCATGGCATCTGGCAAGGTGCACAGTGTGTCTTGAAGCTATGCTGACATGGAAGGTCCTGCCTAGAAAGAAATATTGTGGTTACTGAAGGTTACTGTGCTTCCGAAGTGCAATGTCTCCATTGTGTCAAACCGTAGTTATGGATGTTAAAGAGTCCTAAGACGGGAGTGTTAAGCAGACTGGAAATGAAAGAAGTAGCTAGATGAATCCATGGCTTGACTTAGGATAGGGCAACTTCACTTATGCACAGATGATGCATAGAATCATGGAATAGTAGATTTGGAAGGGACCCTGAGGGTTATCTAGTCCAACTGCCTGCAATACAGGAATCTCAACTAAAGCATCCACGACAGATGGTGATCCAACCTCTGCCTAAAAGTCTCCAAAGAAGGAGAGTCCACTACCTTCCAAGGAAGGCTGTTCCACCGTTGAACAGCTCTTACTGTCAGGAAGATCTTCCTGATGTTTAGTCGGAATCTCTTTTCTTGTAACTTGAAACCACTGGTCCAGGTCCTAGCCTTGGAAGCAAGACAAAAACAAGCTTGGTCCATCCTCCATGTGACAGTCCTTTAGATATTTGAAGAAGACTATCATATCTCCACTCAGTCTCCTCCTTACAAGACTAATCATACACAACCATTCAACATAAGGCTTTCCATACCCTGTTCATCCTGGTCGCTTTCCTCTGCACAAATTCCACCTTGTCTATAGTACTCCAGGACACAGTACTCCAGGTGTGGTCTGACCAAGGTAGAAAAGTACGGGACTATTACAGCTGGTTCTTCCTGCCTAATTGTAAAACCTTATGTTTGTCCCTCTTGAAATTCATTTTGTTTGTTTGGGCCCAGTTCTCTAATCTGTTAAGGTCATTTTGAATCCTGATTCTGTCTTCTTCAGCATTAGCTACATTTCCCAGCTTGGTGTCATCTGCAAATTGAATGAGCATCCCCTCAATTACTTCATCCAAGTCATTTGTAAAGATGTTGAATAATAAGGGGCTCAGGGACCATTTTTAAAATTTGTGCCATCTAAACTCAAAACCATCTAAAATTTCACCAAACCGCTATACAATACAGCGTCTTTCATTTATTTTTATTGCTGTAATCTTACTTGAATCCTTATATTTTAATTAATCTGAAATTGTATACATAACTAAAAAGAACATCTAATGTCCAGTAACTAATTTATTAGAGAATTTAACAAAAACGTCCCTATACTGAATACCTATATATATTTCCCAAACAATTGGGAAAATACTAAGATTTTGATAAGGTTTCTTTTAGTCTATTTATTTCATAAATTTCTGAAAAGTTTCCAGTTTGTTTTCTGGATATATTTCCAAAAAATGAATTTTTGGAAAGGTTTCAACTCTAATGCATTTTGAATCTGATTTTCCTTGTTCTTTTACCTCAGTGCTGTCTGCAAATTCATGTTCAATCGATATTGTAGCTAAGCCAACATGCCTTTCCTGAGACATCGAAGAACATATGTACAATTTAATTAACTTTGGTTTGGGGAAATGTTCTACACCACTGGCAACAGAAACAGGGTCAAGAGAATGCAACAAACAATAAACGCATTGGGTATACTATCAGCCAAGTTATTTTTGCATATAAATGTCAGTACCTCTTGTGGTGGTGCATTGTTCAAAAGTTGTCTGCCAAAAACTTTTAATTCATTACATAATTCAGCAGCGTCAATGTCTTTGGCATCCCTGTGTAGTAAAACTTGCTCTAGATTTACACAGTGTTCCATAATTTGGGTTGATGTACTTGTCTGTAAACTATGAAAATTATAGAAGAAGCCAAACACGGAACTGATTTTATGCATCTGTGTGAACCTTTCATCAAGAGGTTGTACTGCAGTGTCAAGGACTGCAAAATAAAAGATTATTTTTATTTTTTTCCTTTATGGATTCTGGATACCATATGGCACCATATGGTATTGTTTGGGTGTTTGTGGGCTCAGGGCTGAGAGGCATACATATGTGGCTAAAAAAGAAAGCAGGACAACCACTCCTCCCATACCCTATTTCTGACTAAAAATATTCATGCACCCTGTCAGATGCACAGTGTCTTCACCCCTGGTGCTGCTAAGTTCTTACAGTGATGATTCACTGTTAGTTCTCTCTCAGTTTAGAAAAATATCATAGGACAGGCACCAACTCTTTTTCAGGACCCCTCAGGTTCCTCATCTTCCCTTCTCGAATCCTCCTCTTAATTTGTAGCAGCTGCAGGCACACCACAAGCTCAGAGACTCCCAGACCAATAGCTTTGAGGCCCAAAAGACTGAACTCGGCAAACTGAAGGATGCTGAGATATAAGTTTGTACTCTGAACCTGTTCCAATGCTACCAGGCCTACTAAACTTTCATTAGATCTACTAAAATATGTGGTGATCGTTTGATTGCTGGAAAAAATACCTTCGACTAAGACAAATCTACTGATATTTGGCCTTACATGAATTATTTTTTTAAAGAGTATTCCACAGCAAAGCAGCAATAAACTTTGCACAAGTTGCTCCTCCAGCCAGTCAACTAAAGCTAAACCAGAGTCAAATTGGAATTTGTGTTGAGTGTACTGCTAAATAAGCAATATGGCGTACTCAGCTCCCTCTACCACGATATTTTGTGTTTCCTGCAGAATCCAAGTTTTCAACTGATAAAGCTTTTTTCAGAGGATTCCTAGGTGGTCTGCTTCAGACTCGGCCCAGGCCTATGACTGGCCCAGTCATTCTGAAGGGCCTGACTACTGAAGAAAGCCCAGAGGTATTAATGAATCAATAGTATTTCTCTGGACTGGCACACAGATGTGAGGGAGATCTGGCTGTGGCATCAGTCACCCCATTGGTCTCCAAGGTTGAGTCAACTGAATCTGGCTGTGCAGACTGGCTCACTAATGGGCTTCCCTCAGCCCCTCATACCCAGCTGAAGCTCTCTGTTTTCTGTGATTTCCCTTCTGTTTTTCCCATCTCTGAAATGGCAACCACCGTAGGCAGCCACCTAGTTCCACTAGTGTTTAAACCGGCCCTGAATGGAGCTTGGAGACTTCTGATTGACTTTCCCCATATTTGCTGTGCTGCCACCCAGCTTCCAGTCTATTTTAGTCTATTTGAAATCACTGTGTGAATGTAATGTAATAGCCATGGCAATGTCACCACTAGGCACATTCACAACAGGAGTGCACTTTAACAACTCAAAATGTTTGTTTGTCCCAGCAAGCTGCCCATCAAACTCTGGGTGATAAGAGTGAGGCTCTCAGTGTAACCCAGGCACAAGGAATGGCTGCCTTATTTGAGGGGATGCTCACATCAAAGGGAGGCCTTTACAATGCGAGTACAGTAACATTTGCATGGCTGCACTTAATCTGGCAGTTATTTATTGCTCTGGGTTAGAGAAAACCTTCGCACAGAAAGAAATCAAGGCCTGAAGCTCAGTCTGTGCCAAAATTCACAGATGGCCCATTTCTCATACGAGGCAGCAGATTTCCGAAGAACAAGAAACACCATCTCCCTCACCCCCCACCCTGCCGCTGCCACCCTGTAAGGGACTGTGGTGGAATTCAAGTGTTGTGCCCGCAAGGATGGAGCACCTGCAATAGTGATGAGCAGGGTTTTCTCTAGTGGAAGCAAAGAGAAGATTCTACTCATGTGTATTGATTGCATTGATCTTTCATTTTACTGCCGTTACTGGGTTTTCAAAGGTGGCGTTTTGTCCTGGATCTTAGGCAAGCCAATAGTCAACCGAAAATTTACAGCTTTTTTGTGGCATTTTTGTTTTTTTTTAAAAAAAGGTCAACAACTTTCGGGGTGTCTTGGTTTTTACTTTTTGAAATATGGCAACCCGAGTTTTGTATTGTAAGCTGCCTTGTGAGAACCTTTTGTAAAAGGCACAGTTTAAATCCATATAGAAATAGGTTAGCCAAATGCATGCAGTTCATGGAGTATATATATATATATATATATATATATATATATATATATATCCCCCCCCTTTCCATGGCCTTACACACTCACTCACGCATGCACACACACTCACGATCAAAGATAGTCCCACTGCTGGCCACCATCTGGAGAAAGATCTAAACAGCTCTATTCATGAGTCTCTCAAAATAATGAGATGTAGAAGACTAACAAGAGACACTGGTGGGCTATCAGCTCCAGCTGCAAGAACTAAACATCTCCCTGTGCTATTTAACATACTGGGTGGGGGTGGGAAGTTCAGTTTCTGCCGCTGCCCAATCCCAAACTCGTTACAGTTAGACAAATCTAATATTTTTCGTGTGTGTGTGAGTGAGTGAGAGATGCAGCCTTTGGCAACCTGGTGCCATCCAGATGTTTTGCACTACAAACAGGAAAACAAATTGGCGGAGGCTGCATTAGTGGAACAGGGGAACATAGAAAGATGCTTTATTTATACCAAGTCAGACCACTGGTCCATCGAGCTCAGTATTATCTGTGCCGACTGTCAGACCTCACTGGAGGTACCAGTGGTTGAACTCAGGTTCTTCTGCCTGCAAAGAATGCATTCTACCACTGAGTTCTCATCCTCCCCTGACTGAAAACTAGCAGGTGGAATTAGCCACGAACATTTGGCATTCTTTTCTTCCACAGGCAACTGCACACACCAGCCAACATTTGGAAATTCCAGATGCTATTAAATCAAACACCAGATGTCATTGGAAGCTGTTCAGTAACTTCATAGTTTGCTTCTTTTGCTGCCAGGGCAACTATTTGGAGCCCCTTGAGTCACCTACAGCACCTGGTAGAGTACCTCATCTTAATAAAACATTACAGATCTTCAACCAGCACAATGGCCCTCTAGTATTGGTACAGTTAAACTGCATCATAATCACAGGGTTGTTTTCTTCTTCTTCTGGTTTCCCCAACAAGTGATTATGATGAACTAGTTCTTGTCATTCCACCCAACTCTAGTCTTTACAACAAGGGGAAATTGGCCTTTCCCAGCGCTTGGGCATCTAATTGTACACGCAGGCAGCTGGTTGAGGTCAGGCCTGATGGTGGCAACCAAAGCCATCAGAAGCTCACTTGTTGCTCCAGAAGGCTAGTTGCAGATGATTTGACACCTGTCCAGCACTCCTACCTTTCCCCTTTCCCCTCCTCACTCCCTGCAAGCCTCATTATAAGGCAAAACAATCAGGACAACATTGCACAATTTGAGATTTTAGAGTGTCCAACATTTCAGATCCTCTTGATCAGCACACGAGAACTTACCTGCAATTAAACAGGCATTTGTTGTTGTTGTTGTTTAGTCGTTTAGTCGTGTCTGACTCTTCATGACCCCATGGACCAGAGCACGCCAGGCACTCCTGTCTTCCACTGCCTCCCGCAGTTTGGTCAAACTCATGCTGGTAGCTTCGAGAACACTGTCTAACCATCTCGTCCTCTGTCGTCCCCTTCTCCTTGTGCCCTCAACTTTCCCAACATCAGCGTCTTTTCCAGGGAGTCTTTTCTTCTCATGAGGTGGCCAAAGTATTGGAGCCTCAGCTTCATGATCTGCCCTTCAAGTGAGCACTCAGGGCTAATTTCCTTAAGAATGGATGCGTTTGATCTTCTTGCAGTCCATGGGATCTCAAGAGTCTCCTCCAGCACCATAATTCAAAAGCATCAATTCTTCGGTGACCAGCCTTCTTTATGGTCCAGCTCTCACTTCCATACAGCACTACTGGGAAAACCATAGCTTTAACTAAACAGGCATAGGATAGACCATTGCAAGTCTGCCTGTGTCAGAAAGACTATACATTTTGCTTGTTTGGGCAATGATAACGCAACTAAGGGATAGAAGGCGCTATGCGAAGTCATGGTACACCAGCTGCATGTCAACAGGAAGCTCACTCCCACAATGGCCTTGCTAGGTTGTTCTCTTTCATATTCCTTGTACAGCTTTTGTACAGCTTTTTCCTGGGGGTACTCTAGGGTATGCAGTACTGGCACCTTTTTTCTAGAAGAAAGCACTTGTTAAAGGTGTGCCACTTACTGTAACAACCTCATGGTGAGTACCAGCACTTCTTTTCTAAAAGAAAAGCACTGAGTATAACATGTTGTGAACCAAAGTTTGATTTGCACTTCTGTACACAAACAGGCCTACTGCAGTTCGTATGTACTACAACCCACTGAATTAGGAATGAGAACCATTGAAATAAGTGGGAGTAGTTGGTAGTAGTTGGTATTTGTGTGCTGTTATATGCAGTGGTGCAGCAAGGCCACAGTGGGGTGTAAGGCAAGGTGGAACAAGGCAGAACAGGGTTCAGGCTGGATGTGGGCAAAGTCAGGGTTTAGACTGGAGGCAGGGTGAAGCTCAGGATGTGCTGCAAAGAACACAGAGCTCTGGAGTTGCCCCAGCAAGGATCAAGCTAGAACGGAGCCCTTAGCTAGCAGTAGTGTCAGGTGCAATCTAATTGCTAGCAGCTTGACTTCAAGAGCCCCAGCCTTCTCCAGTAACCTCCTACTGGGTCTTCGGTCATGGAGTTTTTTGAGTCAGAAGATGGCAGTTCCACATCCTCAAGCTGTGGGAAAGGGTGCACTAGTCTCACAGGTTCATCAGACAGTGCTTCTGGGGTTGGTCCTGCATGCCCTTTCCTCTTCTGGTTCAGAGTTCTTGCCCTCATCTCCTGAAGATAAGGAATCTGACTCCAGGGTCACAACACATATAGAGTAGGATTGAACGGCATACCTTCACAACATGTTTTTGTCGTTATGGAGAGAGCATATTTTCCAGCAAAAAAATTCAATTCCACATCCCCATGTAGTAATAAAAATGTTCAGCATATTTTTTAATAAATATACACCCTTTCTAACATGAAAGTCATATGTGTAGATTCTATTCAGCGATGAATAATGAGTTGGGTGGCATCCTTCCAAAAATACACAAGGACTTCTAGAACAGCTGTGATCAAGATGTTCAGAAAGCTTTTGTGTTTTTATTTGCATTGCCCTTAAAAATGTGTTTACCAAAATATTTAGCAAGACTGACCTGCCATTTATCTTGCCTTTGTAATATTTTGTATACAGTGTATTCAATTTCCTTCAAATGAAATGAGCCATTTGACTAAGATGACCTGAAAGAGATCTGTCTAATGTTTCACTTCAGCTGCAATCTGGATCCCAGTGAGAGCTGCTAAACCCTCTTGAAGTCAACTGTCCTTATCCACAAGGCTGTTCCATTCTGCTTTCAAACAGAGGAAGAGCGCTGCTATCTGCTGAAGGTTGCACTATATTGTCATGATACACTAGCATATAATAATCTTCCAGCTAACCAAGAAACAATGCAATGCCATTGGCCCACTAATAAATCTAACATACCGTTCCCAACAGATTGCTATCAGCTTGAGATAAATGACAATTAATTGCCCTTGATGTGAAATCAAATACTTAAAAACTTTGCTAAGGCTTCTTGATCTGACCATAGTACCGCATCTCTGATGAAACATCCACATCCATTTGTAATTTATCTTGAATATGAACAGTGGCACAGGCTGTGTGGCCCGACAAGATCTAAGCAAGTGAGAACTTTACCACGTCTGTCATGAATTAAGCCTTTTAGATGCACAGACTGATGTTACATTTGGATTGCAGTGTCAGCCTCTTTGAAACCTGATGTTTTGATGCAGTAGGAGTAGGCTGGGTGGTCACTGGATCTGACTGATGAATCTTCCCCCTCACTTAGTACTTAGTAGAAAGCCACAGAGAGAAAGGGGACAGTCTACTGGGGTGTGGGTGTGTGAAGCAATAGCATCTATGTGGGCATTTAACATAAGAGTACTATTTAAAAAAAACAACAGCTTCAGCAGAGTCTGGTGGTAGAAGGAACTGTGGTGTTTCTCTAAACATTGCTATATATTCCTATTATCATGATACACTGAAAGCTTTTCGAATTCCCCAGGGATGGGGAACCTCCAGTCACTGAAGCAGCAATGCTGAAGAAGTGTATTCCAGTCGCTTTCGCTATGAAGCAATGTATCAGGGCATGGCTTCAGGCTTCCGGTCAAGATGGCGGCAGGCCAGGCAGTCAGCTCCAGAGCTCCACAAATTTTAACTGAGTTTTAATTGATTTTAATTGATTTTATCTCATTTTAACTCGTTTTAGACCAAGTATTTTATTTTTCTTAATCACAACTGTTTCTTTTAACCTGGAGCTTGAGAGCAGAAGAATGTTGAGCTGTGAGCAGAGAAAGTGCCGGATGAGTCAGCACCTTGCAGATAAGGAACAATAGACGACACCATCAATCTTGAAAGCCTGTGACTCCCACGGCAAAGGAGCTCAGCAAACTGGTCTTAATTACTTGCCTACCTTGGAAGCGGTCCCACGGAGGGCCCTGCTGCGACCCCGATGGAGCTGGTGAGCCGAGGTGAGATTTTTACCAACTTGACCTTTACAAGATAAATAATGGTGACGACCAGGAGTGGCTGTAGAACATCAGGCTTTTATCGGAGTGATTTAAGACCCCTTCCTAAAAGAACTACCCTAAAGGGAGCACAAAAAAGCACTTGGCCCTTTAAGAATAGGGGTAAAGTCAAGCCGAGTGAGAATTAGCAGGAAACTGAAACTTCTCCCTCCTGCACTGAAGAGCCGGCTGTGCAGAGAGAGGATTGTGTAGAAGAATGCCACAACAAAGGGCCAATAAAGCTCAAAGTAAATCCAAACATCATTGGTACAGTCACCGAAGTATTCCCAAAACAGAGACTTAAATCCCAAGCTTCTTCTGAACCATCCCAAGTCCGAGAAGTGGAAGAACTAATGTTAAAACAAATTGCAGAGATGTCTTCGGGAAACCATAAAACATCAAGAGACTCCTGCTTCCAACTTGAGACAAACGAGGATGAGGATTTATCAGTTATCAAATGGCTTGTGCTCTTAACTGAAAATATTGAAAATATAAAATCTCATCTGGCCACTTGTACAGAAATCCTCACTATAATGATGGACACTTGCAAAACTCTCTGTAGGGAACCCAGTGGGGTGACTGCAGAATTGGAAAGTAATAACAACTTCCTTCCTACCACCTGCAAAAACAGACCACCAAGGAAGGCCAAGAGATCTTGTAGGGCTACTGCCTTGAAAAGGAGGCCCATAAGGGTAAAAAAGAGCAGAAATGTTAAAAATTTTAAGGCAGTGTGTTACAAAAAAATGGATTTTAAAAAGCTTTTTAATCTTCTCAAGAGTATCCCAATAACCAAGACCAGAGGGAACACTGAGAAACTTCTAACCAGGAAATCTCCCAAGCAAGAACGTTCTATAAACCCTTGCCCTGACGCTGTGATGGATTGCTTGGAACCCTTAACACCTACCCCAACACCTAACTCCAAGCAAGACATTTTGATCCAAGATCCATGGTCTTACATTCTATCTGCGGATGAAACCAATCCCTCTAAGAAGAGAAATCTGACAAATCTAACAAATAAAAACTGGAATCTGGTGCTGTACCGAAACAAACTCGTTTTATCAAATTATCCTAAGCCCCCAGGACTCCTGTCACAAGAAGAGCGTAAAGTCCATCTATTTAACCTTATAAAGATCTATATGCCGGGTATCCTTAATAACCCTACTGATTTGGCCCAAGTGGAATATCTATACTTCAATGGATTCCTTGCCAGAGCGGTGGTCTCATTCTATGAGGGGAGACTGGCAAAACTAGTGTACAAATGTAGAGAACATCTGGAGACAAGTGGTATAAGAATCTCAAGGTACTTTAAAAATGAAGCACCTCCAATTCCACTTATCCCCCATATTGTAAATTTGCCAAAAACTCAACACGGGATTGACCAACACGTCCTAATTGATATAAACTCTGTGGAGGACATCTCCAAACATCCTACTGGTCTGGTTGCCAAGAACTCTCAAAGGTTGGACTCCCTTGGGCCCAGGTATCCGGAGAACCAGGGAATCGACCTTGATAGCTTTGATAATAACTTACTCCACTCTTATAGCGTCCTCCCGCAAGAAGCTCAGAAAGAAATACTTCATAAAATTGATACCCTTTACTTCTGCCTGACAAAAGTGATGGAGGAACAGCTGAGATTACCTAAACAAAATATGCTTGATAGAGACTGTGGTTCAGATTCTGCCCCACGCTTATACCACCAAGAACTGGACCTGTGGGTTGGGAAGGCACCCACCCCTACCAGCCAACTGGTCGTTGCGGAGATGAATCCACTCTCCCATATTCTGGAGGCGGAAACCCCAGCACCAGACCCCAGCACCAGACCCCATGCACCCCATCTCTGAGGCAAATATGGCTACAACATCTGCCTGGGACAAAATGAGGCAACTTAACGAATCTGAATTAAGCTCTCCATGTAAAGTGCCCCATATGGGTACACTTACTTGTAAATTTATTAACCCAATCTCTTCTAACGTGTGCAAGTTGAATAAGTCCATAGATACCATCGAACCGGTAACAGAACCAGCTGAACCAGACCAACAAATGAGAGACGACTCTATTTTATTTTTAGCCCCGAAGAGTGATCTGGTTGAAGACCCGACAGGTCGTATTAACAAAACTATCCAAACAGTTAATGATCACTCAACTAGTGGCACGATACCTGCTGACTTAATTTCGCTCTCTCTAAGTAATACCCCCCTAACTCTACCATCTGGCTCTGAAAAGTCGACTATCTTAGGCCTAACATCTGCCTTTAGCGAGACGAGTGGCACGACTTTACAGCCAAACCACCCCAATAAATCTAAACAGTTGGGATGTATTGCACGATTGCCACCTTCTCAAAGGAAAATTACTGATTTTTTTGAAGCTGAAACTCCCTCAAATTTAGAATCCCATTCCCACATGATCTGACTACCTAACGACCAACCCAGCCACTCCTCGATGTCATTTCTATGCTGGAATATTGCGGGATGGAGGGGGAAGAAATCTGATCCAGACTTCTTAAAATTTGTTAATTTATTCCAAGTAATTCTCCTACAAGAAACTTGGGAAGAGGTGATTGACATAATGGATACGATACCATTTTGCTTCCAGCTAGCCCCTCTCTTAAAGGTGGACGCCCTAGGGAAGGTTTGGTAATAGCCATTTCCCTCAAATTGCAAGCAAAACTTACACTTGTTAAATCCTCCTCTCCTTATGCGATTACAGGATTGATTTCAGGAGGGAAATTTGAATTACTGGTAACAAATGTTTATTTCCCCCCTGGGGGGCAGGTAGTGGACCTCCACTCCAAATGGGAAACACTTGGAGAACACTTAGCTTTCTGTTACACTAAGTTCCCAAACATCTCAGCAGTCATGTGAGGTGATTTTAATGCTTGTACAGCTGCAAACTGGGAAGCGCTAGGCAAGGCCAAATGGTGGGTCATACCTGATCACCAGAACTTGGATTTCTCCCCCCATATACAGAGAAAATCGAAAGATAATAGGGTTAATGAAGCGGGAACCCTTCTTTATCAGCTGATTTTACGTTTGAATTTGATAATTTTAAACGGAAATTGTCCCCCGGATATTCTGGGTGAGTTTACTCATTTGAGCACACTTACAAATAGTGTTCTCGATTATTTTATTGTTTCTAGAGATTTATTCCCAAATTTTTCTTATTTTAAAATAGAAAACGTTCAAATGAGCGACCATCTCCCCTTGAGTGCCAAGCTTTCCCTAGACTGGCAGTTTATCAAGTCTAGACACCCCATATATATGGGAATAAATACTGCAGAACAAGTGAGAGGAATAAAATGGTCAGTAACTCAAGCCCAAAAATATATGGAATTCTTCCAACAAGAGATAATTCAAACTCATGTTGTTTTAGATTTAGATTTGTATGGGCATGAACAAATTATCAATTCATTCTCTCTGCTTACAGAAAATCTTATGTCCTTTTTTACAGTACCAGCCATCCAAGTAAATCGGGCCCATTTTAAGACCGGTGCCCCTTGGTTTAACTTAAAATGCAAACAAGCTAGACGACATCTCTGTGCCATTTACAATGAATATAAATCTTCTGGTGCCTTAGTATTACCTAGGAATTACCAACAAGCAAAAATAGCATATAAGCAAGCCAAGAGAATGGCTAAGCAAGAGTGGCAACAAAATCGTTGGCAGGCGCTTATAGCCGCCTCTAGTTCATGTAACTCACGGCAATTTTGGCAATTGGTTAATAGAAGATCAAGGAGATACCCCTTAACAATAATTCCTGCCCCGGTCTGGGAATCCTTTTTAAGGAAATATTTTGCGTCACCAGATTCCAATACCAACGCTCTTGATGATGTATTTGATCATCTCCCCATCTGGCCTCCTACTGACCCCGATGAAATCTTGAATTTAATCTCTAAACTTAAAATCGGCAAAGCCCCTGGGCCAGATTTGGTTCCGGCGGAAGCCATAAAATTACATTCCGACTGGTGGGCAAAAATCCTGGCTGTTACTTTCGATGCTATTAATGCAACCGGAAGGGTGCCAAAAATATGGAAGGACACTATTATAATTCCAATATATAAAAAAGGCTCCCCAGACGATCCGGAGAATTATAGGAATATTAGCTTACTGTCAATAGTTGGAAAGATATATGCACGTTTTCTGCTGAATAGACTTACCCAATGGGCTGAAGAAAAGAAACTGATAGGCCCTGAGCAAGCAGGATTCAGACCGAACCAGTCAACTACGGACCATGTTTTAGTCTTGCACCATCTAGCCCGGAAATATTCCTCTTCAAATCGAGGCCAACTTTGTGCGGCTTTTATCGACCTTAAGGCTGCATTTGACAGCATCCCCAGAAGGTTACTCTGGGAAAAGTTGGCCCGATGGGGAATTGATAGAAGACTTTTATGGTTAATAATCCAGCTGCATGAGGGGTCGGCTGCTAGGGTGAGAATAACCCCAGCCGGCGATCTCACAAACTCTGTGCCCATCAACAGAGGAGTCCGGCAAGGATGTATCCTAGCTCCTTTTCTTTTCAATTTATTTATTAGTGATATGAGGATACCATTGGCTGAATCTCAGGAAATCATCCATGCCCCCCCGTCTCGCAAACTATCGTTGCCCATTATTACTCTATGCTGATGATGCTGTGATTTTATCCTTCTCAAGAATTGGCCTCAGGAGAGCATTAAAACTCTTTGTTTCATATTGTAAAACAAATTCCCTCACTATAAATCAATCTAAATCAAAAGTATTAATTTTCTCAAAAAGTCGGAAATCCTATAAGTGGCAATTAGATGGAAAACCTATTGAACAGGTCTATAAATTTCAATACCTGGGAGTTTTTCTCCAATATAATCTGGGTTGGAAGGCGCATATTGCATATATTTTAAACAAGGCCAAGGCCCTATCCTTTGCGCTATTGCGCTTTTTCTTTTCGGCCGGGCTCTTCATGTTCCATCTGCCTTGAAAGTATTCAAAGCTAAAGTAATTGCAACATTGGCATATGCTGTTCCTTTATGGGGGACCGCAGTAAACTTGATGCCCTTGGAGGTAATCCAAAATCAATTTCTAAGACGACTGCTAAAACTTCCTCAGTGCGTTAGTAACGCAGCTATTCGCTTAGAATTAAAAACTACATCTTTAGAAAATACTCTTTGGAGGCGCAGCCTTTGTTACTGGTTGTCCTTAAGGCATAGGCTCCCAAATCTGTATTTGATCCAATGCCTCTGGAGAGATAATTTTCCCGTCCTAGGGGCAAAAGAGATCCATTCAAAAGTAGTGACCTATGGATTATCTCCATCAGAATTATTGGAATTGGACCTAGCCACAGCAAAAAAAACCCTCACTCAAAAACTTGAGGAGTTTGACCTACAACAAAACACCATTTTGGGTAGTGGCACTTGCTCACCATTAAATCTTGGCATAGTCCCCTCGCAGCAGATACCATCTTACTTGACTTCTTTGTCTGTAGCGGCCCACAGATATGCCTTTATTAAGGCAAGATTTAACGCTTTTCCTTCCAATGTCTTGAATAATAGATTTTCCAATGGTCAGATCTCAGCGGTGTGTGTATGTGATAATAGATCTATAGAATCTTTACAACATATACTATTCTGTTGTCCACTACATTCAGTTTCTCGGATCAGATTCTTGTCCCCTTTATTATTGGAAATCCCAGGTGACTCCTTGGAAACACAGCTAATATATTTATTGCAAGATTCTGATCCGAGTAGGTCCCTTTCTGTTGCCAGATTTCTGATAACAGTATTAGCTTATAAGAGGAAAAATGGATTACTCTATGATTATTGATTTTGTTTAAATAATATTGATATATATTGATAATTTGATATTTTAAGCGCTATATTGTTCTTATTTTAATGGAATTTAGAAATTTATGGTTTGAGATGTACTTGATTTAAATGTATTTTAATTTATTAATTTTATTTTGTTATACCTGTTTTGTTGTATGATGTATTGAATATGGGCCTATGGCCGTAATAAACTATCTATCTAAGCAATGTATCAGAAGTTAAGTCTAAAATCTGCCAAAATCAAGTGAAACTGCCCACACCTGTTCACATGCAAAGAAGAATTTGCCTCAAGTGGTGGACTTTGGGCTTTAAAATTTCAGCAGCAAATGTAGCAAACTGGTATGCTCTCCTGCCAAGACAAAGGTAGACAGTTTTCTTAAAGTCACATTCTCTATTTCACAACAGCAAAGAATAAGTTGGTTAGGCCAAATTGCAGCAGCGAAGATGTGTATTCTTCCTCAATTTCTGTTTTTTCTTTCAGATCCTGTATTGACCAATAACTAAGGGAGGTCTTGGTGCCCCAAATCTTAAGTTGTATTAAAACTATTTCCAATTAAAACAGTTGACACATGTGATTAATAACTCAGCTTCAACTCTATGGGTCAAAATGGAACTGGAACCCTCACAACCCTCTCTTAATGCCTTACCGTTCCTGAAAACCTCATGGGCTCACATTAGCAAAAGAAGTGAGTCCGTTCTTTATGTGATTGGCATAAATACATATTTTTGTTATGTCCTGGTTTAACCCCCCCTTTTCCTTACTTATTATGATTTTTTGTTGTTCCCTTTATTGTGAAAACTCTCTATGTAACTTATGCTTCTTCTCTCATAACAAAACGGCAATGGAGATTTCTTTAAAAAGAAAAAAGAAGAGAATCCCACACTTGGATAAGAGGTGACAGGTGGCCAAAAATTGTCAATATCAACAAAGGGATGGGAAGGGAGAAATGCAAGGGGAATGAACTGGACAGAAAAGAGTTCTCTCCTTGAGCAGCCCAAAGCCATATGGTAGTGAAAGATGTGCCTGCCTCTATCAACTGCATTGACTACCGTGCTTTGCATACATACAAACCAGTTCTCAGGGCGGGCTGTTTGCAAAAGAAGAAGAAGAGGAACAGATGCTGCAGCTTCTCCAAAGGCGGCAGAGTGCACTGCTCCAGTGAATTGCCTGGAGCACGTTTCCCAAAGCCCTTGCTGGCAATGATGTGGCCCTGCAACACCTCTAAGAGAGAGGCTGTGAGGCTCTGTGCTGCCACTGAGCTCTTCACTTAAGTCCCATCTGTTGACCAGCTGTGAAAAATGTCTGCTTGCAGTTAGAATCTATATATCTGTATCTGTATCTTCTATCAGGTGGTCATTATGAGTGTCGTGATGAGCTAGCAGAATTCCTGCCATGGGATTAAGAGAAAACGAGGACAATCTTTTGCAGGGTTATTGCAAATATAAGAAGATGTCAATGTTAATAATACTATGGGCTTGCGGGGGGGAAGGGTGCTGTCCTCTTGCATGGTTCTCAAAGCATGTGGGGAAGTATAAAGGAGAATAAACATTACATTTACCTTTCAGGCTGTGATTATGGACTGATTTATGGCTGTAGCAAGTATGAAACCTTGATTAAGTCCATGTTCTCTGCTTCCCTCTTTCCCCTGTTCCATTTTTTTTAAATAATAATAATAAATAATAATAATAAATTTTATTTGTACCCCACCCTCCCAATCCAGAGCTGGGCTCAGAGCAGCTAACATAATTTCCCACATCTATTCCTGAATCTGGCCAAATCAGCCTTATTTATTTATGTTGCCTATGACATAGTCCTCTAGGTGATGTGTAAAAGATGTAGAGACATCAGAACCTGGTCCTTCACAATCTTCACCACTCCAGTACCAGTGCAATTTCTGTGTGGTGGTGGAATATGTCATTGTTTCTATTTATAACTTCTGTCTTTACTGCCAGGACTATGGGTGGGTGGGTGGGTGGGTGGGGCATTTGATTCAGTTCATATCCAAAGGTGAGCTTACCTAAGTTGCACTTGCAAAATGCAAACCTTTTAAATTTGCACTTCTATGAATTTTGCGAGGCAGTTCTCCAGCCAAGTAATGTCTACAAAAATGCAGGGCTAGAAAAAGGTGGATCATCTGGTTCAGTTTTAAAGCCTCAGTACACTGCAGGAAGACCTAATATATACTATGCCACATTTCCCACTGCTTACTTTAATTCCTTGCAAAATTTCATCACCAGCATTTCTATGGGCACTACCTAGCAACCTGTTTATTGAGCATTCATCCCAATCTGTTTGCAGGGTGATTAGATGACATTTACTGTTGACATTTACCAGGACGTGGGTGGTGCTGTGGGTTAAACCACAGAGCCCAGGGCTTGCCGATTAGAAGGTCGGCGGTTCGAATCCCCGCGACGGGGTGAGCTCCCATTGCTCAGTCCCTGCTCCTGCCAACCTAGCAGTTCGAAAGCACGTCAAAGTGCAAGTAGATAAATAGGTACCGCTCCGGCGGGAAGGTAAACGGCATTTCCGTGCGCTACTCTGGTTCGCCAGAAGTGGCTTAGTCATGCTGGCCACATGACCCGGAAGCTGTACACCGGCTCCCTCGGCCAATAAAGTGAGATGAGCGCTGCAACCCCAGAGTCATCCGCAACTGGATTTAATGGTCAGAGGTCCCTTTACCCTATACCTTACTGTTGAGCAAGCATTCATTCTGATGCATTTATGGGGATGTTAGACAACGTTGCACCAAGGCAAATGTTATCCTACAGTTTCCAGGGCATTTTCTCATCACTTTCCTTACCACAAAAACTTTTAATCTTTGGGGAAAGTGGGTTCGTTGCGTAAGATCTCCCAATCAACTCTAATTGGCATCCTGAATTTGCTAGTATGTGATTGAATCCCACAGAAAACAGTGACTGTCTGGAAATTACCCTACTATGCTGTGTAGCGTGCTGGAATGGGAGCAGCAACCCTAGTAGCAATGATGGACACCAACCCGGATGGCTTTAAAAGAGGATCAGACAGATTCATGGAGGACAAAGCAACTAACCCCAATGGCTATGTTCAACCTCCACTATTGGAGGCAGTATCCTTGTGAATACGAGTTGCTGGAAACCTCAGGAGCAGAGAGTACAGTTGAGCTCAGGTCCTACCTGCCATGGACATTTGGTTGCCCCCTTTGAGAACAGGACACTGGACTAGATGGGCCTTTGATCTGATCTGGCAAGTTTCTTCTTATGTTCTTAGTGTATATGGGTGGGTGGGTGGGTTGGACAGAATTCCCAGTGCTCTTATTTCATTTATCTTGTTTTCATCTTCTTTAAAATCCTTTGGTTACTGTTGTTCTTACATTTTGTTTGTGATTGATCCTAGATTTATTTGCATTATGGACTGGATTGTAAATCAGTAGTGTCACCAACTGTGACAGCTGGCAAGTAAACAACAATTTCAAGTGCTCTCATAATTGCTGCCTCCCCCCCTCCCTTCTTCTTTCAAATTAGTAATTCCATTTTGCAATCAACCTGTCATTTAGCTGTTAGTGCTAAATTCAATTGCCAAAAAATTATCTGCTGGGAATCCAAATCTCTGTATCGCTGCAGTTTATGGTCATTAATGGTGTGAGATATTGCTAATGGTGTTTAATTATCAGTATTTCCAAATATGAGACTTAGAGATCTCCCTGACCCCATATATGAGTTTTTCCAATTGAAATAGTTTTCAGAACAGTAATAAAACGATACTGCTTTGCATGCACCTCCTTTCCATGACTTCCTTGTGACCAGCTGCGTTCAATCAGTTCATCATTTTGACAGTCTGATATATAGTTGTGAAAAATATTAAACTGAATACCATCGCCCTGCCAGCAAAAATATGCATAAGATCAAGTAACATATGTTTGAGTCAAGTGCAGGCATCAGATGGTACCGAATTCCACAATATAATAACTGGTAGGCTGCAATTCCATGCTGGTATTCCCTTCTCCCCCAAAATTGATACCCCATTTCTCTTCTAGCTTTCCAGCAGAATGCCAGTGTTACCCGGCCACCATATTGAGTAGACTTGGACTAGGGAGATTTGGATTCAAATTCAAATTCCTGCTGAGCCATTAAGTTTGAGTCAATCATTACCTAACCTACATTACTGGGTTGTTGTGATGATAAAACGTAAGCCATCTAGGGCTATGTAAGTGGTCATAACACTAAACTAATGTGCTGACTGACCATAACCCAGCAAATTAGTTACAGTATGTGCCAAGTGGAGATCTTATTTATTTATAGCAAAATAAATAATAAATAATTGCCTCCACTCGTCAGCCAAAAAGGCCCTCAGAACATCTCACATGAGATCTATAAAAAGAAGACAGCCCTCACCCTCAGGTATACAACTTAAAAGACATGACACATAAGGAAAAATAAATGAGGTGGGAAAAGGAAGACAAGCAAATTCAGGCTCCAAGTTACATGGCAGAGCTTTATAATGTGTTACAAAGAACCTGCTGCCTTTTTATGTATACTGCTAGCCTCCTGATTCCATAAATCTCTCATATTTCCTGGAGAAATTGTGCACTGCAATGCAAAAACTCAGGCAAGACAACTACAGCTGGTATTTGATTTTAATTGATTGATGACATACTCTCACTGGATATGCATATCATATGATAATGCCTCTCTTTACCTACCTGATGTCTAAGTTTAAAAAGAGGAAGCGGCATAACATAAGTTTAGGAGCAGATATCTGTACATGGTGCTTGCTCAGTACAGAATTTTGCACTCATCACCTTTGGCAGAACATTTAGATATGAGTAGTGTGCACAACTTTGAGTTCCTCTCCCAGTATTCTAGAAAATGTAAACTCTTCCCCTTGAAACTGAAACAATTGATTTTGTCACCTGAATACTACATATTGCTGTATTCAACTGATAGATAAAAAAGATATTGCCACATGCTTCCCAGTCTCTCAAGAAGGGAAAGGTCCCTACTAGGGCACCCGCTTCCCTTTAGATGGGAGAATCCTGGATATTTCCTATGGTATTCTTGTGATATTTGCTTTATTTACAGATATATATACAAACAAAGCATAATGATGTCAGATTTCAAAGCAGGCACAGCCTGTATCTGATTACCAGAGAACAGCTGTGACAGTCCCTTCTAGCACACTGTTGACACAACAAATGTACGAAGCTGTGGGTGACTGCCATGGCCATACACTGCTCCCTTGCCTCTCCCCTCTTCCCATTGTGCACTGGCTCTGGCATGAAAAGCCTGGTTTACATTAAACCAGAGTTTCCCATTACACTCAAACCAAGGAACTCTGGTTTAATGAGCCTGACCTCTTAACTGACTTTAAGTTACAGTTTCCTGGTTTCGGAATTTAGAATCCCAGTGCTGAAACCAGCGTGTGACAGGAAGGAAGGAGGGGCATGGCCACAATGTTCATCCACCACTTTGTAAACCATGTTTTTTATGCATCACAATCTGAATTGGATTCACACTAGCAACTTCTGGCTACAAAGCTTCTTTTGTGCATCGTTCATCATGAACTTTGCATGCTGTACTTGGACAACAGTAGACACAGGTTTCTTACTCCAGTAGCAACATGTTTGTCTCATTTGGAGAGATGGCTTGTCTGTTAGTGGCTTTGTAAGTAAAAATAAAAATGCAGATTTGTGAAGAGCAACACGTGTGTGTAATAGACACGTAGATGTGTTTATGCATGTATAAACATCTATTATGCACTGTGGAGAAATACTGTATTTATGTCTGTTTATATTTTGAAGAGGAAATATCTTATGATTGCGACTCTCAGCGGTCAAGGCCTTGTACAACATGGCAAGCCTAGTTAGCAGTACAGCTAGGTGACAGGTTCTGAAAGGGGAGAGAAAGCATGGAGAAAATACTTTTTACAGCATGCACTACAAACTCCTTGTGGTGCCTGTTTCATGTGCACTGGGCCCAAACATGTGTTGCCCAGATCACTATACTAAAGACAGAAGAATATAATAGCTCCTTTAAATGACACTGAATAAAGGAAGGCCAGGAACTGTGACCCCCTTTCCTTTTTCTACAATAGCTGCTCCCTACTTATGGCAATGGGTTGTCTGAAATGGTTCACCGCAAGCAGAAGCTTGCAATTTTCAAAGGCAAGGGTTTGAGGGTGGCACACAAAATCGCAAATTTGGATTGTGGTGAATGAGTGAGACCACAAGCAGGGGGAAAGCAGCTGTTACAAGCAGGGTGGTTGGCTGCACCAGCTCAGAAAGCACAATCCTATATATCTGCTGAGGAGGCCCATGGATTTCAGTGAGGCTGACTTCCACATAAGTGGGATTGCAACCTGAGTTTGTTATGGAGAGTAGCAGGAGATTATATGTGGGACTTCCAATGCTAATGGGTAAAGCAGCAACAGTTAACACAATTGTCTGAAATTCCCTATGTCCAGTTCCTGGATGTTATAAACAATTTCTAAAACTTAGTCTTCTTCTATTAATTTCTACCCTTTCATTCAGGATGGAGACAGATGCTGCATACTGTGAGTGGTCACAACAGATTCTTCACTTACAGTGCCAAGCTGGCTTTGCAACTAGTGGTGCAAACATGCACACCAGCAAGCTGAATATTGGATGAGCAAGTGAGTCAGCCCTTATTATTGCACTCCTCCTCTCATGCTTCAGGTGAATTGTGCGTCTTTCCAAAAGTTCATACATTTATGTTTATAGAGTGAATCTCCTTCATCCTACAGTTTTAAAGCTCTTCCAGCAATTGGGTAAGAGGTGTATTGGTGATGTCAGTGGAACTAGCCAGTACGTGCCCATCGCTGACATAATGCGATCAACATCAGGGAAACAATCAGCTTTTGCTAAGTTCAACCAGAAAGCTTGCCAAAGCCCTGGCAAACTTATTTGACCGAAGATCACACCAGGAAATAAAAATGATGCATTTCTATAGAACACGTCAAGGATGCTGTCAGCCCACCTGTGTATGCTGCATACACAGACCATCCTGTACAATCCTTCATCTGTCTCCACTGCAGACAGGTTTGTCAGGTCCACTGCCAAGATACTATCCATTCACTGGGCTACAAATGCTGTTCTTCGCAAGTCCTGCTATCAGTGAACACTGTTTAGGAAGTGCCAATATTATATGAGTAAAGCTCTGTACAGTACAAATAAATACCAAGCAAAAAGAACTAAGATTCAAACACTGCTGAGGAATGGCATCTGCTTTGTAAAAGACATCCAAATGTTCTGAAGAAATGTTCCCACTGCTCCTTTAATCAGAGCGCATTCCTCCAGCCATCTGGGATATTCATGCAAACCATTCCAACGAAGCCAAAGTAGCGTTGTCATTATGATGGCTCAGAATTTCTTTTTTTTTTAATACCACCAAGGTTGGCTCCTTCTTTCGTGCTTTCTTCACGATGCTCTTCTGGATAATATTTTGCTCAAAATATTCTGAACAACAGTTCCTCTGATCTGTATAATGAAAATGTCAGATGAGGGATTTGGGTCCCCCTTTTTGCAGGGTGCAATATATGCTATGTTAAGGCCTTTAGGAACACACAAAGATATTTTGGGTCATTGTACTGCAAATTGTAGCAACATGTGCCAATGGGTTGGGCTTTGGGGAAAGCTGGGTCTCTGGTTTTCTTCAAGGGCTGTGGTCAGAGCTTGAGTCAGCACCTGGCATTTCTTGGGCAGCTAGTCCTGGCAACCTAGAAGCTTTCTCTTTCTGATTTTCATTCTTTCATATACTCCTGCAGTTCCTGGTTTGTGGACTTCACGTGCAAGTCGATGCATCTTTCTTAAATGAAAGATTAAACAGTCTGTGAGCACCTAGAAAGGAACGCTGTGATCACCAATAGTCAGCATGGATTTCTGAAAAATAAGTCATGTCAGACTAACCTGATCTCGTTTTTTGACAGAATTACAAGCCTGGTAGATGAAGGGAACGCAGTGGATGTAGCCTACCTTGATTTCAGCAAGGCATTTGACAAGGTGCCCCATGATATTCTTGTAAAGAAGCTGGTAAAATGCGGTCTTGACTATGCTACCACTCAGTGGATTTGTAACTGGCTGACTGACCGAACCCAAAGGGTGCTCATCAATGGTTCCTCTTCATCCTGGAGAAGAGTGACTAGTGGGGTGCCACAGGGATCTGTCTTGGGCCCGGTCTTATTCAACATCTTTATCAACGACTTGGATGATGGACTCAAGGGCATCCTGATCAAATTTGCAGATGACACCAAACTGGGAGGGTGCCTGCCTGCCTGCCTGCCTGCCTGCCTGCCTGCTGTTCTCATATGTGAATGTAGAACTTCACCTAGGATGTCCTTGCAGAGCAATCTGGGCAAAGAAAGCAACTGCATTCAAATGTTCTGCAAGTAGAAACCAGGACAGAAACGAGGAATTGTGCCCTGTGGATTTCACAGAACCATAGAGCTGGAGGAGGCCTTGTAGACCATCTGCTCCAACCCTTTGCTCAGTACAGGAAATCCAGGGTACAAGAACCCCCAACAGATGGCTGCCTGTCTCCACAAGGCTGGCCCAAGAAATTTTTCTGCCCAAGGTAGTGCCTCCCTCCATTTCATGTACAAACACCTGCCCTCAGCATCTGCTGCCTGAGGTGGCTTGCTACCTCACTCTGCCTAACGGTAGGACTGAACCTCTGTTTGAAGACCTCTACCGAGGGAGAATTAATGTACCTTAATGTACCTATGACTCATTGCAAATCTATGTGTGTTCTTCAGTTCAAACACAGACTAGAAGCATGGATAAAAATCAAAAGCCTGATAAAGAGGAATAGCCTCCTGTAAACAGAGGTGTCCTTTTATGCTCTGAGTTGTCCTGAAACTAGGTAGAACACTGGAGAATGCCTGGTGGGATTTCAAAGCATGCTTGAGCCTGCCTCTGTAGCCAAGAAGAATTCCATTCCAAGGGGAACTGGGAGAGATGGCACTTTCCAAATTCTGAATAACTTTTGATTGAATCACTTTGAAAATGTAAAGAACAGTGGGAGTTAAAGATTTCCCAGAATGGGGATTTATGAAAAGCAGAAGTTTTTAGCGCAACGTTTACCGTAGAACTTCTGCTTTGTTCAGTAAACAGCTGATGAACTTGACCTGGATTTGAACATCAGATTTTGAAACCCCCTCTGTCTCACAATAGAATTTCCCAGTGTAAGAAAATATGAAACTGTGAGTTTAGTCTTTGTTCATCATAGGAACTGTATCAACTTCAGACATGAAATCATTGGCTGCTTCTCAGAAGTTATCATTAAGCAGAAAAGGGATTTTCAGGTGTGTGTTTGGTATACATGCAAGAGAGCACCACATATACAAAAACCTTAGAATATTTACATGTTAAACACACATCCAAAGCTGTCTTCAATTTTGTGTTCTACTTCAGTTTATTCAGTTTTGTGTTCCAGGTGTACATTGGGAAATAAAACACCTCAGAGCTTTATGCAGGCACCACCAGCATTATCTTCCATGTTTGTATCTCCCAGGTTATGTGGGAAGAACAAAATGACAAAATCCTTTGGCAATATCCAGTCCTTCCATCTTTCATCCATGTTCCTTGGACCTTCTTGTCATATGTTTGGAAGGGCATTTGCAATTCAGTCATGTGCCTGGATCCTTATATAACCATGAGGGTGCAGGCTGTGACCTTTATTATATCTTAAACTTGTGTTATTGTTCTGTTGTTTTATTTCGTTGTATGGTATCTGCTTTAGATTCTGTTATAAAATCAATAAACGCATTAGCGTTCCTCTTTGAACTTGGTGTCCAGTGGTTAAAGTATTTTGAAGGCCTTTGGCATACAATTGGACACAGGTTGATTTTATGATAATTACATCTATGCTCTTGGCCTCTGACCACTGAACAACCATGAGACTATAAAGGCTTTAGAAGGAACTACATCTCAGTGAAACTGTGGAAAGGATTTTGCAGCTCTGCATTCCTTCTAGGATTATCCAGCAGGAGATAAAAACCACATAAAAAGGCATATTTCTTTTATATATGCTGATATATGTAAATGTATTCCAAATAATATTTTGCTCGTTATAATATATAACTCATTTGAAGCTGAGCTATAAAAATCACCATCCAGATGGAACCATAACCCTTAGTTCCTAGCAAAGTCTATAGCAGGGATGGGGAATTTGTGGAACTCCAACTCCTCATCAAACCATAATGGCTCATTGTCAGGGATGATAGGAGTTGTGGTCCAGCACACACTGGAGGCCTAGAGAGTCTTCCTTCTTGCTATCACTATGGATTTTCCTCAGAAGACGTTTAAAGATCTGTAACCATGGATCTGTAACCATGAATACAAGTTCTGAGCCTTCTGAAGAAAGAATTTTCTTAGTTCTTGTCTTCACCCTGTGGAGACATCCTGATCATCATGAGAGAAACAAGAAAAATGCTCAGTATCTTAGAGACTAATTATTGCCATTAAGCCATGATGTCTAAAAAGCCTCATAATATTATGCAGCTCCATTAAATAATAATAATAAATTACTTGATTCCTCTGTGGCAGTTCTCGGAAGACTGCTTTGAAGATTTACTTCTCACTTAATTCATGTCATAGTAAATGATAAAAATGGCCAGCTACATTGCTTTATATCAGCTCCCCACTTCTGTGAGTGTTTGGAAATTCCCTGAGTCCATTTCCTTGTTGGGAGCGGGGGCAGAGAGAGAGAGAGAGAGAAAGAGAGCATTGCAAAGCTTTCAAGTTTTTGTATCGCTAGAAATATACACTAGGAATGGGTGGGTCAGCCTATTTCCGTTCTGTGTCAGTTCTGCATGTGCCTATTGATATTTCTATCTTGTTCTTTGCTGATCTTTTTTCAAAGAACAAAAAATGCATGTTTATATTTTACACATTTTGTATACACTTCATATGCATTTTGTACACGTCCTTCACTTACAATTAAAGATGGGGGATTTCCTGAATCCATTTAAAGAAAAGGAAAAAAAATGCTGTTAAACTGGCCACTTCTCATCCAGTTTGGGTGAGGCTTCTTCTTCTGGCCAGCTGCAAGCCTCAGACTTTCTGAGGATGTGGATATGATAGCAAGCAGATTATCAACTATTAATGCCAGGCCCAGCTCCAGGTTTTTAAGGACCCTGGGCAGGAAGGACATGCTCCGTGGAGGCACCTGACAGCACCATGAGGCTTTCCCAGTGGTGCCTTGGATTCCACCTTAGTAGCCAGCAAATGTGGTGGTGATACTGAGCAGATCACCAGTCCAGCGCAGCATGCCTGTACTCATGAGCAGTGTGCTCTGAATTATGCCAGGGCCAGAATAATTATGACAAAAGTACCTGTGAGCACTTTATTCAGTATCACCACCAATTGCCTTGCACCAGGTTGCCTTGCAACTATAGCAGCAGTGCTATAGTTGGACAGCTGCTGGTGATTGAGTGGCACCGGTGCACTGGAAACAAGAATGGCATACTTAACATGGCAGCATTGGAAACAAATCACAAGCTCAGTATTAAAGATTTCCAAAATAGATAAATTACATTGTCCCTATATTTCTTGGGGAAACTGAACAATCCACAGAAGGGAGGCCTGGAGAAAGCACAATTGTGTCTCACTGGGAATGAGGAAACTACTGCCACGAGTTGAGAGGCTTAGTGAGGGGAAGACTGCTCCTCAGACATTGTGAGGGCCAATCACAATGGGATCAGGAGCTACAGTTTTGCTGAGTAGGGGAAAGATAATGGGCAAGTCATACTCTAAAAGGTTGACCTTTTCCTTCTGATGTGGGCTTTGTTTTGTTTTGTTTCTTGCGGCTCCTTTAAGTCCCCTTCTTTTTCCTATTGACATGGGGTTATGTGTTGCTTGTCTCTCGGCCAGCAACATCCATTCCACCAGCATGCATGGAAAGGGAGCAATTTCCTCAGCAGAGGAAACCTCTTTTATTACTCAGTAGGTAGGCCTCTCTTGGTTCCGATACTTCTTCCTGGTTCACACAATCGGCCATTAGCTGCTGTTGACAGCGTCCCTCAACTGAATCAACTAAAACAGTCAGGAGGGGAAGGAAGGGGATTGCTTGTCTTAAATGCAAGTTGGCAGGTGACTATCAGGCACAGAGTGCTACAGTACAGTGCTATATCGGTTTACGAACAGCCCTGTTAACGAACTATTCAGTTTACGAACTCCGCAAAACCAGAAGTAGGTGCTCCGGTTAGCGAATTTTACCTTGGTCTATGAACGGAAGCCGAATGGTGGAGGGGCTATCATACTCAACCTATCAAGCAAGATGAAATGGTGTATCTGAGATATCCATGTCTGAATCTATCTATATAATTGAATGTTGCAGTTCTTTAGAAGTCACAAGCCTTTCAACTCTGCATGTTATTTTTTTCAGGAATGGGAACTGAGAACCAAAACAAAATGAAATGGAATACATTATTTCTCCAATTTCTAGATTGTAGTTAAAACCAGAAGTGCTGAAGGGATAAAGGAGACAGTAAGAGACCAAGTCTTGTGAAATCCCTACAGGGAGTAGAAGAGAAAGAAGGAATCACCAGGGAGAGAGATTTATTTCAGCTGAGATGTTTGCACCTTGAACAAAACTTTTTAGTGTCACAAATAGCTCCATAGCAGAGGTGGGGACATGGATTGGTAAGCACAACACTGGTAGGATTTTATAGTCATATTTGCAGAAGATCAGTGTAGTACAGGGGTTATAGTGTTGGACAAAGGCCAGGAAGACCTAGGTTGAAATCCCCACTCAGTCATGAATCTCACTGTGTAACGTTGGGCCAGTGTCACTATCTCAACCTAAGTTAACTTGTGGGTATTAAATGGAGGGAGGGAGAATCGTGTGGACCACCTTGCAGAACAGACAAGACAAGGATGCAATTAATAATAATAATAATAATAATAATAATAATAATAATAATGAGGAGGAGGATACAACATAGAAATATAAGGAGAGCCCTCCTGGATGAGATGAACTCCAGCATCTTGTTTCCCACAGTGGCAAACCAGATGCCTATGAGATGAGAGTTTGTTTCTTTAGCATCTATAATTAGCACGGAGAGGGAACTACTTCCCTTCAGGTCTGAATGAACCTTCAAAGGGCCTCTGAACATCAGCTGGTTCAAATCATTGTTTTCTTTCACACAGTGGAGGGATCAAGGCTCTTTCATTTTCGAACTATGTTGCACTTCTTCTAGAGTGACTATACTATATCCAGGTACATTTCACCATGTTGCTATGGCATCCTTTGCTCAAAGGAGGTCTTCTGGTGATCCCAGAATAAAGGATGGGAGGTACAAACACCAATTTGCTGGCAGTGTCTTCAGTGTGAGCACCATTAGGGCAAACAAGCCATATGCAAGGCACATCTGATCTCTTGTACATCTCCCATTCATTCCACTGAAGCTTTCATGAGACAGAGGAGCGAATATTGCACAGAATAACCAAGCTGCATTAGCAATGCAAATATGTTGCTGGTTTCAGGTTGGGTTTTAATAACAAGGCTCTTAACACACCGTTGACAAGACAATGCCAGCCATTTCAGCACCAGGGAATCCATTAAAATGGAAATAAAACCATTCTATCGGAAGTGGTGGGGAGACGGAAAATCCTGTGTTATGTTTAGAAATTACTAGTTAACTTATGCTTTCCTTGGAGCTGTGTAGGGACTAAGTAAAATGTCCACCTTTGAGACTGCTGGATGCTTTTCAGATTAACAGCATTATTTCTTTCAAAAACACTGTCCAGAATTATCTTTGTTTTGCTTTCAGTTTATTAATTCTGCCCCATCTTCTTGCCTGTTTCATCCCCCTAGAGCTCACTACTATCTACCCACTTAGCCTTGTTATATTTCAAATGTTACCAAAACAAACCTATGCGCACAGTCAGTGCCCTTTGTCAGTGTGTGAAAAAAGTATTGCAATAATCTCTGTCCTAGCACAAAACTTACCTACCTAGATATTTATCTATGTTTGTTTTGACGATATGGGGCAACTGCTATCATGTCCCCAAGATTGCTTCAGGCTCTTTGGCACTATGGGGAGCTTTTGGCTGTCTTCTGTAACATTTGCCTTCTTTAAGTTGCTTGAGTCATCTGGGGTAGAGCAGTGTCGGGGTGTATGTGTCATAGGAAGTAGTCTGAGGTGAGCCAGGAGCCATGAACCAGGGCTTAGGAGACAAGCCAGTAGGCAGGACTGGAGAATAAACAGGGATCTAAAAGGCAAACTTTTGGTCAAAGGCACAATCAAGAAAAGCCTCTCCCCTTCCTCTGGGGGGCGGAGTTGCTGGAGGGTATCTGGGATCTCCCTGTGACCCAGCAGTGGGCAGAGGGATGCCGCCCACGTCATCAGGACTCCCAGCCACATCACATCCCCCAGCTGACCAATCAGGTTAGCCAGGGGGCGTGGCCACTTGCCATTTAAACCGCAGCACTGCTGGAGGGGGTGGCCTCATTTCGCCTCCTCGTCATAAGCCTTGTTTATGGGAGGGGAGGTTGTTGCCTCCGCCTGACCCTCCTCGCTAAGGGTATCCCCTTAAAGGGATCCAGGGTTGTGGATCCTGTCCGAAGCCTGGGCGTGGGCTAGGACCATGCCACGACCCCATCGGGTACCCTGGGGGTGCTCTTAATTGATGTATATCATAGGGCTCCCCCTACCGGTGGTTGACCCTTAAGAGACTTCCTGCGGACATGCAGGAGTCAGGATATAGTCTGTTTTCACCCAATGCCTAAGCCAAACCGCTCACACCTAAAACCAATAAAGTTGTGGCCTAATTTATCCCATTAACCCAAAATATTTGTGTCCCTGTGTTTATTATCTAAGGGAACTACGGGGGCCCGGGACCTCGCCACGCAAAGAGAGTCGAGGCCGAAGGACAAACCAGTAGGCAGTCTCAAGGAACAACACAGAAGTCAGGACCAAAGAACAGCCAATGATACAAGAATACGCCAGAGTTTGGGATGACCAGGTTGCTCAAGAAAGGCTCGACTGGAAATGACAACCCTTGTATATCCCTTCCTGTCCAAGAGACCAGCCTGGAAAGATGGAGTCAGTCCAAAGCCTGAGGGCACTTCATTAAGGTCCCCCACCTCTCAGGCCAGGATCAAGAGAAGGGACACCTTACTATGCCTAGTCACATTTTCAATGTTAAAAATGATGAAATTACTACTTGTATTGATAACAAAAGGTGCTTCATTCCAATGGGTACATCTTAGGCAAAATGATTTGGAGCATAGGAACCTGCCTTAGTATTCTTTACACTGACAGGCAGCCTGGCTCTCCAGGGTTTCAGATGAGGGTCTTTCTCAACCTTACCTGGAGATGCCACAGATTGAACCTGGCACCTCCTACATGCCAAGCAAATGCTCCACTAATTGTCCATTCCAGTGCACATATATTATAATGATACAACACTGATTCTCTACATGTTCCTGACAATTCTCACCAGAGATGGATACAAGTCAGTGCCAGTGATGCCAATAAGGTGTAATGTCCTTCTCATCATAGATAGTTTGCATACAGCATTTCAGTGAATATCCTATATGAATAATATAATACTTTGTAGTCTTATATACAGAATGGGAGGAAAACTTTTAATTTCATTTCCCCCCGGATTTGTATATATACCTCCCCTCAAAATGAAACATCTGTAAGAGAAGAGAATCCCTTAGCAGCCAGCTTTTATGTGTTGCACTAAATTAAATCTCCCTGTTGCATCCAGTCAATAAAAGGTCCTTCAATTTGTGGAGGGCAGGTGATTCAAAACAAAAGTCCTTGACTGAAGTGTCATGCGTAGAACCACTAATAGTATTCTGTAACATTCAGCATAATGTATAGTATTATGTACAACAACAAACAAAGATATGACTAAAAGTCTTCTCTGGGCCAAGGCTTCCTTAAAAAAAACAACCCTTCACATACTTTACTTTTCAAGTGCATTTTTAACTGTTTGAATCATTTCTCTGTGTTGTATTTTCTGGACTATTTTGTTCTTCTGTCCCAAAGCTCTTTAAAAAAAAAAATAATCAAAGATTTCTTTCTTTCTTTCTTTCTTTCTTTCTTTCTTTCTTTCTTTCTTTCTTTCTTGTCCTGCCAAATTAGCTGTGCTACCATGGAGATGTGGCATCAGCAACCCTTGTTTGTTTTATATCATGCTCCCCCCCCCAGCGGAGTTTCACAAGGGTTTTCTCTTAGAACTTGACTGCATGAAGAAAATGATGAAATACCAAATGCCAACAATGTTACACCATTGGCCTATTTGATAAGCACATACAAATGAAATCAAATTTTCCAGCCTCCTGGAATATGGCCTGGTATATTTTTTCCAATAGGCCTGTCCATTTGTTTGTGACTTAGCAGCACATCAGTGCATCAATTTACAAACCTAACATTTAAAAAAGGGAATGCAAAGTGCACATGACGGAGCACTAGAAGAAGGTTCTGAAAGTGTGGTGGTCTAGGGATCCCCAGAGGTTTGTGTACTTGGTTCAGGTGGTCTGTCTGCAGTGGGCCTGTGGATTTGTGGTTGCATTCATAGGAGCCAGCTCCTAGGGGCCAAGGTTCCTTCAGTGCCCCCAATAAATATTTGAGGGAGCCACCCCCCCCAAAAAAGTTGATAGGCATTGCCTTTCAAATGGTGTGCATGTACCACATCTTGTGATCGATTATTCAGGGTGGGGCTTACTTGCCCCCAATATTTTATTCAAGTTGGCACCTCTGATTGCATTAGATATTCACGTTGATTTTTAATTGTATTCTTATTGCTTCTTTTATTTATTATATTGTATTTTATTATATTGCAATTTTAATTATATGGAATTCAATCTGGGATGGGGGTTATGCATACTCAGCCAATTGATGATTAGGGATGTGCACTCATTTTGTAGCAAATGAAAAATCAGACCAAGATGGCCTTATTCTGTTCAATATTCATTCATTCCGAAAGGAATGTCATGAGTAATGAATGAGCATGATTGAGTTTCTTTTTTATTTATTTATTCCACTCACTGTTTCAGGAGGGAGGCTCCCCTTTCTCCAGAGGCAGCTGATTTTGGTGGACATTTTTCCAATAATGTCCTGAACATTGCATAATTGGAGGCAGGGGGTGTGTGAGGTGGGGAATGGCAGCTGCCATGGGGAGGCACCATTTTCCCCAGAATGCCTTGAAATAATGCAACACCCATAGCATTTTGGGAGGAAAATGACAGTGATTGAGATGTAAAATAAGTAAAAGATTAAAAAGTAAGAAAATGAATATGAGAAATGAAATGATATGTGAATTTAATGGATGACAAAGAAAACAAATAATATTTTATTGAACGAATAGCAAACGAATGAGGTGACAAAACAAAGAATGACAAAACAGTTTCATCTGGAATCGTTTGGTGGTATAACCATGAGCAGAGCACAGCACGAAAGTGGTTCTGCACCTAAAGTATACAGTTAAAAAAGCTGACTGAAACAAAAACAACCAATCCTACCATTTGCTTTTCTGGCTACTGGCCTCAAAGGAGTGTTTTTAAAAGCCAAGCTATGCCTGCCTCCCCTTTCCTGAAGTGTTTTGGAGTTTCCTACATGGAAGCTATTCTGATAAGAAGATGTAATAAATTTGCTATGTGAGGAACAGCGCTTCAGAAGAGCTAGCCCTGCAGAGGTTTGGTCTGGCAGAGAATCCCGAGGACCAGGCGGTTGGTGGCTCCTTGTGATCATCCTTCACTATAGATGAAGTATATTTTAAGGAGGAGTAGACAGTGAAGAAATGTTGGACTTTATGCTACTCAACAGCAACATCTACAGGCCAGATAGGACCAGGACTGCTGTGTCTCAAAGGAAGTTCATTTCAGCCCCAGCCATTAGGTGGCTGTGCTGAGGCACACCAGAGCACTGAGGAGTGGTTGGCTGTGTTTGTGTGGAGAAGAAGTCTAGATTTGGATAGATATTTGAATAAAACCAATTCTACGAATCATAGGGAGGAGCAAAAAGAAACAAAGAGGGCATTGAAACACAACCCTTGGCCACTAAAAATGTTATTTAGATCTCCCTTCCACCCTCCCTTTAGCTTCCACCAAATCGTGCCTACAAATGTTCATGTTTGAACTTAAAAATGAGGAACTTTTCGTTTTTCCCTCTTTCAAAAACCCAAAGGCGATACAGTTATTACTGCACCCAATATCAGCAGAGATGTAGTATATTTCTGTTCAGATGACAGCAACTACTTCTAAACATGTGTTTCTACATATAAAATGGGCAACGCTGATTTTAAGCAAATCTGTGCCCTCTTTTTTATTTTGGTGATGGATTTCCTCATTTGTTGGCAGTGTGTAGGAGGGCAGCAACGTAAACTGCATGTCTTGGACTAATGCGCAGATTAGAATGCAATTATCCTTTGGATTTCACCCTTCTTTGAATGTTTTGATGCAGTTCTCAGCTTTAAAAAGTACCAAAATTCCATATAAAATGTGCGTTTTAGCATAAACTATACTTTAAAATGTTCATCATGTGAGAAATTGATGTTCAAAAATAATATTTAAATTTTCTTGCATGTTTTTTTTTATAAAAAATGCCTCACCTTTTAAATGCTGAAACAGGCAAGACGGACTTTACGTACAAACACATAGGACACTGATCAGGGACAGACGGTTCTGCCTATACCTACAGGCAGTACAAAAAAGCTAAAACATTATTAATAAAGGAATGGAAAATAATCAAATCAAATGCCAGAGAGCCAGCAAGTCCAGTTTCTAAACAACAAAATTTGTACCTTAATCCCAAGAAATGGCTCCTTGCAAAGAGCCATTGTTTCTACCATGCAAAACCAAGCTGTTCATGCAGTACTACTTTAATTAAGATTTAAATCTCTTCTGAGATGGAAACCCCCTGCTGCATTCCATCGGCAAAATACATTTCTAGCACGTTTAATAAAGTGCATGCAGATTGCCAGTGGCAATGAGGTGGAAATGACTAGGCGTCATTTAATCATCCCATATTTACTATGGCGTGGCAGATAAAAATGCAAACTTTCAGGCTGAGAATATGTGGTTGGATGGAATAGCTTTGCTTTCAAGGGGACCATATGGTTCTCTGCAACTGCAATTGCAAGTATAAAATGAAGATAATCTCCCTCAAGGTGTGGCTGGCAGCCTTTGCTCTCCTATATTGCAAGGGCAGCTGGGCAAACTCCAGCAAGTGTTCAAAGGCTTCCAGGGAGATGTAGTCAGTGCCAGATACACACACACACACACACACGTTCATTCCATTGCACAGCAGGGATCTATAGCAACATAAACAGAAAGACCATGTTCACTTCATTGGCGTTATTAATTTTCAATAAGGGAAAAGAAATAAAACCGTCTGTAAGTGTTCTCGAGCAGTTAATTTGCAACCTGAATGAAGTTGTCCACTGGGAATGGTCACTCAGCTTTTATCTTGTATGCATTTGGTCTGGGAAGAGGAATGTGGTCCCAGTTATTCATTCACTCCGACTTTTTGTCTCACCTTTCAGCTAAAATATCCCAATTGTGCCAAAATTTCTGTTTTCTTGTAATGGACCTGGATACATGTGTGTGTTTGCATGTGCTATTACCGTATTGTTCCGTGTATAAGACTAGGTTTTTCCCCTTTAAAAGAATGTCAAAAATTAGGGGGTGTCTTATACACGGATACATCTCCCCCCATTTTCTTAAATCTGAGTCCCCCCAAATAGGGGGCATCTTATACATGGGGGCATCTTATAGAGGGGGAAATACGGTATTACTTTTTTTGTATCATGCTTAAACTAAACTCTTCACAGTGGATTTTAAAGCATGATGCTGCTGGATGTTTTTGGGACAGCCATAACATAAAAAATGACAAATATTGAAGGATTTGAGATACATCATCCACTGCCATATAAGCCTACTCGGAAGTAAGCCCCATTGATTCCTAGGTAAGTGGATTGCAGTGGAAGTAAAGAAGAGAGGGAGAAGGGAGCTGAAAGGGACAAAAAGAGAGTCTGGAAATAGGTGAGGCAGTGTAAAATAGATAAAGCACAGCTTCTTGATGGTGGACAATTATTGCCAAGTGATTGATGTTTTTCCCTCTCTTTTTGTAAAAAAACAAAATAAAAATTAATCTGCAGGAGGATTTAGGGACTAGCTGATTACTGGTTCCACCCCATCCCTTCAGTTGATCTGCAGGCTCCAGAGCGGAGGATACCCTTTTGCTCATCTGACAAAGCAGTCTCAGCCTCTAAGCCATAAAAGCTCATGTCACAATTGATTTGTTAGTCCCTTTTTGGTGTTGTTGTTTTGGTACAACAAACGAGCGCAGCTATCCATCTGGAAGCTGTCCGCACCCTTCTCCAGCCAATTTCGGCCCATGCGTTTACAATTAGTTTACATGGCCCTTCCCTCCCTTCCCTCATCCATCCACCATTCCGGTGGCCTTGATTCATGAGTTGCCCTCACTCCCACTGCCTGTCAGCCCCATGGCCTGTTAAACTCCTAATGTAACTCCACACCTTTGATCTAAATTCCTCCTGACTTCTTTCACCACTTGCTACAGCTTCCTACCAAGGTCTCACGTTGCCCTTCTCAGTAGCAAAATGCCCCTCCAAGATGCTTAAGAGGTCTGTGAGTGAAGGAGACACATGGGGAAAATACTCACCTTCCCACTGCGGGACTCAGGGGTGGGGAAGAATCCTGGGAAAGAAGTCCCTGCCGCTGACCCAGGGGGTGGGATTGCTAATTTACCTCACTTCCATGAAGAGATGATGGCTTCCGCAGAGATGGCCACAACTCACAGCTGTCACTGGGGCCTTTCTAAAGCCAAGAGGGTCCCACTGCCCTCAAACACTTGTGAAAGATACCCCTCAGTTTCTGAGCAATAACTTTTGCCGCTGGATGCTGTTTGGACAACCATAAAATCGAAAATGACAAAATCTTGAAGGATTTGAGGTCCATCAACCACTGAAGTGCGCAATGATAATTACAGATATTCAGCTCTGTTGAGATTTCAGTCTATCAACATACACACACAGAGAGAACAGAATTAACTTATTGTGTCATGTAAACAATTCCTCTTTTCCTTTTTAAAAATCTTTGCCAAGAAGAGGGGTTTACCCCACGGAAGAGTGCTTCATGCAGTCTTTGGTTGAGCGTAGCCAGGTTCACAAACGGCTAATTTGGGAGTGCTTGGACTCCTGTTGTTAATCCAAGAGCCAATTCATTGGTAGGGAGCTTTTCATGCAATTACACTGCTCATGTTGAGGACCATACAGCTATTTCTGTGGGCAGGAGGCACACAAATAAACAATAATTTCTCTCCGTGGAAGCAACTGTGCGCCAGGCTTCCCTAACCTGCTGCCTTCCCGATCGCAATTCCCACCAGCAATTCCCACCAGCCCCAAATCGCATGGCTAATGGTAAAAGATTATGGGAGTTCTAGTTCAGTAACATCTGCAGGACCCCAATTTGGGGTACTTTTTGAGTCACTTCCTTCAATGTTCCTTTCCTTTTACCTGTTAGGGGGCATGGCTAGAGGGCCTTCTCGTATTGGGGATGATGGACTGCAGCAGGGAGAGGTAGCAGGATGCTTTCCTCAGTGTGGCTTAGCCTGACCCTTCATGCCGAATTGCTTCCTGGGAGATATCTTAGGCAGGAAGGGTGATGGACACCTGGCATGACTCTACTCTGAGGGCAACAAGTGCATTCATGCACAGTGAGCTTCCATCTCTAGATGCATTTGTCTCCAGATGAACAAGTACCTCAGAAAGAACTGGGTGAAGCACTCAGTTGCAGATCAGTGTGAGTGAGAGACTGAAAATATGGATTAGCTTTTACAGTATACATGTGTAAGGAAATGCCATCCTTATGATGAGTGGGATACATGTGGAGGAACTGTCTGCATCTTGCAGGGATCAGTAGGCAGGAATACAAGATTTTAAATGTAGGATACATTTTGTAGAAATTTAATGCCTTACTAAACAAGCCATTTGTTTTAGCAAAAAATTGAGGAAGGAGGTGTGAAATGGGACGATGGTGATTTATATCCTGACTTTTTCCCTGACAGGAACAGGAATAAAGATGTTATTCCATTCAGAGAGAGGGCAGGAAATATTACCATCACTCTGATTTGGCTTAGGGCTCATCCACACTTCTGCTTGCCCTGTGCCTAGAAAGCAGGGACTGAGTGGTTTTGCCTTTGCCCCACCATTTCCCCCCAGAAAAACTGCTCTTTAGTGATAAATTAGAACAAATGGCAATCGGTGGAAAAACTGATTGCCATTTGCTCCAATTTCCCAGGGAGAAGTGGCAGGGCAAATGGAATTGTGGATAAGCGCTGAGTGATGTCATCATAGAGTCCACTCTGACTATATGGTCCCATGATGCCAACACACTTGTGTCATGGTCCGTGATGGGCAGGATCTCATAGCCACCCAAAAGAAGGAAGAACTTTGTAAGGAAAGAAAATGACCAGGTGGTATAAACATTTCACACTTTTGGCTCAGCTGGGGCCCCCAGAGGATTCAAAATGACTGGAAGGCATCAGCAATTGAAATAATGTGTGGGAGCATTGGGAGGGGGAGGATTCAGACTATACAGTGCAAAATATATAACATGTGGAATAAATCTTGTTTTCTGTTTTTGCTTGGTCTTTGAACGGCATATTCTACACCATTTAGGTTGCTATCAGTTACTGTGCAACAATCAAACAATGCACAACTGGGATATTCCTAAGGCAAAACACCACCCATCTACCCTCCATTGTTCTATCAGGGCCCAAAGTCACAGTAGCTTACTGCTATAAATGTGCTCCATTTTCACACAAAGTTGATGGCGATTCAGTGCATGGCACATTTCATAATACTCTCTGTGAGAATAATAGTAACTGGACATGCCTTCATGGGAAAAGCATGTTGCCAAATGAAATAATATTTCAAAGGGATTTGCCACCCGTGTGACTGCATTGTCACATATTTAATAAACTCTCATTTCTCATCTACTGTAGACAATGGTGGCAATGGTACTATTTTATATTGTTTTGTCTGGTGTTTGATTTATTATACATTTATTGTATTTTTTGGTATTAATATGTTGTTCAACAATGTGAGGACTATAGCATAGCATAACATATGATGGCTATAATCCATCCAAATCACCATGTTTTGATCAAAGGTGAACAAATGGGTACAAAACTTGATTTAAGGGCTGTTCATTTTTAATGTGCTCCACCCAAAAACTGCAAGAAATTTTGCAGAGAACTTTTAAGTCCGAAGCCTAGGGCATTTGTTCCCACAAAAATAAAAATCAGAGGTGGTAGCATAGTTCACATCAGGTTGCAATGGTGAAGATGATGATGATGATGAAGAAATATTTTCTATCCTACCTCTTCCCACAGTTTACCTCACCGCTTGTGTGCTAGGAACACTACTTCATGTAGAGAGGAGGTCTTCATCTGGCCTCATGACTCAAAATCAAAACAGCCATTTTGGTTAAACCTAGCCATTTTACAGCTCTTTCCTGCTAGGGGATATTGATTAAAAAGCACAAAGCAGTTGCGCTTAGTGGTAATTATTGAGGTCACTGTTCCTGCCTTCTTAAAATAAGAACAAACCTCCCAAATCTCTATTCATATTCCCCCTTGACTTTTGAGACGTAATTGCCCATCGCTCAATGTAAGTTCATTAGCCAATTCACCTAACCCCTTGAGAAAGCAATTTCATCTGGAATGGCTGATTTGTACACCTTCAGCCCCCTCGCCCTCCCCCAAATTAGGTCTGTTTTTCTTCCACAGCTGTACAGATAATAATTATGCTGTGCCCATTAAGGCAGGCTCTGCTACAAATGATATGAAGAACCTCATACAAAAGAAGCGAATTTGCACCTATTCTGTCCTTTCAGCCATTATCTTCTGTTGTACACCTGGCCGGATGTTTGTTTAATGGGACTGTGACAAAATGACCCTGAGTCATCAAGCACTCTTTTTAAATGTTACTTAGGGGGCAATGACTTGGTCGCAAACTCATATAAGAGTCCCAAGAGGCCCTCAAGAGGGGGCCACTGTGTTTCGGGGGGGGGGGACGGACATTTGGAGAGTAGAAAAACAGGGGCAGAAAAAGAGTTCAGCGTCTGCATCCCGCTTGCCACATTCAGTGTGGTGTAGTGGTTAAGAGCGGTAGTCTCGTCATCTGGGGAACCAGGTTCGCTTCTCCGCTCCTCCACATGCAGCTGCTGGGTGACCTTGGGCTAGTCACACTTCTTTGAAGTCTCTCAGCCCTACTCACCTCACAGAGTGTTTGTTGTGGGGAGGAAGGGAAAGGAGAATGTTAGCCGCTTTGAGACTCCTTCGGGTAGTGATAAAGCGGGATATCAAATCCATTCTGAATTAGTGGGCATTACTGGCCATTTAAACACCAACATTCCTGAATGGTACGGCCCTGACAGGTACTGCCTCCCTCCTAGCATCAGGTCTCTCCCTTGGGTGGGTGACCAGTTACCAAATACAGCCAGTCACTACTATGCCTCAGGCTTCTGCTGAGTGCAACCACCCTCCCCTCAAATGAAGCTACAGTGGTACCTTGGTTGTCGAACTTAATCCATTCTGGGATTCCATTCGACTCCTGGAACCATTCAAAAACCAAGGCATGGCTTCCAATTGGCAGCAGGAGCTTCTGCACTTAATCGGAAGCCACGGAAGCAGCGTTGGACGTTCGGCTTCCAAAAAACGTTCGCAAACCGGAACACTTACTTTCCGGGTTTGCTGCATTCGGGAGCCAAGCAGTTCGACAGCCAAGGTACCACTGTATATGAAAATGGAATGGCCCACATAAACAAAAAGCCAGAGCAGTTAGATCATTTTTTAAAATGACAATAATGTGGTGTAATGAAAGCAAGGATAAAGCAGACATTTTTGTCAGTCCGAAGCAAAACAAGGCATTGTAACCTGGATATTTGCTTTGGCTTATCCCATATGCTTGTCGGTAGGAAATGGGCTTACTTTTATGACTGAAATTGTTTTAAACTCTTTTAAATGTTGTGTTTTAATAACGTAACCCTGCCTTGGGCAGGGTCGCAAGTCACAAATGAATAAATAAATAAATAATGAATAAGTGAATAAATAAATCTTTTAACTTGATCCGCTGTAGTTGCAAATTTGAAACTCCAAAATTCTGACAGTCTCTTGCAAACCTTGGGTTTAAACTGCCGAGTGCGATTTCATGCAATTGTAAAGCAAAAGTAACACCAACCAGGAAGCTGTTCAGGCTTATCAGAAGATCAAACTGGCAGGCTTACTCGGCTCTACTTAGGCATTCTAAAGATTTCATTCATTCATGTACCATATGCAAATCTATGTAATGGAGAGGTTTGGAAGCCTATTCGGCCAAGAGGGTTACATGCCAGTGGGTGGGGTCTCTGCTGGTGGACAGCACGTGTGCTGCCACACACATTTACACATAAAAATATACACAAACATGTGTCCTCCTTGTCACAAGCACACTTCCCCTTTCACCTTCTTCACATACTACCTTATCCATTAGAAACAACACTCCCTGTAGCCTGCCAAACAGCTGCTACATAGGTAGGGCTGCATGGTGATGAGAAGGTATTGTACAGTATTTTATTATTCTTCCCATTTCATAGATGTAATGGCTGAGGCTGATAAGTGACACCCAAGGTCGCTGGAAGCCATACTACATGAGACTTAAGAGATCCTTGGAGATGCTTGACTGACTTTGTGCTTTGTGATATGTCTCGTTTTACTTTAAAGTGTGTCCTTTGGTGAAGCGGGTGTGTGTGTTGCTTTTTGAGTCCAGACCCCTCTGTGCTAAACTTCATTCACATTTCAGGTTCTGAGTTTTCCTCCTAGAATGCAGATTTCACAATTCCTTTTGGAGGAAAGGAAAGCAAGAAAACATTCTGTGCCTCAAATGCTTCCTCCGTCATCGAGTGCGCATGATGTCAGCGCACTTCTGCGAATTGCTGCACTCTGTTGGTTCTTGCTCGGAATGCTGGAACCATTCCACAGTGCGTATAATTCTGCAGTTACAACATTTGGGAGCTCGAAGACGTACCTGCCAGTGTGTTTTCTGATACACATCAATGGTGCGTGCCTAAATCATTCCTTGACGGGTGTTATCTCAGGTGTTATCTTTTGACTGAGTTATGACACACGGCACAGCTGCCCACTGAATCTGCTCCAGTCAGAAGGTTCCCTGGGCCGATGGCAAATTGCGATACCTCGCCGAGCAGCAGAAAGGAAGCCACATGCCTCGAAACCACACATTCCTTCCAAATGATCCCACTTTTGTTTTAATAGGGTTGAGTAACATTCTTTTGCAAAGGAGACAATGCTACTTTGAAACATGTACGATGGAACGGGGCGGGCGGGGGAGGGGAGAATGAAAAGTGTTCAGGACACTTCCTTGTGACTAAGGAGCAAGTACAGAGAAGGTTGCCCTGACAAGTCAGCACTAATTAAGCAAAGCAGTCAGCTTTGGCTTCAGCACAAAATGTTGATTTTCACTGACAGGCTGCTTCTCAAAAGCTGGTCGCGTCTTGTGCAGAACAGAGGAGAGAAATAAACAAAGTCTGCATCCCAGCACAAACTGTATTCTGGCAGTAAGGGCTAGCTGGTTGAAGAACAGACAATCACAGGGTGGACAGAAGCAGGCAACAGTCCACATACCACGTATTAGAGTTGCCTGTGCTTTTTCTAGCCCCTGTTCCTGGGTTTTGCAAAGCCAAGTTATCAGGCTTATCTCCATGCTGTGAAATGTTTCACACACTGATTTTTGTATAGCAAGTTGCTGCTTAGGGCATAGGACTAGGCCATGCCAGTTGCTTCTGGTAATTGGCAAACCTACCAAATATATTCCGCGAGACATGGCCATGTGAGCTGCAGGCCTAACTTTATCAAACCCCCCCCCCGCTACATTTCTGTCTCATTTTTTGCAGAGATAGGATCAAAAACATGAGGACAGCATAGTCCAGAGGTTCATGAACCAGAAGATAACCAATGCAGTATTCATTTCCTTTACCAAATATCATGATTTCTAAAACACACATCTGAGGACTTGGGCGTATCACTAGTAAATGAAGTTAATAAGTTGTAATTGTAGGGGGGTTGGATTCTGAGGCGTGTTTATTATTTAGAACTCAGAACACCTAGTTGCATGCCCAGGCTCCACATCCCCACCACCCCTTGACTGCATAAGATGAACAGACACAACACAGCTTAATTGGGTCAAATAAAGTCACAACTTTATTGATTACATGTGTACAAAATTTGGCAAAAGCATTGGGCATAACCATTGACTTCTGATCTGCCTGCAGGAAGTGAATCAGGGTCAGCCTGGCAGTGGGGGAGTCCTATGACTTACACCAAACAGGGGGACTCCCCCAGGGATTGCCACCTTGAAGAAGAAGAGGAGGAGGAGGAGGAGGAGGAGGAGGAGGAGGAGTTTGGATTTGATATCCCACTTTATCACTACCCTAAGGAGTCTCAAAGCGGCTAACAATCTCCTTCCTCCCCGACAACAAACATTCTGTGAGGTGAGTGGGGCTGAGAGACTTCAGAGAAGTGTGACTGGCCCAAGGTCACCCAGCAGCTGCATGTGGAGGAGCAGAGACCCGAACCCGGTTCCCCAGATTACGAGTCTACTGCTCTTAACCACTACACCACACTGGCTCACAGGAATGCTGTGGCCCAAGCTCCTGCCTGGCCATATGGACAGAAGTCACTCCTCCTGGTTCCCTTTAATGGGATGCCCTATCTTTTGGAGAGGCAGGCAGACACTACAACCTCTCCTACATTTTCTTCTGCCCTGAAAGTGTTCAGGGGCCTTTATGGTGGGAAAAGCCATGGGAGGGAGATTTGGAACAGGGAAGCAGCAAATGAGAAAAGAGCTATGCCCTCTCATAACGCCACCCCACCCTACTCCAGTCTCAATTCCCCCTCCAGAAACTGTGCTTTAAAAAAAAGAAAAGCATTGAGATTAACAAAACATTTGTGTCCATGCATTAACCGCTACATGCTTTCCATTGCTGTAAATTATAAGCAGGATCATAGTAACAAAACTTCCCAACGGACATGAGTTCTACTCTAGATGTGTTCAGGTACACATTCAATGACCTTTAACTCAACACTGACCCATAATGAACAATGACTGCAGAGAAGCCTCTCCTTTCTACCCTTGAAGCTTTCTGAAAATCTGCCCAACCTTGGACAAACACACTTCTGCAATTGCTCATCTGTGTCAATTTTCCAAATATTATCCAAAGCCTACATCCGTTATCAACAGTCATGCTACAACAGGACACACTTATTTCCAGTATTGCTATAGGAGAATTTGGAGAGAGAGAGAGAGAGAGAGAGAACGAGAAGCAGGGGAAACCCCCATCTGCTAGCTCTCAGAGAATAAACAGACTGTTTTCCCATTCCATCACTGTTTATGTTGCGGAAATATTAGAGGGCCCATTTCCAGTCCATGGGCCGGTGTGTTTACTCACTGCAAGGGAGTGTGGTGGCAGGCAAGGAAGCATGACCTGGTGATCTAAAGTGTTAACTTCTGTCATTAACTTCTACATTTTGGGCTGTCAGATGAAGGCACAAATCCCAGGAGACAGTGAAAGCTCCCCCCCCCTTCCATCCATCCGGTTCTGCTGTGGAATGTGCTGTTGATCATCAGAGTTCTTTTGGGGAGGCTGATTGTTCCTCTAGCAGACCCTTAGCTTAAACACTTAACTGGCAGATGCAGAAGAGGGCCAACATTTGCTGTCCCTTTTCTTGTAAGTTTCTCTCAATAACAACAACAAAACACCTAGGGAACAGAACCTTACTGGTTCTTGTGCCTCATTTTACCTTGTTTAACTGATATTATTGTACTCTTTCTCTCTCTCTCTCTTGTCTTGCATTTGTTCTTTAGTTTGTGCGTTTGAAAAAGCAAAGCAAACTCTGAAGATAAAATATATGAATCAGCTCCCAGGCCCCCACTTCTCAATGTCACAGCCAAAAAAAAAAGGGCAGGACTACGCATACTTGTTGTCTTTCTGTCCTGCTCTTCTTCTTTCTGAGCCTGTGGAAGTGACCATGGAGACCAAACGAGAGGATGGGATGACTCACAATAACTCCAGCGGGAGGAGATTCTTCTTTCCTTCTTTTTTTTTTTTTGCACTTTTCAGGGGTGGCTTTTGACTCCTCTAGTCCAGCATCTGACCAAACTGCGGGAGGCAGTGGAAGACAGGAGTGCCTGGCATGCTCTGGTCCATGGGGTCACGAAGAGTCTGACATGACTAAATGACTAAACAACAACAACAACAACAACAGTCCAGCATCACTCACCAGCCACAACAGCAATATCCAGGGTTGCTTCAGGATACCTTGGGAACAAGGGTATGTTCACATTAGTGGCTTAAAACAGTGAGATCCTTTCTTCCTGTGCAAGACCTTTTTTTGTTGTTTCTGTGCTCCTGTAACCCCCCAAAAAACATTTACAGCCCCTTGTAGATTTATAGACCACTTTTTAAGGGGAGGGGGAGGAGCCTCCCAAGGCAGTTTGCAAACCGTGATCAGTTAATATTATTTTAGACTGAATATTAAAACCATTTTAAACATTTGACACACCCATTTCCGTCAAAGTATTATTAAAAGTCAGCATCAACCGTACAGTAATAAGAACCCAGCATAAGTTATAGTCAGTACTAAAGACCAGAGTAGAAAGTACTGACAGATAAGGCTTGTCTGATCTCACTTGGGATTGAATTCCACAGCTGTGGGGCACAGAAAAGACCTTGATCTATTCCCCACCAACTGTATTGTTCTAACAGATGGGTATCTTAACAGGGCTTCCAAGGAGATCTTGAGTTATGGGCAGAAGTGCATTTTTGGGTCCCTGAAGCTGTCATAGGGCCCCCTTTGCAACAGCAACAAGGTCTAGGTAGCCACTGTTATCTTCTTCAAGAGGTTTGTTTGAGATTAGAGGTCCTGAAGCTTAAGCTTCATTATTTTCATAGTAGATCCATCCCTGGGGCAGATAGCTATGAGTGCAGGTGGTCCTTAAGGTAAAGCTATCCCTGAACCATTCAGGGTTTAAAATGTCATCAGGAGTCCTCAGAATTGGGCCCAGAAATGCAATGGCAACCCCTGCAATTGGTACAATGTTCTGACTGCCTAGCTTCCAACCAGTAACTGAGTGGCAGCATTTTGTAATAACTGAAGTTTCTGAACAGTCTTCAAAGGCAGCTCTACATGGTGTGTGTTATGGTGACTAGATGGCACTAGTCACATTGCATGGGTAAGTGACACAAGGCCCAAGATAGGGTCACAACTGGTGTACCAGCCTAAGCTTATAAATAGTATCCATGGCCTCCACTATCACCTGATCATCCCCAGTTGGTGCCCTAAGCTGTGAACTTTGTCCTTTGTGGTAAATGCAACCCCATCTAAGACTGGCTGCAAACCTTCATCCAGAGTTGTCAGTTTCCCACTTACACCACCACTCCCTTACTTATGTATTTAATGTGTACCTAATGCACTGACAATTTAATGTGTTCTCAGCAGTCTGTTCCTATATAAAAGTTCACAACCTTTTCTTTTTAAGATGGGATGACCAGAACCACATATAATATTCTAAATAGATTTTGGCACTGCATGTGCAGCCGTTTTTCCCCCATTCCGTCTTTTAATCGTGCCTTACATTGAACTGGATTTTGCTTCAGCGTGCTGACATAGCCAGTGTACTTTCTAATGAACTTGTACCATGATATCTTTCATGGATAGGTATAGGCAAGGGAAGGGAAGATGTTTCCTGGATCACTGTCTAATGTCCAGTGGGCTGCGACATTAGCAATATATGATTCTTCTGAACATTGCATGAATTCATAGGCAGCACTCTGCTTAGGGTCAACTCTATAGCTGGAAGCAGACATTACAACAAACTCATGGTCAGATTCCCTTGCCCAGAACATGAGTTTATGCAGTAGTGTACCTCTTGTGAATGGAAGCTTCTTTGGTCCAGCAGAGGCTTCCATCAGTGAACTGGGAGGAAGGTGGTTTTGCTGATGCCGCTTCCTCCTGAAGCCCTTGTGCCAAAGGACTCTCCCAAAGGGTCCCCTAACCATCTGGAGCAGTTTTGGGGGCTTCACAGAGGACTGTGGGGGGGGGAAGGATCAGTAAAAATACCTTCCAGTTTCATTTATTTTGTGCATTAATCACCCACCCATCACCAGCAGGTCCCAAAGCAGGTTACCCAATAATAAAATAATAAAATATAATACCTAAATAACTGAAATAGCCCAAATCACTCCATTGTATGAAGGACTTTCATTGACTGAGGCCTCTGCTGGACTGCAGAGCCTTCGATCTGTGCAAGGGACACCTCTTCTCAACAGCAATTTCCCTACCGCTTCTCTACATTATTGGCTGTCACTGGTAAGAGTGGGAAAGTGAAGTGTCATGACTCCAGAACACTAAGAAAGTTCACGATGCATTTGGGGTTGGTGGAGCAAATTTGACACAGGGTTGCCATCTTGCTGAAAGCCCCATGCTGATTGTTGTATTGCATTCTGCTCTTTTTGGGATGACAAACTATTTTCTTTAGCTTCCAGCTCTCGAAATGCCCATTGCCAGAAAGCTGTTTTCAATAAAATGGTTGACTCCCAGTGACTAGCATATTAGCATTAATAAGCTGGTATTTATTTCTTTGGCATGCAAATATTTGCTTATTAAAACAAGACTAAGCTCTGTTGGAATATTAGTTGTTCATTGCAAACATGTTTCTTTCAGGTTAGCTTTCCATGAACTAATTGTGACTTGACAGAAGCCAGTGAGATGAAGACTCTATGTGAGAAGAAAAGTCAAAGAATCTGGCCTCAGTGGAGCTGGGATGGCAAAGCTTTGAATTTATGACTTTGTTGCTAACACTCATTGCATGTGTTCTCAATAACCAAGTGGTATTAATTTAACACACAATGGCTTCTTAACACACAATGGCTTCTCAATCAAGTCTTCAAACATTAGAGGTATATTCAGGAATCTTGATTTAAAGCATTTGCAGCTCAGTGTAGATTTAATGTACTATACACATCAAGGCAATAGGAATCTTGTGCAAAAGTTGATGAAATCAGTTCTTGTTTGCATTTTCAAAAAGCATGTTCCTGTCCCTCATGGAAAATCTGAAGACATGATGGCACTGTATGCTGAAGAAAATCAAAGGGACCTGGCTCCAGGTCTGAGGGGGCCCTTGCCAAAAATACCTTAATATTGACCCCCTTTTATATTATTATTTATCATTTTTTATTATTATTTGAATTTATATACTGCCCTATACCCAGAGGTCTCAGGGAGGTTCACAGAACAAAATCAAAATTATAAAACCACAATATCTGTGGGTGGTGTGGGTAAGCCCTGGTAGGTTCACCTGGTGGTCTCCATGACAACAACAGCAGACCACACCAGTTCCTGGGATCCACCATTCCAAAGATCCTATTATCTTCCTTAGGGATGTCGAGACAATTACCCACAATGCCTTGGAGTGCTGCTGTTTTATTTAAATAGCTCATACTTCACAGACATCAGGCTGGAGAGGTCCCTCCCCTAGGGATCGACGATACAAAGCAGACACAGGAAAACGAGAGGTATGGAGGCAGAGGTAAACAGGGATAGAATGTGTGGTAATTTCAATTACAGGTGAGAAAAAGCAGCAAGCTAGAAAGAAGTCAGAGCATGATGTTTGATTTCTGTTTTTAAATGTAAGGCTATGGCCAGAGGCGCCAACTATAGGGGGCTATGGGTGCCTGAGCACCCACAAAAAATTGTTGTGGGTGCTAGCACCCACACTGCAGGGCCCCCAATGCAACTTCCAGTGCCTCGGGAAGCACTGGAAGTCACGTCCGAGGCCTCGCGAGACCATGGAGAGGCTTTCCAAGGTCTTGCGATGTCTCAGAACCTGACTAGAAGTCAGTTTCCAGATAGATAGATAGATATAGATGGATAGATAGATATAAAATGTTTATTAAATTTTCTGATTTAAAATACTCATTTTACATCCTTAAGATATCATTGACTTCCCTTCCCATCTTTCCATGGTTCATTTTAAATATCATAAATCCCTGCATATTTTACAAAAAACTGTACCAATCAGTGCTCCATTATTGCATCCATCAAAACTTATTTACACTGTTGAATTTATCCTAATGCTGCCAGCATTTTCAGCTGTACACAATTATTTCCCGTATATTCAATAAACGTTTTCCAATCCTCTTTAAACGTATGCTCTTCTTGTTCTCTTATTCTATATGTTAAGTCTGCAAGTTGCCAGAAGTCAGTTTCTGGGACCAGGGGCGCGTGTGTAATGTCATGATGTCACATCGCAACATGATGTCATTATGTCACATGCATGGGCACCCATAACCTGGGGCCCAAGTTGGTTCCCCTCGCTATGGCTATGGGAGAAGCAAGACCCTCTTGGGGTGTTAATGCTGGGAACCCCTCCATTGTAGTCTCAGGTTGTAGATATGTGTATAATAATCCATATTATCATAAAGGCACCACAGTTTCTGCTGTCCCTCATTCCAAAAGAAACACAAGCCCTGGGTTAGTGGCTGTAACCTCTGGAATATCACATCGCTCAGAGATTGGCATGATGTGCAACAGTATTTATTCCATTGTGTGACAAAAGGAAAGGAAAAACCCATACAATAAAGTGGTAAAAAAAATACTTCACAAGAATTCCGGTTTAAAGTAGGAGTCTCTTCTTAACAAGACAGTTGTTTGCTGTTGTGAATTAGGAGATGATCGACACAAGGCAACTCTTCTTTATAAATGCCTCTCTCGCCATGCCAGGATCTCCTGGGAATAACATGGGCGACAAGAATGTCAGGCAAGAACTATGTAAAAGCAGAATAAAAGGCTGGGCTTTCTTATAGACTATAGAGCCTTTTGTGCAATAGGATTGTAAATAAGCCAGATGCAGAGTAGGTAAAGGTGGTATCAAAAGAAATCTGTTTCTGCCTCATTGTCTCGATTCGCAGGCATTTGTAGCTTCAGCCCACCCATCTGAACATGTCAAGGCTGCTGTCCATGGTGACTACTTTATATTCACAACAGCCCATCCGGAAGAACAATGCAAATTTGCAACTAAGGGAATATTTCAGTGGCACAATGACCCAGACTAATTGTTCTCTCTCACTCTTTCTTTTTAAATAGGTCATCTTTTAATCAAATCTGTTAGTGACAAAGAGAAAGCAGGTGTGCAGCTATTATCATCCTGGATTTCTTTTTTATACCAGCCCCAGAAGACTCAAAAGATTTACATACTTTTACTATCAAAGTACAGGCCTGACCTCGCAAAATACAGAGGGAAAAGAGAAGTGCCAAATGAAATTTCTCTCTTGTGATGACTCACAAAGATGAGTGCATACAGTACTGTTAATGCAGGATACGGCCAACTTTTAAAGAGAAATGGGTCTTTGCTCCTAAAGTGCCCCAGGCAACTGTATGAAACTAAATCCCTATTTGTGTGTGAAGGGGGCTTGCCCCCAATTTTGCTCTATCCCGCCAACCTGAAAAGAGGTACCTGAAAGCATTTTTGCATGCATGCATAGGTGCCCCATACGATTTTTTTAAAAAAAAATAAATTATGATTTTCAGGTTTATACATTTCAATGATTTTATGGTCATTTTAACATTTCAAAACTTGACTTCCTTCCCCCTCTTTCTGCGGTTCCTTAAATTTATTTTTAATATTTTCTGCATATCCAATTTAACTTAATTTGTTCATTTATTCATCTACTTTTAATGTATACTCTTATGAAACTGCAGATTATTACAGTAATCCTGCCAATGTTCTTATCTGTTTACAATTTGTCTGTAAATATTCAATGAACAATTTCCATTCTTTTATAAAAAGTTTGTTATCTTGATTTCTTATTTTTTGGTACAGTGAGTTTCGCCATTTCTGCATATTCCATAAGTTTTTGTATCCATTCTTCTTTTACTGGGACTTCTACTGCTTTCCATTTGGGGGCAAGTAACATTCTTGCCGCTGAATAAGCTTCTGTACAGTTTGGGTAGTTCTGTTCATGTAATTTCCAAAAGGAAAGCTTCTGGGTTGCTGTTTTCTACAAATGTTATTTTAAACATATTTTTCAATTCATTATATATCATTTCCCAGTAAGCTTTAACCTTACTACAAAACCTACAAAACCCATACAATTGTGATACCCAATTGCACAGTGGCCACAGCCATATGCCCAGGACCATAGCATAGGGAAAAGAGGGGTTAGTCATCTCAGACCCTATGATCATCAAGTGAGGCCTTGTTGGTGGTACTACCATTGGGGACTGCCTGGTTGATGCTGAACTGTGACAGGGCCTTTTCAGTGGTGGTTCTCAGGTTGTGGGATGACCCCCCTAGTGAGGAAGAATCTGAAAACATTCCTTTTTGCACAGGCATCTGGTGGCTGAAGAATACAGTTCCTGGTGACCCCATGATTGTTGAATGGAATAACGTTTTTAACAGTAATTGCTCTTATGATGTTTGTAACTGAAACTGCTTTTAGATGTTTTTGATTGCAATTGATTTTAGAAAGTTTTAACTGTTTTGGAATGTTTTCTGCTTTTGTTTTTAAACTGGTTACCTGTTTGCCACCTGGGTTCCTTGGGGAGAAGAAGGGCAGGGTATAAATTCAAAAAATGGTAATACAGTGGTACCTCGGGTTAAGTACTTAATTCGTTCCGGAGGTCCGTTCTTAACCTGAAACTCTTCTTAACCTGAAGCACCACTTTAGCTAATGGGGCCTCCTGCTGCACCACCAGAGCACAATTTCTGTTCTCATCCTGAAGCAAAGTTCTTAACCCAAGGTACTATTTCTGGGTTAGCAGAGTCTGTAACCTGAAGCATCTGTAACCCGAAGCGTATGTAACCCGAGGTACCACTGTAATAAACTCTTCACTCCTGTTGCAGCCCCCAGTTGGAATCACCCCCTGCCTGCTATTCACAATGGCAGGTCACATCCAAAGTACGTGACACCAAATTATGTGCCAAAAGTTCGGTCCTGAGTCTACGAGGACATTTTGTGGAACTGGGCACATACACACCCCAAAATCCTAATACATCATATTGTGCCCTTGCTTTCTCCTTGATCCTCACAAATGGATTTAAAGGCAATTGATTTGTTACATTGTTGGTTAAAACACAGGTGTGTAATCAATTAAAAACGTCTCACTTGGTTGGCAGCCCGTGGCAAACCACCTGAGAATCTTCTGTAGGTGTTCTCCTGCCTTACAGAAATGGGACAAACACGTAGGCTGTTTGAGGGTCAGGACTTACTTTCACAACTCCCTTCTAATGAGTGTACAAAACAACCCTTTACTTATTCTTTCTACAAGGTTCAGGAACTAGAGGGGGTGTGGTTAGTAATCAGGGTCAAACATGGATTTCCTCAGTGATAACATTATGGCATCCTCCTGCGTAAGAACCACTGTGCCCAGACTCTTGCCAACTCCACCCTTGGCCCACACCCTTGATTAATGAGTCACTCTTCAAAAAGGTATTTGCATTAGCTAACCTGTGCTTCTGATAAACCATAAAGTCACCCCTCTCAGTACTTGCTGCAAAAAGGGCAAATGCAAGGAAATTCTTAGCAGCGTTATTAATATTCTAATGGGCAATGACAAAAAAGTTGGAACTCAGACAAACCCCGGTTTGCCAGCTGTACTGTGCAATGGTGAAGAGACACACTGACCTGACCTGCTATTCCTGCAAATTGAATAAGGATGTGTGTTTGGGGAGGGGGGCTCTGTGTTGCCAGAATCATTACTATCAGGTTCACTCCTGTTCTGGCAGCTTATAAAAGGGCCACAGGAAGCCTGCAATGCACACCAGCGCTATGCTAAACACTGAAGCAGAGAAGAGTGAAAGATTGGGGGGGGGGAATCTCCACCTTTTAGAGCCTGATGTAATATTTCCGAATCGGTGGAAAAAATGATGCAAGCAGAGATCGCCAATTGGCAGCTCATGGGCTGGACGCAGTCCCATGTCCACCCTCCACTACCGCTGCAATTTTATCTGGTCCTGGTAGTCCTGCCAAATTTTAATCAAGGTGTGGTTTAAAAATACAGCTTCGCTTATAAGGAAAAGGAGCAATGAATCCTCCTGGGTATTTCATTTGCATTTTATTGTATGGCTATTTCGTCGACATTCTGGAAAGGCAACAGACCGCTGCTGGCCATCTGCCTCCGGAAAGCATCATTCAGGAAGCAGGGTTGCATCTTGCAAATGCACATGCCCCAGATCAATCATCATTACATCTGGGGGCCATTTTTAGGGAGGGCAGACTTTAGCTGGGGGGGGGCTGTGGGTAAGTTGTGTTACTAGGGAGCAGCACAGTTACTTTTGGATCTTAATTTCCACATCATGTGGTAGGAGTCCTATGCATTTTTATTCACAAGGAAATCCGACTGTGCTCAGCGCAGGTGGTGATGATTTGCTCCCCACTTTATACACAGCCTCTCAAAGCAACTTACAAAATGATTAGAATATGGGGAAACTTATCAAACATTTGAAACCCGAGACACAGAACAAAACATGAGAGTAATAAAAGTGTTCATCCATCAACAAAAATTAAAAGGTTGAATCCTATCTCACTGAAAGGGGAACACCAAAACAGACCAGAATCATACAATTTATCCATAGTACCCGAATGTGTGTGTGTGAGAAAGAGAGAGAGACTTGGGTTGTTTTCTGCCCCTAGACTGCTACCTGCAGAATACAGTGGTCCCAAGCAGGGGAGGTTCAATCATCATCATCATCATCATCATCTTGGGACGCGGGTGGCACTATGGGTTAAACCACAGAGCCTAGGACTTGCCGATCAGAAGGTCGGTGGTTCGAATCCCCACGACGGGGTGAGCTCCCGTTGCTCGGTCCCTGCTCCTGCCAACCTAGCAGTTCAAAAGCACGTCAAAGTGCAAGTAGATAAATAGGTACCGCTCCAGCGGGAAGGTAAACGGCGTTTCCATGTGCTGCTCTGGTTCGCCAGAAGCGGCTTAGTCATGCTGGCCACATGACCCAGAAGCTGTACGCCAGCTCCCTCAGCCAATAAAGCGAGATGAGCGCCACAACCCCAGAGTCGGTCATGACTGGACCTAATGGTCAGGGGGCCCTTTACCTTTACCTTAATAATAATAATAATAATAATAATAATAATAATAATAATAATTGTACCCCGCCCACCTGACAGGGTTGCCCCAGCCACTGTTCCAGCACATACAAAAACATAATAAAAGATTAAACATTAAAAACTTACGGCAACTGAGCCACTGCCCCACCAAACTGCCCATAGCCAGGTCCCCATTTGTATGCCTTCTTACTTCAATCATCCAATGGGGCAGCTATGCTTGTATTTGGCTCTGGGTCCACCTATTGTTTGTCTCTCTGCGTTCTGCTCTGCTAGTCCTAAAGGGCACACACCACCACAGCCTCCAAAAATGCATACCCCTGAGGTAAAGTATTGAAACTTCATCCCTTTTCAGCAGCAGTTCCAAGTCTGAGCCCCTCTTAAGTGGAAGCCGCCTCCTACACTGATGCTTCCCTAGTAGGCTTACCAAGTTGTTGTGAGCCGTCTGCCTTTTCAGTTGCCCACAAGGCTCCCAATGGAGTGTTGCTCTGGGATAATTGTGGGTAATTAAAACAGTGAGCAGCTCACAGACCCAACCAGCCAATGGTGTGCATGTGCAAGGCCAGCATCAGCAGTGGGCCCTGCCAGGGTGGTGTGACCCCAGCTTCCTGCAGATGCCTGAGGATGCCAGGTGCTGATGTTGGTTTCATCTTCCATCACCAGGAAACCTCAGCGTTCCATGTGCTATTTCTCCCTCGTTTTGTAGGAGCAAATGGCTCCCTGGCAATGGCTAAAGGAGACCACCCGAGCAGAACTGTTTTAATATGGAAGATGGTTTGGAAACTTCAGCTAGTGCAGAATTCAGCGGCCAGGTTGTTCACCGGAGCAAGATGGTTTGAGCATATTACACTGATCCTGGTCCGACTGCACTGGCTTCCAATTAGTTTCCGGGCCCAATTCAAAGTGCTGGGTTTGACCTATAAAGCCTTAAATGGCCCAGGACCACAATACCTCAAGGACCACCTCTTCCCATATGAACCTACCCAGACCCTGAGATCATCTTCTGAGGCCCTCCTTTGTGTGCCTCCTCCTCAAGAGGTCTGGAGGGTGGCAACATGAGAATGGGCCTTCTCTGCAGTGGCTCCCCTTCTGTGGAATGCTCTCCCCAGGGAAGTTTGCCTGGTACCTTGCCACCATGGGTAGGCAAACTAAGGCCCGGGGGCCGGATCCGGCCCAATCGCCTTTTAAATCCGGCCTGCGGATGGTCCAGGAATCAGCGTGTTTTTACATGAGTAGAATGTGTCCTTTTATTTAAAATGCATCTCTGGGTTATTTGTGGGGCCTGCCTGGTGTTTTTAGATGAGTAGAATGTGTGCTTTTATTTAAAATGCATCTCTGGGTTATTTGTGGGGCATAGGAATTCATTCTCCCCCCCTCTCTTTTCCAAATATAGTCCGGCCCCCCACAAGGTCTGAGGGACAGTGGACCGACCCCCTGTTGAAAAAGCTTGCTGACCCCTGTTATACACCTTTAGGTGCCAGGCAAAAATGTTGCTTTTTAACCAGGCCTTTGGTTGATCTGTTTGACAGCCTATATCCTTTTAAAATGTGGCTCTTTTCTGGGGGGGGGGGTGTTAATGGGTTGTTGTTTTTATTCTGATTATATATGTTGTGATTTTTTTCTGTGAACCGCCGTGAGACCTCTGGCTATAGGGCGGTACATAAATTCAATAAATAATAATAATAAATAATATGGAAGGCATTTTACACAGTGCCTTGGGTGTTACTAGGGAGAGCGTCATTGCATGTGGCTGCTGGGTTCACTCTCCCTGCAGTATACAGCAGTTCCCATACAGGAATTGGATAATGGTCAACTTGTCCAAACGTTCTGTCTTTTTCAGTGGCTTGGACAGGATGCTCGGAGGAAAGGAAACACCCTCCCCCGCCCCTCTGGTGATGCACATGGCCAGCTGTACAATATTCAGCAATGCTGACTCGGGGATTTCTGCAAAAAACTTATCTGATGAGCTGTTTATAACATGTAGGACATCCCTGCCCTGGCTGAAATAAGTGAAGATGCTTCTTCTTATTCACACATCTACATATCTGTACTGTTAGGCAGGTAGCATCCAAGAACTGGCTTGGATAGAGGGAACTAACACTACTCAAGTTGCATAGACTGAGGTAGGCCTCTCTAAGGAGAAGAAGAAGAAGAAGAGTTTGGATTTGATATCCTGCTTTATCACTACCCGAAGGAGTCTCAAAGCGGCTAACATTCTCCTTTCCCTTCCTCCCCCACGACAAACACTCTGTGAGGTGAGTGGGGCTGAGAGACTTCGGAGAAGTGTGACTGGCCCAAGGTCACCCAGCAGCTGCACGTGGAGGAGCGGGGAAGCGAACCCCGTTCACCAGATTACGAGTCTATCGCTCTTAACCACTACCCCACACTGGTTGCAGGAAATTGCTAACAGAACCATGAATTTCACCCATTCCAGGTCTTTTAATGAGAATATTACCTTGACTGGTCAAGGAAGCTGTGCACGTCCTAACAGTGAGGTGTGAATCAACAGCAACTGCTTCTGATAATTGGGAGTGCTGTTAACAAACAGGATTATCTTTCATAAATGTATTGCCATTCCCCCCCCCCTTGGGATCTCATTTCCAAGTACCTCTTTGGCCTGGTTCAAACCTTTTGCTTTGTTCTCTACCTTAGCTACAGTTGGGAGTGCCAGTTTTCTACTTGACTTCTAGAGGTATTGCCCACCTCCTGCAGCAGTTTTATCAACTATACTGACTGCCTGTTGACTCCTGAGTCAAATAACCATAGAATTGTAGAGTTGGAAGGGACCACAAGGGTCATCTAGTCCAACCCTCTGCAATGCAGGAATCTTTTGCCCAACATGGGGCTTGAACTCACAACTCTGATATTAAGAGCCTCATGCTGCACTGACTGAGCTTAGTTCAAGGCATCATTTTTTACCTGTATAAGATCCTTTATAGCCTTGACTGAGCCAAGGGATTTCTAAAGTAAGGAGAACCATACAAATGCCTCATTTTACAACAAAGGGTAGTATTGTGGTAAAGCTGGAATAGAAAATAATTGTGTGATGGATCTGGAGCATTGCTCACCCCAGATTGTGTAAAAGGGTTTGGCTGTGGGTTGGTTTTTTATTTTATTTTAAGGCAAGCTTCCATTGAATGTAAAACAAAAAATAAAAATATGGTTCTTTCCCGACTATAACACCTGCCTTAAGACATCACTGAAGCAGGAAGCAGAAGATGGTGCTCGAAACAAGCAGCTTTTTAACCAAAAAGTTGACAAAACTGTATCTATTTCCAGGCAATCTTCCCGAAGGAGAGGCTGTTGACAGACCAAACTGAAGTGGTAATGACAGCAGTTCATCAACTCAAAACAGACATATGAAAGCATGAGGGGGGTGATTTTACAACCTTTTTTTGAATAACATTATTGTTTTGTACATGGGATTTGTTTTGTTTCTGAAAAAAAACACCACAAAGTATCATGTGACTTATAATTTAGTAGCAGGGCAAACTATACAAGCCTAGACAAAGGCAAGTTGATATTTGCTACATTCATAGCACATATCTGAAAGCTTGACATGAATTTTTGGATATTTTGGCCTCCCAAGGTTAACCTAAAGACTGACGAGTTCTAATCCAAATATTATTGTTTTATTAATATTTATTAGCTGTTGATGATGCACAATAAACATTACAATGTGATGTCTTTTGACACAAGATGACAGGAAAATCCTGTCTGTGGTATTTAACTGTGGTGGCTCATTTACGGGTTCATGTCACCACATGATGCTGTGCCCATGAAATCACAAGCTTGCAGGTATGCAACCATCCACAGAATAGGTGACATGATGTATTTATATTAGTGGGTTGAATGTCTACAAGGTTTCAAAGACATTCTACCTAAAAACCAGGGTTTTATCTGCTATAAAATCCGTGGGCAGCATCCAACTTAACAGATCCACCAATGCAAGGAGTTTTAGCTGCACCATGGAAATTTCCTACCCTGTCCTCTTCCCACACACCACCTTGTTCTTTGTAAACCTGTCCTGAAGAGTTGGGGGAACCCCCTTAACAAAGATAGGGGCCATGTCGGGGGCGTGGTGGTGAGAGGAGAGGGTGAGGAAGTCCCATTGTGCAGCTGTAACTCCTTGTGCTAGCTGAATTGTTTGGCTGGATCTTGCCCGTGTCTATTCTAAACCAGGCCTGCACAGTTGCTGGAGCTCAAATCCAGAGCCTATGACTAAAGTCAACCTTAGCCACTTTTGTTTTCGTGCACATGTCTCCAATCTCAGAACATTACAAAAGTGACTTGGGTATCTTTCACATGTAGCAGAAGAGACTCCCTTTGGAAACAGTATCCCTCAAGAGGGGGAAAGGGTGACCACCCAACCCTGAAGAAATTGACCAATCAAGGAAGCTCAGTTTAACGGCACTTCCAAGCCATCACACAAATTCAGGTTATGCAATGAAAGTCGATTTGCTGCTTTTGCACAACGAAGCCATTCTCCTGGAAATTCAGGGTTTTTTGTGATAAGGAAAGTTATGAGAAAGTGCCCTAGAAAGTGAGGGGTGGCAATTGCTTGATGCAGAATCATATAGCTTCCCCCACAAATAAATGAGAATGAATGCTCAATGAATAGCCAATACCATCTAATCTCCCTGAAAACTTTGTGCAAAAATCAGGATGAAGGCAACCAAAGCTGAGTTCCTTATTTTCTGCGCTAATTCAAATTACATGTATTTTGAGTGTCAAATCTTGTGTGAGCCCAGAAAGGATTAAAAGTAATCTTTATCTGTCTGGGGGAATCTCACAGTGTTAAGAATATCTAAATATGACTGAGCAGCAATTAGTAATTTGTTGTAAATACGATGGAACAGGGGAGCTAGGTTATGTTTTCTAAGAAACAAGTTTAAAATATGCCTTATAAATAGGACTCCTGAAAATAGAATACGGTGCCTTTAAATGGTAGTCCGTCAGGTCTTGTGGGTCTAATATTACTAATCAGGAACATCACACCCTTGTAGGTCTATCTGAGCTTAGCTGAGTCCTTGTAAGGCAGCTACAACAGTTAATTATTTTGATTTTATTAGTAAGCAGGCAATTAATTTGAGAAGACCCTTTAAAGAAACCGATCTTGCACAAAGCAGTTGTTTGCTTTGGACTCCTAGACCAATTTTGCAGATTCCAAAAGATCTGAGACACTTAGTCTTGCGGCTAAATTATCTAAGCTGAATTTCAGAGGTACATCCATCACTGGTTTGTTTGTTCTTTCTCTAATGACAAAAACAAGGCAAAACACTGAAACACATCTGCTGTGGATATGATCTTAGAAAAGAAGACATTCCCAGGCTCTGATCCTGAGCCACTTACTTAAAAATAATTAGGTCTATTGAAGTAAAGTATGCAATTCCTTCCAATTGTTAGGATCAGAACCCCTCAGTGCCAAGCTGCCCTGGCTTTACCCTCCGCCCTTTTAACCGGATGAGGCAGCCATAAATGAAACTCCATTGCGCTCTGTAGGTCTTCCCTGAATACACTGTGCTACAAGGAGAACCCCACTGATTCAGAGCAGGGCAAATGATCAGAAATACCAACAATCAGAAACACAGAGCTGCTTCCAAAAATGGCATCAGCAGGTTTCATGCATAGCTGTCAACTTTTCCCTTTTCTTGCGAGGAATCCTATTCAGAATAAGGGAATTTCCCTTAAAAAAAGGGAAACGTTGACAGCTATGGTTTCATGTCACATGGGAGAAAGGGCAAAACCATGGCTCTCAGCTCCCAAGTTTCCCAACAGTCTGCGTTAAGCATAGCACATTTCCTAGTTCTGACCCTAGCAGAAGTTTTTGCAAGTCTTTGCTTGGTTCATTGGGATTCAGCAGGCAGAAGAAAGAAAAACAAATTGTTTTCTTTTCTCTCCCCCCACCCCCTCATGCTAAGCTCCTGTACTTTTCTTTTCTTTTTTAATGCCTGTGGAGGAACTGATCTCTCTACCAGTACAGCTCCCCTAGCAAGCGAAAGCCATTTCAAAGAAAGCATCGCAATACCCCCGTTGATATCTCGGAGGCAATAAATCACACACCCTCCTCTTGTTTCATTGGAAAGCGAAAGGTGCTGGGTTTTATTAGGCCTTTGCTTGTCATCCCGGCTTGTGATTTGCAGTCCACCGGCCAGACTTATTTTCCTCCCTACTCTCCCCCCTGCCCCAAGATCACATTACATTAGACAGCAAGGTCTGCAGGGTTGCAACCCTGGCCACTGTTGCCTATTTCCCATTTCCTGTGGTCTCCGTACATGGGGATGTTTCTTCTCTTCCCCTCCCCTCTTTCATTTTCTACCTTCTGAAAGGTGGTCAGGGGCTTTGCCTAGTCCAAGGAAACCTCGCAAGGATGCTTAATGCACGTGGGCGTACAAGGTTATCAGTCAGGAAGGAGAAAGGTGATGAGGAGAGGGCAACCGCATCACTTACGCCTGCAAAATGCATTTTGGCGATGAGTACCACTTCCAATGGTCTTTCCGGTGGATGATGGGCCTTATACCAAGGCTGCTACACATCCAGCTAAGTTCGACCAATGTGGAAGTTTTGTCAACTGGAAACGGCTACGTCATAAACCATAGAAAAGGGCAAGAAAACCAAACTAAACAGAGAAGCAAGGTGGTAACAGAAGGCCTCTGTTGTACTTGATGGGACAAATATAATTGATGGTAACTTTAAATGGCCTGCATACAGGACCTGTTCCCACCCCACACACCTGGGTGACCTTGTCAAAGTCAGGTGGGGAATGTCTGTAGCCAGAAACAGAATCTGATTCTGGTGCTTTAAAGCAGATTCTCTTACCACCACACACACCCCGACCCATTTTGGGTGAACAGCTTTAAAAGGGGCAGTGAAGTGAATTTTGTTCCTTTCTGTTTTAACCATAGCCCCTGGGTCTGTATCGAGAGTCGGAGACCTGACATCTATCTCCCTACAGTGTAATTTGCGTAAGCAAAAAGTATGTAGAAGGAACTACATTCTTTTGTTGAAGGGGGGGGGATCCACCCAACCAGGAGGGAATGCACAGGAAGCTATTCCAGTCTTTAATCTTAACTGTGAGCAGGGGGTTGAGTGAGCATCAATAAGTCATTAAATCTTCAATTTTCTGCCCTTCCTTGAGGCTTCCCCTCATTTCCCCTGGGATTTCCTTTCAAATGCTCAAATCACTGTAGAGAAAAGAGCAGTGCGGTGGGCCTGATCTTGTCCTTGCACACAAAGCCAGTTCAGCTAGCACAGGCTCTGTAAAACTCAGCTGTTCATTTTTTCTCACATGGGGTGAAGAATTTAGCAAAGTGTTCCATCTTATAAATAATACCTCTTGACAGTGTTTCTTGCCCACACCATTTTCTGCCTTCTCCCTAACAGCCTACTCCATGAACAAAGGCTACGAAGGCCACAATCCAACCGAGTGTTGTGTGTTCCTAAACTCATAGAAGGCAACAGCCAATAGGTCCACATTTCTCTCATCTGAAGTAAACAGAAGGTCATATTCAGAATCACTGGCAGAGAGAAGATATGGAAGATACCCCATAAGTGTTTTTATTGGGAGTGGGGCTCAAGGCAGTAGAATATTAAAATACAACTTAAATTCACAAGGGATGCCAACTGTACTGGGAACTGTACTGTTCATGTATATTATACAACAGAAGATGTGCTAGAAGCTCACCGTCAGTTGCTGGCTTCTAGAAAACTGGCTGCACCTCTCCCTCTTCTGTATCAGTTACCCTTGACTACAAGAGCAGACCTTTATTTTATTTTGCCTCATCTTCCAGGGCAGGGTCAGTTCCCTCCTTTCCCAATCTGAGGTGGGATTCCAGCCTCCTCTGCCCTTGAGGAGCCTCAGCTGTTCAGATGGGCTGTCAGGTGGTCAGGGATTGCACCTCCAGAGGACAGTGGTGCAGTTAGGTAACACAGGATGCCCACAACTTATGTGAATTTAACTTGCGTTTATTCTGCTTGGCAAAGAAAAAATCTTAATTAAAAAGGAGGTGGGCATCCAGGGGAAAAAAAGACTTTGGCAGTTCCACCTGCTATTGCAACCAATGTGTTTTGACTATATGAGATTTTGGTTTTAGGCATGATCCCTAGAATGCAACCCCCATGTAAGTTGAAGGCTTACTGTATTCAATTCTGGAGCTTCTGGACTTAAGCCCCACCCCTTTCTTTAGACGGCTTCTCCACTCCCAGACCACGCCTGAAAAATGACCAGAAGGCAGCGCACATTCCATACTTTTCTTGCTTTCAAAACTGCCTTTGCTAGCCTTGTTGTTGTTGTTGTTGTTTAGTCATTTAGTCGTGTCCGACTCTTCGTGACCCCATGGACCAGAGCATGCCAGGCAGTCCTGTCTTCCACTGCCTCCCGCAGTTTGGTCAAACTCATGCTGGTAACTTCGAGAACACTGTCCAACCATCTCATCCTCTGTCGTCCCCTTCTCCTTGTGCCCTCCATCTTTCCCAACATCAGGGTCTTTTCCAGGGGACTTCTCTTCTCATGAGGTGGCCAAAGTATTGGAGCCTCACCTTCAGGATCTGTCCTTCCAGTGCTCTTCAGATGTTTTTGGGATACAACTCCCATTAGCCCCTGCCAGCACTTATTACTTTCTAGAATTTCTATAGGGCTTTCTCCAAATGTCCGGAGTGCTTCATGTATATTACCTGAATGATGCTTGTAACAGCCCTGTATGGTAGTCCCATATCAGCATCACCATCATATTGCATATGGGTGGGCTGAGACAGACAGGCAATGGCTTGGCTAAGGCCAGCAAGTGGGTTCATAGCTGGGGTAAGATTTGAACTAGGGCCTTCTTGGTTCACCACTCACAGTCAGTTACTTTCATTGTAGGCTTACAATCATGAATGCTGCTTTAAATTGCATCTCCATCCCTAACCACACCTGCAACTGATCGACCTGCATCCTTTTAAGGAAGCTGACTTTGCAAACAACAGTGTGTTAATGGATTACTGCCTGGGCAAGTGTGAACTCATGCATATTCTTCTGCAGTTAGCCAAGCTGTTAATACTCACACTATTTAAGAAAACATTCATTCAGGCATTTCAAGTAGTTAGGAGAAAGCCAGAAAGTCAGTCCACCGGTGCTACAATAATCCACCGTGCAAGGCAGGGTTAAGTTTTCTCTTTCATCACATGCCAGTCACTCCAAGTGTTGCTAATGTCTGAAATCAAATCTGAGTGTCTCCTCCCAGCTAACATGATGCTGCCCCCCCCTTGTTGGCATCGATAGCCCATCCCCACAAGAAGCTGTCATCACATTAAGTATGTATTATTGAACTTAGCCCATAGAAGAACCAGAGGCATGTGTGTTCTGCATTAGTGAGTGTGTGTTCCCAGGTGGATTTTCACTCTGCATGGTTCTCTCTTGTCCTGTGTGACCTGTGTGTCTGAAAGGCAGAATCATGACCACCACATAAGCATCAGACTATATTCTTATTACTCTCTCCCTGTTTTGTCAATTTCTCGGCTTCGTTTTCGTACACAGGAAAGGATTACTTTTAGACCAGGGGTTAGCAAACTTGTGGGGGGGGGGCTGGACTATATTTTGGAGGGGAAATGAATGAATTCCTATGCCCCACAAATAACCCAGAGATGCATTTTAAATAAAAGCACACATTCTACTCATGTAAAAACACGCTGATTCCTGGACCGTCTGTGGGCCAAATTTAAAAGGCGATTGGGCCAGATCCACCCCCCAGGCCTTAGTTTGCCTACCCTTGTTTTAGACCCAATGGAGTTAAATGATTGACTCTAACACAGCACAAAGTGTGAGATGTACTGGTATGTGTGCACACATATGCGCACAAACATATATATGGAAGAATACGGTGTGTCTTAGTGGCCATTTCTCAGACATGGTTGCCAGAAATTATCGGCATACTGAGTTCCTCTGAAATGGAAAAAATTAATATAAATTATACATTTTTAAAAGATTTAAAAACCTAAAGTGTTCTATGTTGATTTTTAACAATTTTTAAAATTTATTCTAATCAAAGGCAAAGCTGGAACTGAAACAGAAAATTAGGTTGTTTCATGTGGAACCTGGTTCACACATGGTTTACTAGATCAAGAGCAAAAAGTGTGTCTGAACTCCTTCTCCTTTCTTCTCTTGCATGTCTTAATGCAGGATTTCAAGTTTTCTGCATTGGGTAGCTGTGGTTCAGTCCGACATCACAAATCAGGAATGCAAACCATGGGCTGATCCTTGTTTGCAAGCAAGGATTGCATGTAGTGGGAGTTGAAAGTAAAATTTCCCGATGTAGACATACCAGCAAACTGTGCTTTAACAAACTGCATTAAGGTGTGAGACAGTGGGGAGAAATGAGAGAGTATGTGGGCACAACTCTCATTCACAATTTGTTAAACAAGTTTAGGTTCCTGCATTTCAGTGGGTCTACTCTGCGTAACACTAACACCCACAGCCACAGAATATTCATCCATGTCAGATTGGCAGGTGGTGGCTAGCTTATTTTTGCATTGTATTTCTCCTCAACTCTCCACCCGCCTCCTGTTATGGGTAGTTTGGCCCACTTGCTAAGTCTTTTCTAAACATTTTTAATGAAATCTGAGGAGCAACATGTCAAAACCAAGGAAATTTTGAAATCATTTGGGGAATGTACAAATGCCTCTGACCACTATTGTCAAATGGCAAGAGCTGGATAAAGGATAGAATTTCACTCTCTGCTGCTCATTTAGACTAATATCCTTGGTTGAGTGAAGCATTACCATCCTGTGAACTGATCCGTGTGTGGTTCCTTCACTTTTCCCTTGGATATTCAAGTTTACACTTCCTCTTTAATGATTCCCTAAAAAACTATTCCCTTCTCACCTCTGAAGGGGAACAGAACCCGCTGTGGCAGGAATAAGAGCATCCATTTGACAAATGACCTTAGGTCAATTGAATAAACAAATGGTAAAAATTAGCTGTATTGCAGATTTTCTCACCATCTTCCTTGTACAGTTAATTCGTTCTGGAGGTCCATTCTTAACCTGAAAGAAGTTCTTAACCTGAGGTACCACTTTAGCTAATGGGGCCTCCTGCTGCCGCAGCGCCGCCATTGCGCGATTTCTGTTCTCATCCTGAAGCAAAATTCTTAACCTGAGGTACTATTTCTGGGTTAGTGGTGTCTGTCACCTGAAGCTTCTGTAACCCAAAGAATCTGTAACCAGAGGTACCACTGTACTCCCCAGGCAGCCCTTTCCTTCCAAGAACTGCCCTATACTCTGAAAGAATATATTATAGGGCTGGGGTGGAAAACGTCAAGCCCAGGGGCCAGTTGTGGCTTCCCTGTGTGGCCCCTGCGACTCTATGCAGGACACTCTCTCTCCCCTCCAAGATCACATCCCTCACAGGCTTGGCTCACATCCTCCACCAGTGATTTCACCTGGCTGGAATGTGTCCTTGAACTGTGATAATCAAAGGCATACGTAAAGACTGGCGAAAATGGCCCCTGCCAAGGGCACAGCCCCCCCATTCACCTATAAAGCATTAGAGTCCTCCTGCAACACCTGAAGCACCCCACCACCACCTGGGTCAGCACTCCAGCACCTGCTTTGCCTGCAGAAGGAATCCGCCAGAATCCCCTAGCATGAAAAGCTGCTCTTGCTGCCAGTGGGAATAGAAAGGGGTCCTTGGAGCAGCTTCTAGGCAGGCAGTGGCATGGGCATTCCATCCAGCCCCAGGGAGGTATGTTCCTCCTGTCTAGGCAATCTCACCTGCTTCTCAGATTATTATTATTTTTAGGTATGCCTCTGGAGATAATGCCCCTTGTTACTCACCCACCCCTGTTCTAGAGAGTCTAGGACATTTAACATCTGAAGTAATGAGAGAGAGAATGGTTATACAGTAAGTCCACAATTTATACTCATTTACCTTGTCCACATTCAGCTTTATTTTGACCGAATGTGACAAAAATGGGGGTAAATGCCTGGTGAATATCTCCTTTGCTCTTTCTTCAACTAAAAGTGTTGGGCTTTTTATTTTTAAAGAATAGCCTTCTCTACATGGCATTTCAACACAGGTTGCTTCATTGATATGGCTAACCATTCTGTTGTCTTTTGTTTTGTTTTTGCAAGCCTGGCCAGTTCTTTTTTTTTTAAGGTTATTTTCATCAAAGAAATGTAAGCACCTGCCCAGGGTAATTTCACTACCCAGATAAACATTGACACACCAGCTGAACTCTGAGTGTGCCTCTAGTTTTAGCAATGTTATAACAGCAATCTAAGTGCATTCAGCATTTGGTAAAGTTATAAGTACCATCCAAGTTGATTATTAAATGAGGAAATGTTTAACAGGACTATTACAATTTCTATTAAGCGTTAAAGCCTAACACTGTGAGTTCTGATCCTTGAAATTGGATGGCCTTAAAAAGATAGATTTGCTGACACTCCTTTTATTCATGAGCAAGAATTTTAAGTGTGAAATTTTATAGAGAGCTGTATTCATGGTCTAGGGATTGCTGTGCTTATATGCCCATGCCAGGGCCCTGTCTGGCTTATGCTCATTATAACTGTCATTTCCACCAACCATCACATCCTAAGAAAGCCAAGGATAGTTCACATTATAGCCAATGGGCCATGTTAACTTCCTGTTATGAGTAACTACCGATGTAGCTGCACTATACAAACAAAAGTCTACTAGTACTTCTCTCTTGCACATCAAGCTATGGAAGCTGGAAAAGGACTGCTGCCACTGCAATAACGAAGGGAAAGTCAATCACATATTGTACATTGCCTAAGTATGTAGACAAAGTCATTTCTGATGCAACCATCCGTTAAGAATGAATTAAGATCACAATGAAACAAATGCCATTTGCCCTTCCAAACATGCGGTAGCGAACTATCATGTAAGCCACCAGTTCCTGGACTCTTTCCAATATTCTGAAGTCTTGTTATGATTTACTGGACACAACAATGTCAGGCAAATCTATTATCTCTCCAGTGACTGTTTATCTCAAGCCTAGTCTCCAGACCTCAGCCTTTTTTCTTTTTTTCAAGCCGTGAAGCTTTATCTTGAATTCACAGTGACTGACCTGTGTGACTCCTGAAAGAATACACTATGGTTACTTTCCAAACTATTCACAAATAAATATATACATATATGAAAGAATAAAGAAAACACCCTGCAGCAGGGTCTTTAAATACACACATCATTAGTAAATTCTACCCAGCAAAATAAAATCATCATGTAAGAATGTTTTCCAATTATAAAAAATGTGAGGCTTGCTTTTTCTCTTCAGTTGCAATCCTATGGCTACACAAATCCCATTGATTCAGAGGCAATTAGATATACCTAACGAAGGGCTTATCCACACTTACCTTTTGCCCTGTTCCAGGCATAGGTCCGGGACGCGGGTGGCACTGTGGGTTAAACCACTGAGCCTAGGACTTGCCGATCAGAAGGTCGGCAGTTCAAATCCCTGCGACGGGGTGAGCTCCCGTTGCTCAGTCCCTGCTCCTGCCAACCTAGCAGTTCGAAAGCACGTCAAAATGCAAGTAGATAAATAGGTACCGCTTCGGTGGGAAGGTAAACGGCATTTCCGTGCACTGCTCTGGTTCGCCAGAAGTGGCTTAGTCATGCTGGTCACATGACCCGGAAGCTGTACGCCGGCTCCCTCGGCCAGTAAAGCGAGATGAGCACCGCAACCCCAGAGACGTCATGACTAGACCTAATGGTCAGGGGTCCCTTTACCTTTACCTTTAGGCATAGCTCCACACTTTTAACACCCCAAGGTTTTCTTGTGAAAACCAGCTCTTTAAAGCTCAATCAGAGCAAACATCAGTTTGGGTATTCCGCAGATTGACATTTGCTCTGATTGAGCGTTAAAGAGCAGGGGTTTTTTGAGGAAAGGACTCCAGAGCAAAAAAGAAGGGCACTCGGACATGGACTTTTCAATAATGGACCATGCCCGGAAAGAGCAGAGAGAAGGTAAGCGTGGATATGACCTAAATGTAGGATCACATTTAAATGTATCATTATTTAGGCGACAATCCAGCATAATTCAGCATACTTGGGCCAACGAAGTATGGAGCCAGGATAAGTCGGTTGCAATAGTATCCCATTGAAACCAGTGTGAAAATGTGATGTGGTGGGGGGCTTTTAAATAAAAACCAGTCACTTCAGATACAGCTTAGAGTAGGGACTCAAAGAGGCAAATAGTCCCTCAGCCAGCAGGGCACCAGCTTTTAACTTGAACAGCCAAAATGTACAGGTTAGATGTGTTGCTGCACAAACCACTACAGTGCATTAGTTCTGAACTTGGACCAGGGTAGGGACGGGTGAATCTGTCACTTTTGGTTTCTCTCAGTTTCTCATTTTTTCCAGTCTTAGTTCTCAAGGAGCCCTTCCTCCAATCCAGGCATGGGGAGGGTACTCCAGAGGGTCTCGCCTTCTACGGGTCTTTTTACAGCTGCAAAAATAGCAGTGGTGAGCAAGAGGCCGCAGCAGTGGGCCACTGGACCGCATTGCCATGTTGGTGGACATGCTTCCTCATCTGCCTCCTGAACAACAAGACTCAGTGTGACCCATAGTAGGGCCCGCCCTGCGCATATACAACAAAGCGTTTCATTTCTCCGTTGTTTCCTATGACTTATGCTCACTTCTACCCCAGGGGAGAAAATGGAGAAAGAAATAAGTTTATTCACACCAGAAATCCTAGGTGTGTGTCCTTCTGATCTGAGCTCCTTGGAGGAATGACAGGATGTAAATATAAATAATTCCCAAAATGGGTTCTCTCCCTCTCTGTGCGTTAACAGAAAATAACAATTCCTTGTATAAGGGTTCACAAACATACGTCTGTGCAAACCTTTATCAGTACTTCTTGCCTACCCTGCAACTGGTCCTTCCCACATCCCTCCAAAGAGATGTCAGAATGTGTGTGTGTGTGTGTGTGTGTGTGAACACTGTGTAGCTCAAGAGCCTTTCTTTTCTGAGGCATCCTGTTATGCAAGGACCCAAGACCTTTGGCTGCAATCCAAACCATATTGGGGCCCTCATAAGCATCTCTTTTACAGCTCAGGCTTTACCAACAGACACCGGGCCTCTGTTTCCTAACAACAGCTTTCTATAAATAAACTTTCTTGTGCAGTGATGACTATGGGTAAGTCTGTGGTGTGAGGGGGCTATAATAAATCATTGTCCCACTCAGCCTGCGGGTAGAGAGCTATAAGGGCATTATTCTCTCTCTCCTAGCATGTGGGAGGTATAATATAGGGAATATTCACTTCTTGGTGGTGTTTCATTGCATTTCTCATGTTAAAATGTTCTTAATTGCTTTGTAGACTTTGTAACAGGTACCGCAAGCAACCATATAAAAAGTAGGGCTGGCTAGACTCCATTGCCCTCAAACACAGATAAGTAGGCTGGGCTCTGTTGTGTGTTTCAGGTTCAGTAAGGCAAAGACTTGCTTAACAAGTTCTTAAGTGAGCAGAAGCAGGTGGAAGGGAGGAAGGTATATGGCAAGTAGGGCAGACCCTCCAAGTGTCTCTGTTTCCCAGGGACAGTCCTGGATTTACAGAAGCCATTCCAGTTTCTCATTTGATCCCAGCATGTCCCACTTTTCTTTAGGATGTTCCTATTTTCATAGGAGAAATCTTGGAGGGCATGGAGTTATGCGACCCCTGAGCCAAGAAGATAAGTAACTGTACAACCTTTAGAAGACATCTCAAAGAATAGGGAATAGAATAGTATAGGGAGATTTAATGTTTTATAATTTTTATATGTTGGAAACCACCCAGAGTGGCTGGGGCAACCCAGTCAGATTGGCAGGGTATAAATAATAAAATTATTATTATAGAATAGGACATCCCTATTTTCATAAGAGAAATGTTGGAGGGTATGACAGGGTCTGTTGAGAACTGAAGAGCAGCCAAGGCCACATTCACACCATACATTTAAAATACTGTAATAGCACTTTCAACAGTCTTAACCCAAAGAATTCTAGGAGTTGTAGTTTGTTAAGGGTTCAGAGAGTTGTTAGGAAACCCTTACTCGCCTCACAGAGTTACAGTTCCCAGAGTTCCATACAAAGAGCCTTAAGCCACGCTGGGAACTGCAGCTTTCTGAGGAAAATCATGGGAACTGTAGTTTGTTGAGGGTGAGAGTCCTGCTGAGAGTTCTAACAACTCTCAGCACCCTTAACAAACTACAGTACCCATGATTCTTTGGGGGAAGTGATGACTGTTTAAAGTGGTATCATAGTGCTTTAAATGTGTGGTGTAAATGTGGCCCAAATGTCATTTCTAGGTGAACCTACTTATTTGCTCTTCCCAAAACAGTATATTTGGGGTGGGTAATCTTAGGGCTGGGAGCCAAATGCAGCCACCGATGCCCCTCTGTCTGGCCCTTGGTCACGCCACTCACTGGTTTTTGCCTGGCTAGAATGTGTCTTTGAACTCTAATCATGTCATTTACTTGTCTGGATGGAAGATAAAGGTTGTGAATGTTTGCAGAAACTAGGATACTGTACAAAAGTTAAGTGCTAAGGGATCTGCACTGCCTGCCTGTTAGCCACCAAGTCAGTTTTAAAGTACTGCCACTTACATACAAAACCCTAAACAACTCTTGACCAGGTTACCTGGGGCGGGGGGGGCGGAGAGAATCTTAGCCTCCAGTGCCCAGTAACAGTATTAAAATCAGCAAATAAAAAGTGACTAGTTTAGCCATGGCCTGCTGACTGCCAGCTTGTGATAACACAGAGGTGGGTTTTTTCCACTGGTGGCACCAGCATTGTGAAATACCCTCCCTGATGAAATGTAAGATGCTCCATCTGTATTGGCATTCCGCCGGCTCTTGGAGGCACAATTGTTGGCAAGCTTTCCCTTGAGCTTGAGCTTCTTCATCCAAGTGTATGGATTGCTCTTTTAACCCTTTTAATAGTTAACACTTTTGAATGGGCTTGTTTTATTGTGTATTTTCACTATGTGTTGATTTTATAACTGGTTTTATGCTGGTATACCACTTAGAAGCCATTAAGTGGTAAGTAAGTAAGTTCCCGTTGTTCGGTCCCAGCTCCTGCCAACCTAGCAGTTCGAAAGCACATCAAAGTGCAAGTAGATAAATAGGTACCGCTCCGGCAGGAAGGTAAATGGCATTTCCGTGCGCTGCTCTGGTTCACCAGAAGCAGCTTAGTCATGCTGGCCACATGACCCGGAAGCTGTATGCTGGCTCCCTCGGCCAATAAAGCGAGATGAGCGCCATAACCCCAGAGTTGTCCGCAACTGGACCTAATGGTCAGAGGTCCCATTACCTTTAAGTAAGTACGGAAAGTAAGTAAAAAAAATTCCCATTGTTGCTCCTGCTGCTTTTGGCTCTGGGTCCACCCACCACTAGGATGTGGCCCCGAAACATTGACCAGAAGAGAATGTGTCCCTCAGCTTACTCACTGCTGTTCTATGGTATTAGGAAGTTGGTGAAGAAAAGAGACTAGAAACATAACTGTCTCTGCATATTTCCATGTGTACATTGAAGGCCAGGTGAGGCTGGGGTGAAGGGGTCTGAATGTTAGTTTTGTGAGCCAGCTGTGGAAGGTATTTATGTAAGGCACAACTGGCAAAATGGATCTGCCTTGGGCTTCAGTATCTCAGAATCTATTGGGAACCTTAGAGTGCACCGTGTCTCCCCTAGAATATTTTCAAGGTCTTCTGTCCTCTTCTGAAACCTTCTTGTAAATGGTCTTAGTCACAATTGCATTACATCAAAGAATGTTTGCTATGGTTAGAAGCCTGTTTGGGTTATAACCAAGAAAAATGTAAAACTGGCATATTATGCTAATAAAAGCCTCTCCCACTTTAGCATGCCACATTATGGGTAGGAATATAAAGTGTACTTATAGTTCAGCTTTCTACCAAGCTATTCTGTCCTTAGTCAGCAGTTTGTAAAGAAAGGGGGAAAATGAACAGGATCTTTCATAAGTTTCCTTTTCTACATTACAATAAAATCTCTAAAATTTCCATTATACAATCCTTTCTCCCATCCGTTTATTTATTTAATGAATTTGTAAGCCGCCTTTCAATAAGTCTTTCTAGGGCAGATCACAATGAAAAGATATAAAGTAATAAATACTGTGTACATCATGAAACAACAGTCTTAAAAAACAAAACAAAAACAGAATCAAATCCTCAGCAGCATAATGTATATTACCATGTTTAAAAGCCTGGCGGGATCAAAAGGTATTTAAATGTGGGGGGGGGGATTATGCGGGCACCAGACAACAAGCCTGCGTGGAAAGAAAATCCTATAAGCGGGTGTGGCGATCACACAGGGTCCCTGGACGTTTCACCGTCTATTGATCCCTGTGCCACCACTTTATTTCTCGCTGCCACCACCCAGGCCCTACCTGGTACAATACTGAGTCCAGTCAGGGTTAAATTGGAACATAAACTTCTGTTTATTTATTGCAGTTTAACAAGTGTGTGGTTTCATAAATGGTATCAGTCAATTACAATCATGGGGTGCCTATCCAGACCTACAACTTCCGCTACCCTCTCTCATTCACTAAACCACCTCTCAGATATTTACTTGTCTTCCTAGGCCCTAACTATTTCTGACTCAGCTTATTTTGCTACACTAACTCAAGCTAGCCACAGACTCTATCCCAATTCACTCCCACTCCAACCAACCACCCAACTCCCAACCAACTTCTCCCTTTGCCCCTCCCAGAGCTGGTTTTATAGTCCCTCTGACTCCACCCCCTGGGTCCTGATTGGGTAACCTGTTTAACTATTTCACCTCCAGCACTCTCATGTTAACATCACAGCAGGGTCCCTGTCTCAGGACCCCACTAGACTTTCTTTCTAGTGCACATTAATGATGATTTGTCCTCATGCTGCTATCAGAGCAGTCACACATAATTCTGCTTTCACTACTGTTGAGCAGTATTTTTTTCCTGGGGCAACGCAGGTGTATGCATGCTCCTAAACAATTTGTGAATCTAAGTTTGGCCTCAGTGAGGAGCAGTATTTCAATATGAGTAGGAAAATGAGAGTACCCCTAAACATACATTTATTTATTTATTTATTGGGAAAAAAGCACAGTTGTTAAGCATCCTGCTTCATGTCCAATCAGCACAGATCCTGTAAGTTGCTGCTGAAATTCTGAAAGTTGTTTTTTTGGTTTTTTTTTTGCCACAAATGATAGAGTGGGGGAGAGATTCAGAAGAGAAAAACAGGGTGAAAGAACACACACATATATATATACCTTTTTAAAAAACAAAAAACTTTCCCCATTCTTTCAGATTTGGGTTGAAGGTAGACCCTGAGCCTGAAATAGCTGAAGATGAATGATCTACATGGTGCTAAACAACAACAGCAGTTCTAAGTATCCTACAAGTATTCTCAAAATGCTCAGAAACACAAGTGCAATTCTGACACGACAGGCATCTATGTAAGAACTCCTAGCAGACTTAAAAGTTTTGTGCCTGTTTCCCTTGTAGGTCAGTAGGCTTCTTTTCTTTTCTTTTTTGGCACCCATCTGGACCTTCTGCAGTGTGAACTCTCCCTCCTCCGTCATCCCCCGTCCCTTACACAACCATGTTTCACTGCACAATTTGTCACGGTGTGTCTGCCAGGCAGGCTGGAGGGGCACAAGAGTTGCCACGTGTGACCCTACAGTGTGACAACCTGACTGGTGGGGAGGGGAGGCGGGGAGGGTTCCAAGCGGAGTTGCTCCTGAAGTCAGTTCGAATCAATGTAATTGTTAAAGTTGAGAGGAGAGAGAGGAAGCAGGTCTCCGGCTAACACCGTGTGGCTAATGGAACCAGAAGTGATAAAGTACAACCTTGCAGCCTGCTGTGTAGCAAGTCCGGGGGAGATTAGAAAGTTATTGAGTGAGAGGACAATTAAACTGATTTGTAATTAACTCTGCAGAGAGTGAAACAGCAGAGTTAATGGAAGCCTAAAATGCCACTTGCTGCGTTTGTCCCGCTGAAATTGTTTCTGTTCCTTACCCTTCTTCCCTCCCTGCCTCATAATAACCCTGAAGGGTTGGCAAGACGGGATTTTGGGGGGTAGCTGGCTTCATTCTGGGTGGCTGCATAATTAACACCTTCATTGCTGGTGATGTTGCTTATTAAATAGATTGAAATGTGTGCTGACTAGACAACTCCTATGCACCAAATGCTTACATGAAAACAAACAGATATTACTTCTGTCGCTTCCCATGTATGTGTAAATGACCACAAACATTGCAACCCTGAAAATTTTTGACAAGTGACGACTGCATTTTCTTTAATCTGATACAGTTTTTGCATCGAGTAGTTCATGTTCAAATTGGTATTGTGCTGTCTATGCATAACAATTTGCAAAGGCATTCAAGGTCAGAACTATTTTAGCTGCCTGTATCATTTGTCCGAGGACACGGGTGGCACTGTGGGTTAAACCACAGAGCCTAGGACTTGCCGATCAGAAGGTCGGCGGTTCGAATCCCCGCGACGGAGTGAGCTCCCGTTGCTCAGTCCCTGCTCCTGCCAACCTAGCAGTTCAAAAGCATGTCAAAAGTGCAAGTAGATAAATAGGTACCGCTCCGGCGGGAAGGTAAACAGCGTTTCCGTGCACTGCTCTGGTTCGCCAGAGGTGGCTTAGTCATAGAATCATAGAATCATAGAATCATAGAGTTGGAAGAGACCACAAGGGCCATCGAGTCCAACCCCCTGCCAAGCAGGAAACACCATCAGAGCACTCCTGACATATGGTTGTCAAGCCTCTGCTTAAAGACCTCCAAAGAAGGAGACTCCACCACACTCCTTGGCAGCAAATTCCACTGTCGAACAGCTCTTACTGTCAGGAAGTTCTTCCTAATGTTTAGGTGGAATCTTCTTTCTTGTAGTTTGGATCCATTGCTCCGTGTCCGCTTCTCTGGAGCAGCAGAAAACAACCTTTCTCCCTCCTCTATGTGACATCCTTTTATATATTTGAACATGGCTATCATATCACCCCTTAACCTCCTCTTCTCCAGGCTAAACATGCCCAGCTCCCTTAGCCGTTCCTCATAAGGCATCGTTTCCAGGCCTTTGACCATTTTGGTTGCCCTCCTCTGGACACGTTCCAGTTTGTCAATGTCCTTCTTGAACTGTGGTGCCCAGAACTGGACACAGTACTCCAGGTGAGGTCTGACCAGAGCAGAATACAGTGGCACTATTACTTCCCTTGATCTAGATGCTATACTCCTATTGATGCAGCCCAGAATTGCATTGGCTTTTTTAGCTGCCGCGTCACACTGTTGGCTCATGTCAAGTTTGTGGTCAACCAAGACTCCTAGATCCTTTTCACATGTAGTGCTCTCAAGCCAGGTGTCACCCATCTTGTATTTGTGCCTCTCATTTTTTTTGCCCAAGTGCAATACTTTACATTTCTCCCTGTTAAAATTCATCTTGTTTGTTTTGGCCCAGTTCTCTAATCTGTCAAGGTCGTTTTGAAGTGTGTTCCTGTCCTCTGGGGTGTTAGCCACCCCTCCCAGTTTGGTGTCATCTGCAAATTTGATCAGGATGCCCTTGAGTCCATCATCCAAGTCGTTGATAAAGATGTTGAATAAGACCGGGCCCAAGACAGAACCCTGTGGCACCCCACTAGTCACTCTTCTCCAGGATGAAGAGGAACCATTGATGAGCACCCTTTGGGTTCGGTCAGTCAGCCAGTTACAAATCCACTGAGTGGTAGCATAGTCAAGACCGCATTTTACCAGCTTCATTACAAGAATATCATGGGGCACCTTGTCAAATGCCTTGCTGAAATCAAGGTAGGCTACATCCACTGCGTTCCCTTCATCTACCAGGCTTGTAATTCTGTCAAAAAACGAGATCAGGTTAGTCTGACATGACTTATTTTTCAGAAATCCATGCTGACTATTGGTGATCACAGCATTCCTTTCCAGGTGCTCACAGACTGTTTGCTTAATGATCTGCTCCAGAATCTTCCCTGGTATTGATGTCAGACTGACTGGGCGGTAATTATTTGGGTCCTCTCTTTTCCCCTTTTTGAAAATAGGGACAACATTTGCCCTCCTCCAGTCTGCCGGGACTTCGCCTGTTCTCCAGGAATTCTCAAAGATGACTGCCAGTGGTTCTGAAATCACATCTGCCAGTTCTTTTAATACTCTTGGATGCAGTTCATCTGGCCCTGGAGACTTGAATACATCTAGACTAGCCAAGTATTCTTGTACTATCTCCTTAGTTATTCTGGGCTGTGTTTCCTCTGCTGAATCATTTGCTCCAAATTCTTCAGGTCGGGCATTGTTTTCTTTATCGGAGAAGACTGAGGCAAAGAAGGCATTGAGGAGTTCAGCCCTTTCTGTGTCCCCTGTTTGCATTTCACCATCTTCTCCTCTGAGTGACCCCACTGTTTCTTTGTTCTTCCTTTTGCTACGAACATACCCATAAAAGCCTTTTTTGTTGCTTTTAACCTCTCTAGCAAGCCTGAGTTCATTCTGTGCTTTAGCTTTTCTGACTTTGTGTCTACACGTGCTGGCTATTTGTTTGAATTCCTCTTTGGTGGTTTCCCCCCTTTTCCATTTTTTGTACACATCCTTTTTTAATCTTAACTCAGTTAAAAGTTCTTTAGATAGCCACCCTGGCTTCTTTAGGCACCTTCCATGTTTCCGTCTCATTGGTATTGCCTGAAGTTGTGCTTTTACTATCTCCCTCTTAACAAACTCCCAGCCATCATGAACTCCCTTTCCTTTTAGTATTACTGTCCATGGGATCTCACCCAGCACTTCCCTAAGTTTTATGAAGTCGGCTTTCTTAAAGTCGAGAAATTGAGTCCTAGTATGCTTGGCTGCTCCTTTCCGCTGTATAGTAAACTTCAGAAGAGCATGATCACTCGCGCCTAATGATCCTTCCACTTCTACCCCACTAACCAGGTCATCAACATTGGTTAGGACCAGATCTAAAATGGCTGTTCCTCTTGTAGCTTCTCCCACTTTCTGGACAATGAAGTTGTCTGCAAGGCCAGTGAGGAATCTGTTTGACCTTATGCTCTTGGCTGAGTTTGACATCCAACAAATATCCGGGTAATTGAAGTCCCCCATTACTACTATCTCCCTTCCTTTTGCATGCTTGGCCATCTGTTCCAGGAAGGCATCATCTATGTCCTCCGTTTGGCTTGGGGATCTATAGTAAACTCCCACAATGAGGTCACTGTTATTCTTCTCTCCCTTAATTTTGACCCAAATGCTCTCACTTTGGCTTTGAGGTTCTAAATCTTGGATCTCTTCACAGGTATACACATCCCTGACATATAACGCCACTCCTCCTCCTTTCTTGTCTGGTCTGTTTCTCTGAAATAGATTGTATCCCTCCATTATTACATTCCAATCGTGGGACTTATCCCACCAGGTTTCAGTGATGCCTATTATGTCATATTTAGTTTGCTGTACCAAGAGCTCAAGCTCATCTTGTTTATTTCCCATACTTTGCGCATTAGTGTACAGACATTGAAGTCCATTAATCATTCCCCCGTGTCTCTTATTTAAGGATTTTTTCCTCCCACCACTAGGTTTGCGTGCTGTTTGCTCCATTCGGTCTATGACATTTGGATGATCATCTTCATCAATTGATAGACTCCTACCTTCAGGAGCACTGTCTCCCTCCCCCACTGTCTCCCTCCCTCCCCCCATGCTGGCCCAATGACCTGGAAGCTGTACGCTGGCTCCCTTGGCCAATAAAGCGAGATGAACACCGCAATCCCAGAGTCGGTCATGACTGGACCTAATGGTCAGGGGTCACTTTAACTTTATCATTTGCCCAGCATTGTCTGCTCTGACTGGCAGTGGCCTCCAGGATCTCAGGCAGAAGCTCCTTCACGGCCCCTGACTCTTGATCCTTTTAACTACAGTTGGCAAGGACAGAATCTAGAGCTTTCTGCATGTGCAAGGATACTTCTGATCGAGTCTTCATGATCTATTCCTGAGCTCCTAAGAAGGATGCTGGAGTAGTGGGGTGCTGAGGACAGTCTCAGGTTGGTGGGACAGCGCCCCATTCATGCTAATGGACCAGCCTCCATCAAATAACAATCTGTTTCCTTATACTTAGATGTGTTGTGATAAAAGTGGGAGGATTCCTTCGCATTTATGAGGCTACAACTAGGCATTCATCAGTAAACGCCCAGTTTCCAGTTGCATGCTTGCCTCCAACAGACAAAGCATTTGCACAGGGGATGTGGCAGTGAGAGGGATGCTTAACCCTTCCCCTGTTCTTCCTTTCCCAGTCCTTTTCTTCACTTGATCAGGAAACACAATCTCAGAACCAGGATAGTGGGAACGTGGCCAGGAAAGGGGAAAGTTGCATGAAAAGATCGAGGCGTTGGGACAATACCCATCTCCATGTAGGGCTGGGAACGTCCCCTTCCTGACACCTTGGACAGTCACAGCGTAGATGAGCCAGTGGTCTGACTTGGGGGACATCCACACCTCTGCTCGTCTCATGCCTAGAAAGCATGGGTCAGAGCAGTTTTCCACTTGCCCCATGTTCTCTAGGCATGGGTCTGAGTGGGTTTGCATTTGTCCCGCAACTTTCCCCTGGAAAACATGCTCTTGATCAACGAATTAAACAGATGGGAATCTGCAGAATACCCCATTGACATTTGGTCCAATTCAGCAATAAACCACAGGTTTTCCTGGGGGAAAGCAGAAAGGCAAACAGAGATGTGGGGGCAAGTCCTTGGTATAAGGCGGCTTCCTCAGTTCCTAAGCACTCCCTTTCGAACCCCTGCAAATGCTCTCCCGCCCCAAGTATAATAGAGTCAGTCTTTAAATCCTTGCAGAATTTCATATTTGTGTGTTCAGGGCTAGAGAGGAGAAAGAAGCTTGTGAATATAATATAATATAATATAATATAATATAATATAATATAATATAACCACCTAGTGCTATTATTGGGAAACAAGGTTCCAGGTTTTTCTTCTTTTCATCTGCTCCTGATTCACTTTGTTAGAAACATGGCAAGTTTGAGTTTCACAAATGAATGTATGGTTCTCTTTAAAATGCGATTCTATCTATGGAACAAAAAATTAGTGTGTGACTGTGATCCCTTAGATGGAAATCAAGTGTTGCTCTTTCTGCGAGGATCTCTCCGTCCTTCCCTCCTCCCTTCCACCATTCAGCATACTCTCCACCCACCCCGTTAGCTAAAAACAAGAACTTCTCTACCTCCTTTTTTTTTTTTACAAAGATTGCAAAGGAGTTCATTTAGTGCCACTGGGGTAAGTGGCTTCAATAATGTGGACACCTGTTCCCTGAAAAGGGAATCAAGTCCAATTTGGCATGGTTCGCAAATAAGCTTCAGCAACAGCTACAAATTGCTTTTCCAAAAGCCCAAGCAGCTTTGTTTTTCAACTGCTATACACAGTCTGAAGGTTTCATGATGACAGTACACAAGTAACATCATTATACTAGGATAAGGGAGCTTGCTACATATACCTGCCAGGCTGTTGTTAAGGTTGCTGTTGTGTAACTGAATGATAAAGCTACAAACAAATATGATCATAGGGCACATATTTACATTTTCTTCAAAGGACATTCCATCAGAAGCTAGAGGCTTGCTGCATGTTGACAAGATGGTGTCAATATATTAAACCCAGCTCTCTCCTGCTATCTTTTGACAGTTGTTGAGATGGACAAGACACTGGGCTGTGGCCATGGGGAAGCTGCACACCATGGATAACTTTCCTTTCTATGCAGTGGTACCTCCAAGGTCTAAATATGGCAGTCCTGTGCCTCTTTGGTTTCCATGAGCCTCCAAAATTCCCTTACCTTCACTTTCTTGGTGCCAATTACAAGTTGACAGTGCAATCCTAGCAAGTTCTATTGAATTCACTGAGGCTTACTCCCAGGTAACTGGGATGAGGATTGCAGCCCTAGTCACTCTGCCCATCCTGCCTGCCTGCAGCTGTATTCAGCCCTGGGAGCATTCCTGCTTGCCGGCTGAAGTCTTCTTGCAAACTAGTCCCATTTATCTCATGTTTGTTTTCCTCCTTCGGGATCAGGTACTTGAGTTAATTTGGAGACTGGCAACAAACAACTTAGAAGGCCATCAGGTAACATGCCTTGCACATCAGCTGAGATCCATTGCCCTTGCTCTCAAGTGTGATTAGGATTGCTGCTTTATGCATTAACTAACTCCTGCTCGTGTTTCCTTGGAGTAAGGCGTGTTCTCCTTCATGGAGAGCACGTGTTGCGGTGGGGGCCGACAAGATACTCCAACATTGTGGGGCTAATTGATCATTGGCCACTGTTGTGATTGGGCTTCCCTTGTTGTTGGGAGGAAGTTAATGTTGCCATTCTGTGATTGACAGCCAGAAATGTTAAAACTCCCTGCACGAAGCATAGCGCTTCCTGTTTTCGCTCCGTGCATCGGATTGCCCGTGTCCCCTCCCCCCCATATTTAGGGTTGTTCGCATTGACCTTGCTATGCCTGTCACGGGGTTGTCTGCTCTTGGGGCAGGGGCCTGGCAGGAATTTTGTCCATCTGGCTGACTGGCTGGTGCCTTTTGGTTTTTGCCTACTGCGTAGCAAATTGTCACAACTTGTAAGGTTGCGGTTAGGCATTGGTTTATGGTTTGGTTGGTTGAGGGGCATGGATTAGCTGTGCCTGCCCCTCTAATGCTGCTGCAGGGTATTCCATTAAAGGAATACAGGGGCTCAACATTGCTTTTGTCCGAAGCCTGTCAAGGGGCTAGGGCCACGCAAGAGCCCCTGGTTGCATTTGGGGAGGGCTGAGGGCAGGTTCCCTGCTCCGTCGCACCCCCCAAATGTATTCCCCTTTTCTGACTTTCGCATGCTTGCAAAATGTTAGTCTGTCCCCACTGGGGGCAGATAGTCTCAACCAATGCCTAAGCAACCACTCACATTTTTTGTATTTTAATAAAGTTGTGGCCAAAATTATGCCAAAAACCTTAAACAAAAATGCTGTGTGGTGTGTGAATTATTTGGGGTGTCTTGGGGACCTAATTTGTGGAATTTTAGGCAACCGAAAGCATAGGGTGATGTCAGGGAACTGCCATCAGTACTGGAGGGGGAGGGCGAAAGCCAGAGGGATTCCAGAGAGTGTCCAGGGATCGGGAGGAGCAGCCCATCTTCTGGGGAAGAGAATCAGCATAGCACCAGGGGAGAAGGGGGGCAGCTGGGGGAAGTGGCAAGGCGGTCTCATGACTCCTTGCCTGGGACCAGTGGGGAGAGTAGGGGTCCTCCGTTGCCCACGCCCTCCCTGCGCAGAAGGCTTCCGCACAGAGAGGGTAGGCGGAGACTAGGTGTCAAAGAACTTCTTTGCTGGAAGAAGTTTAAGAAACGCCCACTCATGGATTCTGCCAGCGATTGAGTCAGCCACGGGTGAGTGGCTGTCCGGACAGAAAAGGTTCACTTTGGCAACCCAGCCAGGTGTTTGCACCCAGCCGGGGAGATAGGCACCTGCTTACGCACGAGAACCATTACAGGTTATATCAAATGAAGTCGTCCAGTTAGTGCAAGGACTTCTGCCTGCACAATAGGACCTTCCTCTCCCTGTTGTCTTCCCTCACTTCCTCCATCTACTTCAGAGAATTGTGGGGAATGCTCAGAACATATATGAAGGTCCAGGGAAAGGAGACAAGAAGAGCGGAAGTCCTGTTGCGCAAGCAGAAGTCTTTGTGCTAATGGGATGAATTTGTTGGATACAACCACAAACCTTCTAAATGAGAAGGGAGCATGGATAACTGTATCGGAACTGGCTGGCCAGAGGATTCCCCTCTCCTCATCCTTTCTAGTTCCTAAGTGGAAGTGACTGGCAGGCCCAGCTGATGTTGCTGCTGCTTGTCAGGCCTCATCCGATGCTCCTGGCAGATGTTTTAATCTACTGTTTGAAGAATGACTTCTGCACAGCTCTGCTGTTCGAACATCTGTTTCTGTTTAGATAGACAGAGGCATTTCAAACTGCACCGGCTATGCCACACACTGGGAATTGTTTAAACGGCAGGCTAAGGTTGCTTACATTACTCCATTACGGCAAGAAATGGATTTACTGCAGCAAAGCTTGACATATCTTTAAGCCCTGTAAGAAAGATAATTCATGAAAAAATACAGTTTAACTTCCTAAATGCATCCTTTTTTGGGGGGGGAGCTGTTTAGAACTCTAACCTATAAAGACATCTTTAAGAGAGAGGGGTCTCAAATCTACATGTGATCAGATCACATCTAGCAGAACATTAGTTTCGTTCCTAACCTTGCCTTTTCTAAATTACTAGGGCTAAAAAGAAAACCCATTTGATTATTAGCAGTGGCTTGGGGTTGACATTTTTTTCTATCTTAATGTGAAATAGCAGTGTAACACCATATGCTGTAGGGCAGGGATACTTGTTTTCTTCACTAGCTTCCTTACTAAAATTTGATATGATTCAGAACGTTGAATTAATCAGTATGTGGTGTCTCCAGACTTTTCTTGTGAGACTCAATATGAGAGCATGTATTTTGCAAAATATTCAACACTAAGCAAAATAAACAAATGGATGAATAATGAGGGTTTTTGGTTTAATTGAAAGATCATTTTGCAGGATCATCTGAACAAAACCTGTTCGGCATTCTTGAATTAATCCAAATTACATTGATGAACACTGAAAACATTTCCACATGGAATGCTCAGAAGTGTATTTGAGCCTCTAGGACACAGGGGAATGATTTGTGGCCCTCAGGTCATTGATGGTCTCTAACTCCTATCAGTCCCACAGGTGGTCAGGGATGATGGGAGTTGTAGTCCAACAACATGTGAAGCACCACAGATTAGCCACTCCTGCTCTAGGAGGGTCCCTCAAGCTATGTTAATCTGAGAAAGATTGTAGAGGAGAAATCAAGGGAGAAAAGCAGTCATATAGGTCATCACAGCACTCACAGCAATCCAGAAAGGCTCTCAAAGTGACAAATAAAGTCACATGGCCAGTGAAATGTACTATTCCCAAATTATGATCTCCAATTATATAAATTGGGGTTTGGAAATGATAACCAGAAAATAAACCAAATGGAGAGATCTTATATTAAACGGTTATCAGAATAAGAAAATATGTTGGATTTAACACATTTGCTTCTTTTCTTTTTTCTGTCATAGCAGCAAATCAAGATGTTCTATAGGCACAGTGTAATGGGTTCTATCCAAAACTATGGCACACTCAAAGGAGACCTATTTAAGTCAATGACTAACTTAAGTCCATTGATTTTGATGGGTCAGATCTGGGACAGAAAACATGTCTTCCCCAAATCGATCTCATAACAGGTGTGAAAATAAAAGCTGGACAAGACTCTGTCTGAGAGCAAGATGTAATAAACAAGTTCCTTGGAGCTTCTCTACTGATGTACAGAAATCGGCAACCAATATAAGTTTTACATTCAGATTATAGTGGACAAAAGGAGAAACCCTTTGAAGCATCCTACTTAAAAATGTCCCAAGGTCTTTTGTTAAAGGCCAAGAAACTTTAAAGCTGCTCTTGTCTAAAATGCCTGCAAAAATAACCAGCATTCCCCTATAGAAGAGTTAAGTTCTTTAAAAAAGAACTGGACCATATTTTGTTTTTGCATGTCAGCTTCTGCAAAAGCCATTTTGCTTATTGGACTTGTCAACCGCATTGTTTAAGGCAGCTTTCCCCAACTTAATGCTCCCCAAAAATGTTGTTTAGCCCCAACTCCCAAGAGATCCAGCGACTAGCATGGCCACTGGTTAAGGAGTTGGGGTCCAAAATATCTGGAGGACAGCGGATTGGAAAAGGCTGGTTTGGAGAGAGAGAAAATCAAAATCAGCAGTGCCTACTTTTCACATAGCTGCTGCAATCACCATGCATGGAGGTTTTAAGCAATTGCCATAGTTTACAGTCATCCCAGGCAACCCCTCTGAACGCCCAGCAACAGACTGGCTAACTTCCTCCATATCTTCCCAAGCAAATGCAGTTTCATGGATCTAATAATAATTGGTATAGCGCAATATGGTGTTTATTAGATGGCTACATTTGTTGGGGAAACACTTGGCACTGTTTGTCTGGGATATAAATATTTTACATCACTTTTGCTAACCAAGGCTGGTGTGTGTACATTAGGCTGTGTACTCAGCTATCCAGCTTAAGAAGAGCAGCGGATGCAAATTGTCCAAACAATCCTCCGCTGATTTGATTGTCATCATTCATATCCTGCTTGCCCCTGTGATCTCTTTTTTGTATAAATGGAGCTGGCTGGAGCACACCATGGTTCTAGATGAAGGTGTTAGTGGAGAGTTGTCCATGCTACAGAACAGATCCAGTTTGGGACTGTGCTTCAGAAAATGAAACAAACTTGCACACGACTATAGAAAACTGAGACAGATCACTGCCCCATCCTGCTCTGTATTTTCTATACCAACCAGGAGCTGCTCACCATGATTTTAGATAGGGGTGTCACTTAAGGTCCGTTCTACAGATATAGCAAAAAGCTAGGTAAATAGTGCTATACTACATCAAATTACAGGTGAGGAATCACATTTCTAAATTGTGCCCTATGCATAAAACAAATAAACCAAAAGAGTGGCTGGGGAAACCCAGCCAGATGGGCAGGGTATAAATAAGAAATTATTATTATGCAAATAGTAAACAAGCACAGAATGGATGAGTAGGAGTAGAATCTTTTTCTTCATATGCTAGATTTTGTCTGCAACAATGTTCCACACACACCCCTTTTTACATAGGTTTTTTTAAAAATAAAAAAATTGGAACTGCCAGCTGAAAGCTGAAATAGTACAACCTAAGGAGATTGCATCTTTCCCACTCAATTCTGCTGCAAGTATGGAACATGCCTTATGTCTTCAGGGAGAAACCACATCAAGATGGAAGTGTCACACGAGAAAAGGATCTAGTTGTCTGAGCAGACCATAAGCTCTACATGAGTCAACAGTGTGATGCAGCAGCGAAGAAAAGATAATGTTATTCTAGGCTGCATCATCAGAAATATAGAACCTTGGTCATACTCCACCTAGAGTACCAATACACTAAAAGAATCTTCCATTCCTTGGCTGTGACGAGAAAATGGAACTCAAATTTGCCTGGCCCCATGGATGGCCTTGGGGACATTGGAAATGGCATGTTGGATGCATGAAGCATATTGACCCCAATACATGGCTCCACCGTCAACCATGATACTACAAGCCCTGAATGTTTGCCACATGGATATTCAGCCATTCATTTCTATTTCAAAGGTTCATGTATGCATATGTGTGTATTTTATATAAAAAAAGAGGTGTGAATAAGGCCATTTATGATAGAAAGTCACTATGTGGTAACTTTCTCCTACCATTCTCTTATTGATAAGGTTTCCCAACTCCTCTCTGCCTCAGTTCCATTGCCTTCATAGTGTGCCAAATTTGCTCTTGATCTAATATTATCCTAGGCCAGCAGCAGGGAACCTCTGGTCTTCCAGATGTTGTTGGGCTCCAACTTACATCAGCCCCAGCCAGCCTGGTCAGTGGTCAAGGATGATGGGAGCTAGATTTCAGCACTTCTGTTCCCCTGCTTTGTGCTAGAGATTCCAGAGCTGGCCTATTAGCGAAAATTTACACATGTAGTGTGTGTGCGTGTGTAAGAGAAATGACCATTACACTTCTATGTTTTGTAAAACCTTAATAAATATTTATTAAAAAAAGAGAGAGAAATGACCATGACAGCCATGCACCCCAAACATAGCTTTCCTATTGCCCACACCTCAATACTTTTCAATAAAGTTCATAAACTTTATGTCTGAGTGACAAAACACCAATTCATGCTGTCACATCAAAGGACACTTAAGCACATGTAAAGAAGAAGAAGGAAGAGGAGGAGGTGGAGGAGGTGGTGGTGGTGGTGGAAAGTATAGTCCGAACTTATGGGGTTCGGAGCTGACTTGAGGCCTCCATGATCCCAACAATGATTAACCTCTGAACTGACAAAATCTGAGAATGACTGGAGTTGGTACACAACTACATTTAACTATTTAAAGAAGGGCAAATTTCCTCATTTCGGTTTACAGGAACGAATGCAGCCCAAAGCCCAGAAACAAACACAGCGGGGCTCACCTGTGAGCAGAGCTTGCCATTTTCTCTTCTACAAGCCTACCGTCAGGTCCAGGGTCAGCATTTGGCATCATCAGGCAGCTGCTGGAGGGCCAGTGCCCTAACAAGGTCCACATCTGATGGCTGCCTGGCTGACCCCCTTTGGGTATCCTTTAAGCATCCCCCACCCTATCTATGAACTTCTTTGTTTTCTGGTATTCCAATGTGATGCATACTAGGCAGGGCCGTCTTAAGCATATCTGGAGCCGTGGTGCAAAGATCCCTCTGGTGCCTCCCCACTCCAAAAGAAGGGAGGGGGCGGTGGAAAATGTCCTCTGCCTCCCCCACCACCCCGATCCCCGGCGTGGTGGTGGCGATCAAGCAGGAAAACGTGCTGGCGGACATGCTTTCCGGTGTCAGGGTGCCCGAGAAGGCAGCCTGGGAATGCTGCACGCCGCCTTTCACCAGGAAGCAGGAGGAGGACAACGACCGGGAGCAGGTTCGTCTTTAGCAGATGCAGAGGCTTGGGAGAGAAGCTACACGCCCACCAGCCGTATACAGTGGTACCTCTGGTTACGTACTTAATTCGTTCCGGAGGTCCATTCTTAACCTGAAACTGTTCTTAACCTGAAGCACCACTTTAGCTAATGGGGCCTCCTGCTGCAGCCGCGCCGCCACCACGCGATTTCTGTTCTCATCCTGAAGCAAAGTTCTTAACCTGAGGTACTATTTCTGGGTTAGCGGAGTCTGTAACCTGAAGCGTATGTAACCTGAGGTACCACTGTAGTTGGTGGGGCACAGCTGGCGGGAATGTAAGGAAAGGGGAGGCTGCCGGCAAAGCCGCGCAGCTCTCCCACTCGCTAGGGCACCCCTGAGAGGCCGGCGCCCTGGCGCAATGAACCACTAAGACCAATGGGAAAGACGGCTCTGATACTAGGTTGGGTCTAGCTGAGGCACCATTTTAATTCCCATTGTTCTCCCCATATGATGCTACACATTGTAGCTTCCCCAGATTAGCTGGTGCTCATTGCAACATGGGAATCTGCCATTGATCCACCTCGATCAGTATTGCCTGCACAGATTGGCCGCGGCTCTCCAGGACTGCTGACAGGGTTCTGTCCTGGAGATGCCGGTGAATGAACCTGGGGACTTCTGCGTACAAAGCAGGTACCCTGGCACTCAGCTATGGCCCTTCCCTGTTTGAGTGCTTCTGCCACCAGCTACACTGGTGGGCCCACCAAGAGGTACTTTGCCTAGGGCCCTCTCAGCCCTGGAGCAGACCCTGCCTATCGTCATCTTTGGGTGAATGGGCTTTGTCAGCTGCTCTGCTTTCATACATACTGTTCCAAACGATCTCTCTGCAGGCATTCGTCTTAACACCTGTCAGTTCAAAATTTCAGCTGTAAGGAACAGTATAACATCACACAGTGTCTGGGCTGCTGGTGCTGGCAAATTATATTCTGTGATCTGAAATAGGGGGCATTCCTTTTGAAACAGGCAATAATGTGGCAGCTGTCTTTGTTTTCATTTGCACCACGGGAGTTTATTGAACAATTTTTTAAAAAGTATAACCCATATGTAGAATGGGGGGAAAATCAACAAGGCTATTGTGAATGAAGATCTCTTTAAGGCTAGAACAAAATAATCAATAGCATTTATAGTCTCTGACTAAAAGCAGTTTGGGGGACTGATCTTATATTCAGGGCAGTAGGGGAAAAAACTCAGATTTTTCCTTTTAAAGATTTAAACTTTTACACACTCACATAATTTCCCACTAACAGCTGAATCCTAACCCTATGCATGTACACTTATCAGGGAGTAAGCCATAGGCTTGAGATGTCAATTGTTTATCCCAGATTAGTTAAAACAGAATAGCAAATTTATTCAGGTTCACATGGAAGCAATTCTCCAGTGCTACTATTAACATTCTGTGTCCTTGCCCAATTATCTCTTATTCCTTAACAGTTTTTATCATTGTGGCCGTGGATGCAAATTGTGTTTGATATTTTATACAAGCCTTTACTTTTGCCAGAAAGCAACTCTGCAAATTTTGCATTCACACAAATGGCACAGGATTGTAGCAGCTGTTGAGCTTTTTATTAACGTCTAGATGGAAGGTTCTCAACTGAACTGTGTTTGACAATCCATCAGCTAGAGAATTCAGTTTGAAAAAGAAGCTGGGGGGGTGCATAGGAGGGAGGGTCTCATTCACTTCCAGCGCTAGCCTTCCAAGTTAAGGCTTCTCTCACTTGACAGCAGCAAGTGGCAAACTTAAGGAAGCAATGGGTCATGGGAAAGGTCCCATTAGATCAGTGGGAGCACACACTAAACAAATACAGCCACATGGATGCGCACATTTAAATGCTGCCCAGGGGAATATGTAGACATATGTTCAGTGTGGCTGACAGAGGCAGGCTTGGGCCTCAAGAATGCTATGTTTAAAAAAAAATCCATCAATCAGTCTCTGGGTCTGTAGTGCGGGATGGTAAAAACAGCAAAAGAAACATGTGCTTGGTTCTCTTCACCTGCTGCCCTGTGAAAGCATCATTGCCTAAGAGATACTGTGATTTCAATTCCAGGCCATTTAGGCCATGAGGGAAAGGGAAGGGTGGATAGGGCAGGAGGGCGAGGGAGGAGAGAAAAGGAGGCAAATATCACTTAGCTTTATGGAGACACCTCCCCAAGCAGGACTAAGGCTATTCTGCTGCCTTGACCATCTTTCTTTCCTAGAGCGCTGGCAGGGTTCCTCCCACTTGAATGAAGACGCTGCCTTTTCAATGCTCAGTGGTTGAAACCAGTGTCTGGCGGCCCCAGTGTGCCAACCCAGCAGGATGGCACCAAGGCTTTGTCATGCCATCTGGGCTCGGAGGCATAAGATGCAATCAAATTAAAATAATTATATCTCAGGCCCCGGTGTTACTCACAGCTGTTCATTTGTCAGGACAGAGCTTGTGCATGCAGTTGCCACCAGATTAAAAGAACAAGGAATGGATCAATAAAAATCAACGGCTGCTGGTGAGGGTGCGGCGCTGTGTAGCGCAGGACTGCTGGTTGCCCAGGGGGCTACATCAAGGTGATGGGGCTTGGGACACCGGCTTGCCATGCCGTGAATAAATCCGAAGGTGATATTTGAAAGCTCTCTTAACTGCTGATTTTGTTGTGGTAAAAGTTGCACATAACTTTTAACATCTCATTGTCAGGTGAGGTTTGTCTGTGGAAAAACTCCAAAGCCATTAGGTCAGGGAGGAAACACTTGTTTTCAAGCATACTTTCTGATACAGTCACGCTCATTTGTTCATGTGGAAGCTATTTCATACATATGGCTCTCTGCTATGATCACTTCAGAAGAAATGTGCTGCAGGGCTTTCAGGCACAGCTATTGTGAGGGAAACTTAAATATTTATCATATATCAAGATAGTGCCACCTGAGGAATACCCTGATAATAGGAAGTGGGTGATTGTGTTTTACACCCATTAGAGATGTTGTTTCTTTTATAGGTTCCTACATAAAGTTGTAAAGAAAGAAAGAAAGCAACGTGTTAATTTGTGATTTATTATTATTACACTAATACAGTCATATCTTGGTTTTCAAACAGAATGCATTCCAGAAGTCTGTTTAAGTTCCGAAACGTTCGGAAACCAAAGCGAGGCTTCCAATTGGAAGCCACAGAAGCCGCACCAGACGTTCGACTTCCGAGGCAAAGTTTGCAAACCAGAACACCTACTTCCAGGTTTGCGGCGTTCGAGTTCCAAGTTGCTCATGAACTAAGCTGTTCGAAAACCAAGGTACAACTGTGTTGTTGTTATTATTATAACATTTCAAAACTCCATGTTAAATGAGTGATTCATTGTAAGCAAAGTGAGTGAGTCATATTGGGACAAACAATCCTAATTCAAAATATACACTGATAGGGTATGAATTGGTCAACAACAATAGATAGCTCGGTGGAGATATTGACCCAACATGCAGCAGCTGTGAAAAGGGTGAATTCCATGTTAGGGATCATTAGGAAAGGGACTAAAAACAAAGCTGCCAATATGATAATGCCATTACTCAAAGCTAAGGTGAGACCACGCTCAAAATACTGTGTACTATTCTGGCCGCCACAACTCAAGAAGGATATTGCAGAGCTGGAAAAGGTTCAGAAAAGGGCAACAAAAATAATCAAGTGGTTGGGGCAAACCACTTATAACATTTGGGCCTTTTTAGGTTAGAAAAGAGGCGAGTAAGGTGGTGGTGGAGAGATGTGATAGAGGTGTATAAATCAGTACAGTGGTACCTCGGGTTACATACGCTTCAGGTTACATACACTTCAGGTTACAGACTCCACTAACTAACCCAGAAATAATACCTCAGGTTAAGAACTTTGCTTCAGGATGAGAACAGAAATCGTGCTCCGGTAGCGCGGCGACAGCGGGAGGCCCCATTAGCTAAAGTGGTGCTTCAGGTTAAGAACAGTTTCAGGTTAAGATCAGACCTCCGGAACGAATTAAGTACTTAACCAGAGGTACCACTGTATAGGGATGCGGGTGGTGCTGTGGGTTAAACCACAGAGCCTAGGACTTGCTGATCAGAAGGTCAGCAGTTTGAATCCCCACGACGGGGTGAGCTCCCATTGCTAGGTCCCTGCTCCTGCCAACCTAGCAGTTTGAAAGCACGTTAAAGTGCAAGTAGATAAATAGGTACCACTCCGGTGGGAAGGTAAATGGCGTTTCCGTATGCTGCTCTTGTTCGCCAGAAGTGGCTCAGTCATGCTGGCCACATGACCCGGAAGCTGTACGCCAGCTCCCTCGGCCAATAAAGCAAGATGAGCACCGCAACCCCAGAGTCAGTCACGACTGGACCTAATGGTCAGGGGTCCCTTTACCTTTACCTTTACCACTGTATAAGAAAAGGCATAACATGCTGAAGGATGTTATCATCAGATCCAGTTCTGTTGGTTTTCTGACCTGCCTCAAATCACATTGTATATCTGGGACAGAATCAAACACTCCCATCCCCATGGCTTTAAAAAGTCGCAGATTCTCCCCACCTTGCACGGTGTTAAGTATAGTTTATACAACGCACAACCACAAAAGAGAGACAGGGTTCACACCAGGGCAAATTTCATTGGGGCCCCACTCGTACCTAGCTGCTATATCCAGTGCTGGATCTTTTTCTAGCCTCACTTCAAACCATCGCTCGGTACCCACACACAAACACCGGCCTTGCATTATTATTTGTTTTAGAACCTGTGTCTTGGTGCTGGTGCCTTGGTGGCTCCTGGGGGCACTGAACAACAGTCAAAATTCCCTTACTCACGCTGAACTACAGACCACGGCTGTAATGGAGAAGCCAGCCCTGGGCCGAGTAACTATAGAAACGCCCACAATAATTACAGAGGCAGCCAAGAGGTGTACAGAAATAGATGGCAAACCGCATTTAAGAGAGTTTGATAATAAGTACCCAGGGACTGGATTCAAGGGAGGAACACACACCACAAGCACATAGCAAGGGGTGATAATCTCCTCCCTCCTTGGTAAACGTGGTGTTTGCTGCAAAACCACTGGCAGCTGTGGTTTTACGATGTGTCCCACAGAGGAGACAAATCACAGTGGTTAAATGGTCTCGCTCCATGTTACTTATTCTTGCCCTGCGCTTGCAGAAGGGAGATATGGAAGGAGGTTATTTGAACTTACTATGCAAATTCTCTGCATAGTCCCATTTCAGTGCAGCTCTATGGAAATGTCTCATTTACCCAAACTTCAAATTGGTTGTGGATGTCTCACAAACTTTTCAGATAAGTGGGATTCATTTAGTATTTGTGCAGCTGAGAAGCTCCAGCGGCAGATGCAGTCCCCCTGCCAACTTCTCCCACCATAGGCTTACATTTCCATTAATTTCTTCTTCTGAACTTTCTTCTAAAAAAACAAAACAAAACAGCTGTGTATTTGACACAGCCTTCTGCTTCCTGCTCTCACAATTGTTTATCTTTTCACAAACCTCTTCTCCTCCCCTCTTCTCTCTACAGCTCCAAGGGCTATTTCTTCTCAGTCTTTCACAGTCTTTCTTTTGATAATGAAACTTCATCTGTCCTTCTTTTTGCGTGTCCTTCCTCTCCTCCTCTTCCTCCTCCTCCAAATCCTTTTAATGTTCCCTTCAATTTCTGCTTTTTCACATTTTAAAATGCTGCTTCTCCTTATCTTCAGTTGCTAAGTCCAGTTCCTATACCTCTCTGTCTAATTTCTCTCTCTCTCTATTGCTCATTCTCTTCTCTGTTCTTTGGTTCACATTTTTAATTTAGCAGTAACCTCCAACACTTTTTCTTCAAACTTAAGCAAGATACTGTCCCACACAGTACTATAAACCAAGAACTACTTTGCCACTGGACTAACGGCCATATTCTTTCTCTTATTTCCTTTCTTTCAAAGCTCGTCAAGTGTTCGATCCACACTCCAAGTAGAACACCACATTGTGAGGAAAAATATCAGTTTCCCTTTCCTTCCACCTGAGGAGAAAAAGGAAAATAGATGGCTGCAGGACAGGTAAAAGACCCACTTCCAATTCTCATTGCCAAATGTGTCTACTATCATGTAGTATTTGCATCATGACAGTGAATGTGAGTTTGAAATACGTATTTGCTAAGCTTACACATAGTTCTGCCCTCAGTGTCTCAGTTTTCTTTCTGAAAATTCTCTTTTTGATATATTCCATTGTAGATTTTGCCCTTTCTGTTCAAGCAAGGTTGTTCTGACAAAAGTATATAACGACCTTCTTGCTAAATTCAAAGGCCCTTATTCTGTTCTCCTGCTTCTTGATCTTTCTTCCACCTCTTGACACAGCTCACGACATAATCCTCCATTCTTCTATTCACAGCCAGGGCTTTCATGGATCTGTCTTTGCTTGATTTCATTTCTGTCTTTTAAATCTTTCTCTAAGGCTCTTTGTTAACAGTTCTCTTTCTTCTCCTCTTTCACTATCAACCATTTCCACAGAGTGCAAATACACCAGAGTTCACCAATTCATTTCAGTGCCTTACTCTTTAGTAACACCCTATGTATTGCTTGTGAACTGAGGTATAAGTTTACTGACTTGCTAAGATCTGTAATTATTTGCACAGTGTGTTCCCTTCCCTCTTTCATTTGACCTGCTGTGGTGGTGAGTTGGTGTTGCTATAAGCCTGAAGGGGATGGGACATAGAAAGGCCTCCCCACCCCCCAAGGGTAGGGATGGCCAATATGGTGCCCTCCAGGTGTCATTGAACTACATCTCCCACCATCCCTGAGCATTGGCCATGTTGGCTGGCACTGATGGGAGTTGTAGTCCAGCAATATCTGGAGAGCACCACATTGGCTATCCCTTACTAACAAGAATTCACAGGCCTTTCTCCCCTTATCCTGCTTTGTTCATTTAAGGTCAGGGTGGTTCCCCTCAGTCTAGGTGTTAAGGGGGCAAATGGTCCCCCAAATTCGTGATAATCACCATCAGCCTGTGTTGAGGAACACACATTTGGCTTAGCTCAGTGAAGCAGCTCAGTGAAGCAGCATGTAGGACTCAGGGATCGGAAGAGTGCCCCCACTACTCATTCTTTTATTCAAATTAATTAAATGTGCTTTATTCACATTTCGACATAACATCATGAAAGCAAGTGGTGGGTTCAGGCCTGCCTGGTGCTATCTGCATAACCCTGCCTCTCCATCTCTATAACCCACCCATCATTTTAGCACACATAACATGGATAAAGGACATTTCAGTTTTACGTAGAGCCAACATAAATATTTGCACAGAAGCCAATTGGCTAGTTTCCCATTCAATTCTTTTAATGAAACTTTACAGTTTGGATGTTTGAGTGTTTTAAAAAACCACCCTCAAAACATGAATGTTTTAGTATGTGTTAGATTCTCTTGATTATTTTGATATGAAATTCTATAAGCTGCTATGTCTTAAAATGGTCAATGCACTGTGAAGTATCATATGTTGTCAAATGATCTTCCTAGGTTCTTTAGAAGAATATCAGGGGTTCCTCCATGAGAAAGCAAAATATAGCTTTCCCACCACTAGTCACCTTCCTCTTCAAGATGCAGTCAATGTGGAATGCTGGGCACATTCTAGGACAACTTGTGAAGCTCCAGCATCGCCCAAGGTGAACCAACTATGCGCCTTAGAAAATGCCCCAGTGCAGGGTTCTGTGGGAGACAAGTCGGGTTCATTTCCTGTTGAATTGGAAACCTTGCCCTCAAGGTAGAAAGTTTGAAAACCATTGTGATGTTCCTCTGAATATGAGCTATTAATAATGTCTTTTGAGAAGACTTCAAAATATAAACGGTCGGATCAAATGTTAAAAGTCAAAATATCATTAAGGGCTTTCAAAACAGCAACCCTCATCTATCATATATCCAGACAACACATGTACATTCAGGAAAAATCCTGGAGAATACAGGGACATGAAAGTTCCCAAAGGATAATTTTGAGAAGAATCCATGGAAATGAATTAGCTATAGCACTAAATAGGATGTAGAAAGTTTTGGGATATAGAAACAACATGAGCCCTGCTGGATTAGGCCAAAGTCCCACTAAGTTCAGCACTCTATTCTCACCGTGGCCAACCATGTGCCCATGGAAAGCCCATAGGCAGGAGCTAAGCACTTAGTGCAAAAGCACTCTCCCCACCACCTACACAGTGCAGAGACAGCAAATGCAAAGTAGTCTTCTCCTACTCAGGGACAGGTGGCAAACCTAACTGCCTCTTCCCATATGAACCTACCTGGACCCTGCGATCATCTTCTGAGGCCCTCCTTCGTGTGCTGCCTCCTCGAGAGGTCTGGAGGGTGGCAACATGAGAACGGGCCTTTACTGCAATGGCTCCCTCCCTGTGGAATGCTCTCCCCAGAGAAGTTCACCTGGCACCTTCACTGTACACCTTTAGGCACCAGGCAATAGCATTCCTTTTCAACCAGGCCTTTGCCTGACTTGATCTACATCCTATACCCTGTTTAAAAATGCTGGCTCTTTTTTTTGGGGGGGGGTGTTTATTGGGTTGTTGGTTTTATTTCGATTTTATGTATTTGATATTTTATGTGAACTGCCCTGAGACCTTCGGGTATAAGGCGGTATAGAAATCAAATAAATAAATAATAAAAATAAAGAACAATCTCAGAGTATAAGAAGCATCTGCTGGATACGGCCAATGGGACATCTCACCCACCATCCTGGTCTCACAATGGCCAACCAGATTCCTGTGTGACGTCCTTAAGCAGGATCTGGGCGCAACAGTGCTTTCCCCATCTGAGATTTCCAGTAACACAAATTCAAAGGCATCCTGCCTCTGACAATGTAAATCAACGTTATGGCCAAATGAAGTGACAATGAAGTTTTTAGACTACAACAAGGTACCCTGCCCTTAACCCTCTTCTTTCAGCTCCATAGGCACTGGGACCCTGCTGCCTTCCTCTCTGCCTCTGGTTAGCTTAAGGATGAGGAGTGGGCTTCTAGACAGGTAGTGGAGAATCACCACACTCTCTATACCCTCCAACTGCCCCTATTTTCCAGGACAGTCCCAGAATTACGAAAGCTATTCCGGCTCCTGATGTGATCCTGGAATGTCCCTATTTCCCTCGCCAGTGCTCCTGCCCCAAGCTCAGGGAGGAGGATCAGCTGACACTTGTCCCAAGAAGTGACGGTAGTGAGGGAACATCCCATGCCTCTCCATGGCCGCTGCTGCTGGCCTTCTCCCTTGGGTAGCTCGCAGTAGCTGCTGGAGAGTGGGAGAGGAGGACTAGAGGCTCCTGCTGCCAAGGCCCGGCCCAGGCAGAGGGCCTCCTCGGTAGTGGCGCCTGCCCTGTGGAACGCCCTCCCATCAGATGTCAAGGAAATAAACAACTATCTGACTTTTAGAAGACATCTGAAGGCCTGTTTAGGGAAGTTTGTTAATGTTTGATGTTTTATTGTATTTTTAATATTTTGTTGGAAGCCGCCCAGAGTGGCTGGGAAAACCCAGCCAGATGGACAGGGTATAAATAAATAAATTGTTATTGTTATTGTTGTTATTATTACTGTGTGATATGTCAGCTGTGAGGGGCAGGCAGAGGGCAGGACTGCCCTGGATGGGAAGCGAGGAGGAGCAGAGCACAAGGAGTCTTGGATTGTTTTAAAAACAAAATAAAAAACAAGAACACACACAAGAAGAAGAAGAAGAAGAAGAAGAAGAAGAAGAAGAAGAAGAAGAAGAAGAAGAACTACTACTACCTTCTGCAACTAATCTTGCCACTTTCTAAAATTTATTTCTTGGTGTGTGTTTTTCTTTCTGTGAATCTACCAAAGAACAAAATAAAATCAGGATTAAGGAGTGGAGGGCATGTGTGCTGTGTTACATTGTTGAAGTGGTGGCGGCACTTGCCTTCTTCTGATAGGAAATGCTCTGGAGGGGGGAAGGACCCGAAATGGGGGGGGGGTGTTTGAGGAGGATCAGTTGGGGGGAGTGAGAAATGTCCCTATTTTTATCTGAGGGATGTTGGAGGGTATGCTCTCTTCTCCATTTCCCCACTAGTGACTGCATTTTGGCAACTGGTGTAGAGATGGAAGAGGGACACACTCGGACACACAGGCAGGCAGGCAGGCAGACACACACACACACAGAGAGAGAGAGAGAGAGAGAGAGAGAGAGAGGGAGAGAGAGAGAGAGAGAGAATGAATCTAATAGGGCTCTGAGAGAGCCACAGGCTCTACTATACAGTACTTAAGGCTCTTCCTTCTTTGCCTTGCACCTCGATCTTACACATCAGCCTGTGCAAAGCAGAAAATGAAAGGAAAACTGCCTTCAATATCCCCAGCGCCAAAGTGTAAGGAGAATTGGAGGGGGTGGGTGGGATGAGGGAGCAGGTACAGACCAAAAAACACAAAACCAGCCCACAACCAAAGATTTGTCTTCAAATAGCAGCACTTAAATGCTAAGCCCCAACCCTGGCAGGTGTTTGCAATCCTTGATGAGCAGGTGCAGCAAGCGGGCCATTGGGGCTGGTGATGCCCTGCAGCCAGATTAGAGCATTCATTCAGTGAAAGAAAAGGAATGCGCAAAGCCATCGGGGAGCTGGCCAAACACCGGGTAACTCTTATGAAGAAGGCCACTGCCTGTAATGAGCCCCAAGGCCATAATAATTGGAGCCTCCACTTTTGCTCCCTGCTTTGCATCTGTCGCACTATCTCTCACAAAGAGTCAGGGCATTCAAGCTGTGCGGGAGAAGAAGAAGAAAGTGGGGAGGAAGCAGGGAGGGGGAGATGCATCTTTGCAAGACATGCCAGCTCTTTCCATGGAGCGGATCAGCATCACCACCACTGATGAAAAACAAACAGTCCTCTAAACACTCTGCTTAAGTATAGTGCTGCTGGTCACTCAGAAAAAAGAGAGAGCCGGACAGAGGTGTTAAGGGACAGGAACCAATAAATGGCTGCCAACCTTTTCATCTGCCTTGAGGTGTAAGCATCATAGGCATTGATGCTTACCTCTGCGCCTTGTAAAGCTTCACCCTGTGATTTCTGCATATTGATGTGGTGAGGGGCACAAGAGCAAACCAGGCTGCTATCACCCTGGTCACTTGGCAACCCTGTACTCTGACTCTGACGAATGTAGTCCCATCTGCCCCAAGGCAATGTAAATAAGTACACATTAAGCCCACATTAACTGGAGCCATTGATTAATTTGTCATCTTCAAATTGAAACATATAAGCGTAAATTACAGATTTACAGCCCCACTCCCCAGTAATGCTGCTATTTGTATTAAAAAAAACCCCACTATCTCAAACACCACTCCGTGTTAGCTCTGTGTCACAGGCATTTCCCAGGTTTCTAGATTACATTTTGGGCTCATTTCTGTTCTCCCATTCTATCCAACATACTACTGGACAAAGTGACCTTCATGCCAACATCTGCACCATACATTTGAAGCACTATTATACAACTTTAACAGTTGTGGCTTCCCCCAAAGAATCCTGAAAACTGCAGGTTTATTAAGAGTATTGAATTGTTAGTATCATCATCATCATCATCATCATTTTATTTGTATGCTGCCTTTCCATAGTTAAAACAATGCTCAAGGCGGTTTACAACATGACAAGATTTACATAATTACCAACATAACAAAAGTCATAAGCAATAAATAAAACACATCAAAAAGTACACAACCAAATGGAAAACAATTTGCACCACTTTGGAAATCCCCCATTCACCCATGTAAGGTAAAAAAGGTAAAGGACCTCTGGACCGTTAAATCCAGTCAAAGGCGACTCCAGAGTTGCAGAACTCATTTCACTTTCAGGTTGAGGGAGTCGGCGTTTGTCCACAGATAGCTTTCCGGGTCATGTAGCCAGCATAACTAAACTGATTCTGGCACAATGGAACACCGTGATGGAAGCCAGAGCGCACAGAAACGCTGTTTACCTTCCCGCATTGCCTATTTATCTACTTGCACTGGTATGCTTTCGAACTGCTAGGTTGGCAGGAGCTGGGACAGAGCAATGGGAGCTCACCCCATCATGTGGATTTGAACCACTGACCTTCTGATCAGCAAGCCCAAGAGGCTCAGTGGTTTATACCACAGCGCCACCCACGTCAAACATACACCCACACAAACTAACAAGAACATCAGCAGACACATTCACCCATCATTTACTCTCCATTCATTCATATTTGTGCCCCAGTTTCAATCCACAAATATCCACCCGCTTCTGTTGACTGGCTTCCAAAGGTGAACTTCAACCAATTTGCATCCACAAACACCAGCCTGCTTCAACCATGAGACATCCAGCAGCTTCAGGATGCAAATTCCACTGGCTTCCACCCACCAACATTTGCCAGCTTCTGTTAGGTCCATCACTAGACACCAACCAGCTTCTGACCATGGATTTCAGCAGCCTTCAAGCCACCATCCCACTCAGCAAGTGAACTTGCCTTAGTATTGCCCCATAGCATCCTGCTGCTGGATGATTGCCTCCTTCCGTTTGCCAATGTGCTTCCTCCAAGTGGAGGAAAACTGGGCACTGCTGAATCTCACAGTTGCTGCCAGCTGTATCCTGCTGGGGAACAGAAAAGGGCTTTCTCCTTGGCCTCCCTTTGTATCCACTCACCTGCCAAGTGCTTTTGTGACATCACAAGCAGTCCTCTGCCAATGGCAACAGCTGGGGAGGCATCATCTTCATCTCTTCAGGCCTCACAATTGTGGGTGTACCTTGGCAGTGATTTAATTGTGTGCTTGTTCAATACGTAAAATAATTACGGCCCACTTTTGGATGAGGGGGACATCATAAAACTGGTGTGGGGGACGTTTTCCAACACAACGCCTTCATTCCTTGCAGGGAACCTTCCAGAGTGTGTATGCCAGCGTTGGGCAGGGTCAGAGGCATTGGGAAGTGGAGCAATGAATGTGGCTCTTGTTTTTGTACTGTGGGATCCATTCCAGCTGTGCAAAAGCCAGAGATTTCGACTCCCTCCCTCATCTCTCAATCCAGTTGAGCAAGAAGTATCATCACGATTCAAGGAAACTTTCCAACCAGACAAAAGTATTCCAGAGTGCAGGGCAAGGCTGGCAAGGGGCCAGACAGAAGTGTCGGGGGGGCTGCATTTGGCCCACAGGGTAGAAGTTCTCTACCTCTGTCAAAAATAAAATAACTGTAGCTTGTTCAGGGGGCTGAGAGTTGTTGGGAGCCTCTCTTTCCTCTTACAGAGCTACATTTCCCAGAGCTCCCTGTGAAGAAGGATTGTTAAGCCACTCTGAGAATGCAGCTGTGTGACCTAACATTTATTAGGCAAAGTGACATCCGTGCTGATTTTTTATTTGGCTTGAAAGATCAGTTCAGAGCTGTACATATATGCCTGGAAAGACTGAAGTGACTTTTGCTTACCATGACAGGGGCTGGAGAGGGGCAAGTGTCAGCTTTGAAATCAGTGTTTTGCCTCCCTCAAGATGACAACAGTTTAAGAGTCCAGCATTGTATGATGAGAAATATGGATTTTGCTTTATCACATCTCTGTGAAAGTGAGGGGGTAGAAAGGACACATGTAGCCTGCCAGCTGAAAGCCAACTAAAATGATCAAAAGGCGGCAGAAATAGTTGATGCAGGACCGATACGGATGTGTAATCTTGACAAAGCAATCTGGGTCAATACATGCCCTGCAAACTCTAGTGCAGCAGTCTATTCATAAGAAGAAAGCAATTATTAATATTCTCCCCTAAATCCAGTTTACAAGTCTCCTACCTTCCCACCTCTTTCTTAAAAGAAGCGATTATCATACCTCTCTGACCCTTCTTCAGCTAGTAAGCAAACAACTTACACCAAGTGCTTGAAGGAAGCAGGTAAAAGTAAAGGTAAAGGACCTCTGGACAGTTAAGTCCAGCCCAAGGCAACTATGGGGCTGAGGTGCTCATCTCGCTTTCTGTCTGAGGGAGCCAGCATTTGTCCACAGACAGCTTTCCAGGTCATGTGGCTAGCATGACTAAACCGCTTCTGACACAACAGAACACCATGACGGAAACCAGATGGAAACCAAACAGAAAAGGCCGTTTACCTACTTACCTACTTTACCTATTTATCTACTTGAACTGGTGTGCTTTTGAACTGCTATTTTGGCAGAATCTGGGACAAAGCAACAGGAGCTCACCCCGTCATGGGGATTCGAAACGCCAACCTTCTGATCGGCAAGCCCAAGAGGCTCAGTGGTTTAGACCACAGCGCCACCCACAACCTTTGGAAGGCAGCAGCAAGCACAAGAGTCACACTGGTGGTTGGCTGGCTTGTTTTTGTCAGCATGTATGTGATTGTACTAATGCCAGGAAAGAATAAATCCCTTGGCAAAGGGACAGGATCCTTGCACGCCAGACCTATCATCTCCACTGTGGTTATTAGAGGAGACATCTCATTAACAGCTTGTAGTGAGCATCAGTAAACCATGTGCTAGTAAATAATAAATATATGGTGGTTATCTGATATGGCAATTACAAGCCCACAGCTGACGGTGGGGGCTGTTCTCTTCTGGAATATTATCTCCAAGTGCAATCTTTAGCCAGATTTCAATAGCAAAGGTTTTCATTTCCTCAGGCTCCTGGCCTTTACAGCTAATCCCATGTGCCATTCCTTTTAGATTCCCTACACTGTGCTCCCTAATATCATCACCCCAAGGAATGGGTGACAAACAGTACACTGAATACAGAGTGGGCTATTTTCTGCAATCTCAGTTATGTATCTTGATACAAATATCTAAACCTCATCCCTTACATGGTCAATCCCAAACTGGGGTCAATATCTAAAAGCAATTAACAGAGAATCCTGTGTCTATTCAATGGGTATGCAAACTAAGGCCTGGGGGCCTGATCCGGCCCAATTGCTTTCTAAATCCAGCCCGTGGACGGTCCAGGAATCAGCATGTTTTTACATGAGTAGAATGTGTGCTTTTATTTAAAATGCATCTCTGGGCTATTTGAGGGGCATAGGAATTTGTTCATTCCCCCCCCCCCCCAAATATAGTCCTGTCCCCCACAAGGTCTGAGGGACATTGGACCGGCCCCCTGCAGAAAAAGTTTGCTGACCCCTGGTTTATTCAATTCAGTTTGCATTTAAAGCCAAATGTATCAAACTTGTACTAAAACAATATGAGATCTGAAGCAAAGTTATTCTTTGCAATTCACACTTATCTGAATTTTGTGATGCAGTTCTCCAACCAATCTTTCAAAAAATGCATAGATTAGGGGAAGGTGAGCATTCAAATGGGTATTCTTGCATGCCACCCCAAACTCTGAGCAGTGTGAGATTCCAAGTGTTCCAGGTGCTTCACCCAGGGTCTGTGTTTCCTCTTGGAAAGGAGGCACAGTGGAGACTGTGGTGTCTTTATGATAGATAGTTCACATATATACAACCTGAGCCTACGATGGAGGGGCTCACAGCATGACACTCCAAGAGGGTCTTGCTTCTCCCACAGGCACAGCCTAGGATCCAAACAGACATCAGCCATTGTGCCCTTCCTGCTGCCTTTCTGCTTCCCTGTCACATAACTCCTCCCCAAGCTTCTAATTCACATCATTTTAACTGTGGAGTAAAAGGCCCCACTCATTTTGCCATCTGATGCAGAGTTCCATTTGATGCTTTGTGTGCTCCTAATGGCCCGTCCCCAGCCTTTAACACATGCTGCTTCCAGAGAATTAGCATTGTCTAGCACACAGCTTACCACACATGGGTCTGGAATGCTATAGATGAGTCTAATACATAGGGACTGGCTATTTGCTGGTTTTTAACACTCCAATCATTAATTAAATTATAACACCTATTAGACCCAGGAATTTCAGGTGTCTAGCACTCACCAACTCATAACAGTATGTTGGTGAAATGAACAAGACTCAGAACGGCAGTCCTAACCCACTTGCCAGGGGTTCAGCAACATTTAATTCAATGGGGCTTACTTCTGAGTAGACAAGGTTAGGACTGCAGCCTTAGTTTTGCTTCTACACAATTAGAAGGCAAAAGTGGCAGGCGGCAGGCAGGTAGGAATGCTCCTCTGCAACACAAACACATGCTGCTGGCATCAGACACGTAGGAGAATTCCCAGGAGGACAGGCAAATGATTCAATTGTACACACTGGGGATTCACAGCATATTGAATAAACCTGCAGTTCACAACTTGAGTGAAGCTAGCATGGGAAACTGCATCAAACCGCAGTATTTCAGAAAATATTTTAAGATACCTGTGGGTCGTAGGCATGCTCTCTGTTCGGAATTCCAGTTGTTCCATTCCAACCTCTCTCCTTCCAGTTTTCCACGCCACCAACAGCCCGTCAACATTCAGTGGCCACTGAGCACACTCCATGCTCTTTGCACTGTTTTGGGGATCCTCCGAAGGTGTACGCCCCCACAACCCTAAAAGGGATTGTTTGTACATCTGCAAATCTCAGGGTTCCTAGTGCTGTTTCGGCAATGTAAGAGCCAGTATTCAGAGAAGTGAGGTTGCTGTTAGACTTACGATTGTCACGGAGTGCCAACACAGTGCAGCCAAAAGCAGATATTCAAGCCTGTAATCCCCCAGATGGTTAGCCCAGCCCTCATTATGATTTGAAATTATGCTTAGGTCTTGCATCAAAATCAGGATGCTGAAATTTTGCTGAGCTTGATGCGTCATGACCAGCCCCCATTTCACTCCACTCATAAGAAAACTGTAATTTGCATGAAAGCCAAACAATGATGCAACAAAACTCAGCTGGTAGAGCATAAGACTCTCAATTTCAGAGTTATGGGTTCGAGCCACATGTTCAGCAAAACGTCTTCTGCATTACAGGGGGTTGGACAAAATGGCCCTTGTAGTCTCTTCCATCTCTAAAATTCCATGATTCTGTGAACCTCCTCTGGATTTGGTGAAGGACCATGACACAGTGAGAGGGTTTTGAGAAAGAACAGGGCCCTTAGGCAGGCTAAAACCTGCATTATATACAGACAAGAATTATATCACTGTAACTGTTACGGTTTCCCCCTCCCCGAAAGAATCATGGGAATTATAGTTTGGTGAGGAGATTTTGCTATTAGTGATTCCTCCTTCCCCCCACCGGAAACTACAATTACTATTTTCTTAGAAGAGAGTCTTAGAAAAGAATTATGGTCTGAATACACATGAGCTTAACACCTTGTTGAGATCTGGGCCTCATCAGTGGCTGAATGGGGGATTGCCTGGGAACTACCTTTACGTCACTATTCCATTATGGAAGAAATGCATTACATAAATGTATGATAATAAATCAAAAGTTTATAGCAGAGCTTTCCAAACTTTTCATGTTGGTGACACACTTTTTAGACGTGCATCATTTCGCGACACAGTAATTCACTTTTACTAGCAAACCGGATGTTAAACTAATCCCTTTCCAGCCCCGGGAGGAGCGCAGGGAGCATTCGTGTGACACACTTACACACTGCAGCTGACACACTAATGTGTCACGACACACAGTTTGGAAAGCTCTGGTCTCTAGAGTAGTTAGTCCTCTGCTGCTTCACCAGGCACTGAAGTATCAGGTTTCAAGGTAGGTTGATAAAACACTCTGTCATCATCATTACATGGGAGTCAGAGAGTTGCTCAATGTTGGTACAATAAAGTGTAAGTCCACACTTACAGGACAAGACTTGGGCACATGGCGAAGGATGTTCACTGGCCTAGTTTGCACATAAGGTTAAACCATAGTTTAGCAAACTAGTTTAGTGTTATATACACATTCTGCCCAACAATTGAAGTATGGTTTGTTTGCTGTCAACAAACCATGATCTGAAGCCATAGCTTGTTGATTATTATAATAATTTATTATTTATACCCCGCCCATCTGGCTGGGCTTCCCCAACCACTCTGGGAGGCTTCCAACAAAACATTAAAATACAATAATTCATCAGCTATTAAAAGCTTCCCTAAACAGGGCTGCCTTCCTTATAAACTTATAAGCTTATAAACTTGATAGCCTTCCTTAACTATGATTTGTTTGGCCACCCTAGTCCAGATGCTCACCAGGTCACAAAGGCATAAGATAAGTGCAGCTGGTAAAAAAAAAAAACGGTTGTTTGTGAGACAATTCATCGCTAATTGTGGCTTGTTAAGCAAACCCTCAGGTTAAACAAACCACGGCTTAGTGTTATGCACGAACCAGATCACTGTATGCAAAGCTCCGCTTCCATTTGTTTAGTGAACATTCCAGCTCCCCAAAGTCCACATTTCAGGATTGTGAACCAGCGCACATGGGAATCTTTGAAGTCTTTACTCTAAAGTACTCCCCCTAAGGAAGCAGGAAGTTCCATAAAAGAAATCCAAACACTTAAAACAAAGGTGGTGGCACAAGCTAATCATAAAACTGACATGGTTTGGGTTGTCACCAGCTCTCATTTCCTGTTGCTTCAGCAAGCAAATGGGAAACATGTAATGTTCCTTTTGAGGAGGTTTATATTATTTATGAACTTTGGGATGAAGCTCTGGCCAGGCAAGTCTCCTTTCGTAAGCGTGGACCATCTCTTCTCTGCTTACTTGCCCTTTCAAGGTGCTTATGTGCCCTTTGAAGTGTTGTCTAAGGACAGTTTTGTTGATGAGCTTCCTACAATGTGCTCACTTTTAAATTCCTCGGAATTTTTTCAGCACTTGCTGGGAAGTTGCCGTTTCCTCTACGGACACTCCCCCTACCCTGCCCTCCCTGCCCCCGCTCCGTGGTCTCTTGTCTTTGGCTTAACTGGCTGCTAGTTCTGCAGACACAGGCTTTGTCCAAGTTCTCCTCCCAGCTCTCCCAGTAACCTTTACAGGAAAAAGCATCCCATTAAATGGTAGGTGTTCACTGCTCTCCTGACCACATATTCCAAGATGTTTCCTGCCTATATTTCAGGAGCAGCCTTGAATGCCGCAACCCCCATAGGGGCCATTCTGTCAGTCCAGGCATTTAATTAGCTAATTACAACCTGCTGACATGAATACACCAAATATGGAGTTTGGAGAGCAATTTCTTTTTCTTTTCTTTTCTTTTTCTTTTTTTGCAGTTCATTTATTATTAACCCCCCAGTAAACATCTGATATGCTCTTCCCTTAGGGGACAGAGTGGTAATTGGTCCCTTGAACACTAAGTTCTCTTACTAATCTGCCTGAGCTGGAACTGAGTGTCGCCATCTGTCCATATTTACACATACACCCCACCGTGCGTTTCACATTCTGGAAAAGAAAGCGAGAGGGAGAGAGAGAATGGAAAGGAGTCTCAGAGAAGTATTTTTAATTCAGTCAGGACCAGCCGCCTTTGTGTAGCACATTTCAAACATATGTGCCCAGCCCAGGAGATCAGGAGATAGATAGATAGAGATAGAGATAGATAGATAGATGATAGATATAGATAGATAGATGGTAAAGGTAGATGATAGATAGATGATAGATAGATAGATGATAGATAGATAGACAGACAGATAGATAGATAGATAGATAGATAGATGATAGATAGAGATAGAGAATAGAAATAATATAAATAATAATGACCTGGCTATAATGTAGTTTCATTTCCCTCCTCCATTTCTAGTCTTGTGAAACATGTAAGTGTGGAAATGATTAAGTGCCCGAATGGCAGAATCATAGAACTGTAGAGTTGGAAGAGACCATGAGGGTCATCTAGTGCTTGCTGTGCTTTCGAAGGGAAAAGTAGGCCCTGGAAGTATGACTTGGTCAAGGAGTGAAAATCAGGCAGACAGAATTAAAAGATTCCCATCCCAAATTAAGCCCCTTGGACAATCTGTTTGCATATCACCTACTAGCCGATACAGCACAACTGCTTTAGTTCTGAATGGGGGGGGGAGAGAGAGAATCAAATTAAAATGTGGGGGATGGACTAGCCAAATCAATAATTCAGAAGGGTGGATAAATAGCATGCAGTTCACATAATGCTACACCATTAATCATGTCATACAATTAAACTATGGCAGCATATTGAATTTTTTAAATTATTATTAAATTGGACCACACAGTTTTAGGGGTTGCCTATCAACCAGAAAGGGAAACCCATAGCCTGCTCTTCTTCTCTTTACAGTAGTCTGAGCAACAGAAACCAGAAGCTTTTCGAGCATAATGGATATACAGTGCTACCTTGGTTCTCAAACTTAATCCATTCCGGAAGTCCGTTCCAAAACCAAAGCGTTCCAAAACCAAAGCGGGCTTTCCCATAGAAAGTAAGGCAAAATGGATTAACCCATTCCAGACTTTTCAAAACAACCCCTAAAACAGCAATTTAACATGACTTTCGCTATCTAACAAGACCATTGATCCATAAAATGAAAGCAATAAACAATGTACTAAAGTCACACAATCAATCAATCAATCAATTAATCAATCAGATGTTCCCATCCAGCCTCTGCTTAAAGGAGACCTCAGCACCTCCTGAGACAGTCTGTTCCACTGCTGGGCAACAGCTCTTACAATTAGAATGTTAACCATTAGGATGCTGCTGCTGTGGTAAGTACACTTTTTTGCACAAGCTCAGAGACACTCTCCTTTCTGCTGTTGACAGACTGACCTGACTGACATCAAGCTTTGTGGAAAATCTACATCAGGGGCCAGCAAACTTTTTCAGCAGGGGGATGGTCCAATGTCCCTCAGACCTTGTGGGGGGCCGGACTATATTTTGAAAAAAATATATGAATGAATTCCTATGCCCCACAAATAACCCAGAGATGCATTTTAAATAAAAGCACATGTTCTACTCAGGTAAAAACACCAGGCAGGCCCCACAAAGAACCCAGAGATGCATTTTGAATAAAAGGGCACATTCTACTCATGTCAAAACACGCTGATTCCCAGACCATCAGTGGGCCAGATTTAGAAGGCGATTGGGCCAGATCCAGCCCCCGGGCCTTAGTTTGCCTACCCATAATCTACATAGTCAGATCTTTATTTAGTCTTCAGATAAGAGTCAGTCTTAAATGCTACAGCAATGGCCCTACTTCTCCATCCGCCTACCCCTTAATCGAGGGCATGTCACGCAGTGTTGCTAGTGGTATCCTAAAAGTACTTAAGCTGGTTCCATCTCTAACGGAAAAACAAATGTGTGCCCCCCCCACCCCGCCCAAGCTATTTCCTCTTGTTCCATTATAATGGCTACATTCAAACAGGTCAGTTTCTGAAAGCTGAGCTCAAGATGGCAAGGGCAGGGCTGTTTTTGTTGAGGTTTTTTGAAAACAAAAAAACCTATATATATCATGAATTAATTATTTTCTGCCATGCTTGGCTGTATCAATTACCAGATCCTCAATAGGAGAGCTGCCACAGCTCTGTTACCATGTACGCAGTAATAGTTCACTCTCCCGTTGTTCCCTTTGATCAGACACAGGTGGATGACAAGCCTAATACTTGTCTGTTGAAATAGGTGCGCATTGTTGTCAGGGTGATTATATCTAATTACGTCCCCGTTAATTATCAAACATGATTAATTATAGCAGAGCCACTTTACTTTAAAGACGGGCGCATCTTCCAGATGTCACACTGCTGCTTGCATGGTACAGTTTTCAAAGGGTTTGTTGGTTTTGTTTTGTTTTTGCAGTGTACCCATCAGAGAGAAATAGAAGAACGCATGATAAACAGCAAAACAATTCACTGTTATTCCTTTCTACGTCATTCCCACCTGTATAGGCCACAGGGGAAGTGGATTTTCTAAGATAAAAAATGCAATAAAAGACCCCTAGGTGAAACTCCTAGGCTGCCAGAATGTGCAGGGGTTTGACTTACACGGAACAGTTCGACGTTCTGCCTGATCAGGAGTACTACGTAATCCAAATGTCAGTACGTTCCTGCAACGATAATTTTAGGCAAGGCAATGCTAATTACCTAATTTATTTTATCACTAAAATGTGTGCCTACTGCAACCATAATCTTCTGCAATGCAAGTTTTACACAATATGTACCCTTTAAGAAGCACCTTTGGCAAGGAAAGGAAGGATAGAGATTTACTAATTAATGAATTAATTAATTAATTAATTCTGTCCACACAACTGAATCATCTGGCAACTGCTTGGCTATGAAGCAAATTGCAGTGCTCACTGAATTTGGGAGGGGGGATTTAATCCTACTGTTGCTACTGCTGGTCAGAGCCAGGCCTCATTTTATTCTATTTTATTCCTCCCTACCGCATCTTAAAAAGCAGAGACATTACCTTGCCGACAAAGGTCTGTATAGTTAAAGCTATGGTTTTCCTAGTACTGATGTATGGAAGTGAGAGCTGGACCATAAAGAAGGCTGATCGCCGAAGAATTGATGCTTTTGAATTATGGTGCTGGAGGAGACTCTTGAGAGTCCCATGGACTGCAAGAAGATCAAACCTATCCATTCTGAAGGAAATCAGCCCTGAGTGCTCACTGGAAGGACAGATCCTGAAGCTGAGGCTCCAATACTTTGGCCACCTCATGAGAAGAGAAGACTCCCTGGAAAAGACCCTGATGTTGGGAAAGATGGACAGCACAAGGAGAAGGGGACAACAGAGGACGAGATGGTTGGAAAGTGTTCTTAAAGCTACCAGCATGAGTCTGACCAAACTGCGGGAGGCAGTGGAAGACAGAAGTGCCTGGCGTGCTCTGGTCCGCGGGGTCACGAAGAGTTGGACACGACTAAAAGGTTAAACAACAACCGCCTCCTTATAGATATTGTGTCAGGTGGCTTTGCCCTACAACTGGGGTCCCAATTGCTTGTTCTTTGATCAACAGTTTACCTAGAATCCCATGAACTGTCAACCTGTGTTTGTAGTTTTTGTGGTTGTGTTTCATGTTAGAACCATCACAGATTGCTCACTTCATGGGTGAAGAAGATGTAGGGCCTGAAAATTTTAGACTTGTAAAGTTGGAAGGGGGCACATGGGTGATCTAGACCAATCCCCTGCAATCCAGGAATGTTTTGCCCAGTGTATGGCTCCAACCCACGACCCTGAGATCAAGAGACTCATGCTCTACTGGCTGAAGAGCTCCTAGAAGCAAGTCTAATAACTCACTGGGGTTTATTTGGATAATCCTTGCCCCTCAGTGTTCAACTTGAAGATGCAGTTATGGAGGTAGATAGATATAGATATTTTATTTTAAAAAGAAATAAGAGTATACTGTATCTTTCCTCTTTAAAATCAGTCATGCAATCTCACCTGGCAGGGGTGGTGGTACTTACTCTGGTTAAAGGAGGAGTTTGTAGCAGGGGACATTGTGTTTTGGCATTAACTGTTTTTTATAAAGCAAGAAATACAGAACTGAGGCTTAAACAAGTAGCGGATCTTCTTCTTCAGTCCAGGAGCCACATTTTCTTGTGGGCAACCTTTGGAGAGGGGTGTGTGCCACATGTTGGGTGGGGGGAGAGGTAAAATTGGACAGAGCAACAGACACAACTCTTACCTTTGAACAGTAGGCTAGTGTCAAAAGATTTCTGCACACAGGCACACACTATTTCTCCTACCAGGCGAGCAAGAAGCATTCCCATAGTTCGAGGACACATTCCAGCTGGGCCAAAACTCTCAAGGAAGTTATGGAGCAGGGCCAACAAGGAGGAAAGTCTTGAGGGTCAGACAGACATTATTGGAAGCCTACAACTGGCCTCTGGACGTGAGCTTGGCCTGAACCCTGACTATCTTTGGAAATGCGACATTATGGTGGTGGCCCGAAGGGCCACAATAAATGTGAAAATGTGTGCCCCTGGAAATCCTTTAGTGCCCTTCTAATAGAGAAGTTATGGTAACCTGTTGCTTTATGAAACTGATGATTTTGCAAGTTGCCGCCCCCCATTGGGGCAGGAATACAGCTATCACAAAGATACAGCTGAAAGCTAGAACATAAATTGCTACATGGTGCAAATGGCTACATGTAACACAGGTTCCCAACATGCATACTAACGCAATGTAACAGAACGGTGGGAATCAGCATAAATTGCCAGGGCTTATTGCGCATGTGTATTAAACATGAAAGGTGGTGATGATGCACTGTATATGATTGGTGAAAATTGAAATGCTTTGTTTGAAACTTTATAAATACCACTGGCGTTGCAGTTTTGCAGAACAATTCGATTGTAACCTATTGCTTTGCAATAAACAACGTAGGACTCCTAACTCCTCATGTTTCTGAGTTTTATTGCCATAGACTTGGGAGATGAGCCATTTTTGGCTTACAACAACATGACAAATAATTTGGCAGACACAACAACAAAGCAGGCATGGCGGAGGCCTCTTCTTTCTCATCATCAATGTTGTCAGGAGCACCATTTAACAGTCATCTTCTAGCTGAAGATTTCCCGCTAAACATGGCACACTAAGGCTGTCTGTACCTTTAAAGCACATTTGAAGTGCATTCCCCCACCCCCGCACCTCAGAGAATTCTGGGCACTGTAGTTTACTCCTCATGGAGTTACATTTCCCAGCAGCCTTTGACAAACCACAGGCTCCAGAATTCTCTGAGGGGGGAGAATGCGCTTCAAATGTGTTTGGAAGCTATAGGATGGGATTCAACTAGAGTCCTGTCTGTGGAAGGCCTGCACAAAGATTTCTGCTCGCACAGTGGGACTCAGTGGCGTAGCGTGGGGGGTGCAGGGGGGGCCGGCCGCACCGGGCGTAACATCTGGGGGTTAGGGTTAGGGGGCGCAAATTACTTGCCTTGCCCCGGGTGCTGACAACCCACGCTACGCCACTGGTGGGACTATCCCCTTCTCCTCCTCTTATGCCCCCCAGCCCAAAAATCGGCTCTGAGGGGGTCAGGAGGACCCCAGGAATGGGGGGGGAGGAGAAGTGGGCATCGTTCCACCTGGCAAGCCTAAATACTTGTCCTGGCACAATATGTGCCTTAGCACAACATTGAATTCTTCTCACAACATGCATGCAGTCTGAGTAACGCATCAAGCGTTACGGGGGTCTTTTGGTGAGAGTGCTGATTTCCTCCTTCCTTGCACATCCTACCTGAAGAAATCACACTCCAGCCCCCCCCCCCCCCGATAACAGTTTGGAGTACTGGAAAAATGTGATTTTCCCCACAGTGAATAATGTGCAAGCTGCCAGAAAGAGGTTTGCACCGCCCTCTGTGGCACCCTGGAGGGGGTGGGGGGACATTTTGCTATTTTGCAACCACCACCAAGCGAGCCTTGTGCGTTGCACTACTTGTGCAAATGGCAGCCAACAGCAAAAGGGCCTTCATTTATTTTATTTTCGTTTTTCAGAGATGAAAGGCACCCAGCTTGCCACTGCCCATCAGACGCAAAACATGGCACAATGCAGAAAGATGGGGAAGGCGCCAAGTCTGCATTCAGCCTGCCTTTGGCTGGAACAAAGCTGCCTGATGCAGATGTGTATGGGGACATAAAGAAGCCAGTGATGATTCCACCGAATTAATTTCCCCCGAATGAAAACGGCAACCAAGGAGAAAAGACAAGGCAAATTACCAACGCTAATCACAGTCTCTTGCTTTTGCTTTCTTCCCCTTTCTCTTGTATGATAATTATGATAATTAACAAGCTAACAAGCTCCTAGTAAAAACAGTTCCTGGTTCTCAATGTATAATTAATATTTACGTTCATAACAAGCTTCCATTTATAGTATACTTAAGAGAGAAATCCCCTCAGAGGACACACATTACAAATGCTACTCACATGCTTGATGCATTTATTATTTTAGAAGGAGAAAAGCTGGCCTGATCTGCCAGTTTTCAGCACTTTCAAGAACACACATCCCTTTCTCTTGATGTCATTGCATTAAAGCATTAGCATAGTTAATACATTAATTATTATTATTATTTATTAAATTTCCATACCACCCTTTATCTGAGGATCACAGGGCAGTTTACAATATAAAAACACAAAATATAGTAAACATAACAATAACCCCCAAGGCCATTGATTATTTATTTAGCCAAAGGCCAGGGAGAAGAGGAATGCTTTGTCCTGGCACCTAAAGATATGTAATGAAGGTGCCAGGCGAGCCTCTCTGAGGAGAGCATTCTACGTATGGGGAGCCAGCGAAGCTTCTGCCCGGCTTAGGGAGGGAGGTGCGAGGCTCTGATGGGTTCAAGATCCATCCTGTCATCTTCCCAAAGCCCACCTGGCTTTCGGAAGGAGGCAGGAGGGCTCCAGCATCCTGTCAGAGTCCTGGCACCTCCTTCACAAAGCTTTGGAAGCTTCTTATCAGCTCAGGGAGGCACAATGTCCATGTGCGTGACATCAGGACGTCACAATGTCACATGCATGACATCACCCCACCCCCCTCGCAAGCTGGCGCCTCTGGCCCTAACTGTCCCCCTAGGAAAAAAATCACTGCACACCACTGCTGACACTTCTCTATCCAATAAAAAGAAGTTATCCTATCTTTCTAAAACTGAAGTGTGGCAATCCAATGAAGCTGAATGTGGGTGGGGGAATCCAGGACAGGCAAAAATAATTCATTCATACAGAACTATGGCATTCACTGCCACAAGGTGTGAGGATGGTCACCAACTTGGATTGTGCATACGTTACCAGCTGTAAAACACAGGTAGGCCGTTCTTTTTCTCAATTCCACTGAAGCTATTTTTTTGAGGGAAATGCAGTATTTCACACAGGATAGATGTGGATTGTGGCTAACACGGGATGTAGAGTAAATGAGGTGTGGAAGGCTTGGAAAGTAGGTTAGACAAGTTCACGGAGGGTAAAGCTGTCAGTGTGTACCAGCCACCCTGGCTGTATTAGTTCCTGGAGATCCACAGTGATAGAGGGTTACTGTGGTCATGCCTTGTTCGCGGACTTCCCACAGGCATCTATTAGCCCACTGTAGGAAGCAAGGGACGCGGGTGGTGCTGTGGGTTAAACCACAGAGCCTAGGACTTGCCGATCAGAAGATCAGCAGTTCAAATCCCCGTGGCGGGGTGAGCTCCCATTGCTCAGTCCCTGCTCCAGCCAACCTAGCAGTTCGAAAGCACGTCAAAGTGCAAGTAGATAAATAGGTACCGCTCCGCTGGTAAGGTAAACAGCGTTTCCGTGCACTGCTCTGGTTCGCCAGAAGCGGCTTAGTCATGCTGGCCACATGACCCAGAAGCTGTACACCGGCTCCCTTGGCCAATAAAGCGAGATGAGCACCGCAACCCCAGAGTAGGCCATGACTGGACCTAATGGTCAGGGGGTCCCTTTACCTTTACCTAGAAAGCAAGACTCTGGATCAGGTTGGGCTTTGTTCAACTCCAGCAGGGCGATTCTCATGTTCTCAAGTGGTTTAAAGCAATAAGAAGAATAATATCATGGTCAAAATGGGAAGTAAAGTCTTCTTTCTAATGCTGGTTAATAACATTTGGTGAAATATCTTCCTGCATTAAATGCTGGTATATAAATCTCAGTCTTGTCAGGAGATAAAGGACCAGCTGTTCCTTAACGCCTTCAAAAGCATCAAGAAGTCCCCTGCCTATAGTGGGAAAGGTAATCAATAAATCAGCCCATGCAAGGCCAAGATGCTTTTTCAAGTGTGCTTTTGTGTGTGAGAAAAATGGGATTAACTTTCTTCACCAAGTGAAAGCAATACCTTTGTCTAAACGTAAGCATAATTTGGAAAGTAGACCCATGGAAAAATAACTCAGATCAGATGCAAAGCCCACCTAGTTGTGTTATTAAATGATTTGTCCTTGCTTAGAAAATGACTTTTTAATAAGAAGAAGGTAGAGCACTAACGTGCAGATAAATTCTCTGCAATGATTAAAAGGATGTTGAGAAGGGGCAGCAGGTGAACAGATGATAATGCTGCGAGTTATGGTACTGTACACATAGTGGCGCACCGTCTTAGGCAGTTTATCCAGCAGGCTATTGTGTACACAGCAAACCAAAGAGAGAAACATTAACTAAATTGCAAGATTTGGATCATTTGTCTTATCGGCAGATGGGGGAATAGGTTATCTTTTGAGCGGGGCACACCTGCTCTCCTTTGTAAAACTGTAATCATGCCATTACAGGATGCATTGTGGTTTCTTGTTTAAACATTCTGTGGAGCGTGCGCGCACACACGGCATCATGTCAGCACAGGGCAGGGCGCACACTTAGTGGTGGTGAGGAGGAAAAGAAATCTCTCTATTTAAGTTTAAGATGGGGTAAGGAAGAAGTAAACATGGTTCATTGTTTGTTTATAGGTTAGCCTTAGGGGTTCCTACAGTGTGGTCCATCAGTTTCACTCAGTTGGTCCGTGGTGAAAAGTTTTGCTATTTTGAAAAACACTTCAGCATCTAGCCTGATAAACAGGCAGAAAAATTGTTAAGTGTTCCACTGAGATCCTCAGTAATTTTAAAGTTATGGGGTGGGCAGGACTTTAGGAACCACTGTGCTGGTTTTCAGTCCTAACCACATCTTCCTAGGAGTAGGCCCCATTGAACTCAATAGGACTTACAACTGAGTAGACATGGTTAGGCTAGCTCTGTTTGCTATATTTTCATGGGACGAGAAAGTAGGAAGTGAAATGGAGTAGCCAAGAGGGGATTTGAAGGAGTGAAGATCTCAATGAGGTTGGGTTTGTATGGCCATATTCCCCTGTGAGGGTTTTTTTAATTGAATATACATTCTAATTTATTTAATGATATACTGAACTCTGATTATGCCTCTGTCTTGTCTGCATGATTGATAGAGAGGGGTGTGTGTGCATTTAGATAGTATCCTGCTATATAAATGCAAAAATTTACATATATTTCTCTGTCCACTGGCATGTGGTCCCCAGAAGGCTGCCTAGCTGGGAACCTGGCCCTTAGGCAGAAAAAGGTTACCTGGCAGCAGCTGTCCAGGATTTTAGGAGAAATCCTTTCACAGCCCTACATGGGGGTGCTGGGGATTGAACCGGGAATCTCAGGTACCCTACCACAGCCATTCCCTCACATGTGAATTACAGCCATTCCCTCACATGTGAATAGGCCTCAGTCCACCACATGGAAAATATTGCCCCTGAAAAAATGTCAGTCTGCCTTCTGGTATTAGCACAATGACTGATGGTTTCGCCAGAGGCCTAGCTCAGGAAGTTATTCCAGAGATGGATACATTTTTATCAATGGTTTTATTTTCTTTTTACAGTTATAACCTGCCTCCTCCCATTTGCCTGAGGCAGCTTGCAATCAATAAAACAATAAAGTGCACAATAAAAGCCAAAGTGTGTCATTAGAGAGTAAGAATTCCAACAATATCTACAGCCTTTCCTCTCCCCTCCCCCTTTTTTTCTTTTGCTGTTCTAACAGCTGCCTTGAGCATATTGAAATGGCAATGTTGTATTTGTTCAGTATTGCAGTTTGACTATGGGTGCTGTTCCATTTGCTATAATGCATCTGATGTGCAATTTTCTCCTGGAAAGGTGGTGCATGAATAAATAGGTGACTGGATGGATTGATCTCATTCCCTTTAGAGAAGAGAAGCTTAGAAATGAAGGTCTAATGGTCCAGGCTTTGTTTTTAAAAAATCTTATAAAATAGCAAAGTTCAGAGTTTCAATTCTCCAACCTCCTAGCTAGGGTTTTCCTGATCAAGGGGTCAGTGATTAGTCTGAATTCAAATCAGCCTCCGATGGGAAGAGGACTATACAAGCACCTTACTCAATCCTAAATCTAGGGAGACAAGGCAGGGGCTGAGCCACATCTGCACATTGTAATCATTACTCATTCCCCCACCAAAGCCATTATTCATCCCATGAAATATACCCCATCCGTATTTCTTTTACAACATATGACTCAAGAGGCCAGAGACATGCCATCAATTTAATGGCTATCACTTCTGTAATTGTCCCTCAGCTGGCTCCCCAGAGATGTTTATCGTCAGATTCATATATATATATTTAAGACAAATAAATGGTTGAGTCTTCAGTGTTGGTTCACCCATTTGCCACATCACAATAACATACATAATACACCCAACATGGAGGCAGAGGCTGACAATCGAAAGGACGTTTATTGTTCCCCCTCATTTGCTTGCCACCCTCTGAAGAACACATTTTCATTTAAAACATGAGGGTGGCATCTTTTAATACACCCCACACCGTGACTGGCTGAAAGCAAAGTGTTGTTCCAGGTGATAATAATAATAATAATAATAATAATAATAATAATAATAATAATAATTTATTTATACCCTACCCATCTGGCTGGGTTTCCCCAGCCACTCTGGGCGGCACCCAACTGAATATTAAAAACAATACAGCATTAGACATTAAAAACTTCCCTAAACAGGGCCGCCTTCAGTTGTCTTTTAAAACTAAAATAGTTGTTTATTGCCTTGACACCTGCTGGGAGGGCGTTCCACAGGGCAGGCGCCACTACTGAGAGCCCTCTGCCTGGTGGTGGGAAGACAGAAGCACAGATAAAGCAAAACTGAAGCCTAAAAATTAATGGTGTAAACTGTTCAAAAAGCTTTCACTGGGGTGGGTTGGTTGTTTTTTTTGGCTCACGACTCTGAGCGGCTCCGAGTCCCACGCTATCCCTGCAAGAAGACTTTCATTCATTCTCACAGCCTGCTTAGTCTTCATTTCATTTTACTTTTTAATAGCTTTGAAACATAAGATTCAAGTGCAGTAAAATAATTCATCGCCACCGTGAATTGGTCTATCAATCTGTTATTGCTTTTGGTTTCATCTGATCTTCTGTACAGCAGATTGAGCAGATCTGCCACCCAAGCTCAAGGGTGGGAGGCAATGACCTTTTTCTGCTAGGATAAGAGGAAGAAATAGGCATGCTTTCTGCAAACCATGGATGCTGCGAGCCAGGGCAGTCCAACACAAATACTGATGCTAAGAACAAAAACAAAACAGGCAGAATCCAAGACCAGGGAGAAGAGTCGGTGGAAGAAGACTGGAAAAAGTTCAAAGACTATTTACAGAATTACTGTAAAATTAATGAATGTTAGAAAAATGTTGGAATGGAGTTATATGGCTTTAGTAGAAATGTTATAAGGAATTAAGTATAAATAGATTAATAGAGCATTAAAGGAAAAAATAAGGTTAGAATGTGTTAAGATAATTATAGGATAGAAAACAGAGGAAGATGGAAAGGAATTGCTGAAACAATTAAAAGAAGTGGAATACAAAAAGGGAGGTGTGAGGAGGTCGCTGAAATAAGTGAATGAAAGATAAGATACTGAAATTGTTTGATGTCTTTTAAACTGTTTTTGTTTTGTTTTGTTAGTTTAATGTGTTAGTGTTATGTAGTGTTTTTGTATTGTGTTGTATTGTTCTTTTTTGTAGTGTTTAAATTGTTGGAAAAGTAATATTATTTTCAAAAAAAGAAGAACAAAAACAAAACAAATACTGCTGCTTGAAGCTAGACACATCACTGTGCAACCACCACATTAGCTTGCTGTTAGGATCCGGCCGTGCTGTAAGGATTAAATAACACAATTCTGTGCTGATGAACAGCCAGCGCAAAACCAGGGATTTCCTTTGGACTAACTGCACTGAATATACAGCCAGAGTGTTTCCTAAAAATAGTATCCACTTGCAAAAATAGGGACCAATTTTTTGCTGCTTTATCTGTTGTGTTTGGGGTTTGGGAATGGAATGAGAAGTGAAAAAGAGAGACTTCACTAGAATTTTTGAGAGGCTTTGCTGCTTATGTTACTGTGTCTCACTTGGAAGTGCGGGTGGTGGGAAGCTGTGGACTGGGGCAGATTTTGGATTCAAAGTCCGGCACTCTTCCACCTGTTACCTTCTGTTCTCCTCAGTTCACTACATCATAGCAGCAATGCCCTTCAGGACTCCCTAGGCCATGGGTAGGCAAACTAAGGCCTGGGGGCCAGATCCCGCCCAATCGCCTTCTAAATTTAAGGACCTACATTGGCTCCCAGTACGTTTCCGGGCACAATTCAAAGTGTTGGTGCTAATCTTTAAAGCCCTAAATGGCCTCGGTCCAGTATACCTGAAGGAGCATCTCCACCCCCATCGTTCCGCCTGGACACTAAGGTCCAGCGCCGAAGGCCTTCTGGCGGTTCCCTCACTGCAGGAAGTGAGGTTACAGGGAACCAAACAGAGGGCCTTCTCGGTAGTGGCACCCGCCCTGTGGAACGCCCTCCCACCAGATGTCAAAGAGAACAACAACTATCAGACTTTTAGAAGATATCTGAAGGCAGCCCTGTTTAGGGAAGCTTTTAATGTTTGATGCACTATTGTATTTTAATATTTTGTTGGAAGCCGCCCAGAGTGGCTGGGGAAACCCAGCCAGATGGGCGGGGTATAAATAAATAAATAAATAAAATAACAATAAAAAAATATGGCCCACAGAATCAGCATGTTTTTACAATTTTTACATGAGTAGAATGTGTCCTTTTATTTAAAATGCATCTCTGGGTTATTTGTGGGGCATAGGAATTTGTTCCTTCCCCCCCCCCAAAAAAATAGTCCGCCCCCCCCAATGTCTGAGGGACAGTAGACCGGCCCCCTGCTGAACAAGTTTGCTGACCCCTGCCCTAGGCTCAGCACCCTAGTACATCAGAACCAGTCGTGCTGCCCTAAATTTGCTTTTGCTGTGGAGGGAGCCTTGGACCTATGTGAGTATTGCAGGGCTTTTTCAAAAACAAGCAATGGGAAGAGAAAACGCTTGGCCACTTCATACTGTCAACTGGCAACACCATGAATATTTCAGACATGTTTCTCCCCTGCACACCCCTTTTTTATAGGAGGGGTTTTCCCTCAAACACCTGAGTGGTTGAAAAATGTTTTGAATTCTTGGCGCTGCTTTGGCAAAAAGGGCTCATGTGTGGGCGTCCGTCACCTTCACATTTGTTATTTACCACCACACTTTTCCTCAGGAAAACGGTTCCTCAATGAAGGAGAGCAACCAATATCAAAACAGTGAGTTTATTTGCTTATTATCTTCTACCTTGGGCACTAGCATGTTGCTTCTCCACCTGAAAGGGGAGGGCAAAGCCCTAGAGAACACAGGACATAAGCTGAGGAGGAAGATTCAGAATTATGTTTTTTTATACCTGTGAAGGCTTCAAGAGCCTTAAAAAAAAAAGTGTGGGGTTGCAAAAAACCCTGGTGGGATTGCTGAAAGGAGGCATGTAATACTTTGCCACAGGACCCTGGATGATGAGGGCTGCTGCTGCATCACAGAGACGAAGCAGGAGAGAAGGTTTGTGCTGGAGCTAGGTAGAAGAACAACATGGCTGTGGATTTGCATAGGCTGATATTCAACTGAGTTTTCAGAGGAAACCCACTGAAATTAATGGACACAACTAAGTTAGGTCAATTAAGTTCAATAGGCCTGTGCTGAGCAAAACATACTTGAATACCAACTATACGAGTCTGACCATGAGGGGGACAGGAGCTAGACATGTATAACTGGGTTTGTTTGCTGGGAGGTTATATGATGTGACAAAGCATTATCCCACACTTCCCCTCCATGTCACTTTCCTTAACGGAAAAAGGTCTGGTCTTTGGGTGAAAGTAAACTTGTTACACAAGGCCTCCCAGTCTACTGTAATTGCACAACCTGAATCTGATTGAATTCCACCAAAGCACAGCTACCATCTGGAAGCACCCCTCGTTAGCTTTGTATATTTGGGAGTAGGCATGGGGGAATCTAGTATTTTAAGAAAGTGGGGGGAGGGAGAGAGAAAAACTGCTTCATAAAGTCTGAGAAACGCTTGATTAGCATTTTGTTAGAAAATGAGATCATCTCGATTAAGTGAATATTAGCAAATCATCTAAGTCAGGTTGACACATTTTATTTATTTCTATTTCAGCTTTCCTCTAAATTGCCCACGGTGGTGAACATAGTTCTTCACCCCCTCCCCATTTTATTCACCAAGCGACCTTGTAAGGTAGTTTAAGTTGAGAGAATATTGTAGAACATAAATTTCTGGCGGGGGAAAGTAAAAAATGTTTGAGAGAGAAACATGACTTGATTTATTTCAGTACAAGAAAACAAAAGAAATTGAACATAGTGGTATTCCATTTTAAATTTGCAAGGGGGTGGGAAACATTCCTGTGAGGAAGGTCTATAGAATGTGAAGAAGAATTTGTCACCATTTGGGCAGGATCAGATGCAAAGGTGAAAAACTGCGGTGTTATTTAAGTTATGCAACATTGCCACCTTGTGCTTATTCCTGTTAATTGCAGCTGTACCTTAATAGGCAAGATATATGACAAAGCAGGATTTACAAGGCTAGCTGTCAACAGATGCTGTAGAAGAGTGAACCTTTCCTTTGGTCAACAGGAATTAAACTAATATTGAATTTTAAAAATACAAAATCAATTTTTATATACTAATCAAACAGTGGAGAAAGCAAAGAGGGACAGCATATGTCATGTTTGCCTTCTGATGGTACTTCGTTTCTCTCAACTCACCCACTCCAAAGGCAAGATAAAAAACAAAATCAAGCGAGTTTATTAAGAGAATTTTAAAAATGTGTCTTACACTCCTCTGAGTTGGCAGAATACATTCAAGTTATTATAAAATACATTGCAGAGCAAATGAACAGTACCTTGTGAAAAAGGAGGGGTCAGGTTGATTCCCAGTTCTGGCTCGGTTAACAGGTCCACAAAATGTGATTATTCATCCTAATGGGAAAAAGACACCTCCTGCAGACTGTTGCTGATTGTTAACTTTGGGCAATGTGAACTCGGGACAGGTGTAGAAACTGGTCAGACATGTCCATTAAACTTAAAGGTGTAAAGGTCTAATGAGGCATTACATTCATTAGGAATTAGCCAACTGCACAAGCAACTGCTGCTTCCCTAAGACAGTTCTGATTTTTAGCAAAGCGTTCTGCGTAAGCTCTGTCGCTTCTTCCCATTTATTTTTTTCCGGGCTTGTGTAAGTCACCAGATTCTCAGTGTACTTCAAGATCACCTTTAGAAACCTGTGTGGAAGAGGAAATACAATTGTGACACCAAAAAAGAAAGCCTTTTCCAAAAACCATCAGACATTAAAATATGTTGCCAAACAGATGCTTTCCCTGGAAAAGCCATCATTGCATCGCTTTTGCAGTTGCAGAAAGACAATTCTGAACCACACTGCCCCCTTCCAGTGGCTGCAATTTGTAAAGGCGGGGAGGAAACACCCAGTCATGTTAAATGCAGTCACACATTTAAAACAACATCTTTATTCCAGGTCCTTTTGGAAGCCTGAACAACAACTAAGAGGTGCAGTGCTGAGATATTGGTGGTACCACCTTCTTCCTGCACCAGAATGCTGAGAGGTGTAGTGGAGAGTGCTGCCAGCTCATTCCTCATATTGCAGCTGATTAAGGAATGTCAAGGATTACAAATCACTAGTTGGAAACAGTCAGATAATAATCAGTGGTTCAAAGGAGCTTTGTCTATTACTTGACTAAAGCTAGAATGTACTCACTTTAGGTAATGTTGATATCCAGGAGCATTCTGTTCACCAGCAGTATGGACATGGATTAGTTCCAGCGTAATCAAGATTAAAATTAGTTGCAAGACTGGAGATAGAAATTTAATACTAGAAGAAGAAGAAATATTTGAAAACAAAAGCCTTAGGAACAATCTAGCCAACAAGAAAACATACTGCTATACTGCTCTTCTTGCTGTTTTTAATTCATTGCCCCATGAGGAGTCTCCAAGCAGCGTACAAATTTTAAGAGCATAAAGTAAAAAATGACAAGCAGTCACAAGCATATAAGTTATACTTTTTATGTGGTGCTGGATGTTAATGTCAAATAGGTTAAATGGATTAAGTGAAGGTTATGTTAGTCTGCAACACCTGGATCAAGGCACTCAGCCAGGAGAGATTTTCTGCTGTTTGCTAACTGACAATCTCTCTTTCTCTCCCCTCAGATCTCTGCCTCCTTGTATCCCTTTAGCTACTTTCACCAAGCTTGCCCTCTTATCCTGAACATTTGTGCCTGCCTATCTACCCTGGAGATACTTTCAGCATCAGTCAGAAACACAGAGAATTCTCGCAGAACACAAGCTTCATTTATTAGCTTATCTCTGTTTTACATGTATTGTATAAGATTCTAGACTACATCAGTTGCATTTAGGCCCCATCAAAATCAAGTCCTACTTTCATTTTCAGCAGGATTAAGCAAGTCTGGATGTAGTCTTTGTGATATATATATATGCACATGTGTATATGAATACAGATCTAGAATATTATACGCACTCATTCTGTCTATTTCTCTCTCTCTTGTAATACTTGAGATCTGTTTAACAAATTGTTTATTTTCAAAACATTTTCAATTACATGTTCACTCCCATTCCTTCAAAAGTGAAGGAAAAAACCCACCTCCTTCTCATGCGCAGATAGTTGTGCCTCTGGCGTGATCTCAGAGATTTGTTTGTCCACTGCTTGTACCTGGTCTCACAAGTGGAAATGACTTGACATGACACTTGGTGGCACTGGTTGCTTATCTGACGAAGCACCACGACAATCTCCAGGACAGATCGTGGGCAGAAGAGGACATGAACATGCTTGCTGCAAAGATCAGCCAATAACCTAAATCAAAAAATATACCATTTCTTCAGTGCTCTTTTAGCTGCCTGATTGTTCAGCCTGATTGCCATAAATGCAAGCTAATTCTAGTGCAAACTACATCCATGGGCTATAAAAAGAGGCAAACCGATTGTTTCTTCCAAATTAAAGAAATTTGAAGAAATAATCACATTTGCCTCTTTTATAATAAATGGGTACTGTTTGCCATCGATGCCAGCTAATTCCACCTGCATGATCTATTCCATCTATATAATCAGATAGAATGTTGGGACTTGAAGGACATGCTAAACTGTGGCTAATCTAAAAGGAACATGGGAGCTTCCAATCCCCTCCTTGTGGCTATGCTGTGGAAGAGGAGAAGGAAGGGGGAGCAGGCAAGCTCACGATGCTGGGCTTATTCTTGTAATGCTAAACTGTGGTTTATTGTCATATATGAATGTAGCCAAACCATAGTTTACAATCTTTGTTTGGAGGGATCATTAAAGCCAGTTTGCTGGTCCAGTTGCTATGGCAAACCCTGACACACCAAGAAGAGTTCTTGTAAGCTCTGCATCTGAGGCATGTGCAGGAAAGGACAAAGCATGTGCCTGAAGGACTGGAGAACAGAGCATCTGAACATGGGCATTATGGCTCAAACTTATCTCATGAGGCAGTCCCTATATTTAATAGACATGGAACTCCAGAGCTGACAAAATGCATCACCAAAAAGGTAAGTCATAGGACTACGGTGTACTTTCAGATTTGACAAAAAGCAGTGAAGGTGTTACAGAACTTACTTCTCAGTTATAACCTCCTCCACAGGATCACCTAGAAATCTGATACTGTGAGACAAGTAGGGTTGTAGTTGAGATAAAATATCGGTAGTCGCAAACATACAAGGAACATCATCAGTATCTTTTCCTGACCTTAAAAACAAAAGAAAACCAAGATATTAATGACCACTCTCAGAATCTTATTTGAGAGCTCTTCAAATATATATTACTTAGAACAAAAAGAGCTATCGAATAAATAGTAATTCTATTTTTGCGTGACCTCAAATCAACCAATATATTCTTGGGTGTGTTATCCTTGGTTATCTCCCCAATTCTAAGATGATGAAATCCTAGACTGTGATGCTGACTGAGGTGGTGGCCTGATTTTTTGTTTTGTTTTTAAAAAAGGTTACACAGTCTTGCTGCTTTAACTCACTCAACATTTCCCAGACGGGGGTCTCTTTCAGCATGACAGGTTGGGAGCCCCAAAGGTTCTAAATGTTTGGATGCATTGTCTGTTGATACAATCACTTGCTTTCACAGTGACCTGCCATGAGCTCTCAAGATAAGATAGGACACACAACCTAAACACATACACATATTCAAACTAACCAAATGTCTTGCTCATCAGTTACCTCCACATTTTAATTCTTGTACAGCAGTCTAAAGGTAAAGGTAAAGGGACCCCTGACCATTAGGTCCAGTCGTGACCGACTCTGGGGTTGCGGCGCTCATCTCGCTTTACTGGCCAAGGGAGCCGGCGTACAGCTTCCGGGTCATGTGGCCAGCATGACTAAGCTGCTTCTGGCGAACCACAGCAGCACATGGAAATGCCATTTATCTTCCCGCCGGAGCGGTACCTATTTATCTACTTGCACTTTGACGTGCTTTCGAACTGCTAGGTTGGCAGGAGCAGGGACTGAGCAATGGGAGCTCACCCCATTGCGGGGCTTCGAACCGCCAACCTTCTGATCGGCAAGTCCTAGGCTCTGTGGTTTAACCTACAGCGCCACCCGCGTCTCGTACAGCAGTCTAGAATTATGTAAATAGGAAGAAGGGTTTGCAAGAAAGCGTAGACTGAGAAATTTCTCATCTGACACCCCACATACACCTCTAACCACAAATAGGAACAGGAGAAACAGGCATTACCCTCCAATTTCTTGAACTTGCTCTTCGGGCATTATAGGAAGAACAGACCATGAATGAATGCTTTTTATGCACTTCAGTACCTAGAAAGTGAAAAAGAGATCAATAAACAATTCCCCTCCCTTCCGACAGAAGTAGATGAAATTTGCAGGCCTATTAGCCCAAAGGGAAGGCTACATTTTTCATTGCTCCTGCCCCCCCCCATATCCCACATGTCCACAAAAGGTCCCCTGATCTTCAGAACTGGCTTTTTAGGTAATGTTGAGGCATACAGTATGAAGAGATCAGAAGGCCTCATTCTGAGAGCTTTGGTTCTTAGGATTCAGCCCAACGCTTTTATTTGTCATTGACTTTTTAGCAGACCTTACTAACCTGAAGTCACATGTGCTATGAATCCATTCCTGATTAAACTTCTCTGACAGCCTCTAACTTTCAACTGGGCTCTTTTGGTGTTGTCAAACAGTGATTTAGCACACAAACCTCTTCTGTATGCACGTTTGAGTCTCCTACTAACTTTGACAGGACGGTTGAAAGTGCATCTTCCCCCCCAAAGTCTGGAACTGTACTTTACCCATCACAGAGCTCCAGTCCCCAGGACTGGGGGAAGCAATGTGCTTTAATTGTATGGCGTGGATGTGACCAATGGCTATTTTTCAGTCTATTTAAAAGCTCAAGAGAGATAAACTCACTACTGAACGACAAAGATGATGATAAAGGCAATATACCTGCTTCTTAAGTTGGGCTATTGGATGAAACTGGGAACAATAGCAATCTGCACAGCTCATAAGTGGCTTTAGGAATGAGTGTTCCTGGTTTGAAAATAAATTAAAATTCATGGTTAAAATGTAAATATATTTTGAATTATTTTCTGTAGATAGTACTGCAATCAATTCCACTGAAGCTAACTGTACTGTACTTAACAATGTTAAGGTATTGGATGAAGTTGGATCCAGACTTGTGCTCACTGGAGTTCTCCTTTTGCTGGAGGAAATGAGGGGTGAGAAGTGACCTTTGTTGATTCCTCCTTTCGCCTGCAGACCCCTGTACCCCTGAAAAGCATGGAAGGCAGTGTCAAGAATCAATGAAAACGGCTCCTCTTCCTCCAGTGAGAAGCCTTTGCTAGATCCCAGTTCTCTCCATGGATACAGGAGCCTTTCCTGTCAGAGGGAGCAAGTCTGGATCCAACCTAGGATGCTTTATATACAAAAATATATAAGAAAATAAAGGTATCAACTACTATGCACTGCCCTGGATTCTGATGAAACCTACACATGCGGATGAGCGGTTTCCAACATGAAACTACTCCTTCCTGTGGATCAACCATGTTTGGAACAAAAATGGGCATAATGCATCTGTGACTGGATCTCCCTTGTTTGCTTTTGAAATAACTTTTCAAGTAGGCATGGGTGGGTTCAGATTTTGGGGAGACCAAGGCTGTTGGGAATAGTTAACCCTTTCCCTCCATTTCCCCCAATCTAAATCATCCTTTGTTTTCGCTGCGGAAGGGCTAATATCTTGGGGAGGGGCAGCATGAGTGAAAAGGGTTAAAGATCCCATATCCCAGGCCCATTTTGATCGTAGATCTGTTTCAGTATTTACAGATCTAGTAACATAAGCCAGAATGAATGGATGAAGAGCAAACTGAAAAACCCTGCATGCTAAAGAATAAAAGAAATAAAAACCATTTGACAGAAATATTAGGACAGCAGAACAGGGATGGCTCCTATCTTTCCAATGTTAAGATAGCTTACATAATGTAAGATATCTACAGTACGGTCTTCCTCAATTTGCTGCCCTCCAGATTTTTTGGACTACAGTTCCCATCAGGCCACTGGCCTCGAATGGTAGCAGCTGTAGACCAAAATATGTGGATGGCACCAGGTTCGAGAAGGTTGGTCTATACTACAGCTGTAGCTCACTGGCCACAATCCAAAGAGGCCCATGCATGTATCCCAAGGCATTTCTTTAGGGAAGGCTTCCTCAACCTCGGCCCTCCAGATGCTTTTGGCCTACAACTCCCATCATTCTTAGCTAGCAGGACCAGTGGTCAGGGATGATGGGAACTGTAGTCTCAAAACATCTGGAGGGCCGAGTTTGAGGAAGCCTGGTTTAGAGACACAGAGGGATTGCCGAGTTTCTCTTCTGGAAGTAGCTCCTAATACAAAATCAGATTCTACTCAGGAGGGTCTCCAGACCTTCTGAGGTAACTTTTTAGGGAACATGACAGACGAGTTGTAAAAAGTGGAACCATGCATGGCACTTTGGATCCTGTTCACTCTGCCCATAAAAGAAATGCCTGTAAGTCATATGATAGAGGGATAAGATAGTCTTCAAATCCAGATCTTTCTGGATTTTGGGTATAAGGAAGCATCGGTTTAACATAAATAGGTCTTGCTGCACCAAAACAGGCCCCTACCTTGACTGCAGCTATGTCACCTTTGGAAAATCTGCACAGGAGGGTAATAGAAAATGCAAGAATCGAATTGGCTATTTCTCTCGGGAAGACATTCAAGCTGCTCTCTCCATGGCTCAGATGATCTCTAACACGTGGGCCTTCTTGGTGGTTCAAGAAATCCCAAAGAAATTCCTACAAAAACAAGACAAGTATGTGAAATGTAAAAAGAAAAGAAAAGGCCCTTCTATGCAGGCAAGGTGCCTTTGATATGTAGAAAAGTGTTTCTAGATCCAATCCAGAGAGGGTGGAAATAAAACCAGAGCAAACATTTGTTTGCTTCCCATCTACAAGAGCAAAATGCTACTGGAAGTTAAGTTTCTGATATAGATGATTATGAAAATCTGCTCATTTGAGAAGTCATTATTTCTCATTGTTCAATTGCTTAGAGCTGCCAGAGCACATGCCAACTTGTGTGCAGATCTGCAAATGGAAAATAGTCTCTTATACAACATTAATCCCTTTCACTATTAGGATGCAACATACAAAATCCCTGTTGAAGAGTTTCAAAACCAGCAAAGGTGACATCCCTGTCAGCATTGCTGACTTCATTATCACCATTTAACGTTTTTCCATACTAAAGCATTCTAATGATCTTTTAATTCTATCCATGCTGCAAATATTCAGCACTGAACTGCTTGCTTCATAGAGAATGTAAGTTTA